>NC_045768.1:72630076-73271076 GCF_008692025.1 Phocoena sinus
AGCTGGACATATACACCCATCCAGCCCTCACTTAAGCTACACCTCAACAGGAGGACTACCTACCAAAAAAAAAGATTAAATAGGATCCAAATTCTCAAAAAATAATATCCAAAATGTCTAGGATACAATCGAATATCACTGATCATACCACGAACCAGGAAAATCACAACGTAAATGAGTAAAGACAAGCCCCAGCCACCAACACTGAAATTAATCAGATACTGGAATTATCTGACAAGAATTTTAAAGCAACCATCATAAAAATGCTTCCATAGCAATTACAAATTCTCCTGAGACAAATGAAAAACTAATTATCAACAACATTGTCTCTTATGTTACTAAGTTTATATAACTGGCAACTATGGCTATGCCATCTTTTCTTCTTGGAGGTACACAAGTTGCTTGCTCCTTAACAATAAGGATATTATATCCATCTGAGAATATTTATAGTGCTGGCCCTCATTTTCCAAAGAACCTAAGACATTATTATGCAATTGAATATTCTAAAGTACCCACAGCCAACATGAAGTTGTTGAAGGAGGTCAGCTAGAGGATGTGACCGGCGGTTGACCCGCAAGCTGGACACAGGAAGTCGGAGGCTCCTCACTCCCTCCCGTCCTTGGAATGTACATTCTGCCCACCTTTCCCACACTAGGAGCTGTTTCAAGGCCATAATCTGGAGAGTAAGGTGTTGTTAAGACCATCTGGACTGAATACGAGACTGAACGTAGTTAAATACACTTTTAAGATTCTGGCAGGTGGATGAGGAGATCACCCCGTCTTGTGACCACCCAGGGCCAGCCTTGTGCATAAGTTTCCTTGCTTATTAAAACCTCCACCTACCATTCTGGAGTGATCTGCTTCTTTCTTCTGTCTCTTCTTGCCCTCTGTGTACAGGGGCCAGTTTCACCCGGATTTCACCTGGGAAGTTCTTGAATTTTTGAACTAACAGATGCACAACATATGCCCAGTAATTAATTTCATTGTCACATTAGCTGCTCACCAATTTCCTGTAAATTTCATGGCATGTATTTATTTGCTTAACATCTATCTCAAAACTTAAAAACCTCTAATTAAAATGCTCTAGAACATGGTAAATAAAAGAAATGCTGAGTATTTTGGCTTGATACTGACTTTTGTTTACCTCTGACACATAAAAATGTACTTCCTTTTTTCTGAAAAAAGTATTTATCAAATGTTTACCGGCGGATAAGACTTTAGAGAGAGAGGTGCTTCTGATGACCTTCCTTCATTAAGGTTTTTGGCTTCCATGGTATAAATCAAGAGGTGCCACCAAGGTATACCTTTCCCTAATTGCTGCTATAAAGCCTGAAATTACACGGTCAGAGTGTTTGTGCATTAAACACCTTTCCATCTTCAGGTATGTCTTCTCCCCAGGTGAAACTACTCTATGAGGAACTGCATCTCCGTGATGAATGCCCTGTTGGGTCTCAGAAGACATGAGCTCCATGTGATGCCACTGCTCACTGCCCAGTTTGACTCTGAGCAAGTCTTTTAACCCTTCCAGCCCTGTATTATTATTTTTTGTTGTTGTTGTTTTTTGTTTGTTTTTGCAGTACGCAGGCCTCTCACTGTTGTGGCCTCTCCTGTTGCAAAGCACAGGCTCCAGACGCACAGGCTCAGTGGCCATGGCTCACGGGCCCAGCCGCTCCGCGGCATGTGGGACCTTCCTGGACCAGGGCACGAACCCGTGTCCCCTGCACTGGCAGGCAGACTCTCAACCACTGCGCCAAAAGGGAAGCCCCCTTGTATTATTATTATTTGTAAAATGTGGATAACCTACCTGTCTTCTCCACTTGGCAGAGTTAATGAGAAAACTAAAACAGTGCATATGTGGGTACTTAATGTAATGAGCTATACAAATACAAGTGATTACTATTAGCAGATAATTTTTTGTAGAATTTTATAAAAATTACTTAACACATCAGAACAAAATGGTTGGTAATAAAACATACAGA
Source organism: Phocoena sinus (assembly GCF_008692025.1). Classification (NCBI taxonomy): domain Eukaryota; kingdom Metazoa; phylum Chordata; class Mammalia; order Artiodactyla; family Phocoenidae; genus Phocoena; species Phocoena sinus. The sequence continues at coordinate 72,632,056 of NC_045768.1, forward strand.
GAGGATTTTAGGGGCTACCAGAGGGCTAGTAGGTATATCAAAAGGAGAGGACCATGAGAGAGAAAGAGGGACGCTGCCAGAGACACATTTTGCTGCATCTCAAGTTGCCTCTGCGGAGGTGTTTAGTTGGAATCAATGATCCTTGCAACGTGTCCATTGGAGTGTATGCTGAGGGCTGAGAGGACACCTAGAGCAAAAGATGCTGTGTATGTACATGATACATAGATTCAAGGGTGTGGGCAACCTCCAAAAGGGCTCAAAAATTAGAGACCCTCCAGTTAACACTATTCCTGGAGTGTCTTAAACACTTTTTCCTCCACCATTCATTTTTGTTAAAAGGTTGTTCTCTCCCAGTACCTGAGAAGCTGCAGAGGTGTCAGGAAAAAGTACTGGAATGAATATCCAAAGGCTGGATTTGATTCCATTACTAATTTACTGTGTGACCGACCTTGAGTATGTCTCAACCTATTTAGAACGTTTAACTAAATATTATACTTATTTACTCTCTGTGGTTGGGAAACTTTTTTCTAATTTGCTTCACTCTTTTGTTGGCATCTGTTTTTATACATTCCCCCCCGCCCCCAAAGTTACTGGTCTTGGGAACTATTTCCTGATATAGAGTTTAATTTTCTTGCAGCCAAACTATATGTAATATCACTCAAGAGTAGTGACTCGCACTAGTTTCACAAGTAGGTATACGTGTGGATTCTGGTAATTTTGTACTCTGTGGAGTAGGAAGAAAAACACAACTCAAGTTGAGAAAAAAATTATCCTCAAAAATGTTTCCTTATAACTGTTTTTAGAGGCCCTTGTTAAGATTAGAGTCGGAGGCGGTGCTAAGGTGGTAAACCGTTCCAGAGAACAATGGGAAAAGCGCAGGCTTAGTGGTCAGAAAGACCCAGGTTGAATCCTTGGTTCTGCTACCCCCTAGCTAAGTGACTTGTACACAACTGTAAATTGGGAATAACATCTAGCTTGCAGATCAGATTTTCTACGCTGATTAAAAATAATGCAAATAAAGTCCTTGCATATATAAGGAAGGAAGTCAATAAATGGTACCTCTATTATGATGATAGTTGTGATCGCTGGGGAAGAGAGAGAGCACTGAAGGAGCAGGTGATCCTAGTCAATCTCAGCGTTGTAGAGCCTTCCAAGAGGGACTGGAAGCCTGCCATCCATCTCAAGAATGTCCTCTGGATTCTTTGCAGTAGACCACAGCATACTCTCTAAGATGCCAAATTGTCCCCCGTGAGCTTCTCCTGAATGCTGTTCCCCCATGAGGAGTAAAAAAGGGCACATCTTCCAACTTTTGTGATAGAAAATGATGATCATAGCTATAATAATAATTACTATAATAATTATACTTACCACTTATTTACTTATTGTGTCCTTTCTATACAGGCCAAGCATTGTGCTAAGTCCTTTACGTATATTATCTTATTTCATCTTTTCTTCAATTTTGTGAGGTAGGTATTATTACTCCATTAAAAGAAAAGAATCTCAAGGCTCAAAGAGGTTAATAACCAAAAGAGCCAAGATTCAAACGCACTCACTTATTCACTACTCTACTCTGCCTTATGTGAGGCACTAAAATACTTAGCCTTGTTAATACTTAACCCAGACTCCCCAGATGCTAAACATTTATGATAATTACATAATTAGAATTTCAAATTTAGGGCAGTGACTGAGAATTATTACACTTCATTATGTGACCTTACAAAAGTATTTACTATAATAAATTTGCACTATCTTTTGGAGAAGTCTACAGTCTTCTTAAGCAGAGTCACACGTATTTAAACAGAAAAGTACGAATGAAACTGTATCCTCAACAAACAAGAAGATGATCAAATTAAATAACAGCTGCAAATACTGTCACTGGAAATATATATGCAAACACTAAGTGCCAGGCACAATTATAAGCATTTTACATATATTACTTAATTTAATCCTTACCGCAATTCTATGAAGTAGATACTATTAAAATTCCCATTTTACAGATGAGGAAACAAAGACAGAAGAAGTATAAATAACGAATTTTGAACAAGTTGATTAAACATCCAGGACAGGAAAAAGTCTTTACTAAGTGAAGAACACAGAATAAATGCAAATCCAAGAATCATTCTTCATTTTTAATTGAGAACAAGAACAACATAGAAGTTGTGCCTTGATTGAGGGACTTTAATGATCAATTTACAAATAAATTGTGTTTGTATATCCCAGATATGTGAACTCCACACTGCTGAGCCAAAGTCATCAAACCCTTTCACTTTGCTAAGATTGAGTCCTTATAGGTTCAAGGTAATACAGACTGCACGCATGTTATCAACATTTGGTCTTATACCTCTACCACACTTTTCTGTACTCGTGGAATTGTTTTATAAGACTCATCACCTAGGTTTCATAATCTATTTCATCAGTGCTTGTTCTTATTTTTCTTATAAAATCTAACAAATGGGTTGTGATGCCTTCATTTATGGAATTAGTGATACCCAATTAGTCATCTGACTACTCCAGACTTAATCTTCCTCTTACTTCTCTTTAAATAAATCAGTACCTGCTTGTGGTCTGAATGAGATTGGATGAAGAGAAACCTGGCCATCCTTTATCATAGAGAGCCAATAGTTTCAAATATCCCCAAAGTGATCTTGAATCAGTGAGATCCAGCTCCTGCCTTTGGTAATTCTTAACTGGAACACTTTATCCCAATAATATGAGACACAGCCTGAGTGATGCTTAAGTTCACCATTTAAAAATGAAATTAAAAAGATTTTTAAAAATTAGCTAATAGCCCTTCTCTATTTTCCTAGAAGTTGTGCTAGCTTTAATATACATGTTCCAGAAGTATAAATACTAAATACCTACTAAAATCCAGGCCTTGTGCTAGGTGCTGGGGATACAGAGATAATTAAGACATACTCCCAAGGAACTGAACCAGACAGGGCACCAAAGCCAGTCAGCTAACTGTCATCTTGAAATTGTGGACTCTGTGTCATAACTTATCACTCACATTCTGCCCTAGCCTTTCTCGTGCTTGGCATGAATTTTCCTTTTCTCAGCCCCGACCTCTCCTCTCCTATTCTATTCTTCTACGGCCGCAGGACAACAAAGGTCATTTGGAATGCGAGTAAAACTTAGCTGTAACCAGAGATGCAAAGATCAAAGTTGGCAGCTACATGAAGTTCAGGATTAAGAGACTTCCTCTTTAAGATCAAAATTCCAGATGATCCAAATATAGGCAAATGAGTCCCAGTAGAACACTCCGTGTTCTGTGCTGAATCCAGAAACGAAGCAGAAATCACCATAGAACTGCGTTTCACCCCGTTTTACCCGTGGTCTTGATGCTAATTGCCTAACCCCAACAGTGAGATCGCGTTTCAAAATATGGTCAAACGTAAAACAGCCAAGTCAATCAAGCATTAAGTATTCAAGCAAAATTATCCCAACACATGCCCAAGTACCAGCAGTGAAGCAGCCTCATTTGGGAGCAGCTCCATAATCACCTCTCCGGTCAGCCGAGACTTTAACCTCTCCCCCTCGGGGCCTCCTGTTGGGGACGCCGGGCTGGCTCCCAGGGTGTGAGAGATCACAGCGCCAGCGGCGCCCCCAGTTACCGGGCCTCATTTAAATGCGTGCTCCAGGCGGGGGAGGGGCGGGGCAGAAGGTCCGCAGAAGTTCCCATTGTTGGGGAGAGACGCGTGGAAGCAGATGGTGCAGCCGGTCGGTCTGGCTGTCAGACGCTTTCTGTCAAGTTCTCTGGGGACTCCGGGGCTTTCTTTCCACTCTCCGCTCGCTCAGGTCGTGTGTGTTTTCTCAGTGTGGGCGAGGGGTCCCTTTCTTTATCGCCCCTCACATTTCCAGGAGGCCCACTGGCCTCCTCCTTCCCCCCATTCCTTCCTTCTGCTTTCTCTGCTTTTTCTGGACCAGCTAGTTCTAAGCCTCCAAGGACCCACTCGATGCAGAGAAAAGCAAGCGAGCGATTTCCTTTGTCTCCAACTGATGCCGCGCTCTCATCCAGCGGGCTTCCGACTGGCATGCTCACTCAGTTATTTAAATTACTCCACGGTCCTCGTTTGGGCTGATTGACATTTACAGCTAACCAGCCCCTAACAGTTAGGGGCGATGTGGTAACTGACTTTCATAGTCTTCCTTCTTCCTTTCAGTCCTGCAATGGGGTGAGCAGACAGACCTGGTGCTTTGGTTTGACCTGATGCTCACCTTACATAACATTGTCAGGGTCTAAAAAAGTAAATTAATAAAGCATGGGTTACAGATGCAACCTTTATATGCATCTGTAAGGGACAAACAGGAGCTTGTGTATATATAACTCTTGTCTCTAAAGTATTAGCTGTTGAACGCAAATCTTGGCCTCAATGCTCCCTTTTAAGATTCCACATAGCTTATGCCAAGGCAGCTCTTCCTTGGAGTTCTCAGTTAAGATTTCCTCCAGCTTAGGATGTTAAATTTGTTTTCATTTTTAAACCATACTGGCAGCCCGGTGCTCGTTAATGGTATCTCTGTGAGCTGGACAAAGTCAACATAAGTCCAGAAGACTGCTGTCTGGGATTGAGTGGCAAAATAAAGTCAGAAATACCATTTATTCCCCCTCATCTGCCTGGGATTAATCTTTTCCTCCCCGGGGCTATTCTCTAGACTTAAATGATGTAATGTTTCATTTTGCACTCATCAATAGAATTTCCGTTTCATATTTATCTCCCCTTCTCCCTAAAATTGTGAAACCTGTGAAGAGAGAGCTTATTTACCAGTTGAGGATTCAATATTTTTCCCTGGTACTACATACAAGCAGTGCAGTAAATGTTGAATAAATGATTGAATAAAAGAAATTAACAAATGGTAGAAATTAACAAAAGGGAATATGAAAAATACAAGAGTGTCTAAACTAAATGTCAATCATTTCTTCCATACCCCAACTACTCCAGATATTCTAGTATGCCACAGTAAAAACCACATTTTACTTGGAAGTAAAATGGCTGTGAGGAATTAGAAAGAAAACCTGAAATCACTAAATACTCATGGCCCAAACTATCCAAGAACACTAAGTGTCCAAGTGCTAACGTCCCAAGGAGACAGGCCCACCAACTGGCAATCTGCACAAGTAGGTTTGCAAGAAGTACCATGGATACACCTGTGGGAGATGGGATAGGAGCTTAGCGTGGCCTCTGGACCCCACCCAGTCCCCTGTGTGAGCCCTCTGAAGACAGGGGCTGCAATGCAGAAGCAGAAGTTGTGGATTCACTACGTGTAGTGCTGTCTTAGTGCCCAAGATACAAAATGTGTCCATCTCCCCACTGAATAGCAACTGCCACAGGCCCTTGAGGATTTACACTTCTGGAGCATCTGTAGATGGCATCCTTGGCACTGACATCAAACATTTTCCATGGGTACCTGGAGCAGCAAGACACCATCAAGTGGCTTCCAGACATCAACGGAGATGAGGATCTGGAGAGAAAAGGGAGAAATGGATGCATCCATTGTGGGAGAGAATACTGCTGCGAACACTCCCAAGGAAAGAAAAAGATTGAAAATTTGAAGCCTATGTACCCTACTTTAGCAGAGAGAGGTAGAAGCTAGGACGTATTGATTATGCACACTTAACACATATTTTTCTTTTCATTGCATGGAGACATAAGCACCAGGAAATCCATCTTGCACATATAACAATGAACACTCCAATTTGAAGTCGTAAAACACTCTGCTTAGGGACGAGTATCTCTTTAATTTGCGTTTTATCATTTTTCTAAGAAAAGCTTCTCTAATCCATTCAGTCTGCTATTTTGTACCTTAAAAATAGGTTACTGTTTGCACAAGAATCAAAAAGACAGTAAAATAGGATTGGCAAATGCACGATAGGCACACTGCCATCATCCCTTCCCATATCCGTTACAGACATTGCTAATCAATCAAGGCCTTGATTGCAGCCTTAGAATCCTGATAAAGCACAATATATCAGCAGCCTTCCTATCAAGGAATCTATACTGGTATTTGATGTTGCTCGTAGTTGTCACCTTCACTTTAAAGATAATAATCATATATTCCGAAGACTAATACATAGGAAATGAGCTTCATTGCTCAAGAGGTTCTGAGAAGACCCCATGATGCACCCTTTACTATTAAAAGGGCATTGTCTACCATTGCTGGTTTCCACAATCCATAGGATACAGCCTGTGAGATTAGGGTAGGGGCCATCATGCAAGGAAGAGCTTACTCAGGTAGCAACTTGGTAAACTTGCACTTGCCTTAGTATATGTCTCTGTGGCACTGGTGAGTATTCGTTTGCATTGGAGAAACTGAGGAAGTCCAGAACACTTTCCAAGGAGGTGGTTTCTCAGGGTTCGCAGGCCCCAGGATAGGAATAGGACATTCATTCTCTCTGGCCATCTCTTCCCCGAAGTGATAAGGCAGAGCATTGGGCTCGTTTCCTTTCTCCTGGGACATGACCTTTTCAACATATGAAGGCCCTCAGTCAATATGCTCATACACTGAGGCCATCACAGAAACAGGAAAATATCACAACACAAAGAATGCCTCAGGCCAGGAGCATCTTCTCAGGCTTCTCTTCTCACTGCCTAGAATAAGAAATTTGAAGAGCAAGTTGCTTGTTTTGTGCTTTTTGTTTTAGCTCTCAAATGTTACGTGTTTTGCATATACAAATTACCTCATGTGATCCCCACAACCAACCTATGAATTATCCCCATTTTAAATGAGTACATGAAGACCCAATGGGATTAAAGTGCCCACAGTCACAGAGTCTGAAGCGGCCAGATCAGTATTCAGATCAGGTCTGTCACAGCAAAGCCAATGTTCTCTCCCCACACACTGGAAGTCCACCTCAGTGTGCACCTACCTGTGCACCCAGAATACTTTTAGGACCATGTATGCCCCTTCCTTCCCTCTCTCTGGACTGAAGTTTCAAGGGCCTTCTTTATTGCTGGACCACCCTGACTGCTTTGTGTGCCATGTCTGGGTCCAGTAATATTACAAACCACAGAGAAGGCCCATCCCTATAGTTTCACTCTCTGCAACACAAAAGAATTCAAGGGAATCTTCTCTGAGGTTTTATTCCCTGCTCCAGAGAATATCTAACCAGGCTATTAAAAGCGTCTTGTGGGGTCTACCTCTGGTTGTTTTCAACCAGAAGTAGATACGATTTCATGAACACATGTTACTGATAGGCTGTTGGTTAGTGGGAGTAGGAGACAGTGAAATGGAAATAAGGTCACTGTCTGAGATTTCAACTCTTCAATCAACAAATGCACTCTGGGGTGATACTAACAATATTTAATAGCAGGTATAAAACAGGTATCAGCCAATGAGAATGGGCAGATCCTGGAAGATCCCCTGCTGTGCCAGACATCATGAACCTGTAGACTGCTGAACTGCGGGGACATGTGGTAGGATGGTGCGGTGCAATGGGAGGACTCAGGGCAGTGACTGTCCCCACTAGTAAGAAAGTTTTCAAATATTTTAAAAACTGGTAGGGCCATGAAGGTGGTACAGCAGTGGAACATCAGCCCTGGATATGCTCCCAATAACGTGACTGGCCTATAGCCTGATGGGATGTTTTAACACTCAGGAAGAGTGTGTTGATCAGAAGAGGGAGGTGGCTTGTCACAGAGGCAAATGCCAGCATCCATCCTGATGCTGATCCAGAAGAGATTTTGATCCACTCAGCAGGACTAATCAGTGGTGGAGAGTGACCCAGCTTGCTCTCTGAGCCTACATCCATTAAACATTCAAGCTACATAACTAACCCCCTCATTCTATTTCCATATTTATTTTTATTTATTTATTTTTTTGCAGTACGCGGGCCTCTCACTGCTGTGGCCTCTCCCGTTGCGGAGCACAGGCTCCGGACGCGCAGGCTCAACGGCCATGGCTCACGGGCCCAGCCGCTCCACGGCATGCGGGATCTTCCTGGACCGGGGCACGAACCCGTGTCCCCTGCATCGGCGGACTCTCAACCACTGCGCCACCAGGGAAGCCCCATCTTTATTTTAAAATTTATTGTTTGAACTCCTGTGCTGCTTTTGCTCTGTGAAACAGTGAAGATGCAACCATTTTTAGACAGTCAAGTGCATGTTGAGCTAAGGTAGAGGAAGTAGTAGAAGTTTGTACCATCACTGCTTTCAGCACCCTTCCCTGATCAGGTTTAAGTCCCATAATTGACACAGATACTGGCCAGGAGTATATTCCTAGGAAAAGCTTGATTTCACCATGCCTCGGTATGTTTAACTTGATAAGTCTTGAAAGAACCGTTGGAGTGATACCACTCAAGTTTTACATTAAATTTGAGTTATAAAGAAAAATTTAAAAAGACAAGTGGAATTATTTCCCAAGTATGGGTAATGTTGAAAATGTTACCAGGTTCAAGGAGGGTTTGATGAGTCCAAGGATGTCAAATTTGAGATTAGTGTCTTCTCAAGTCCTTTGAGGGCTTCCCTGGTGGCGCAGTGTTTGAGAGTCTGCCTGCCAATGCAGGGGACACGGGTTCATGCCCCGGTCCCGGAAGATCCCACATGCCACGGAGCGGCAGGGCCCGTGAGCCATGGCCGCTGAGCCTGTGTGTCCGGAGCCTGTGCTCCGCAACGGGAGAGGCCACAGCAGTGAGAGGCCCGCATACCGCAAAAAAAAAAAAAATCAAGTCCTTTGAGATTTATGTGATAGAGAGATACTGTCTTTCAGAAAGATGGTGTTGTCAAAGGGGACTACCAGGCTGGTTGAAGGTTGAGAGTGCCAAACTCTAACCACTAGACACTCAGGGAACGCCTTGAAGGATGAATCTGACCCGTCTGATGATATCCTGTGGGACTACGGAAGTTAGCTGTAGTCAAAATGGCTAATAGGACCAACCCCACACCCGTGTCTAAACCTCCAACCTCTAAGTGTTCCAAACATGAAGGCTTTGAATACACCGATTGGGAGGCTTGCACCATCAATGAAAGAGCTGACCGAGCAGGACCCTGAGGGGCTCCTGGACACAAAAGCCTTTCTGTGTCCCCCACTTCTTTTTTTTTTTTGCGGTACGCGGGCCTCTCACTGCTGTGGCCTCTCCCGTTGCGGAGCACAGGCTCCGGAAGCGCAGGCTCAGCGGCCACGGCTCACGGGCCCAGCCGCTCCGCGGCACGTGGGATCCTCCTGGACCGGGGCACGAACCCGCGTCCCCCGCATCGGCAGGCAGACTCCCAACCACTGCACCACCCCGGAAGCCCCCCCCCCCCCCCCCCCCCCACTTCTTGATTACAGGAAATAGTCTTCATTCAGCCTCCATGACCTTGCCTGAGTTTCAATGACCAGGTTCAAACAGTTGCTAATTAGGGAAGGGAGTGGATACTGGTGATGAGGGAGGAACAGTCAAGAGAAACAACAGTGCAGCCTTGGGGCAGGGTCCTGGCTCCTCCTCAAGGGATACACATAACAGTATCTTGGAGCTGTTTTGCAAATACTGAAACCCCACCAGGTGGGAGAAATTAACGCTATGCTGCCCACAAGCACACAGACCCCAGACCGGTTGGAACCAGAAGGCCGATGATGCTGACTCCTGATGACCTCACCTCCAACCAATCAGAAGAATGTCCATGAGCTGATCACGCCCTCTCTGAACCATTACTATAAAATTTCTCACTAACCCCTCCAGGTTAGGACACACAGTTTTGAGGGCGTTAGCCCACTGTGGCCCCCTTTGCCTGGCAAAGCAATAAAGCTATTCTTTTCTACTTCACCCAAAATTCTGTCCCCAAGATATAATTTGGTGTCGGGGTACGGAGGCCGGATTCGGCTTCAGGGCTGTGGCAGCAAAGTACACATAGGCCAGCACTGAAGATTTCTGCCTGCTGCAGTGAAACAGGTGGTTCCCAAGAAGCTGCTGCAAATGCCAAGAACCTCCAAGAAGCTCCCGCTGCCTTCATAGGCCGGCAACACTGAATCAAGGACTCAGAAACGGCCACACCAATCATCTCCACCGCCTAGAGCACAAAGCAAGTAATTCACAGGTTTGCCAGAAGACCCTGCAAGCCTTGAGTCTGCCATCTGTCCACACATCTGCCTAAACTGCCTCTGGAGTATAATGGCCTTTTTTCTATCCACCTTCTAAATCTCACGTGAGTGACTCTCACTGGCAGACTCTAACTAGGAACTGCTTAGGGAAGGGAAGCCTGGGAAATACGGTTCCCAGCTTCTCCTCTGTAAGACCTTAGATACAGACGGACGTGATTTTGAGCTAAAAACAGACATAACTCAGCACAACACAGTAGGTCATACTTGCTGAATAAATGAGCACATGAACTTGAACTTCCACCCCTGAATACTCTGAAGTGGTCACATCTTCATACAGCCTTTTAGAAACTAGTCAGACACATTCTAAGGTTCTGGTGGCTGAGAGACAGAAACTTATTTGCAGACTTTCTAAGAGAGGGACCTCAGCTGATCCCTAAAACTCAATGGTTCCCAAATTATGAAAAAGAAGAACCTGGAAGAAATGATGCTCTTTGCAAAATGCCATGCTCTGCCAACCCCCTTAAAATATCAGCACAGTGAACTCCATCAGATGAAGTACCAGTAATTTTGCTAGGAGAAAAGTTCTATATGTAGACTGGGGACCCACATGTCCACAAAGAAACAAGCTGTCAAACCAAGCATGGTCAACTGTTTCAGAATTTTTCCATTAGTATTCATTTGCTGCTCGTTCATTTCTTTGGTTGTCTGCTAGTGCTTGCTACCAGAAAAGTGGTAGCAGTCATCAAAGTTTAGGAATGAGTTTTGCGAGAAATTTTGGAGAAAATGATCTTCTTAAAAATGGCAGGTTTTTATCCTTCTGCAAATTTTGAAAGGATTCCCGCTATTCTGGACTAACCCCAGACCACTCCAGCCCAGTGTCCCACTGGGCAGTTTGTTACAATGCAATGGATTTGGATCAACCACCTGAAAGAGTATTAAAGTGCTGGCCTAAAAAAAATTTTAAATGCAAAGAAATGGTAATAACTTGCCACCCAATTACCCCAATAAACTGTTCCTACTAGAAACAACATTTAAAGGTGGGGATCTTTAAGGATTTTTCCAAGTCTCAGATTCCATGAACTGCACATCTCTAGAAGTCCCATGCCAAAAAATTCTTATAAGTGGCTCAAAATCATGGAAATGTGCTGAGCTAAGTAGACAAATGTCACCAACCCTACACTAGAAACACAATGAGGGAAGTAAAAAAGAGTCTTCTACCAAAAGAGCAGAAAAAGCATAGATATTGAGAGCTGAGAGAGGGAGAGAAGATAAAGAATATGTACACAAGCATGCAGCTCAAGGCCATGGCCTGAAGTTTAGACTTTGAACTTTCATCCACTTCCTTGATTTAACTACTGGTTTTAAGGAGGAAATGAAGTAGAGCCCTCTCCTAAGAATCTGAAAACACACACAGGGGTAAGGAAGCCCTCCGGAAAATATGGGAATGGGACCTTGACTCTTCCCAGTGTCAAATATATTTATTTTAAAACTTGTGTGATGGACTGTCTTGCTATAACCAAAACCAGATGATGAAAAAGGACATCATGTGCCCTCAGAAAGGAAACTCTCCAGAGGACAGACTCTGGACTGTGTGACCCAGACCCAACAGGAGGGTCAAGTTCAGTGGAGTTACAGGCAAAGTATGTGCAGTGGACACTGAAACCTGAACCACCTGTGATCCTGCCAACCTGGTTCCATGGAAGATGTCTAGTCTTAGAATAAAATCTAAACTCCTTACCATGGCTGGCAAGATCCTAGGTGATTAGAACCACCAATCCAGGCTCCTAGCACATCCCTTCCTATTCTCTAAGCTCCAGCCACACTGGATTTCTCAGTGTTGCTCAAATGCACTGAACTTATTCCAGCCTCAGAGGCTTAACACCTGCTACTTCCTCAATTCTTGCCCAGATCTTCTGAAACAGAGACCTTTCCTAACACCCCATGTAAAAGAATTTCCATCACCCTAGCCAGCCACTCTCTTTCCCATCTCTCGCCTTTATTTTCTTCAGAGCACTTACCACCATCTGAAATTAAAGTATGTACATACTATCTGCCTCTACCACTAGGACATAAACTCCATGGAAATGAGGATCTTCTCTTTCTCAGTGATGACATAAATGAGTTGAAGGTATGTACCAACAAAAGAGAGGACCCTCGGAGCCACACATGCCTCCTCAACTATTTGTTCATTTACTCTTTCATTCATTTGAAAAAAATCTGCCCTGTGCCAGGCACCATTCTAGGTGCTGGGAGTAAAGTAATGAATATAACCCCTGTCCTCCTGGAGCTGACATTCTAGTGTGCAGAGATGGCCAGTAAATAAATATGACAGTGTCACGTATACCATGAAGAAAAATAAAGCTGGGTATGAAAAAAAAGATGTTTAAGTTGGTATTTCATATGGGGTGTTCAGCAAAGACTTCTTTAGGGAAATGACACTTAAACCAGAGACCTAAAAGAAATGAGGAAGAGACTATGTGATACCAGACAAGAGTCAATTATTGCTCCATGCAGAATAAATAGGAAGTGCAAAGGCCCTGTGGTGGCAGTATGCTTGGTACCGTCAAGGAACATCAAGGGGCCAGGGTGGCTGAGGTAGGGTGCACAGAGGGGACAGAGATAGAAAATGATGCTGGATGATTAGTAGGGCCAGGTCCACAGAGAGGAGCTGTGGAGGCTCATACTTAGGTCTTAGGGGAATCAAGCAAGTCCCTGGGAAGGTAGGACTTTGAGGTCTGGTCAATCTCAATCTCTCTGGGTCTTCCAGGATTTCAGCATGAATCTCATTACTCGATCACATGTCCACATTTATGGCAAGCAGCCTTGAAGGCTGCAGCAGCTTTTTATCCTCCTGGAAAGAGGCAGCAAATAAGCAAGGAGGAGAAGTCCTCTGTACAAGGGTAGCAACCCTGAGGGACCACAGGGAAATCTGGGGAAGAAAACAGCTGCAGGTAATAGCCTCTGTGATTCAGCTATTAAAGGAATTCAGGCCTTACTGTGACCTTGTTTAAGGAATCTCAGATTACTGAGAATGGGTTATTTGTGAAACGTATGTCTGAATGGACCTGTATGTTCACTGTTGTGAGTGCCTATGTGAACACATGCTATGAAGCCTTACAGATATTCTCTGATGTCTCTCTCAGTGGGCACAAACGTGGAGTCACACCAAGCCCTTCATTTACATGGAGGAAACTAAGGCCCAGAGAACTGAAGTCACCTGGCTCAGTGTGCACGGTGTTTAGGAGTCCAGGTCTAGCTCTGCCTTTGTCTTCCCCTGTCCCAGCTCCTTCAGGCCTCAGCCCTGGCCCCTGATCAACACACTCAGTCCACGCAGTCTGGCATAGGACACAGCTAGCCAAGGAAGAGAGAGACACGCAAGCATAAGGGAGAACTCCTTGACCTGCCATGTCGGTGCCACTGAACCTAACAGGGGGCTGATGCAAGGCGAGGTTTATTCCCTTGCTCTGCACCATGCTGCTACTTCCTTCCATGCTCTGAGGTTATTCCGGAACTTGCTGGCAGCACGGAATCCCAGAGAACAGAGATCCCATCAGTAGGCAAAGCAGAAATGAATATTTACTAGAATTCTTCTCTCCCAAATTTACCCTTCGAAGCAGAGTCCAGCCTACCTGGCCCAAATCATCTGTGTGGCTGAGGGGTGCTCTGTGTGTGTGTGTATGTGTGTGTGTGTGTGTGTGTGTGTGTGCGTGCACACAGGCCTGCTAGCATCTGATTTCCACTTAGCATCAGCCGGTCTTCTCTGATGGTTTTAACACGGCCATGCCTGGATGAGATGATTGGCCTAAGTAACGTGATCCTGCTCTCCTCCCTCTTCTCACAAAGGTTTAGTCACCTTAAATCTGGCTGTCTTCAAGGACATGCTTGAAACAGAGGGGATGCAACTCAAGGCTTACTAACAACCCTCCCCTTCCTCACATGCCCCTTAAACATCTCTAAGCTTCAATGTTCCTTCCTCTTCATTTTTCACTCTCCTATCCATTGTCTCTCCTTTCATGGTGTATTAGTCAGGACATTCCAGAGAAACAGAACCAGTAGGAGATATATAGAAATATATAAACACACACACATATATACACACATATATATGTGTGAGTATTTCTCTGTACATATAGAAAACCGATACGATATATATAAATACATAAATACACATATGTATTTATATTTCTCTCTCTCTCTCTCTCTCTCTCTCTCTCGCCACACACACATACATACATACACACATATATATACAAGAGAGAGATTTACTGTTAGGAATTGGCTCACGTGATTATGGAGGCCAAGAAGTCCCAGGTTCTGCTGTCTGCAAGGTGAAGACCCAGGAAAGACAGCGGTATAATTCAGTCCGAGTCTGAAGGCTTGAGAAGCAGGGTTGCGGATGATGTAATGCCCAGTCTGAGGCCAGAGGCCTGAGAAGCTGGATGGTGGGACGGGACGAGAGTGGACAAGCAGCTGGTGTTAAGTCACGGAGTCCGAAGGCCAGGAGCTCTCATGTCTGAGGGTAGGAGAAGATGGATGTTCCAGCTCAAGGAGAGAGAGAGAGAGAATTTGCCCTTCCTCCACCTTTTTGTTCTATTCGGGACCTCAATGGATTGGATGATGCCCACGCACATTGGTGAGGGCAGATCTTCTTTACTCAGTCTACCAGTTCAAATGCTAGTCTCCACCAGAAATTCCTTCACAGATGAACTCAGGAGTAATGCTTTGCCAGCTGTCTGTGTATCCCTTAGGCCAGTCAGGTTGACACATAAAATTAACCATCACACACGGTTCCTCTGATCGCTCATTTACCACCAACTCCCAACTCTTTAACAGCTGCTCCGAACGCCCTCCTAACTTCAAATGCTAGAGCAGCATGCCTTAGGTATTAAAGGGAGCACATCCTGCCCACTCCCACCTCCCCACTCCCTTAAGAAAATCGTGCCTCTTCCTCCCACTTCCCGTTAGGAAGCTGCTGTACTGCTGTCAACACAATTTCCCAAGCTGGAAACGCTTCTCCCCTCACCTCTCTCATCACATCGGCCACTGTGTGCTTTCAATTCTCTCTCATGTCTGCTCTTGCCTCTACCACTGCTCCCTTGACCTCAGCTCATCTCTGACTTCGACAACAGAATCCTAACCATCCTCTTGACCACTCGTCAAACCCACCTGCAAGAGGCAGTAACTCACTGTTACTGACTCTCTTCACAAGAAGGAAGGAAACTCCCAACAGGAATCCAGTAAGGTGTGGGCGTGAATGCTGCTTGCGGAATAGGGCCTGCCAGAGTTTCTTCTTTGAAGATGACAATCAAATATTTAAGTGCTGATATGTTTGTCGAGAAAAGAAAATCAACCGTAACACCTTATAAGCACATGCTCCATGGAAGGGAAGGAGCGTCGGTACCCTTTAGATTCTGAGAGATCTCTGGGGGAGTTCTCTGATTTTGAGGACTTTCAAGCCACAAGACCTCTCTGAGCTTTGAACGTCCCATCTGTAAATTCAGATACTAATACTGCCCACTTGGCAGGGCTGTGGTAGGAAGCGTGACAGTGCGTGCAATGCACATCTCTGTCTGCCTGACAAGAGTGAATGACACGAGATTCCACCTTCTCTTCACACTGCCTAGTTAATTCCTCCTTATCCACACTCACGCTTCTCCTCAGCAATATCTGAGTGGAGCGCGAGAGACTGGACAACCTCACCGATGTGCTAACCTTGAGGGGATTTGAAGGTAAGCAGCCTTTTCTTCTGTGTCCCTAGCCTGGGTGTCAGGCAAACGCTCCCACCGGCTGGCTGACATATGTGGCCGCTGCAGGCTAATTTCTTCCGACACGTTGCCTTGAATGCACAGTCACAGAGCATGTGCTGAAGTGCTAAACACCCCCGAACTGTGCACTTTTCAATCTGTGAAAGCTTTTCGGTGGGTCCAGGCTTTTTTTTTTCTCGACCTGAGGCATCACAACAGAGAAGCACATGGACACTCCATTGTGGCAATCTGGCATCCTGCAAACGCTCCAGAGCAGCAGCAGTACCTGGGCGTCCCTCTCAGCGAGCCAGACCCCAGCCAACAGCTGCTCCTCTGTGGAAGCTGTGGCTGCATTAATGAGCTTGCAGACAAAGAGCTGACTGTGCGGTCGGTGGCTTGGGGTCTGCGTGCAGGCCAGGGGCGGAGCGCAAGCTACACTCGAAAACCCTAGTCCCTCATTTCCAAAAATTGGTTTGGGGTCCAAATGAGCCAATATGTTTCCCGAGACTTCGATCTCGAAAAGGCTGGATCACGCCTCTGCCGTCTTGAATAATCACGAAAGCTAGCTCCCGGGTTATCTGGCACGGACAGTTTATAGAGCGTTTTTACACGTCGAACCTTACCACAACCCTATGAAGGTATTATTTTACAGATGAGGAAATGGAGTCCTTGAATGGTTCAACAACATATACAAGTTCACGTGGCTAATAAAAGGCAGGGCAGTGCTTAAAGCAAGCTCTGTGTGGCTCCAACGTCATGACTTTCTGAAGAATCATCACCAAACTTACTCTCAGCCCCTCCATTCATTGAGATGTCACTGCAACAGCTAAAAGGAAGCCTCTGGGGGCAGGAGCTTTCAAGGGAGCCAGCTTTTCTGTTAAGATTTTAAGTCCCTTATCCGCCAGCAAGTTAAGGGAAAACGCTAGGGCATCACAGACTTTTTCAAATTCTTACCATCACACCTAAAGGAAGTCACTCGTCTGACTTGCCTGTAGGGATGCTGTAGGAACAATGTGTGAGGAAGACTCACGTAACACCCTACGCTACCAGCACGGGCGAGTAACCACTGAAAACAAAGTATACAACAGTTGTAGAAATCAAACCCCAAACGACTTCTTCTACCACTACTACTGCTGCTGCTGCTACCATCACTAAAGTATTAATACAAATAAAACAGCAATACAATAAAATACAATAGCAATACAACAGCAATACAATAAAACAGAAACACTCCTACTAACAGGTAGCATGTCCTTAGCCTCTGCCACGTGATAAAGCTTAGTGTTTACATTCATTGCTGAATTCTCTCAATAATCCATCATGGAGGTATTTCTATCCTCTTTCTACAGATGAGGATTCTGAGGTCTAGAGAGGTCACAGAGCTTGTGCACAGCAAAATGAGGCTAGATGCTCAGGCCTCTTGACCCCAAGGCTGTGCTATCTCCACCGGCCCGTGTCTGCCTTCTCTAAAGGATAGGCAGTCACCAGATGAGTGAACAGTGTCCAGGAGGTTAGGACACACCCGTAGCACAGTCTGGCCAAGGCTAGAAAAGACTAATAGGTACACAGCGGTTGCTTCCAATCATTCAATGGTAACCATTATTCCTAGGCATCCAGAATATGGGTTTTCATCACCTACATTTCACCTTCTGTCTGGTTGTCAAGAAATAACAGACAAAAGGATGGGTTCTAAAAGGAAGAGGAACCTGGCTTCAGGTGTGAGTTCAACTGAACCCTCTGACAAGTGTTTTAAAAGTACGTGTGTGTGCATACCCCGCAACATCTGTGTCACACGGGTGGAGGATGAGAGCAGAGAGCGGTGGGCTGATTACGTGTCCTTTTCTCCCTCCTGACAGCTATGAAACTACAAGTGGATAGATTATAGTTGAAGATAAAAATAGGCATTATACTGCCACTTTCTCTTCCCAGCTTTTGAGTCGCTCCAGCTTGAAAGCATATTGTAGCATTTTATTGTAGTCTGGGCTCGTGTGGCTTCTCTTGTTTGTGATTCCTTTTTGGAAAACTAGAAACACTCCCTCTCCACGGAGAAATGAACTCAAGTGAGTGAGAGTGAAAGAGAGGCGGGTGTGTGTGTGTGTGTGTGTGTGTGTGTGTGTGTGTGTGTGTACACCCTTGTGTCCCTCCCAGCCCCTCTAAGAGAAGCGAGAAGCCAGAGTGTGAACCTGAATAGAGCGGAAATTGGGAAATGACACGGCTGTTTTTGTTTAAATGTAACCATTTTTAGAATTTCAGGATGCACTAAGCTTCCAAACTAGGCAGCCCAGTCAACCTTAGCTGGGGATGGATAGTGATGCAAACGCATTGGACTTATCATCCCAAGGTCTACAGGAGATCCTGGCACTGCAGGTCACTCGGTACAATACACGTTTGGCACCCTCTTTGGGTATTAAAGAGAACTCTACAAGTAGTGGCATGTCAGGTCTCATCCCACACCCCTTCCATTTCCACTTGTCATCTCCATTCTTTCTCCTGAATTTTTATCTTGGGGTCACTTGAAACATGCTTTATCATACCCATTCCCGCACCCACACAGGTCTACTGGATTTGAATCTGTCAGGAATATGAATTCTAACAAGCTCCCCCCCACCAGGTTATTCTCACAAACACTACGCTTTTCAAATTCCTGGTAAAGTGGCAAAGAAAAAGGACTTTAGTGTTGCCCTTACCTAGTCTTAAGACAGGATCCGCCACTTTAAACCTGGGGAAAAAGAAAACAAGACACTCAGAGATGCTATTTATTCCCAAAGCGGACCCAGTTGACCTGGGTCAACTCACAGTTTCTCTAGGCTCTGTACATTTATCTGCAAAAGAGGAATGATAATGGTACCTAGTATATGGGGTTGTTGTGAGAATTGAGAAAACATATGTATTATCCTACGACAGTGGTTCTCAGCTTGGATTGGAGTGATTTCATCCACCAGGGGAACATTTTTGGTTGTCTCATGTGGGGTTTTGGGGTGGGGTACTATTATCATCTAGAATAACAAACAGGGACACTACTAGACATCCAATAAGCACAGGGCAGCAGCCCCCAACGATAAAGAATTATCATCCCCAGATGTCAATGGTTGACATTTTGAAAAGCCCAGGCATGGAGCCCAGCACATCATGCCTGGCTTCGAATCCGGCGTGCCATCAGTCCAGCTGTGCAAGATGGGGTAGGTTGCTCAGTTATTTGGAATTTTGATTTCTCCATCTGTAAAATAAGGATAAAAATACCTGCCTCACAAGGTCAGTGAGGATGCCATGAAGTAACATACAAAACATATCTGGTGTATTTGCAGTAGAGTCCTTTCTCCTAATTCCTCAGGCTGACCTTACTTAAAAGGGAATGATTCCCACATTCATAAGAAGCAAGGAAGCCTAAGGCTTCCTCACCTTTAATTTGTCAAGTGAGGTGCTTTGTGAGTTGCCTCCAGGCAGGGCACAGATGGCCCGTCATCTGAGCGTGCATGCATGGCCAGGCCCTGTTACTGAGGTTAGGAATTACAGGGCCCCCTGCCGGGTCAAGGCTCCAGGACAGTCCCACAGACAGCCACAGGCTGCAATGCTTGCCCTGAATGCACTATTAATCCCATGATGCTATTTTAAAATAATGGAGAACCAGTTTATTGGGAAAGGACAGTACAAAACCTCAAAATAAATCCAGCTAACAAGATGAAGTTTCTGATCTGGAGAGAACAGAAACGCTGCCCTCTTTAACATTTAGGCCATCGGATCTAGAATGCCCCTGCAAATTACTCTCAACTACTCAATTATCTAGATGAATGGAAGACAGCAGAGGTATGCAACGATTTAGATTTTACATAGAATGCAAAGAGCCTCAAGGGTATGCAAGATTTAGATGTATACATCCCACCCGGCTGGTGTTTCTGGGTGCCCCACCCCAGATACTCTCACATCAAGCTTGCTCTACTGTCAGTGGGTAGGGGAGGTTTGGAATTTCACTACTCTGGAGGCAACTTTAACACACAACGATCACAAGCATAGGACAGGGCTGGGTTGTTATATTGCTAACTTACATGAGCAGGAGAGAGAGACACAGAGACGCCGCCCTAGCCAATTTCTCTGTAGGTCTCAAGGTCACTCAAGTCATCTTCATCCCCCCTCTTCCTCTTTCCAGCACAATCAATCCTAACCAATCCCCGGTCAATTGAACACACATTTTCCTGTCCACCTAAGGTGCTCAAAGCACAAAATGACCAAAGGCATGGTTCACGCCCTCCAGGAGTGGTAAAGATAAAGAAAAAAAGATCACTCCCCTCCCAGAAAATTAAGGGCTGCCGTGCCATGCCCTAAGATACAAACCAGAATCTGGCTTCTCACTCTGCTGCTTGAACCCAGTCACCCGTCTTCCTGCTGGGATGGGGTGGGAAGGGAGCAGCTGAAGGGCTCTGCGCTAGGAATTTTCCTCCAGGTCGAGATGGAAACAAGCAAACACCACACAACTGGTACCACAGCATGGAGCCCGCGATCAAGTCAGCAGGCAGGTGCCGCCTTGCTCTCCTGCATCGCCATCACGCACAGCTGCATCGGCTTGTACTTCTCATTCCGGTCAAACCAACTATAACTGCATCCTGCTCATCAGGAAGTCTTCCGTTAAGGAAAGTCTGACTGATGCCTGCAGAGCGCCAAGTCCGGAGAAGCTCTGGACCCCCAGACAGCGCTGGGCCCGGGGGATTCGGCCCCGGATTCGGTCACTGATCCTGCCACACAAATGGAAAGCTGTGTCTGTATAATAAGGCTCCTCCTTACTGTCATCTTCTACTCTCCATCTGCTCCTTAAGACAGCCCTTGAGGGATGGAAGTAGCATCTTCATTTTATAGTGGAACAAACTGAGGCTCAGAGAACAGGAAAGGGCCTCTTTCCCCGAAGGCCTCATCAGCCATAAACTTCACTTTACATTGAAATATGTACAAGTGGTGAAGAAAGAATCTCATCTTGTTGCTCTCTTGCTTAAAACCTTCTAAAAGCTTTCCCATGGCCTGAGGCAGTACTTCTCAACCTTGGCTACACATTGGAAATACCAGGAAATTGCAGAAATGCCTATGTCCTGGCCCCAACCCAGACCAAGTCAGCCAGAATCTATGAGGGTGGAATTCAGGCTCCGCATTGGAGGGTTTTCTTTTATTTAAAGCTGTTGAGGGATTCTCAGATGCAGTCAAGATGAAGCACTGCTGCCCTAAGGGATTCGTGTCAAGCTCCTTAACATCCCTTGCCAGGTCTGTGCAGCCAGGCCCTCACTTATCTCTTTAGCCTCATCTCTTACCCCTCTCTCCCATCTCACCCTCAGTGCTTCATCCATCTGAGGCCAGTGTGGGCTTCTGCAGAGGATTACACATGCACACCTCTTTGCTTCAGTGCCCCACCATTTCCCGAGAATGCCCCTCCCTCTCTTCTTCACCTGACTAATTTCTGTTTTTTCTTTGAGATTGAGCTCAGCACAGCCTCCTCCAGGAAGGAAGCTTTCCCTGACACCACCTGGTGATCCTCCCAGGCACTTTACGTGAGCAAACCCTATCACTCGAAGAGATCACGATTGATCTTTGCTTGTCTCCTCCCTCACTGTAGTGAGTGCCTCGACCAGGTCACATCCTACACACCTTCTCAGCCTCAGGACACAGCACCAGAGCACTTACAAAGTCTGCTGGCCTAGAAGAATTAAAAGCACAGACTCACAGACCTACTTGTGCACTTATGTTCATAACAGCATTATTCACAATAGCCAAAAGGGGGAAATGACCCAATTTCCCTCAACAGATGAGTGAATAAACAGAACACGTAATGGAACATTATTCAGCCTTAAAGAGGGAGAAAATTCTGACACATGCTCTAACATGGATGAACCTTAAAAACATTAATGCTAAGTGAAATAAGCCAGACACAAAAGAGCAAATATTATATGATTCTACTTATATGAAGTACCTAGAATAGGCAAACTCAGAGAGAAAGTATAATAGAGGTTACCAGGGGCTGGGAAGAAGAGGGGAATGGGGAGCTATTGTTTAATGTATACAGAATTTCGATTTGGGATGACAAAAAAGTTCTGGAAATGCACAGTGGTGATGGTTGCACAACATCATGATTGCACTTCATGTCATGAAATTGTACATTTAAGAATGGCTGAGGGCTTCCCTGGTGGCGCAGTGGTTGAGAGTCCGCCTGCCGATGCAGGGGACACGGGTTCGTGCCCCGGTCCGGGAAGATCCCACATGTCGCAGAGGTGCTGGGCCCGTGAGCCATGGCCGCTGAGGCTGCGCGTCCGGAGCCTGTGTTCCGCAAAGGGAGAGGGCACAACGGTGAGAGGCCCGTGTACCGCAAAAAAAAAAAAAAAAAAGAATGGCTGAAATGGTAAGTTTATGTTATGTATACTTTACCACAATAAAAAAAAAAATCACTCACAAAAAGTTTGTTCAATAAATAAATCACACTGCACTTAAAAGAGATCTAAAGCCCCACCCCTGGCCTCTTGGACCCTATGCGATCAGGCCTCAGCTTTCCACTCTGATCTTATTTCCCTCCAGCCCTTTCCCCATAATCTTTCTACTCTGACCTTACTGATCTCCTTTTTTATGCAAATACACCAGACTTGTTCCCTCAAGTTCATTGCAATTGCTTTCCATGACAACTCCATTTCAAATTGCTAACCCTACCCCCACCACTCAAATTATTCTCTGTATTAGTTAAAAATAATACCAACTGATGTAACAGATAAAACCCAGAACCTCCAGGGTTTAGAACAGTCCTAAACTGTATGTATCAGAATCATCTGGAGGGCTTGTTAAAACCCAGATAGCAGGGCCCACTCCTCCAAGTTTCTGATTCAGTATGTTTAGGGCAGAGCACAAGGATTTGCATTTATATCATGATCCCAAGTGATGCTGATGCTATTGGTCAAAGCACCCTACTCTGAGAACCACAGGTTTAACAAAATTAAAGTTTATTTCTCACCCACGGAACTATAAAATGCAGGCATGCCTGGTAGGGCAGCTTTCCTCCATGCAGTGATCCCGTCCTGTGGCTCCACTATTTTTAACAAAGGATGCCCAAGGTTGTCCTGGGAGTTGTCTCCATCCAAGCCAGCCAAAATGGAAAAGAGCCCAGAGGTCTGCAAGTAGGAAGCTTTTATGGGTCAGGGCTGGAAGTGGCACACATCACTTCTTCCCACATTTCAACAGCCAGAATTCAGTCAAATGGTCACAGCTGAAGTGCAAGGAAATTTGGGAAATACAGTCTATCTTTGTGTCCATGTGGAAGAGTAAATGGGATTGGGGATCAGCCTTATCCAGTGATCTCTTATGCTACCATATTTGTCTTCCTAGCCTTATCCCTACCTGATATTATATCACATATTTATTTCTTTACCTTTTCATTGCCTTCCAGCATTAGGATGTAAGCTTCACGAGGGCAGGTGCTCTGTCTTGTCCACCACTGTGTCTTCAGTACCTAGCACGGTGCTTGGCACAAAGAAGGCACCAATAATTATTTCTTGAAGTACTAAATGCATTTTTCACAGGATACTCTGTCTGATGATCTCCTGTTTACCTTTTCTGTGAGATGTTCCTGAAGCCACATTCTTTTTCTTGCTTATGTCGCTGGGCCCCTGCCATCACAGCAGGCCTATGTTTATGCCAACAGATAGGACCAGTTTTTCCAATAACACTAGGGACATTGTGATGCCCTCTCAACTGCTCTGTCCTAAGCATGGCGGTCATGCTATCTTCCATCCCCAATGTCCCTTTCTAGTTTATGCCAGTGGCTTTCTTTGTCAAGGAGAATAAAAAGCCCAAAGGATGTTCATTCCCAGCCAGGCTGAAGACCCATGAGCTGGTCTAGCATAAAACACACTCTAAACAGGGTAATGATAACTAAGACAAACAGCTACCCTGTGGGATTTGGACGAGAGGCGTTTGGAAAGTCATCAGCAAGAAATAAAAGAGTAAATATACAGAGTGAAGCCAGCCCACCATGACAGTGAAGTGGGGAGAGTCCAGAGGGAAAGAGTAACTGTCTTGGATTCTCACAGTCTTCCTGTTTCATTTGCAGGATATCCTTAAAATAAACTCATTTTTTTAAGAGGGTCTAAATGAATCCCTGTTCCCCATTTGGTTATGAGCCTGACTAACTCAAGCCAGCACCTGTTGGCAAAATGGCCAACAGCTCAGTAAGGTGGCTCATTGAGCGGCTGTCACGTTCATGTGCCACTTAAATAGCTCAACAAAGTGACCTGCGCCACCCAGAGATGGCATCTCAGACTGTAACTATAGACAAGTTCCGGCCTCCTCTCCTCACACTAAGAACACTGCAGCGGTTTCTTCACCCCCCTGCTTGGCTCTTCTGCACCAGGCCACCAGATCCATCTTTCAAAAAGCACCACTTTCATGCTGTCACTTTCCTGCTCCAAACCCTCCACGGACTACAGAACTGATACTTAATTTGCATGCCTGTGATAGAAACTCTCACAGGGGCTGCATGTCCATTGTTTCACTTAATCCTCAGAACCACCATGCAGTTAGGACCTACCATCTTTATTTTGCAGCTCTGGTGACTGGGTCGTGTAAAGATTAAATAAATTACCCACCAACCTGAAGCTAAGAACCAGCAGAGTCAAAGGAGAACCCCAGGTGTGCCTGTTTCTAAAGTCTCTCCTGTTTACACTACACATTCATTCATTCACTCATTCATTCAAACATATATGTTGAGTGTCAACCATGTGCCAAGAATTGTGCTAGGTACAAGGATGACAATGGATCATTCGTGGGAAGACACCTTTAAGAGTACTATGAGCAGAGTTCCCTGTGCTATACAGTAAGGAACTCTGTTCAATGTTCTGTAATAACCTAAATGGGAAAAGAATTTGAAAAAGAACAGATACATGTATATGTATAACTGAATTACTCTGCTGTACACTTGAAACTAACACAACATTGTTAATCAACTATACTCCAATGTAAATTTTAAAAAAAAAGAACCTTCTTCATAGCACAGGGAACTCTACTCAATACTCTGTAATGACCTATATGAGAACAGAATCTAAAAAAGAGTGGATATATGTATATGTATAGGTATAACTGATTCACTTTGCCGTACAGCAGAAACTAACACAACATTGTAAATCAACTATACTCCAATAAAAATTAATTTAAAAAATATCAAAAAAAAGAGACTGCTATGAGACAATGAAGCATGTTCTGTATTGGATGGGGAACATGGATGCTTAGGAAGTGGGCTGCAGGAGCTCCACACCCAGCCTCACTGGTCAGGGAAGCCTTCCCCGAGGCAGTGTCACTTGAGTTGAGACCTGAAGGATGAACAGGAGTTAACAACCTGCTTTTCTTTAGGGAAAGTTATCCTGTGGCAAAGGGGCTGCCTAGTGCCTCATCTCTCACTGTGACTCTCCCAAACTGATGGGCTGCCAGGGAAGAGGGGAGAAGGAGGATGGAAGGGATAAAGAGAGAAACCAGAAAACCCTACTGTCAAATGATATTACCAAATATATTTTGTATTTTAACAACTCCTAACCTTTGGGTTTACAACAGTCCCTGTGTAATTTGAAACTAAAATCTATTTCCTCACCCAGCAGCATCTCTTCCCCACCTCCCCGCCCCCGCCCCACAGAGATGCACCACTCTCACTGCTGGTCCATTGGCAGTGCTAATTATGTTCTCCATAACACATTCCTGATTGCATAGAATTAAATAAACGTGTGGAGGTGACAGAACAAAACGAAATCTATGACTTACTTGACAGACTGATCAGTTTGTTGGGCACAGGGTGAAAACAGCAAATGTTACACATGCAGATTAGGATAAAAGGCCCAATAAAGTTACAAGTTTTTAAAGATAAATACAATCAAACTGAAATAATTTTTGCAGTTTCTTGTATTATAAATGTGATCTGAACACACTGTCTTCCTGTTTTTCAGCCTTTCACAGGCTTCTGATTTACCTTCTATTTAAGATTCCACTAAATTAATAGAGAAAACTATTTCGATAGACTTCAATTTCGCATTTGCAATTTGAAGGTTGCTTCACAATCCTAACTTCTACAATAGAGTGAAAGTAGAAGGTAGAAACACTTTTGCTCTGTAAGAGCTTTACCAAGTAGGGAAGGGACAAAGATGAAAAAACAAATTCTCTGTAAGGAGCCGAAATAGAAAATCTAGGTGAATAAGCCAGACGATAAACCCAAACTGAATTAGTTGAATTTCATAAAGGAATAAATAGTTGTGACAATGGGATGTCCCCAAACCAGAAAACCCAACTTGTGGTTGGGTGATGACTCCCTTAAAAAGTGAAAGTCTTTGTTAACTATAGTCATATGCATGTACACTGTAGCTAGGTGTTCACCAAATCTCACTTCCTTTTTTCCTGGCACCACCTTCCCTCCTCCCATTCCCAGCCCCCGCCCTGCAACTGATCAAGTGCAGAACTGAAACTGGGTTCTGGCCAATAATCAATGTGAATGGCATTCCTACGGGAGTCTGGAACCAGGAATGACTGCGATGAGCACAGTCATCCCAACCCTGCGCACATCTGCTCTGACCCGCGTTAGACTAAATGTGAGGGAGCAAATGCACGAAGTGACTGAGCTTTGGTGTGTTTTTACAGCAGTGGACCAACCTTAAGTGATACCCACCAGCGGGAGAAAGGAAACAGGGTCCTCCAGAGTAGACTATGATTTTATAGGCCATGAGTGGATGAGCTGCAGATGTCCTAAATGGTTTCACTAGACACTGATAATGTCCTTCATGTACCAGTGTCTACAGAAGAAAGTCCCAGACCCCTAATATTGGCACCTCACTCTCCATGGCGTCATTCCTGCCTACCTCCTTAACTTCAGCTTCAACCGCCCGCCATCTATCCTCTGTTAGAACCATCCTGCATCGCATGGGTATCCAGAACAAGCTCCAGCTGTACGCCTTTATGCATAACCTCCCGTCCTAAGGCCTGCCCTTCCCCTTTTATCTGCCTCCAAAATCCATAATCATCCTTTCAAGCGAAGTCTGAAACCTGGTCTCCCTAGGAAACATGCTTCTTAAGCTGGGATACAGTAAGCCTTGATCAATGTTGCTCAATACTGTTACACGTGGGGGAGTCCAGGTGTGCTCTGGAGCAGCGAACGGGAGATGGGGAGAAAACGTGCTCAAACAATGGACGTTGCCCCCCGCACAGTTTTAGTCAAGAAGGCCCAGGGATTCAACCCTGGTAAGTTACTGGTTCCTTCCCATGCAACGCTCAGTCTCTCCTTTGCTCAATGCAGCCACCAGGAGGGGAACGGCGTGGGAAGATAGGAGTAATTTTCATCTTTATTCTCATTTGCCTTTGTCCATTTTCTCACCGCCCCCTTCCTTTCATTTGTATTTTGTCTTAGCTGCCAATTTGGGGCTTAATTGGTAGAATACAGAGAAGCTGAAGTAAAACAAAGCTCAGTAGAATATAAAGAGAAAAGGAACAAAAAAAAAAAAAAAAAGGGAAGGCATGAATGGCAGCCTCGACTCTAACCATAATCAGAGAAGCAGGTTGGTGTGGCACCGGAACGTACATGACCTCCCAGTGCAGGAGACTCACGGTTCATTTACTGCTCCATTTTCTCATAGCGCAGATAATTTACCTGTGTGATGATTGCATCCTGCCCCCGGGCTCTCAGCAACTCTTCCCTACCTACCGTTGTATCTTGAATTTGGGAAATGTGTCTGCATTCAGACAAAATGCTGAAGATAACTTGGGAGGCAAGGAAATCTCATTTCCCCTCCAACGCAGTGGCAGACTTGGGTTCAATCTATGAAAGTCAATTGGTAGATCTGTGCAAGTCTTCTAATTAGAGATATTCAGATAGCGGGCACAGGTTCCGTTTGTACTCCAGGTTAAAAAAAAAAAAAAACAAATCAATGTCCACACACAGGAAAAACACTGAGCACTTATTCTGAAGCCACAAATTGCAGTAGGGCCCTGCACAGAAAACCAGAGGGGCTGTAAGTCAGTGCAAAACTACCACCTCATGAAGAAGAATGATTAGAAGGAATGGGCAGAACTTTCACCTCCAGGTCACAAGCTCAAAATGCAGCCCAGCCCTGCCTGTATGATGTTTATAAACCACTGACAGTCCATGTGAAAAGAGCTGGCTCGAAGACTATATTTTTACCAGAAATGATTGTTCAGCTGAGAGGCTGAAAAACAGTAGGATCCCCCAAATGAACTCACCTACTCAGCTCCTAAAGGTGTATTCCAGCTGGCATGGCAGAGTCAAATTGCACACTGCATAAAGTTCATATCCAGAGTTTCCTGAGCCAGCTCTGTGGCAGCGGACCCTGGAAAGGTGAGACTTCCAGACGGGAATTCAGTTCACAGTGCTCGGCTCACCTCTGGACTTTCAGTCACGGAGTCAGAAACAGGGAACAGAAAACACAAAGGCAAGGCTTAATCTCCTTCCTCTGGGCTCCCAGGGCTCAAATTCCTCTGGAGTACCAAGTCTAACTAGCACCTACAAACTAGATCTAAAGACGAAGGATGATCGAATAATTTTTAAGCTTTGTTTAAATAAGAAACTAATATTTATTAAACCATAACCATGTGACAGGCACTCTCTGAAGTGCTTTCCTAGACTTTATTCATTCTACAAACATTTAATTCAGAGCCACTAAGCAAAAGAACAAAAATTTAAAATTGGGATTCATGGATGAGGGAATAGACTCCTTGATACAAAGGAATCCGCAGGCATCTTTACTCCTAAAGGTGGTGTGGCAATTTTTACCTCTGTCTCACTCCAAAGAGGATTCTAGGCAACTGAGAGTTAGGTGGTACCACCATCACTATCATCCCCTTTTTACAGAGTGTAGACTAGGCCGGAAGAATAGAAGTACAATGCCCAGGATCACACAGCTAGAAAGTGGAAGAGCCCGTAACTCAACACAGACATCAAGCCACTGCTTTCTGCTTTATAACATGCCACCTCTTACTATGGTTCAGAAATGCTTTCTCCTAGCCCAGGTTTACCCAGGAGCTAGGCTCCACCAAAATGGAGATAGGAGGATACCTGGTACTGTTCTAAAAACCAGAGTAAAAGAAAAAATAGCCTCTTTTTTTCCTTTCAGTATGACAATCTGAATCACCCAAACTGGGCAGCGCTACCTCTGGGAATACCAAGTCCTCTTGCCCTAAGACTTAGTTTTCATGTGGGATTAAAAATAATTAGCAGGGCTTCCCTGGTGGCACAGTGGTTGAGAGTCCGCCTGCCGATGCAGGGGACACGGGTTCGTGCCCCGGTCCGGGAAGATCCCACATGTCGTGGAGCGGCTGGGCCCGTGAGCCATGGCCGCTGAGCCTGCGTGTCCGGAGCCTATGCTCCGCAACAGAAGAGGCCACAGCGGTGAGAGGCCCGCGTATCACAAAAAAAAAAAAGAAAAAAAATAATTAGCAAACATTTCACAATATACAAAGCATAATCAGAACACTGCAATCTTGCTATGTGAGTGGCCAAGAAGAAATGTCCTTTCCTTTTGAGAAAGTCCAAGGAAGAGAAGCTGTGTGGCAGGGTGGAGAGGGCCTAGCAGCTGCATCAAGCAGATCTCAGATTGAATCCTGAATCCACCGCCCCTGGCTGGTTCCCCAAGTCTGGGCATATTAACAACAGTGTCCACAAGTGTGGATGGGTGGTGATAAAGCCCACTTTGCAAGATTGTTGACCAAATGCCTGTAACGCACTGAGAAGCATCCCAGGACATGGGGAGAACTCAGTAACTGGATACCATGATCTTTTTGCTAGTTACTGGTCCTAAGCCTCTGGGAATTGCTATGCAGCAGAAGAGCAATTTTCCAGCATGTTCCACGGAATTCCCTATTCTAACTACCCAGAAGCAGCATAGCGCTCATCTCTTGAGGCACACACACCCCTGTTGCCTCTGAGCATTCACTCAGTGTGCATTTCCAGGGCCAACCACAAAGGCTAAAATACCCTCAGAAGTCACAGAGACGTTGTTTTTTATAGAGTGTGATTCCCTGACCCAAATCAGTCTTTCTGCCTTTGAATCAGTTTATGCTACCAGTTATTTAGCAGATTGATTGCTGCTATGGCAACTGCACCTCCCTCCGCAGACACAGGCAGAAGTCCTTGATACAATCCTGGCTTAGTCTCTCTGGCTGCATTCAGTCCATGCCAAAAATTAGAGAATATTGGGAAAATTAACTGCCTTCTGCACTATAGGCACTGGGGCTGCATTGTGG
This sequence comes from Phocoena sinus, assembly GCF_008692025.1. NCBI lineage: Eukaryota > Metazoa > Chordata > Mammalia > Artiodactyla > Phocoenidae > Phocoena > Phocoena sinus. The sequence goes on from NC_045768.1 coordinate 72,662,055, forward strand.
TGCAAAGAACAAATGAAGCCTGATGTGTGTCCTTCTTGCCCAGCGGCCCACAAGGAGGGAGAACTAGAGCCTCCAGCCGGGCTCTGGCCACACTGCCTACCTTTGGTTTCCACGGTTTCTGCCAAGTATCAATGCAAGATGTACCCAGAGACTGCAAAGGCCATTTGGCAGTGCTGTGGCCTCTCAGGAAAGCTTTCCACTTACGGTAGGAAAAGAACTCGCTTCTCCTTGTGTCATGAAGAGCTGTATACAGATAAGTACCACTTCCTAGCTGCATGATCCTGGGCAAATCCCTTAAACCCTAAAACCTCATCTATGACAAGAATTAAGAATAGTCTCTTGGGCTTCCCTGGTGGCGCAGTGGTTGAGAGTCTGCCTGCCGATGCAGAGGACATGGGTTCGCGCCCCGGTCCAGGAGGATCCCACATGCTGCGGAGCGGCTGGGCCCGTGAACCATGGCCGCTGAGCCTGCGCGTCCGGAGCCTGTGCTCCGCAACGGGAGAGGCCACAACAGTGAGAGGCCTGCATACCGCAAAGAAAAGAAAAAAAAAAAGAATAGTCTCTCTTCCCCCACTGGTTGTTACCAATATGGTATGAAACCACAACGCTGGCACCAGATGGAATCTCATAATCTCACAGCCCTCAGTTCATTCTTCCTTCTTATCTTCTTCCCTCTTTGGTTTTCTTTCATTTTTTTTAATCTGTTCTGCCTGATGAGCAGGAGAAATGATTAGGCTCATTAGGAGCTGGTTGTACGCAGTCCTCTAAACATTTCTGATTTGAAAGCTTGAGCCTCTAGTTCCGCTAAGTGTGTCAAATTTTCTTTACGATATAGATCAGTGTTTTAGGCTAGTTCCAGCTCCAAAGGACAGGCTGGTTCCTCCAAGCGAGGTTTGCTCTGTCCTGTTCTGTCACCTCCAGTGTCTCCCCTCATCCACCAGATCAACCTTCTTTAAAAATGGCAATTTGTCAGCATGAATGAAGCTGGAAAGCTAGAGTGTAAATATAGAATGGTACCCTTCCCTAAAAGAGCCCCTCATCTCACAGATTGTGATAGTGGCTGAGGCTGCGATCTCTGTTTGCTGAGGAACCCATGTTATTAGCAGCCATGCTATTTCTGTATCTGGAGATGCCTGGAGCACTTACAGAAATTCTTTTAACCCATATGTTGTTTTAATGTTTTAACACTCTGTATGTATATGTAATTTGCATAAATACAAAAATAAATAGCTGTCCGGTGTTTCTCTGAAGGTTGTAAACTCCAAAGAAAGAGGTAGCAATCTTCCCATATATTGGCCTTAATGACACAGCCCTTGATATGCAGCGATCAGTAATGTGGCCCAAACTGACTTTGAGATTTAATACTTAATAATTTGTGATGCGAATATTCTCACTTTATGTCCTTTCTATCAGCAAGGATGAGAAAGAATGGTGCAATCAGATGTAAGACCAGAAGCATCACCACATCATAAACCAATACCACTTTCATCAGCTCCCTCTGAGGATCCCAGGATTCAGGGCCAGTTTGTGATAAAACAGTTCATATAAAGCTTTGCTTTGTTCACAGGGTATAAGCAGAGACAACTGGTGTCCTGGGACAACAACATAAAGTCAGAGAGACCTGGGTTCTGGATTCTAAGCCTTTCTAAGTCTCAGGTTCATCTTTTTTAGAATTGATAACGTGTATTATCTACCCGGCAAGGCTAAGGTGCAAACTCTGCGGTTAAGAGTATCTGGGTTGGACTCCTGAGCCAACCTCTGAGAGCCAAGTGACCCTGAACAAAGTGTCTTTACCTCTCTACGCTCCAGGCTCCTCGTCGGAGGATTGGAGGTGATCACAGTCCTACCTCACAGAGCTACTGTGAAGGTGAATTCCGACGACCTACGTGAAGTGCTTAGCGCAGGCCTGACGCACGGGAGAGCTCAATAAATGTAGCTCACAGGAGTCACCGCAGGAGGAGTGAATGACATACAGCCATAAGAAGCCTGGCTCTTAGTAGGTTTTTTAAAAAATGGAAACTTCAAACAACTGAAAATTGTGCCATCAAGAACATTCCCCAGATACCACTGCAAACCTCTTTAGAATCAAAAAGTTGGATAGGCTCCCATTATGATAAGAAAGGAACCCTCTTATAAATCCATCTTCTCATTGAAATTGTTTCAGCATTCAGAGCAGGAAGGGGAGAGCAGGGCCTGGCCTATGTGCAGCCTCTCTGTTCAGAAGTGATCCTGTCGGATCACACAAACCAGGGGCTTTCTGCATACTCCTCAGCCCCGGGAAGGCACGATTACTGGCTGCCACCAAGGATGGGGAAGAGAGGAAACAAAAGGCCAATTTTTAAATGAATCGGTGTAACAGGACAGTGACCCCAAACTCCTCCCCTCAAACCCCATCAACTGACAAGTTGACCAACCACCCCCTGAGAGCAATGGGGAAGTTTACTTTAACAAAGGGGTCATTTCTGAGGCCAGTAAGGCAGTTCCATGAGAGGTAAGGCAATAAATAAAAGAATGATTTTTATAGACACCTAGCATAGATCAGATTGCTGGTCATGCTTTTTGTTTTGTTTTGATTCTTCAAAGATACACCCACACACCATTGGCAGTGTAATCCTCAAATGACTAGATGTTACTTCTAAGCTGCAAGACCTCAGGCGCTATCTGTCCTCACCCACACCCAACTGTCTACCATCTTCGCCACCAAACATACCCCTGAAGACAAAAATGGCCCTTCAGTCCCTGAGTCATTTAAACTGAAAAACCAGTTGAAGTGCCATTCCCAAAATAAAACAGAAACATGGCCACTGGCATGAAATATTTACAGCTGTAAGATGAAAAAAAAAAAAAAAAAGCGTCCCTTGACCTGGTAGGCAGGGGAATGATGCAGTTACACAAACAGGAGAGAAGCGCTTTACCCCAACACTGTTCTCTCTTCTGGAATGCCAACATGCAGCTGTCACATAAGCTAGACCCAGGAGTTGTCTTCAGCTGCTTCCTTCCCTCCCCACTATATCCAATCACTGACTTGGTTCCATCTAGTCCATGACTAGACTCCATCTCAGGTGTCTGTGCCCTGCTTGCCTATGGGATGCCCTCCACAGTTCAGTGCCTCGTGTCTCACTGCCGACTGACACAGCCACCTCCCTCACTGGTCTTCCTCCACCCTCCATCTCCCTCTCTGCAATGGCTTCTCACACTGCAACAGAGTCGCTTCAAAGGTCCTTCAAGATCAAGCCCCTACCTACATCTCCAGTTTTATCCTTTGCCCAGCCCCGAACCCCCTCCCAGCCCACCATGCCCTATTCCTCCTGAAACACGTCGTATGTGTGTGTACTTTCCTGCTGTGGGGCACGCTTTTCTCTCTGCACGGTTATCTCAGTCCTGACACACCCTCCTCCTCATCCTTCAATGCTCAGCTTTTCTTGTCTTTATCATTTCTGGACTCCCCCAGTTAGGTTAGTGGCTCCCTACACTGTGCTCACTTTGTCCATTTATGCACTTTCATTATAGCACGTTTCAGACTGTGTGGCAATCGTTTATACATCCACTCCTGTTCTTTGTTCTTTATGTGATGGTCAGTCAGGAGAGGCTCAGGAAAACTAAGGTGATTATACTTACAAGACCCAGAAACAGGAGGCACCATGTGCCGCATAGGGTCTCAGGCGGGAGCACTGGGTGTCAGTCAGGAGGCAGAAGACAGGAGGAAGGAAAAGTCTAGAACAGAGTCTTAACTGGGGGTTTCCTCAAGAAAGGCAAGGCAGGGAAAACATTTTAGGATTGGCTACTTTGAACAGTATCTTCAGGCTTTAAGCGATACGGCAGTCCCTAGTTGTCTGGTAGGGGGCTCTGGGATGATTAGGGTAGGAGAATATTGCATCCTGGGGTGTCCAGGTCAGTTGGAGGAGGTATGGCTCTGGATTGGTTAGTCTGCTTTATCAAAGGCATGTTCCCAGCTGAGCCCTTTGCTATCTCTAAGAATTGGCTAGTCCCTGAAGGGCCAGTCTCTCTCCAGCCAGAAGGCTTTTCAAGATGTCAAAATATCATAATATATAGAAAATTAAAAATATAAACAGTACAACTCCCAAACCCCAAACTAAAACCTGGGCTCTTCCCTACTAGATGCTAGGCACCGGACTTCTAGCAGGGCGTCTAGAAGGGCTTGTATTCTACTGATACACTGATACGTACTAGTTTACTGGTTTTCTACAGCTGGTTCTTTCTTTTTTTTTTTTTTTCCTCTTTTGCGGTACACGGGCCTCTCACCGTTGTGGCCTCTCCCGTTGCGGAGCACAGGCTCCGGACGCACAGGCTCAGCAGCCATGGCTCACGGGCCCAGCCGCTCCGCGGCATGTGGGATCTTCCCGGACCGGGGCACGAACCCGTGTCCCCTGCATCGGCAGGCGGACTCTCAACCACTGCGCCACCAGGGAAGCCCCAAGCTGGTCCTTTCTGATTAGTCAATGCCCTTTCCATACTGGTTAGTAAATATTTTGAATATCATCCCAGATTACAACTGCCTTATATCTGTTATCACGGCCTTGTGAGGCATGTACTATTGTCCACATTTTAGAAATCCACAAACTAGTCTCAGATATGTTAAATAACATGCCCAAATCACAGAATACTAGTAAATAGCAGAGCCAGAATGGGACGCTACGTTCGCCCATGCCGGAACCCATGTTCTTTCCTCTCCATCACATTGCCTCTTTGCTTTTTTGTTTTTCTTCTAGATTCAGGCAACCAGAACAGTGCACAGCATCCAGTAGGCCTTCATTAAACGATTTAATGAATTAAGGTATAAGTAGCAGAGAAATCAAATACTTCTTTGATTTCTTTGAAAATCAAACTTTTCCCACAGCTGATCTACTCAATGGAACAAAAAGGTGGGAGGTCCATACCTCCATTTTAACCAAAAGACATCTCACAGTAAGAACTGCTTACTTCATCAAAATGCAATATATTCTTACCAACAGGAGCACTTTCATGCCAATAGCTACTTCTAGAGTGCCTGCAGTGGAGTGTGCCCTGTGCTAAGAGTCTTGTGTTCATTATCTCATTTCATTTTCCTACTAACTCTGCAAGTCAGAAACTGTATCTCTATCCTCATTTTCCATGAGGAACCAGAGGCTCAGAAAAGGTATGTAATATGACTAAGGGTTCAGAGCTGGTAAATGGCAGAGCAGGGATCCTAAAAGTAAGGTGAGACTCTCCAAAATACCTGCCCTTTCCACTCTGCCACACAACCGATTTCTTTCACACCCATGTATCATTTGTGGGATGAGTGTATAGGGCAGGAAATGGGACTTCTTACTACCTGGAGGTCTCCAAGACAAAAAGGTGCTACATCACCACTAAGTAGCCTTGTCGGTAATGGATTACTGTGGCTTCCGTCTTCCGGGCCCAATGGGAGGCTTGGTCATGGGCTCAGGACACATCTCCTGCTGGAATCTTATTAGTGCTTCCTCTGCACAGATAAGAACTGTTGTATTGTGTTAAATTGACTGACACAAACAACCATGCTTTATCCAGAAATAGAAAATGCAATTTTCTTTGGCAGAATAGAACACAGGAAGTGGTGGGGTTGAAATGTCATGCACGGATCAAAGGTTTGGCAGAGGAGAACGGTTAAAGTCAATCCCCTACAGGGGGAAGAAAACAAAGGTCTACAGTAGTCTATAGCAATTATCCACCCAAAGTCACACTATAGAATTGGGAGCCACTGCTACTTAAAACTCTTTAAAAAAAGGAAAGAAAGAACATTCCCCCGCCCCATAATGTTAATGTTTTATCTACATGAATCATTTGGAAAGATCATAGGTACACTGCTGAAAATAAAAGAGAGAACACCATCGACATATTCTCATCTCTAGTGGTAGGAAATGACCTTTTCATATAAGAATAAAGTAGAGAAAAGCCAAAACTGCTCCCTCAACACAAACCACCACGAGCGCATTACTACTCTGACATGTATGCCAGAGGAAACTAGAACTGAAGTTAAAAATGAAGGGTTATCCATCACTCATATCCTCTGGTCAGTAACCTTCTCTTCAAGTGTAATGTCCACTCACATTGCTACAGTTTCACAAATCTCACATCACTGTATGACTTTTCTGGGATTATTTTGGGGTTTGTTTGTTTGTTTTTTCTGCAGCAAGGTTTTCCTATTACTTTCTACCTAAGATTATAAATCTTCCAGTTCCTACAACTGATGTTTTGTCCCAATCCCCATATTGTTTTTAATTCTGTGGCACTCTCCATTCCGACCAAGGGGAAATTGTTAACAGGAAACATAAAACAAAGACAGCAGAATACTAGCTCTTAGGGTCAAATACAAAGATATGGAATAAAACAGAAAGATTTAACAAACATAGTTCATCAAGGAACAGTCAAGAAAGTACGAAAGAACAAATGCTCTGTCTCTGAGAAGTGACCCTGCATTCTGTCTGCCTGGCCAAGTCCAGGGAAAGACCAGATGGTTTATGGAGACCCTGTTTCCTATTCAACTGAAGACAGAAGAAAGTATGTACATCATAGCAAAACAGATGAGAATTAGAGATCGGCCTTTCATTTATCGATTTGTTTGTTGGTTTGGTTGGTTTATGTAACACAAGATAGAAAATAGAAGTATTAAGTACAAACAGTGAGGAAATCATTTAAAAGCAAAGATATATGTGGCATGGTTTAGCCTTGATTAGACGTGGAAGCAGAAGGATTAGGGTAAGAAAATAAACTGGGTCTAAGTTTCACAGAGTCAAATAGGTCCTCCTCCCTGATAACCTACATATAGTGTGATTTTAATAGTGATTTCCCACATCTAAAGCCTTTTCTTTGCTGGGTGTCCTCCGAAAAGTCACTTCTATTAAATATAGATTTGGTTTCTAAGTCACTTCCAGCTCATGTTCTCAATTCCTTTTTATCTTGAACAAGTCATACCACACCTTCTGAGTATTAACTGTCCCCAGGAGCCCATGTCCCTGACTTAATATGTTGTGAAATGAGAGAAAAGGACTATAAGGTGTCCTGACTTCTCAGAAAAATTAGTCTATAAAAATTGTAAGAGTTTTAATATGGATAAAAGAATTTTACCATTTAAGTGGGATGAATCTTAGAGAATTTGAGTTTGCTTTTGGGAGGAAAATGCTACAAAGATGATACTGATGAGAAAAGAGCACAGCTGCATTGCCTTGAGCAAGTCGCTATATTCTCCTGGGGTCTCAATTTGCTCATGGAGGGGTAAGATGGAGGGGTTCCCAAAGTTAACAGAAGGAAAGAAATCATAAAGATCAGATCAGAAATAAATGGAAAAGAAATGAAGGACACGACAGCAAAGATCAATAAAACTAAACGCTGGTTATTTCAGAAGATAAACAAAATTGATAAACCATTAGCCAGACTCATCAACAAAAAAAGGGAGGAGACTCAAATCAACAGAATTAGAAATGAAAAAGGAGAAGTAACAACTGACACCACAGAAATACAAAGGATCATGAAAGATTACTACAAGCAACTCTATGCCAATAAAATGGACAAGCTGGAAGAAATGGACACATTCGAAGAAAAGCACAACCTTCCGAGACTGAACCAGGAACAAACAGAAAATATACACAGACCAATCACAACCACTGAAATCGAAACTGTGATTAAAAATCTTCCAACAAACAAAAGCCCAAGATCAGATGGCTTCACAGGCGAATTCTATCAAACATTTAGAGAAGAGCTAACACCTATCCTTCTCAAACTCTTCCAAAATATAGCAGAGGGAGGAACACTCCCAAACTCATTCTACGAGGCCACCATCACCCTGATACCAAAACCAGACAAAGATGTCACAAAGAAAGAAAACTACAGGCCAAAATCACTGATGAACACAGATGCAAAAATCCTCAACAAAATACTAGCAAACAGAATCCAACAGCACATTAAAAGGATCATACACCATAATCAAGTGGGGTTTATCCCAGGAATGCAAGGATTCTTCAATATATGCAAATCAATCAATGTGATACACCATATTAACAAACTGAAAGAGAAAAACCATATGATCATCTCAATAGATGCAGAAAATGCTTTTGACAAAATTCTACACCCATTTATGCTTAAAAACTCTCCAGAAAGTAGGCATAGAGGGAACTTACCTCAACATAATAAAGGCCATATATGACAAACACACAGCCAACATCATTCTCAATGTGAAAAACCGAAACCGTTTCCACTAAGATCAGGAAAAAGACAAGCTTGCCCACTCTCACCACTATTTTTTTTTTTTTTTTTTTTTTTGCAGTACACGGTCCTCTCACTGTTGCGGGCTCTCCCGTTGCGTAGCACAGGCTCCAGACGCACAGGCTCAACGGCCATGGCTCATGGGCCCAGCCTCTCCGCGGCATGTGGGATACTCCCAGACCAGGGCACGAACCCGCGTCCCCTGCATCGGCAGGTGGACTCTCAACCACTGCGCCACCAGGGAAGCCCCTCTCACCACTCTTATTCAACTTAGTTTTGGAAGTTTTAGCCACAGCAATCAGAGAAGAAAAGGAAATAAAAGGAATCCAAATCGGAAAAGAAGTAAAGCTGTCACTGTTTGCAGATGACATGATACTATACATAGAGAATCCTAAAGATGCTACCAGAAAACTACTAGAGCTAGTCAATGAATGTGGTAAAGTAGCAGGATACAAAATTAATGCACAGAAATCTCTTGCATTCCTATACACTAATGAAAAATATGTAAGAGGAATTAAGAAAACACTCCCATTTGCCACTGCAACAAAAAGAATAAAATACCTAGGAATAAACCTACCTAAAGAGACAAAAGACCTGTATGCAGAAAACTATAAGACCCTGATGAAAGAAATTAATGATGATACAAACAGATGGAGAAATATACCATGTTCTTGGACTGGAAGAATCAACATTGTGAAAATGACTATACTACCCAAAGCGATCTGCAGATTCAGTGCAATCCCTATCAAACTACCAATGGCATTTTTCACAGAACTAGAGCAAAAAATTTCACAATTTGTATGGAAACACAAAAGACCTCAAAGCAATCTAGAGAAAGAAAAATGGAGCTGGAGGAATCAGGCTCCCTGACTTCAGACTATACTACAAAGCTACAGTAATCAAGACAGTATGGTACTGGCACAAAAAACAGAAATATAGATCAATGGAAGAGGATAGAAAGCCCAGATATAAACCCATGCACATCTGGCCACCTTATCTTTGATAAAGGAGGCAAGAATATACAATGGAGAAAAGACAGCCTCTTCAATAAGTGGTGCTGGGAAAACTGGACAACTACATGTAAAAGAATGAAATTAGAACACTTCCTAGCACCATACACAGAAATAAATTCAAAATGTATTAAAGACCTACATGTAGGTCTGGACCTATAGTCCAGACACTATAAAACTCTTAGAGGAAAACATAGGTAGAACACTCTATGACATAAACCACAGCAAGATCTTTTTTGACCCACCTCCTAGAGAAATGGAAATAAAAACAAAAATAAACAAACAGGACCTAATGAAACTTAAAAGCTTTTGCACAGCAAAGGAAACCATAAAAAAGATGAAAAAACAACCCTCAGCATGGGAGAAAATATTTGCAAATGAAGCAATTGACAAAGGATTAATCTCCAAAATATACAAGCAGCTCATGCAGCTTGATATCTAGAAAACAAACAACCCAATCCAAAAATGGGCAGAAGACCTAAACAGACCTTTCTCCAAAGAAGATATACAGACTGCCAATAAACACACGAAAGGATGCTCAACGTCACTAAACATTAGAGAAATGCAAATCAAAACTACAATGAGGTATCACCTCACACTGGTCAGAATGGCCATCATCAAAAAATCTACAAACAGTAAATGCTGGAGAGGGTGTGGAGGAAAGCGAACCCTCTTGCACTGTTGGTAGGTATGTAAATTGATACAGCCACTATGGAGAACAGTATGGACATTCCTTAAAAAAACTAAAAACAGAACTATCATATGACCCAGCCATCCCACTACTGGGCATATACCCTGAGGAAACCATACTTCAGAAACAGTCATGTACCGCAATGTTCATTGCAGCTCTATTTACAATAGCCAGGACATGGAAGCAACCTAAGTGTCCCTAGACAGATGAATGGATAAAGAAGATGTGGCACATATATACAATGGAATATTACTCAGCCATAAAAAGAAACGAAATTGAGTTATTTTTAGTGAGGTGGATGGACCTAGAGATTGTCATACAGAGTGAAGTAAGTCAGAAAGAGGAAAACAAATACTGTATGCTAACACATATGTATGGAATCTAAAAAAAAAAAAAAGTGGTTCTGAAGAACCTAGCGGCAGGATGGGAATAAAGACGCAGACGTAGAGAATGGACTTGAGGACACGGGGAGGGGGAAGGGTAAGCTGGGACGAAGTGAGAGAGTGGTGGCATGGACATATATACACGACCAAATGTAAAATAGACAGCTAGTGGGAAGCAGCTGCATAGCACAGGGAGATAACTCAGTGCTTTGTGTCCACCTAGAGGGGTGGGATAGGGAGGGTGGGAGGGAGATGCAAGAGGGAGGGGATATGGGAATATATGTATACACATAGCTGATTCACTTTGTTATACAGCAGAAACTAACACACCATTGTAAAGCAATTATACTCCAATAAAGATGTTCTAAAAAAAAGTGATGGACGGGTTCTGCTGTGTGAGTATCCCTAAGTCTCTTTCTGGCTATAACATGTATGAATTAAATATAAGCTAAAATTAGAACTTAGAGTTCAAGCTTTTTAGCTGTCTGATTAGGACATTTTAAAGAGCTGTTTTCTCTTTGGAATTGCTGTATGTGCCTGAGAGATAAATTTAAAATTCAGGAGAGAAAAACTGTCTCTTCCTTGCTTTCCCCCCAGCCCCAGTCCAGTTGTTGGATAATAAAAGCCAACAAGATAGGGAAGGTCCAAGGCAGACCCTTTTTCTGGCCTCTCTATTCAATGGACTCTCAGAATTATTCTGGTTTCTGAATAAGATGATTCCTTCTTTCACCTCCAACACTTATCTTTCTGGTCAACCATTAAAAGGGATGAAGCAAAAGCACTGCCCAGCAAGAAACTCCTGCAGCTGGCAGAAATGAAAAGCAAAGATCTTCCCTCACAGGTCAAACCTAACTGACACAACACAGATAATGCTGAGCTGCGAGAGAAAAGGCAGACTTACAAGCAGTTGTAACTACAGAGAAACTATTTTGAGTTCCTTCCACCAAAAATTGTAACATATTCATGCTTTGTTATCAGAGCCTCCTGGAACTCGCTGGCTTTTCCTTATTAATAATATTATTACTGAAAGATTTGTTTTCAACTTGCTAATCAACTATTCCCTGATTAGCTGGAATATTCTTGCTCTTTTCAAAACCTGCTGTCATACTATAGTGCTCCATCTGAGCCCTGGAGGCAGCCTGAAACAAACAGCATCTTTTTCTCACTGTGGTCCAGGAGAGTAGAAGAGCCCACCTGAATAGAGCTGGAGTTATGTGAAAAGTCTCCTGTTCCCTTGGAGCCCCAGGGCTGTTTCAGAGAGAAAGTGACCTAGGATCTGCCATTTGGCATACAGCGTGCTGCTGAAAGCATACAGGGCTTGCCCAGAACTGGCTTCCCCCTCACAGTCCGGCTCAAAATGGGAACAGAGATGCCTGTGTGGCCAACGGAAGCATCGGCTTTCGCACTGCAGGCTTCTTCAGCAGCTGGGGACAGTGATACTCAGAGAGCTTGCACAAAAGTAAAAAACTCTACACCCCTATCTCAAAGTTTCAGTGGAAGAGAGGCATGCCGGTGGACAACAGTGAAGGAAAATGGTCGAGGGTAGAGAACTGGGAAACTCCATCCTCAAAGCAGGAGATGTTTTCAATGAGGGAGACTGGAGTAGCCTAGAAATTCTTTGGAAATTCGGGAGAGTGGCCACCCTCCTTCCTGGTCCAAGAAATTGGGGGTTGATGGGAAGACCAACCTTCATGGCAGAACAATTTGGCAGAAACTATCCTGAGGAAGATGAAGATTATAAATTCTTGCTGAATAGCATTTTGATAAAAGGTTGGGGGTATAAGTTAATTGTTAACAAAGCAAGGAAACATTTCTGAGTGCACAATGGAAAAAACCCAGAGGAGCTTTACTATTTGGAGGAACCAGAGGTAAGAAATGGTGGAGTAATCAGGGAATTTGGGCTTTAGAGAGGATAGACAATTTGACAGGAATGGAAGGGCATGGCTTGTTGGAAGTGACTAGCTTAACTGGCCTTACTTTGGCCAATAAGCTAAACTTTCCAAAGTTCAAGAGAGAGAGAGTGGGAACTGCCATGCATTGGAAGTACATGCACTGGCAGGTGCAGAAAAGAGGTCTGTGGTTTACTTTTAGAGAAAATAAAACACTACTTGGGGTTGGAAGATGACCATGCACATAAACCCGTAAATAGTACATAAAACTAGAGTCCCTGTTTGTGCTGAGCCCTCCATGCCTGCTGCTGTGGAGCCTGGCACGTGGTTAGGAAATGGGGTCCATGAACTCTGTCAAGGGGTTATAAAGATCGAACATGCTGCTCTTCCTGAGGAATATAAAATCATATTACTAAATTCTAACCTTGATGGAATTCTGCATTCAATAAACTTTCAACATGCTTTAGTAGAATGAGTAACCTGGGAGTCAGAAGACTTGAATCCTGGTCCTAGCACCCCCTTCACCCTTGAAGGAGAAGATTCCCAAATTCAGTGCTGGCATTTCCTCCCCTCTCTGCTACTCCACAAGTTGATTTCTGCTTCCACCCTTCTGACAAATCTACTCAAGTGAAGGTCACCAGTGACTCCTTCCTGCCACGTTTGCCATCAATGGATATTTTTAGTCTTAACATGGGACCCTTTCCTCCTTTGGTTTCCCATGAACCAAGTTTACCTGTTTCTCCTCCACTGGAACCACTCTCCAGTACTAAATTCTGGTAATGCAGGACCCATCACTCAATCATCTTTGTACCTCAAGCAAGAGTGAAATCAGTGCTTAAAAAATAATTGAATAAGATGTTTTTTTTTATCACTAAGCCCTATTTTTTTTTTTAATCTTTTCAAATTAAAAGTTTGGACTTCAAACTTTAAAATACATGATTTCATGATGATCTTAGAATGGCTTTATGGATTCAAGGATTCAAGATCGGGGCGCTTCCCTGGTGGTGCAGTGGTTGAGAGTCCGCCTGCCGATGCAGGGGACACGGGTTCGTGCCCCGGTCCGGGAGGATCCCACATGCCGCCAAGTGGCTGGACCCGTGAGCCATGGCCGCTGAGCCTGTGCGTCCGGAGCCTGTGCTCCGCAACGGGAGAGGCCACAACAGTGAGAGGCCCACATACAGCAAAAAAAAACCAAAAAACAAAAAACAAGAATTCAATTCAGGAATCAAATTCAGGGAAAGATTCACTCAACAGAAGATTCTGGAATTTATTACATGAAAAGGATAAGTGAGAATATAGTCACCTCTCTGCTTTCAAGGTCCCAGAAACAAGGTGTCAGCATTTGTAGGTTACTGATACCAAAGCTTCGGATATGTAGCACCATCTGCTTAATAGATAGGCATTAATGCACAGATACATAATATACAGATAAACTAAATGTAGTGGCTTTCATGTCACCATTATCTCATTCTCTTTAGAATGTGATATAACTTACGATGTTGTATATTGTAATGAAATTCAAGCTTAAATTTGAGTAAACAGAACTGTTCTTTTTAGCAGTATCTGCTTATGATGCTTAATGATAATTACACAGATCTGTTTATATAAATACATTGAAAATGGTTCTGCTGTTTCTATGTCAATTCATTTGTCATGACTTGGTACATAATTCCTTACACTCATGCTTTTTAGAGTATAAAAATAACACTTCCTAATTACAATAAAATTAGAATAAAGTCAGAAAAGTAGAAAGAAGATCTTGAACACACAAAATTTCAATGTTCAATGGCATTAGATGATAACTTGGTGTATTTCCATTTTAGGATTTCTCTTAAAATTGTTATTTTTAGAGGGTATTTAAGCATACGGTTTATATATAATTTTTGAAAAGAATCTATTTATCATCTTCCCTGAAGAAATTAATATACAATCATAAAGGTATTTGGGAATAAACTGTCACTTCAAAAACGCATCTTACAAAAAATATGGTTTTTAAACACAAATCTTTAAATATCTTATTCACAGTTTACAGTGGTAAAGTACCTTTTAAATAAATAAAGCTAAATAAAGTACTCAGAAAATTAATGATATTTATCTCATCAAATCGATGTAAACACTACCTATATCTCTTCTCTCTCAACAGCTAAAGCACCAAGTACCGATGCCACCAAAATCTCAGCACCACACCCTCAGAGCAACACAGGATGAGAGCAGAGTTCAGGTGTTAAGTTATCCCAGGCCACTCTCCCTGACCCAGCTGTTCTCTAATCCCTCTAGTGGATCCATCTCACAGTTCTAGCCCACAAGAAAAGAAATGGAAAGAAGACACAGAGCGTTTAACTTTTCACATTAGGCTGCTGCCCAAGGTTCTTTTAGGCCTTGAAGCTGAGGCTGAGATCTCTCAAGGGCCCATGTGTCATTCACCTTTGTATCCAGTGACTGGCACTTCATATAGCACTTGGCCAAAGCTCTTTTAGTTGAATAAAGGCCATGGTCAAATGATCAATTAGGAAAACTATCAATTACAAATAGCAGAAAACACAAAAGTGGTGATTTAAACAAATAAATCGGTGTTTATTATTTTTATATAGCAAGAAGTCCTGAGCAAGGCAGCTGTTGAAGTTTGTTCAATGGCCCAGCCATGTCAGGGTTGATGTCTCTAAAATTCTCTTAGCCTTCCCCTTATGGTCTCAAGATAGCTGTATTAGCTCCAGTCATGAACCCATGCTCAAGGCAAGAATGGGCCTTGAAAAGTCCCCAGTTGACTTCCAGTTAAATCTCATTATCAGTATCACCTGACCACCCCCAGTTGCAAGGAAGCCTGGGAAAGTGATTCTCTTTTCTGGAGCTGGGGAAAATATCTGGATTCCGTTAGCAAGGAAGAAGGAAGAAATGAATACTGGATGGGCAACTAGCATTGTCCGCCTCAACAAATATTCCTCCCCATTTTTTAAAAGTCTAAATATACATACATTGAAAACTGTAAGATAAACAATAAAAGAACATATATTTCACTGCAAGGTTCTTTAGGGATGATCACTCATTGACAGGTGCTTTCAATGACAGTGATTTGGTGAATTAGTGATAGTGAATAGTTCAAGGGAGAAGTCGATCAAGAAATGAGAATGTATATGCCTTGAGTGGTGCACTTAACCCATTGTATGTCAGGATATCCTCTCTTTGGAAGGGAATCTAATATAGAACTTAAACAAGTTGGATTTGCCAAAGTTAGCTGAATTATAAATGTCTGTCTTTGTTCTTAATGTGGTTCAACATATTAAAAATAATTCAGAGGATTCATAGAGTGGGAATTGGAGGAGACCCTGTTCAGTCTCCTTTTCATTGTATCATGCAGCCTCTGTAGGAAATTTTCAGCAATGAGGAGCTTTCTACTCTGAGGTGGCCTATTCAACTTTTGAATTCCTCCAATTATCAGAAAAGTCATTTTCCTAATTAGAACTGGGTTTATCTCTCAATATTATAAACCTATTTGTTCTAATACTGTTTTCTAGAGTGACCACAATTAGCTTGTCTCTCCTTGCACATGACAGCCATTTAAATAAATCAACAAGATACCTGTTCTCTTAGTCAAAGAATTCAGGGCCTAGGACTCTTCCTTAACTGGTGTAGCTTCCACAGCCCCCCTCGTCCACCCCTTCTTCAACCTAGCTGCTCTTCTCTGGGCACTCTGTCCTAGTATTCAGCCCCTGCTATGAGACAATACTTTGGATGGGCTCTGACCACACCAGAGTAGGAATCTACAACAAACCTCAGTGTCAAGACATGCATTAAAAGTTTTGCAGAGAAATTCTGCCCTTTTGATTTTGGTCCATAGTTCTGGGCCTAAGAAGAATTATTTCATATCCTCACTGACCAAACACACATGTTCTCTCTCCTAATATATCTGCCAGGCAAGCCCTTCATAATTGCATCCAAGTCATTAGAAAAAGAAAAAAAGAAGTTCAACAAGATTGGGATAACATGCAATGAGAACTTTCCCCTCAAGTTATCAAGTTATTATTTGGGTCAATCTGTTGTTAAAATGTTAATGTACTTTGAAAGATAACTCTACATTTTTCTATTTTATGTCAAGTTTCTGTAGTTCTCCTTTCCATATCTCCACTAGGTAATTTAGAGCCGTAAGTCATTTATTTGCCATGTTCTCCACCACATTCTAAACAGTACAGTACAGATGTCTGACACTCCCTTAAAAATCAGGTGGGGCTTCCCTGGTGGCGCAGTGGTTGAGAGTCCGCCTGCCTATGCAGGGGACACGGGTCCGTGCCCCGGTCCGGGAAGGTGCCACATGCCGTGGAGCGGCTGGGCCCGTGAGCCATGGCCACTGAGCCTGCATGTCCGGAGCCTGTGCTCCGCAACGGGAGAGGCCCCAACAGTGAGAGGCCTGCGTACCGCAAAAAAAAAAAAAAAAAATCAGGTGGAAAAATGAAGCAGGGGAGTTAACATTTATGTACAGTTACTAAATAACAAACATGGTACTACACTTTGAGGTTTTATAATGTCTCCCGTTTTTTTAGAGATTATAAAACAAAGTTCACTGTTGTTAAAAACCAAAAAAAAAACAAACTTCCTTAAGATCTCTGTTTCTTTTTCTGATACCAAACACATGTCATTTTTCCACACCAATTCTCCAACGCCAGCTAGGTGTCCAACAATCAATTCAATTCCGACACAAACTACCAGAGTTAGTGCAGACCCCACAGGTTAAGGGCTTAGTCCTACAAGACTCCCCCTACTTCAGATGCCACCTATAAATGGGGTACTTAGGCTACCCACACTTCTGCCCGGCCAATGACAAATTCAGGGGTCCCCATTACCTCCTTGTCAAGTTTGATAATTCCCTAAAAGGACTCACAGAACTCGGGAAAATGCTATACTTAAAGGACACCACTCAGGGACAGCCAAATGGAAGAGATGCGTAGGACAAGGTATGGTGAGAGGGGAAAGGTGTTGCAGAACTTCCATGCCCTCTGCAGCTTGCCACCTTCTTAGTACATCAATGTGTCACCAACCTAGAAGCTCCCTGAACCCCATTGCTTAGGGGTTTTTGTGGAGGTTTCATTACCTCTTGTAAAACTGATCAACTAAATGACTGGCCATTGGTAACTGAACCCAATCTCTAGCCCCTTTCCCTCCCAGGAAGTTGAGGGAGTGGGGATGAAAGTTTTAACCCTGTAATGACTATCTAGGGCTTTCCCTCTCCCACAAGTCATCTCAGTAGCATACAAAAGACAGGAAATTCCAAGGGTTTTAGTAGCTCTGCCTTAGGAACAGTGGGCAAAGACCACACATTTATTTATTTTTTATTACACCACAAGATCACATTGTTAGCAATGGTGTAGCCGTATTTCAAACTCAGGTCTGCCCATCACTGAATTCCATATCCTTCTCTTATAACAAACTTCCTTCTGATGAATCAAATCTTTTAAAAGTTTGAATGAAAGGCTATATTAGTACGAGATATTTTGAGACGTGCACTGAGTAGAAATATCCCGTGTCAAAGTCACATCATCTGAAAACTGGTAATTAAGAAAAAGAGGCTTGAGAAATTTGTTTTCCTTATTCTGAATAATCATGCTCAGCGCTTTCATTGTCATATTTACCCTTCAAAGGCTAAAGCATGTCAAATAGGTAAGGCCTTCGTTCTCCATCAATTGTTTGTTACTAACTGTAGGTTAAGGATCCAGCTAATATTTCACAGCCACTTTCACATTTGTCATTCACCCAGAGATCCACCCATAGACAGTCAAATATTGGGGATTTAAATATTTGCTTTCCAAACACTCATTTAAAAGAAAGAAGAATTCGGTTTATCACACTCAAAAATGTAAAACACTGAAAGAATAATGTGAGAAAATAGATGATTACAGTTTGAGTTACTCGCACACCACAAACTGCAGTGTGCTCCTTGCGGGGGTCTGTTCCTGTCAGCTGCAAAAGTGTATGGAAGACATTCTTGGGATGGGAATTGGGGCCGTTCTATGGTACTCTACTGCCTTTTTAAAAGAGTTTGGTAAAATGACTAACATAGTATTCAGTTTAGTTAAAAAAAAAAAAAAAAAAAAAAGGGTTGTAAATTTCCATTCCAAGTTTTTCATCAGCAATGTAATTTATACCATTTATTGAGTTCCTTTGATGCCAATTATTAATAATGTCAGGCACTTTATACAGATCTGTAACTCTTGCGACCAACTTCACAAGATAGGTATCATATCCCCATTTTACAGGTACCAAAACTAAAACTCAAAGATTGAGAGGCAAACAATGCAGAACCTGTGTCTTTTTACTGCATCTTGCTCTTCTAAACTCTCAACGCTCATCTCCTTAAGAAATCTTTCTGGATCAATTCAGATATATTTTCTTGAAAAGTTAAAGAGAGGATAGGAAGGAGGGAGGGCAAGGAAAGACAGGGAAGGGAAAGGAAGGGGAAGGGAAAGAACAGAAAGGGATGGGAACGGAGGGCAGGGCAAAACAACTAGTGTAAACCAGAACACCTAGGGAAACAATAGTTCAGTTACTGTCTGTTCCTCACTATAGAATAAAGGTCATATTGACATTGTGTCTCCACTGAAAATGTGTTTCCAAATATCTTGGTCATTTGGCCACCATATTTACTGAACACCTCTCTGTATTCAGAATGTTATAATAGGTGGAGAACTCTATAAGCAATCAAAGATAAGTTGCCACCTTTATGGAACTCACAGTACAGCTGGTCAAGGGTATAAATGCCTGGAATAGCAGGAGGACAGATGTCTTTAGCCCCAGCTATGAAGCCAAAAGGTAGAAGGGCATGAGATGGTCAGACTCCTCCATAAGTCAGTCTTCTTCTCTAAACAATCTGTGTTTGTGAAGAGAACAAACAGACAGAATGTGACTCTGCCAACAATAAATATTGACGGTTCTTTATTCCACATGGTGCATGTTTTCTACACACAGACCCTAGTAGACTCTACTTTAAGGCCATTATTAAAGATGAGAGGCTCTTCCTGTGGCCTTTTAGCAAGCAGTTGATCTTGGTCCTAAAAACTTTATCCTAACAGGACATACACTTCAAACCCTGAAACCCTTGGTGATAATGAAACACTCTAGACCCAATCAATCCTCTGCAAATAGATATATGTCAAGATCCTGTGCCAAACAGAGGGACAGTGTTTACTTCCGTTTCCACAGCAGCGTAGCAGGTACCTGGCAAAAATGATAAGGAGAATGAAATCACACTCTAGCACCATAAATGATTTCTTGATATTCAGTTTCCTGAGGCTTCCACGTCTATTTCTTAAACCAAGGTGACAGACAGGATGCAGACACTCGAATGACAAACGGCTGAACTAATAAAACTTGGCATGAGTCCCTCTTCAGAATCTGGCCAGGTTTATGTTGATACTTAAAACCCAATCCCAGAGCAGTTGTATAAACCCAGAGAAAGACATCTTTTATTCAGGTCCCTTTCTGACTGATGCGAAAAATTTTTAGTCATTTTGAGATAGTGCTTTGAAAACTACATCGACTGTGGCCTTCCCAAATTCATAAGTTGAAATCCTAACCCCCAAGGTGATAGTATAGGAGGTGGGGTCTTTGGGAAGTGATTAGGTCATAAGGGGTGATGCCCTCATGAATGGGATTAGTGCTCTTATAAAAGAGGCCCAGAGAGATCCCTTGCCCCTTCCACCATGTGAGGGTATAAGGAGAAGTTGGGATCTGCAATCCAGAATTGGGTCCGCACCAGAAACCGACCATGCTGGCATCCTGATCTTGGACTTCCAGCCTCCAGAACCGTAAGTAATAACTTTCTGTTGTTTATAAACCATCTGGTCTACGGTATTTTGTTACAGTAGCCTGAACAGACTAAGACAATGTCCTAGCACAAATCTTGAGGAGGGCAAGCAACCCCCTACACTTCCTGGTATCTCCCAGAAATTGTCTAGCATACAATGCTTATTGATTGGTGCTACATACCAACATTCCCTTAGAGAAGGCATCGGGTAAAGAATGACACAATGTGAACTTTGTGTTCACATATATCCATAAAACTCCATTAAAAAAAAAAAATCTCTTCCGTATGGGCACCTGTGGGTCCATTATAGTTTCAAAAAAGGAGAGATTTCTGTTTCCTAATACTTTGTGCTAAATTCCTGTTGGCCCGTCTGTACTTAAATAATCTGGAATTCATTCATCCTAAGACTTCCCTGGCTGGCTCTCTGAGCACTTTGTTTCCATCCAACAAACATTTGCTGATCAGCTACTATATTATAGGTCTTGTGTCCAGTGTTACAACAGACAGATGAACAGGACCCATCCCTACCCCACCGTTAGGTTGCTCACAATCTAAAGGGGCTGTCTGACCAAGAGGCAATTACAGCACAGTGTGGAGATGCTAAAATACACGGTGATATGGAGAAGATCGTGGGGGGTGGAGGGAGGTGCCAGCAGACTAGCCTTAAGGGGGTAATAGAAGCCTTTCTTGAGGTAAATCCAGAACTGAGCCTGGTCAGGGACTAGGGCACCCTTTTGAGTAGTGGGTCCTGAATCAACATGATTGACTGACTGATTCTACTTCTAAGAAGTGACAATTAAGTAAAATATATCTTGTATTTTTAACTCGTAAAATGATTTATACCGTGACTTTAAAGGAGCCTTGAATTTATTGCTGTTTGACCTTGGTCAAGTACAGTAACTTAGTCTCTCTAAACTTCAACTTCCTCATCTGTGATATAGGGTTATAATGTCTGCCTCACAAGGCTGTTTGGAGCGTCACATGGACACAGAAAGCCAATGACCTATATCAACTGCCACCAGCCAGTGGGGTGAGGGAACAGAGACTTCCCTTTTTCCCTCAAGGGCAGACTAAGGAATTAGGAACTGAAACAGATGCAATGAAATCTGATATCACCTACAACAGAGCTAAGTGGCTGGGGAAAGCATAACAAGGCAGTAACCATGCCTAAAAGTAACCAGAGGAATAACTGAGCAAGTGTCTGCTAAAATAGAATCCGTGCTTTTTCAAGAGGTCTAAGTCTCAGTTTGGGGGTGATATAAACCAAATCCACTTGAGTGGATACACAAGGTCAACATGGTAATCAACTTGAAAAGCCTGCAGTGGATACTTCTAATTCAAGAACAGTAAACAAAGGTTTTGTACATAAGATGGGTTTAATGTGCCACTTTATTAAGCAAAGGAAAATGACTTTTCTAAAAGGAACTGAAATTCAGCTCCTGTTTGGAGACTGTGGCTATGCTCCAGTAAGAAGGGAAGAGTTAATCCCCAACCGTGCCCACATGTGCAGTGGCAGCAGAAATTGGAGGAAAGAGTCCTGAACTAGCCTTGAGTACTATTCCTGTCTCCACGCTCTCCAACTGCGGGCTCCCTGCCAGTAACTGCTTTTGTGAAGCCACCAGGAGCTGCTGACTAGCTGAATTTCCTTGTTCATCCAAAAGCTATATTTAGAGTGACAACCCCTTGAGATTCAGGGGACCCTGAAACAGGGCAAGGGATATGGTCCTGCTCTGACCAACAGTCACCTAGTAGGACGGCTCTCTTGACCCAGGCCAAGAGAGTAAACTCAGTGTGGAGGGCAAGGGGAAGGGGGAAGGGGAAAGAAAGAGAAAGAGGGACCCCATGGAGAACCAACACTATGCCAGTCCTAGAGCTTGGCGCTCTCACTCACTGACCTCATTTCAGCCTAACAATTATGCAAAGCAGCTATTATTAATGTCTCATGTTCTAAAATGATGGGCAACCAGGCTAAAGTCAAAATTGAGTAGAGATTCAAACCGAGGGCTCCGAAGTCTCCTCCCTGTCTTTCCATTGCTATGGTCCACCGCCTCTGTAGAGCACCCTCTGGTGGCCAGGGGCACGCCTCGCCTGAAGGTTTTCCCTAGATCCTTCTTCCGACAGACCCTGAAAAGCCCTGTCCCAGCTTCCTGGTTAAAAGAGCCAGGAGTCCGCCTCGGTTTGAAAGGGACCCTGAGGCAGTTGGAGAATTTCTGGGCCTGGTTCAGTGGCTCTAAGTACTACAGTGTGCTTGACAAGAATTTTCAGGGCAAATCCTTCTCTGGGGATATTAATCCTTTTAAGAGAGAAGTATCTATTTAGATAAGTGTAAGTCTCAGTTTGTCCTTTTCTCATAGTCCTCCTGTCTGTAAAACAGAATTAATGAGTAATGTCCATCATATAGTAATACAGGCTGATGGAAAGTGTTTCAGAAAAAAATAAAACTATTAACTCTTTTAAAAGGAAGAGAAACATAGAACCATACAGTTTCCATAGATATTAACTCCTTGGTTCTCAAGGAATTGGAGATACAAATATTATCTCCATTTTACAGAAGCACAAGAGGTTCAGTGACTCGCTTAAGATAAAATGGTTAATATTCTGACCTCAAAAGGCATGTCTTTCTCACTAAAATACCCACTTTCTAATTATCTTAGATAACAAACTCCTACCAGATATAAGAAAAGGGGAGAGGTGATATTAAATTAAGCCACTGTCTTGTCCTGAATAAGACTTGAGTAGTAAAAAGCAAAATGCTGTATGTGCTATGGAGGAAATAGAAACAATCATCTTATCCCAATGGACAGGAAGTGGGGTTGTAGGGAGGGGAATGGTGATACACGGGAAAGGCTTTATGACACAGGTAGCAATTGAACTGAGTTTTGTGTGAGAGATGTCAAGAGTTTAAATCAGGAATCAGGCAGAGGAGCAAAGAATGGCAGCTTGAGGGAAAACTGAGGAATCTAATATCACTCGACTATACGTTGGTTGCATGAGAGGAAAGACTGGAAGACAGTGCTGGAAAGGTTGATATGGATGATCTGAAATGGCCAAGCTAGATAAAAGCAAGAGGCCTTTATTCTGCCAATGATGTGGAACCACGGAAGGTTCTGAGCAAGGGATAAAATAATCTGACCTATCCTAGCCTGGTTTATTGTGAAGCACCGATTGAAATGGGGAGAGATTAGAAAATGTTTAGGAGACTTCTGACTCAATACAGATTAAGACCAAGAGGGGGCCCTGCCAGGGTTGCAACACTGGGAATGTAAAGGTAGCGTGAAACGCTAGGAAAATGGCAGAAATAGAACATTGACAGAACCCATGAACTGACTAGATATTGTACAAAGGTTAGTCAGGGGTTGAAATCTAGAGCTCTCATGAGGGTTTGAATCCAGCTGACTTAAAGGATAATGACAGAAGTAATGAAGACAAAAAGAAAAAAAAACAGGAGGAGGCACTGGTGTGGAAGGGAACAGGGTAAGTCTTGCACATGCTGAGGGAAAGTTCTGATGGATCATTCAGATTGAGAAGTTCAGCAAACTACTGGTGACGTGAAGTAGATCTGGAACACGGGAAGGAAATCAAAGCACGTGGTAGACAGAAGTGAACAGAACAGCTGACGGGGGGAGACAGGGTCAAGTGCAGAAACCCAATAGACCCTCAGAGAAAACACAATGAAAGAGACCACGCAGTAACAGGAAGAGGGGCAGGAGAAGAATAGGAAGAATACAATGCCACAGGATAAAGGGGGTGAGAAGGAACAAGAAGCAGATGATGGCCAATTGTATCAAACCCAACAAAGACATAAAGGAGGATGTGGGTTAGGACTTCACTATTAGCTAAGCTTGTGGTGGTCTCTGAGAGCAATCCGAACAGAGCTGTGTGGGCTTGCACCAGATTGAAAGAGGTTGCAGATGGAGAGAGAGAGAGAGAGAGAGAGAGAGAGAGATAGAGAGAGAGAGCGCGCAAGCAGGAAATGGAGGCACGGAAAGTATGGTCTACAACTTTGAGGAAGCAGAGAGCCTGAGGCTCAGCCAACCACCTGGTTCTAAAGTACCTTTCCAACTTTATCCACCATTGTGCTCCAAGAAATAGTTTTCTTCAGAGAGCCTTGTCAGTTGTCTATCACCTGACTACACCAGAGTCATAGTACAGATCCTGTTTTCTTTCCTCTTCACACCATCGACCTCTCTGCCCTCTAAGTCTTCCACATCTTTCGAGACTCAGAATATGTCCAAACACCTCCATGAACCATTCTACATTTATTTTACC
Source organism: Phocoena sinus (assembly GCF_008692025.1). Classification (NCBI taxonomy): domain Eukaryota; kingdom Metazoa; phylum Chordata; class Mammalia; order Artiodactyla; family Phocoenidae; genus Phocoena; species Phocoena sinus. The sequence goes on from NC_045768.1 coordinate 72,686,309, forward strand.
TTGACTGATTTCTCAGGTCTCAGAACTGGTCAAGGAACTAGAATAACAGAAACTTTGCAATGGCAAGTCACTGTAAAGAACTTTATCTTGTTATTTAAATACCTTATGTACAAAGCCTGGGGGAGACAAGTTTCCTTACAGAACACAAAGTCAAATCTATCAGGCTTTACCCTGTAAAAGTTCAGGCTCTGACAATGGAGCTGGGCAACAGATGAAGGGGGCTTGAAAGAGAGAATGAAAGAAAGGTGATGCCATCAAAAGTTGATGGAATAGGAAATTAGAGCTGTAATTAGTTATAAAAGTAATCAGCAGAAAAGATAAACACAGTAATACAATTATGAATTTGGAAAAGAAGAAAGGAGGAGGTGTGCTAAATCCTATACTATGGGGAGGAATAGATAATATATGATGTTTATCAATAGTTTATACATAGAGTCTGCTCTGTTATTTTAGTGTTTGTCTTGCTTTTACCATGCACATGCATTACTTTGATAATAAAATAGAAATAAAATAATTTTGTATATTTGTTACATTTTAATGTATCCTGCCTTTCCCCTAGACTGTAAGCTCTTCCATGGAAGGGATCTGGTCTTTCATATTCTTCACAATGCTATTGTGCCAGATGGTACAGGAAACAGAAGCCCGCTTGTATATACCACACTCCGTGAACAGCTGCGCGTATCTGGTATCACTGTCTGTGGGCCCTTGACTGCAATGGTCAGGCTGGACCAGCCATTCCACCAAACAGCCAACTATCATAAAACCCAAAGGAGTTTTGTGGGATTTATTTCTTGTTCATGACAGTTAGCTTAAACATAGCTAATATATAACAAAATTCAATTTCCATACAGTGAGATTCTGGTATCAACTTCCAACTCCTTCTTAGTAAGAAGTTGTTGAACCCTTAGCCCACTGTACCTGAGAAGGATATGTGGCTGATCCAGTTTGGATGCCTGATGGTCTTTTCCACTCCCTCTCTTCTCATCACATCACAGGGCACATTAGGACATTGCTTCATTGTATCAGAGTTCAGATGTGTAACTGTGAAACTATGTCTCTGTCTGCAAGTGATCAAAGTTCAGGTTTTAAATCAACAACTCAAGTCAATAATACCACTAAGGAGACTACTCTCCATCAATACTATTTGCAAGATGCCTTTCTGTCTCATCCCCCTCTCTAAGCATTCTCTACCAGGCTACCTTGTATTCTTTGGGCCACAGAGGTTGCTGGGGGCAGGGTGGTCTTCATGTGCTAGCTCTTTAGTGGGAACTAGAGCTTCCTGGTTGTATCAGGACTGGAAGTTGGCCTCCCATTGAGCTGAAGTGTAGCATCCTTATGTTTCCTTTTTCATGCCTATCCACCCACAGTTCCCTGGGGCTTTTCTGTTTGCTAATTCATGCCCAGTGCTGCAAGTTCCACTTGACACATCACAGATATTCAGGTATTTGTTCCATGTACATTAACTTGACACAAATAAAGTACCAAGGTATAGAAAACTACCAGCAACAACCCCCCTCCACATACACACTATTAAGTTGTTATAGATTGGTCTGGATTCTGTGTCCCGGAAACAAGGAAGACTTTCCAAGATTGAAAACAGATTTTTTTAAAGAAAACAAAAAGAAAAGAACCTCTACACTATAGCAAAAAAAGAAAAGGAATTTTAACATGTGTTGAATTTAAAACACCATATATGCCGTATGTTACAGAGTGAAAGGTCACTGGCTGCTTGTTTGCGTTGTTCATTACTACTTTTGTTTGTTTTATTTTGATAATCTTGGGTCTGCATTTCAACTCCTAAAACCGGTGGCAGAGGCAAGTAAGCACCCAGTCAAGGTAAGGCTTTAATATCAGACTGGTAGCAGGAGAGGCAGGAGGGAGACAAAAGGCAAGACAAGTCAGTGTAACAGCGCTATCTGCACAGGCGGCTAACGTGTGGACCGCTGACCTTTAATCCAGAAAGAGTCTCACTAAGGATGGAAAATAGATCAGTTTGGTAGGAAGGTTTCAGACAGTTGTGCTGATGGAAGAAGAAAGGCTGGCATAATTAGGTTGCTCCTGACCAGAAAAACATGGCCTCCAAGAAAAGGGAGCAAAACAATCAGGTCTCCAAAGAACTTTCTGCCACAGGGCTGGGCAGTGGGATAGCAGGTGTCAGGAGAGGACTCACAGACAACAATGTAAGAGGTGGTTTCAGTCACAGGGTTTAGTGAAGGACACAGATCTAGTAACATATGGTAATTTTTGTCTTAACTTAGTACAGTTTACCTTTCTGTCCCAAGATGAATTATAGCATCAGCAATAAAAACAACAGTTTGAATATAAAAAAAAATTGACACTCCACAAATAACTGCATACCAGGCCCTGTGCAAGGAACTTAACTTCATTATCTCATTTAATTCTCAGAGCAAAACTGAAAGTAAATGAACATCAGCCCCACTTTATAGACAGAAACACTAAGGTTTAAGCAACTTAAAGAACATCCCCGCTCCCCAAAAGAACTCAAACAGAAACCCTTCATATTACAAAGCCACTTTGTAATACTTAAAATACTTTTTAATTAAAAGAAGACTATAGCATAAAATAAATTTGAATTTGCCTCCTGGCTCTACTGCTTACTGGGTAACTGACCTTGGGCAAGTCCATTCCTATGGTCTCACTACCTTATTCTGTAAAATGGAGCTATCAGAAGGGATTCAATGAGGTTAAATTGACATAATTTATCTGAAACACTTTGCAAATTAACTGGTCATAGTATTCAATTAAACACTAGACAAATATGTCTCTTTTTTCCTTAAGCAATCTCAAGAAGTATAAATTATACTTTAGCATTCTGATTTTCAATTATTTCAGTGGTAATATTTATGTGTACACCCACATATCCTAGGTGTATGAAACCAGGATAGCATCTCAAAACCAAAGGGGAGTGGATTCTAGAAAACTTAGCTACCAATGAGATGCCCAGAATGCAGAGACACAAGACTCATCAGTGAGATGCTTTTAAAGAAGAAAAATGCAAAGCCACAAGGAATTGGTCAAGGGGAAAATGAGGAACAAAGGAACAAGTACTTGGCACATTTTTGAAGAAAATTAGGAATTCAAATCCATCTGCTCAATTTACGACAAAGTTTAAAAAAAAAATTCAACAGAAGGCCAGGTCCGCTCTAATAGCTGGATAAGAATGAAATACAAACTGGAAATACCATTTGGCAACATAATGCAGGCTGGGGTAATACCAGAAGAGGCAACGTGTGCCCCCAAATGAGGGAAACCTGGGACAAACCCCAGGGAAATGATGGAGAAGAAGGCACGATCAAAAACAGGAATGGGATTTGCCATTTCCTTCTGAATACCGGACCCTGCTTTTGTAAAATGTTGAATGAGGCCTGGACTCAACTACATTCTGCCCTTTGATTTCCATATGCCCACTCACATGTCTGTTGCTTTTAACTGCCAAGAACATAAGCCATCAATTACCCAAGAGAAAAGTCAAAGAAGGATCATTTTTCTCCTGTATCTCCCAGCTTGGAGTGTGCAGAAAGGAACTGATGGCTACAATTCACTTTTATTTCTGTCTGATAGAGGAGAATAATGGTTCTCTTCTCAATTCCTCCTAGTTCCTTTCTAATTAGTAAAGAAAGAGAGGTATACCAGTTCTAACAGTTTAGAAAGAAAAAATGTCTCCCCAAGTTAAGAGATGCCTCATTCCTCTATGTTGTGATGATTTACAGTTTTTAAAAAATAACTGACAGAATAGTGTTTAGAGCAGTTTTAGGTTTATGTAAAATCTGAGCAGAAAGTACTGATAGTTCTCCTATCCACCCCACCCAGCTTCCCCTATTATTACCTTGCATTAGTGCAACACATTTGTTACACCTGATGAAACAACGTACTATTATTAAATGAAGTCCATAGCTTACATTAGTTCACTCTTTGTGTTTGTACAGTTGTCTGGGTTTTGACAAGTGCATACTACCATGAATCCACCACTGCAGTATCATACAGAATAATTTCAATGCCCTAAAGTTCCTCTGTGCCCCACATATTTTACCTTCCTGCCCTCCCCGCCCAACCCTTGATTTATTTATTTATTTTTTTTACTACCGCTATAGATTTGCCTTTTCCATAATGTCATGTAGTTGGAACTATACAGTATAATTAGACCGGCTCCCCGCACTTAGCAATAGGCATTTAATGTTCCTCCGTGTCTGTTCATGGCTAGTTGTTGGGTTTTTTTTTTTTAGCACTTTTCATCTATGTAATAGAGTTAAGGATGTCATATACATCTTGGAGTTGAAAAGTCAGCAAAATTACCTCTGACATTTAGGCTAGAACAAGTCTAACCCATAGAGACCTCTCAATATGTTCCACATTTTCCCTCAGTTTCTATTTTATGGGGTAATAATTTCTCACCAGAAAAAAAACCTTCGTCATATCACCCTAAACTTCAGGAATCCATTTGGATATCCATGAGATAGAATTATTCTTTTTCTCATTCAACAAACATCTACTGAGTACTAATTGTGTGCCAGACTTTGTGCGAGTAGGCGCCAGGGGCTTCAAAATGAGTAAGACTCAGTCCTTAACCTTAGAAGCCTAAATGTCTTTTTGGTCCTCCTAATACTTTTTGCATTCTTCCAATGTTAAGCATCTTTTTGCCTTGTCAATCCCCTTCCCGAAAAACTGCAATCGTTCCTAGTTGCCAAATGTATCAAGTCAAAATCTCATGCCAAGCATTCCAGGTTCTACTGTATTAACTTACCTAAATCAACTTACCCAATCATCATCCATTATTTCCCAAAGAGTGCTTACAACTGTCACACATTCATGTGATGAGGACCTCTTTTTTAAAGGGAGGTTTCATAAGCCAAGATCCTGCTATCAGGCCACCCATCTGCTAAGACATGCAGGTTCCCATCTGGTGCTCACCACCTTCTTCCTGTTCCAGCTCTGAGCTCTTGGGTCACATCTGCACCACTGCAGGCCACACCCCAGGGCCTGACTTCCTGGAAAGCAGGATACCCCGAAAACAAAATCTCCAAAACTGTTTGGAGGTATATCTGCGCCTCACAGAATTCAATTACGAAACCTGAAATCTGAGCATTGCCTATTCTACATTTCTGCATATAGGTTATAGCAAAACTGCTAAGCATATTTCAAAATTCTATTCTACTATACAGGTTGAAAATTCTAGTTTTGTCTCTGTTCTGGTTAATTAAGCAGAGACCTTACCAAATCATGGTCAGTTTGAATATCTCTAGTCACCCTTCAACAATATGATATAGTTTCTCCTGGAACTACAGATCTGCATGACTTGGCTGGGGAGGAGTGGGTGGATATATTTAGAAACACTCAGTAATTAAAATCACTTTCTACTTACCTTCTGCAAACACATCTTAATGATAGAGTTCCCTTCAATTCCATTAAAGCACAGTTTTAATGAAATCTGTTATCTCAGCTTCTTTTAAGGAGACATGTTCCCAGTAATTCTATTTTAAGGGGGCTACCTTTTCTTTCTAGTGCTTGCTGAGAACACACACACACACACACACACACACACACACAGTTTGCTGTGATCTCTCCAAAAAGAAATGAAGGAATAGCAAAAGAAAGAGAGCAGAGGTGGGTAAGAAAGAGCACCCAAGAGAAGCTGTTAGCTCTTTTCAAGTCCTCAGGAAAACAGAGCATAAACAAATATACCTTTTTAGCTGTGGAATAAAAATTCATGATTCACTTTCAAGTATGGCTCCTTGGATTCTGCTTTGTGGTCAGCGTCACACTGTCTTACTGACTCCCCTTTCCAAGGCGTGCAGAGGTCACTCCTCCAGACTTTTTCTTGAAATGGTCTTGGCTCAATAGGAAAGACTGATTTGTGCAAAGTTGCTCGCTTACCTTCTGAAAAACACACACATGGGAAACAGAAACAGAACGTTAATAAACCAGCAACGTGCAACACCTGCAGTTCTACACGTGCAAGTCAACAACCTTGTCTGCTAATGGACGCAGTCCTAAAGATGTGTCAGACTGTGCTGGAACCTCCCTCAGGTAGCAGGAGAATCCTAAGGGGATGTGGAGATCAGAGTTACAGGACCCGAAGGATGACTTACTGGTGGCAAGAGCGGCTTCCAGGTTCTGTCAGTGTATACAATCAGTTACTGCAATTGGTCCTGGTTCCAGCTTCCCTTTAGACTTTGAGATCTGCTAAAAGTTTATGAGAGAAATAAACAGTGGGTAGCATTTTTTCCTTATAGCTTGGCTTGGAAATTTCCAGAGGATGTTGCTTGGTAGAAGTAGTGGTGGTACCGGCAGCAGCAGTGGTGGTACTCGTAGTAATAGCAGTAAAAAGAGCAGCAGCAACGAACACTCACTGTTTTATAAAATGAGCACACGTGATTCTTATATCAAATCTGAGATATAGCTATTTATAATGATGTTCTCCTACAAATGAAGAAGCTAAGGCTCAACAAGAGGGTAAATGACTTATCTGAAATTACCCACCCTCACTAAAGGGCAGAGCCAGAATTCAAGCTCAGACGCTGGGACCCCAATACCTAAGGTCGGCCCATGAAACTGTCCAATAACAGGAGCCATAAGATGAAAAACCATTATCTCGGTCTCTGATTAAACATACACTCTATTTTAAAGAAGGAATGTGACTCTTGTTTCATTAATATTCTGTTTATAAAATTACCACTCAATAAATGACACCATGGTATCTAGCATTCTCTTTGTAGTATTAGAAAACTCTGGCACAGAAGTTATCGTTAGTCCCCTAAAACCCTCACATGAATTACCATTTTCCATTCACCTTCAGCTAGATTCAGATTTATCTAGCAAACATTTACTAAATACCACCAGCGCACAAAGCACTACATTAAGTGGCACCTTACGCACATTCTTATTTAATGCTATTAGCAGATGAGATAGGTTGCATTATTCCCATTTGCCAGAAAGGCAATGAAGGAAAAAGATATTCATTCATCCATTCCTTTATTGATTCAGTAATTTATTTACTCAGCCAATATTTATTATCTGTTATGTACCTGGTACTATTTTTCTAGGCACTGGAGATGCAGAAATGAAAAAACAGACCAAGACACTGCTAGACCAAGGTTTAAGTCAAGAGAGATACACAATAAAAAAATAAACAAAAAGATGTCAGATCATGATAAGTGCTATGAAGAAAAATTAAATGACATAAGGGATACATACCTAGGTGCTAGTGAGGGTGATACCACTTTACAGGAAAGGCCTCTCTGATGATGATATTTAAGCAGCAACACAAAGGAAGTGAAAGGCCTCTCTGATGATGATATTTAAGCAGAAACACAAAGGAAGTGAGGGAGTAGATCTCTAGGGGAAGAGCATTCTAGTCTGAAACACATTGTTGAAAACTGACTTTGTGCCAGCGCTGAGCTAAGTGTCATAGATATAAAGATTAATAAGGCATTGTCTTGACCCACCAGGAGCTTTCTGTCTATTTGTGGAGACATATATAAATAAATTATTATAGTATGAGAGATGCATGTTCATGGCATTATGAGCAGGGCCAGGAAGAGGGTGAGACAAGTGAGGAACTTCATTTTAAATGAAGACAGTATCAGGTTAACTGATTTTTTCTTTTGCCTCAGGTTCTAATATGGCTTTTCACGGCACTGATCATGAGCACATACAGGAAGTGTTTCTTACCCAGTTATCTGGGGGCTGACGGTCCTGGAGCTGATAATATCCAAGCTGAGTTTTAATTGATAGGAGAGAGTCAAGTTCAGTGCTATACCAGAGACACAGAGCCAGAAAGTATAGAACAAGAATTCAGATACACATTTCTATGTTCAAGACCATGGCTATATCAGCTAATCAGAATTTCCTAAAGTGTGTTTGCTGGGTTTGCAGAGCAGTGGATCCACAGGATGTTAATAGGTATAACTGGAAAAAAATGGTTTTAGTGATCAAATCATTTTGGGAATATTCCACATATAAGAATTTAAATAGGTTTCTTTAATGCAGGACTTCTCAGAGCCTTCACGATCCTCCAAAATAGGATAGTTCCCAGAAGAGATTTTTGGGTTTTTTACCATAGACTTAGCCCTCTCTCTTAAGCCAAAATAATTAAAGCAAGCAGTACCCAACACTGAGAACAGTATTTCTTCCTTCACAAAGACAACACAGGAGCAAAGTCTGCAACTGAACAACAACACAGCTGTGATTTACTGTGCATGTACTCTATATGCAAGCACTTTATACACACACATATATGTTATGCAATATATATATATATATATATATATATATATATATATATATACACACACACACACACACACACACATATACAGTTGATCCTTGAACAACACAAGTTTGAACTGCCTGGGTCCACTTATACAAAGATTTTTTTCACCAAATACGAATAACAGTACTATCTGATCTGAAGTTGGTTGAATCTGTGGGCACAGAATCACATATAAAGAGGGCAGACTGTAAAATTATATGCAGATTTTCAATTGCCTGGAGGGTTGGCACCCCCTGCCTCCAAGGGTCAAGTCTATGTGGGTGTATATGTGCTTATGTTTATGTGTATAACCTCATCCTCATAACAACCCTGGCAATACTTGTTATGTCTATTTCGCAGTTGAGAAAAACTGAAGGGCTTAAAGAACCTGAGTAATTAACCCAAAGTCACACAGCCTGTAAGTGACAGACCCCAGATGATGATACCCAGACCTTGACTCCAGAGCCTGTGTTCTTAGCCACTAAACTATCCTGCCATCCTTAAGCCTAGGCAGTATTCAGAGATTGCACAAAAGCTGGCTACGAGTATCTCTGGTCGACTCAGGGATCTGAATAATAAATCAGAACAGTATTAATTCCAAGTGATTTGGGAAATAAGCCTGTAGAACAAAATGAGCTCTGAATAGGCTTAACTCTGCAAAGTTGATTTTGATTTGGTTTGGTTGGTTGTTTTCTGAGCCTAGTGTATATCCAACTATCTCGTAGATTTTTAGTAATTATGAAAAAATACACCATTTCCTAGGGTTTTTTCACAGGCAATACTATTTTACTCCTATTTTTCCACTCAACACAGAATGTGTGCAACAATCCTCTATACATTCTGAACCCAAAATGACCAAGATCTGGGGCTACATCAGCCTTGCCCCGCAACCACTTGGCCAGGTTGGGGTCAGCCTCTCGGCAGTACTGCCGTGGTCTCCATACCTCAGCCGCGAACACTTGACCCAGTCAAATCTCTTCCACACGCACAGGGGCTGACCTGTGAGCTTGAACTCCATGAGCAAAAAGCATAAAAATACAAGATGAATATGGAAGAGAGACCCAGGTGGCAGATTCCACGTGTTATTTTTAGTCAGACCGCCAAAATCTTTTCACCCTTATAAATAGAATGTATCTGGACTCAGCCTTATTCCTTTGGAGAAGCTGATTAAATAAGAAAGGAGTTTTGCCACTAATAGGCAATGCCCAACAAAAATGAGGCTCTTGTGGCTCATCTCAAAAGGAAAAGCTACAAGAAAGCACTGAATTTGCAAAGAAGTGAACCTCATAAATTGTGTACAAAAAGGTTTTGAAGATTCAGATAAAAAGCTCACTTCCAGCATGACCATCTGTTATTTCCCCCTAAAAGAAGATAGCTAGTAGTTTATAAAAGCAATAAAACAGTTCCAGAGCTCAAAGGCAATAGCAGTGACTTGCAGTTACAAACCAGGGAACATACAGACTGATGGGCAGCTGAGCATGCTTCTCTTACCCCTCACCGCCTAGCCAAACAGAAACAAAGAGTTTTCAAGTAACTGACGTCTGATCCACTCTTTTTTTCTTCCTCAAAAAGGTTATAATTGGCCATTAAACCTGCCTTTCCCGTTCTTCCATGTCCACTGCTTGTTTAATTTTTTATCTGGCAATCTTTTCTGTACACATGTATCTTCTTTGACCCCTTCTTCATCACTATGCCCCAGTCCCTTTCAATTCTTATCTAGTTCTCTTAGAAGATCCTCTCCTCTCTAAGTGGTGAGCCAAGAATGGAATCGAACCCTGATTGGTCGGTAGGAAAAACTAATGATATACAGGCTTACCTCGCTTTATCGCGCTTCAAAGATATTGTACTTTTTACAAACAAGGTTTGTGACAACCCTGTGTCGAGCAAGGCTATCGACACCATTTTTCCAACAGCATTTGCTCACGTCCTGTCTCTGTGCCACATTCTGGTAATTCTCCAAATATTCCAAACATTTTCATTATTCTTATGGTTGTTATGGTGATTTGTGATCAGTGATCTTTGATGTTATAACTGCAAAAAAGATTACAACCTATTGAAGGCTCAGATGATGGTTAGCATTTCTTAGCAATAAAGTGTTTTTTAGTTAAGGTATGTACATTGTTTTCTAAAGACATAATGCTACACTTAATAGACTATAGGATAGTGTAAACATAACTTTTAGATGGACTGGGAAACCAAAAAACTCTTGTGACTCACTTTATTACGATATTCCCTTTATTGCCGCAGTCTGGAACTCAACCAGCAATATCTCCGAGGTCTGCCTATACCTGGATCACAAAGAAGAAAGTTTAAACAGAAACCAGTAACATCAACTCCTGAAGCTGAAATGCAAGTTCCCCTTAGCTTCTCTTCCACAGCCTCCTTTCAGCCCCTTCATGGAGCATTATGCCTAAGAGTTTGAGCAAAGACTCATGCTGCCTGGACTTGTAAACTTGGCTCTACACTTACTGAATGTCTAGCCTTGGATGAGTCATTAGACTTACACATCCTCAATTTTCCCGGTGGTAAACTGTATTTACTAATGTACCTTCTTCAGGGAGTTGTTAGGAGTAAATGAAATAATTCATTTAAAGTGCATAATACAATGCCTGACCCATTTTTAAGTCCCCGATTAATGTTATTCATCATTATGAGCAGAAGCATCTACATCCTTCTCTAATTAAACTGTTCTTATTGCACCTTACCATCCTTTTGCAGTAATTACTAAGACCACAACTGTATTTTTCCTATTGTTTTATTACAAATCTACACTGCAATTGCTTAAATAACACTGGAGCCTAAGCTTGACCAATGAAAAGTCAAAGGGGATGAAGCGAGGTGAAGACCCAGGCTACCTGGTGAGCCCCTGGTTCAGGGACTGACTGTCAGAATGGACCCATACCTGAGAGGTATATTTGATTTAACTGAACTTAGGAAACATTTATAGAACTGTCATCCTCATCTTTTACTTTACAATGATAAATATAACTGTGACAGGCCAATAATACTTGTGGCAGCATGGCCAGAGAAATCTCTCCCTGTAGGTAGGCCTATTTAGGAAGCCAAATTTTAACCAGAAATTGTTGGGTGGAAATGCAAATAAGACAGTGAGCTGATGTTAACTGCATCGCCTAAAATAACCTGATGCATCTGTCTTGCAAAGAGGCCAGTCCCTTCAGAGGTCATCAGCTAAATAAAGCTCCCTCCACCATGTGCAGTGCTTCCCTGGGTCCTGTCGGTGGATCTCCCAGGCGCCCTTTTCTCAGTTCTCCCAGGGCTGACAAAGAAGTTTCTGACTTATGTCTTCCTTTTCTGGATAACATCTTAGAGGCCCAGATTCTATATTGAATTTTTAAAGATAACTTTGCATATCTCTGTTCTGATCAATTTTACACTAATTTTGCAGCTGGGGAACATTTTCTTTCCATCACACACAAGTTCTTGGGATAAATCTCGATGGACTGACAACATTTAGTAGTTCCATTATATGAAAAACAGGCATGTGGGAAAGGGGTGCTGGTGAAAATCCAATAATGGATCACATTATTCTAAAGGAAAACTAACTTCAAGTTCCAAGTAAATGACTTTACAAATTTACTTGACACTTGCCCCCATCCCTCACCTCCAATCATAAGTAGCATCCTGCTAATTTCACCTTTAAGCAGAAGGATTTCTATTTCCAATACGCTTCTTTTCAATGATAAGAAAGGTCACTGTAATTATTTTGGCATAAATGTGGCCCCAAAAGGGTAACACTTGTGCTATCCATGTTTGCACAGAGAAGTTGCAAAGAACATGAGAAAATCTTTAAAAGGGTTAAGTGAAAAAAGTCAAGATTAAAAATGTTATATTCAGGGCTTCCCTGGTGGCGCAGTGGTTGAGAGTCCTGCCAATGCAGGGGACACGGGTTCGTGCCCCAGTCCGGGAAGATCCCACATGCCGTGGAGCAGTAGGCCTGTGAGCCATGGCCGCTGAGCCTGCGCGTCTGGAGCCTGTGCTCCGCAACGGGAGAGGCCACAACAGTGAGAGGCTCGCGAACCCAAAAAAAAACAAAGTTATATTCAGAATACAGGCAGTATAGCATAGGATTAAGCCGTGCCCTGAAATTTAGTGCCTGAGACAGATGCGCTGCTCTGCAATGTCCTATACAGATATACAATGTATCATACACGTATATGTACCTTCTTGCCTCAGTTGGTTTATCTGTGTAGTGGGAAAACTGCCTATCTCACAGATTGCAATGAGGATTAACTGACTTAGTATAAGAAAAATGTTTAGAACAGGGCCTGGCACATAATAGTCATTCAACAACTCTAAGCTCATTATTATCTCCACCATCATAAAAATATGAATACAAAACTAAGAGGGAATATATCCAATTATTAGTATCAACTTCCAGAAAGGAAGACATAGTTACTTGCTTTCTTCCTCTTTATAATGTCCTGTGTTTTCTCCAAATTTTATGTAATGACCATAGACTACTTAGATCACCAGAAAAGAAACATAATTCCGAAAAGGAAAAAACTGTCTCAGTTGGCAGCTTGCAAACTGAAATAACGTTTGTCCGAAAGCCCTTTTAATGATGCCATTTGAGGGTTATAATTAATACTTCTCTATTGCTGCCATAACAAATTATCATGAACTTAGTGGCTTAAAACAATAGAAATGTATTATCTTACAGCTCCACAGGTCTAAAGTCTGACACAGGTCTCAGTGGGCTAAAATCAAGGTGTAGGGAGGGCTGCATCCTTTCGGGACGTAGACCATCCATCTAGAGTTGGACTGTCCGATATGGTAGGCATCAGCCTGACATAGCTATTCAAATTTACACTAATTAAAAGTAATATTACAAATCCACTTCCTCCATAACTCCAGCCACATTTCAAGGGTTCAACAGCCACATGTGGCTAGTGGCTTCTTTCCTGGACAGCACAGTTGTGAGGCATTTCCACCACCGCACAACAGGACAGTGTGGATCCAGAGGCAAGACTCATCCTGGCTTCCTGACTGGTATCCTGGTTGAGTCTTGTTGCCAGCATTATCTTTTCAAATACTGCCTCACATCAATTCCTTGTCTTAAAATTTTCTTGGGTCTCTTCTGCCTATAACAGATTTTGTTCCAATACATTAAAGTTATAAAATCCTTAATCCACACCAAACCTTATATATAAATCATAACATGTAGCTACTCCAGTTACAGCTCTGGTAGGGACATCGAGATGACCTCCCCACCCCCTGATTTGCCCCATCCCAGGCCTGTAATCCTCTGAGGATGGCCAGACATAAGGATGAGACAAAATTCCTTCACACGATATCAAAAACATTCTTCATCTAGTCTTAGCCTGTTTTCTATTCCCTAGGACACCCCACCATTCACTTTCACTCTTTCTTAAGTTCATCCATGAAATCCCCTTTACTGCTATGACCTCCCCTCTGTTAAAAATGACTAAAGATGACAATTTAGGTGATATAAACAAACTTTGACACTTCATGAAGTGGGCAGTCTCCATCCCCAAGGGGCCAGAGAATTGCAAAATGGGACAGGAGGCAGGAAGCTTTCACAGGATAAAGAATAAGGAAAAAGGACGTAAGTATAGAGCCCAGAGCTGGCTTGGTGTTTGGGGGTTCGCTGGCTGGATATACTGCGTTTCTGGTCAAGGAGAGCACTTACAGGGACATGAAAGTTATCTAAGTTTCAGTTTGCTGAAGTAGCACTCAGGCAAGAGCAGCTCCATCTTGGGCCCAGAACACCTATTTTTTAACTACAAAACTCCTCCTCAATCTTCAACCTCCAATTCCCTCATCACCACTGAGGAAGGCTCCTGAGGGGAAAGAATCATCAGTGCCCCACAGGCCTTTATAATAGCCTGAGAGCAAACACATGAATGGGCTTTACAGGATGTTTCTGTGAACCGCAAAACTGTATGCACAACTGTGTGTGTATGTGCACTGGGAGGGTAGATGCTCCCGGCTGTCCTGCAACTACCAATTGCTCTGTGACTCTAAAAGTATAAGAGCATTGCCAGAGAAGGTCAGGGTTCACAAAGAAGTCCTTTCAGCACTTTATCACCCCTCTTTTAACTTCAGCTTCCACATACACTCTATTTTAAAATTTCCTCCCACAAATATATGACAATACATTTATTCAGTCAGTCCTGCAGTCTCTTCTCCAGGTTAGAAGCACCTGTCCACTCTGCTTCATTCCTTTATTACCTAGACCACCAAGCACTCCAACATATGCTTTCAGAGACAGAAAAAAAGGTGAGGCAGTGCACACCCTCGAACTAGGAAAATGGTTCCATCTTTGTCAATTCAAACTGTGTACACTTTGGAGGAAATTATTAATAGAATCTACAGAGTTCTTACGTGTGCCAATACTATGTACTTTACACATAGTATCTTAATTAAGCCTCACGTCCCTTGAGAAGTAAGTATTATCCCAATTTTTACAGATGAGAAATCAGGTGTAAGTCACAGAGCTAGTAAACGGTACACTGGGATTTGAGCCCAGGCCATCGGGTAAGTGGGTACTGAGACCACCACATTCTTGTAGTGTTCCTAGTTCTACCTGAATAATCCCTGCCAAAGATCTCCCTCTTTTTCTTTTTTTTTTTTTTCTGTATGCGGGCCTCTCATTGCCACCGCCTCTCCCGTTGCGGAGCACAGGCTCCGGATGCACAGGCCCAGTGGCCACGGCTCACGGGCCCAGCCGCTCCGCGGCATGTGGGATCCTCCCGGACCGGGGCACGAACCTGCGTCCCCTGCATCAGCAGGCGGACTCTCAACCACTGCACCGCCAGGGAAGCCCCAAAGATCTCTCTTAAAGTTAGGTCTGTGACTGTCTAAACTTGGAGGCCCAACAGAAAACCATGAAAAAGATTTTAGCCTAAATATGAGAATCATTCCCTTCAAAAATGGAGGCAAAGGCTAGCATTAGATAGTGACTGTAATTTGGATCAAAACATACCATGAATCCACAGATAACCCTGTCACTCACTGGCTCTGTAAGACTGGGCACGTTCCCTAACTCTCAAGGCACAGTCTCTTGATCTAAGAATCATAAAAATACCTGGTTCTTGGAGAATAAATTAAATAACTCAGGTAAAGTATTTAGTGTGCTTCTAAGCATTTAGTAATGACTAAATACATATTAGTAATTATTGTTATTAATTGCTGGAAAACAGGTCTGAGGTGGAAGAATGTTCTGATTTATTAAATTAGTCTCCCTAAGAGAGACAAGATAGCTGAGCTGAGGCAGACAGACTACCTACTCCTTTGCTTCTGGGTAAGAAGGAAATAAGGCAGAGAGATAAGACCCCTGACTTGACAAGTAAGTGCTTTATGGGAGAGTGACCGATGAAAAGCTTCTTTTTCTCTGAACATAAGGAGTTGGTGGGCAGCAGGGAGATGGGACCATAAAACATCTGGGTCCCCACAAAGATTGGGGCCACTGCAGCTGGCTTTACATCCATCAGAATGATGTCTTAGACCCAGCCCTGCTCCTCCAGCTCTCCCCAGGAATGGACACCCCAGAACCCAAGTGACTGAACGCTGGTCCATGCGGAAGCACGAAAACTGTGTCTGACATAACCACATCCGTCCCAGGAAATACTTCTTGACTCCTAAGAATCTTCTGTCCTGGGTCTAGGAATGGGAAAGTACAATGGCTGAGTGACAAATGAATTTCTATTCTTTTCTTTGGGAACATAAAACCAATAAATGCTCTTATAGTCTGGTTTTACATGTGTAGTATTAATGAGAATTTAATGCAGATGACCATACAGGCTAAAAGGAATGAAAGTGTGTGGTCATAACTAGTAAAACTAACCCACAAAAGACATTATACAATGACTTTTGAGTTAAAAGAAGGCTATCCTAAAACTTTAAATGAATTTTCCATACTTATATTCATGCTTGGCATCCGAAAGCAGTACTCGGCCATGAAACACATCTTCCATGTTGCCAGCCTATCTTCCCAGCTTCTCCTTACTGTTCTGAAAACATCCTGAAATCATTTCTGACGCCTAGATTTAAGCCCGGGGTGTGTTCCATTCCCCACCTGCAATACTTTTGCTCCTCTTTACGTACTCACATCTAACCAACCTTCACATTTTATCCCAAGTCCCATCTTCTGTTTAAATGTTAAGACTTCCCCAACCCCTGTCATCTCCAGTCACCTTGCTCACGCTTGTATATATTCCACAAACACTGAATGTATTCTCTGTGGTAGGCAGGGTGCTGGGTGCTGGAGATGTAACAGTGAACAAAACAGACAAGTAGTAAAGAAGGCACAGCAAAAAGGATATGAAAATGAAAAAGGTATTTCTGTAGCAAAAGGCACTACCACAAGATGACTGTCTAGGAAGGACTATATCAGAATGAAAAGTGATCTCATCGAGCTTCCTGGGATCTGTGTGGTTTTCTGAAAAGAACCAAAGTTTGAGACTAGTAGTTACCACTATCTGTACCCTATGAAGTACAGGACAGAAATAAACCAGAAATACACACACACACACACAAACTTGTGTGGGTACGCTGAGTTTATGCAAAGCCTATCTTGTCCCCTGTACATGCAAAGCCTGCTGTGCCATTAATGATATAGATGTCTGCCTTTCCTTCTTTATAAAATGAACAGGTCTTTTAAGGTTCTGGTGGCTATGGCTCTTTCAATATATTGTACCAATGCTACCTTTCTTCAAGTACCATAAAGTAAATTTTGAAGTGCTTTATTCTGATGTCCCTTGAAAGATGTCCACTTGTTAAGTATCTCTCATGCAATTTTCAATCTAACGTCCATCATTTGTAACCAGAAGTGAGGACAGCACAGTTGGAAAGAGGTCTAAAGCTGTTATGTTAAATAAACAGCTACTTACAAGTGCTGGTAAGGGAGAGCTTCTCCATTTCTCTTTTCATACATACGCTAGTTTGTCACCACAGCATTCGTGTCCTTAATCTGATTAGCTACAGGGGTGTACAGAAATCCCTTAGCTACAAGAGCCACTTGCAAAATCCAAATACATCAAAACAATGATTAATAAAATATATCCACGGAGCGGCTGAGCCCGTGCGCCACAGCTGCTGAGCCTGCGCTCTAGAGCCTGCGAGCCGCAACTGCTGAAGAGCACATGCCTAGAGCCCGGTCTCCGCAGCGGGAGAGGCCACTGCAATGAGAAGCCTGTGCACCGCAACGAAGAGTAGCCCCCGCTCGCGCAACTAGACAAAGCCGCACGCAGCAAAAAAGACCCAACACAGCCAAAGATAAAAAATAATAAATTAAAAAAAAAAGAGAGTTAGCTTTTAAAAAAAAAAAAATATATATATATATATATCTATAAGCATGTTTATAGTCACAGGGGGTTAAGAGGGAAATGAAACAGCAGCTATTGCAAAATCTCTTTTCCCCCAGAATTCATAACAGAATCCATAATTTATTTACCTTGTCTGTCTTGCTCCCGGTGTGGCTGCAATCAGTTGTATCCAATGTCAAGTTCTAGTGCAACAGTCTACTGTTCACTTCAAGCTCTACAAGCTAAAAGGTCTACAAATGCTTTTACGGAAACACCAGCATGGACATTTCACTGATCCAAATGAAATCTAATTGTTTCTAGAAAGTGATCTGAGGGCCTAACTCTCTGCCTAAAAGTATTTTTAAGGAGAAGTATATTAGTCAGGATAGGCTGGCTGCTGAAAGAACCCCCAAACTTCAATGACTTAAGAGAAAAAACATTTATTTCACATTTATGCCCAGTCCAACGGGGATATCCCTGGTCTGGTAGCTCTCCTGGGTGGATCTGCTTTAAGTACAAACTCAGCAATTCAGTTTCCCTTCCAGCTTTTGTTGCTTGCACCTGTGACATAACCCTACACAATTTCCATGGAAGGATAAGAGAAGGTGGACACGGCCTATCAGAAACTTGACCACCTCTTCCAAAGGAACACGCATCCCTTAGGCTCACATTCCATTAGCCAGAAACAGCCACATGCCTTCAGCTAGACACAAGAACCTTGGGAAATGCAGTCCCAGCTGAATGGCACTTCACAAGTCTACATCATGAGGGGAGCACCAGGCTGGTGATCAGCTACCCATCTCTGGCCTGAAGAACCTATGGTAGACATATATTTTAAAAAACCACAAGATCTTCTACCAAATCTCAGCTCCTACGAATCCGACAGCAGATACCAACACGTGGCTCCTTAGTGCTCACAGAGTAACAGCAAGAGGTACCAGTTTAAATATATGTGCTTAGGAGGCCTACAAACCTAGATTCAAATCCTGATCCATCATTTAGTAGTCGTTTGGTCTTGTGCAGATAACTTACCCCCTCTATGCCTCATCAGAACAACGGAGACAGTAGTAATAGTCTATTCGCAGGGTTGTAGTGAGGATTAAATAATGAAATGTACATAAATAAAGACCACCCAAATGAGAACCAACACAGGCTCGGTATAGTAAGGAGTCACACACCATCACCTGCATTAGGCAGAAACTCAGACAGGAAGGCAGTGAGAGAGCTTTATAATCAAAAAAGGGGGGCTTCCCTGGTGGCGCAGTGGTTAAGAATACACCTGCCAATACAGGGGACATGGGTTCGAGCCCTGGTCCAGGAAGATCCCACATGCTGCGGAGCAACTAAGCCCATGTGCCACAACTACTGAGCCTGCGCTCTAGAGCCTGCGAGCCACCACTACTGAGCCTGTGAGCCATAACTACTGAGCTCACATGCCACAGCTACTGAAGCCTGCAAGCCTGGAGCCCATGCTCCACAACAAGAGAAGCCACCGCAATGAGAAACCCGCTCACTGCAAGGAAGAGTAGCCCCCGCTCGCCGCAACTAGAGAAAGCATGCGTGCAGCAGTGAAGACCCAACACAGTCAAAAATAAATGAATAAAATAAATAAATTTATTTTTAAAAAATTAAAAGAAAGGGGTATGCTTTGACTGGAGATTGTTGGCATGGGGAGGCTGGAGGTGGGCTAACCAGAAGCAGAGGATCTTAACTGATAGGTTTGAAAAGTATATTTGATTTTCTCTGGTTGATCCTGACTTGGAAATGGGTAAAAAATAGGGGAACTGGCAGTCACTGACCAAGTCCCGACATTAATGGGCCAATTGCTGTGGAGGATGGGGGTCAGAGTTCTCTTATATGATCTGGCCGCCGTCCCTCTGTGTGTTCAGTCTTGCATGACCCGTTATATTCCAAAGTGGGTGGTGGGTGTACTCTCACACTGACAGAGACGCCCAGGTGTACAATCCTCTGGAAAAACTTTAATCAGAATTCTTATGTTCTTAAACCCTGGGCATTAAGGGATGCGGAGTGGGAAAAATACAAGAAAACAGCTTTAAATTCTGTGCTGTTTGGCAAAGCCAGGTCTACCGGGGCACACTGTATAATGCAAACCTCTCTCCAGCCAGGTGAAGTCACTGCTACAGTGCAGTAACGTGCTCCACGGTGCTGTGGGCTTTCCGGGATGCTGGAGAGTGGAGGGCAGAGAGACACAGCCCAGAAATCTGCACACTCACTGCTTTTTTCCCCAGGTGAGGATGGAACCCTCCGACGACCTGAGTTTGGTTCAGCAACCAGCAAGCTTAAAGTTTGCAAATATCCCCTTAAATGGAAGAATTATACACAGAGATTTTTAGTGAATATGTAAATTCTTTCTAAATGGGGATGAAAGACACGATATAAAGTCTAGCCCAGCACAAAATTGAGCTTCTTGGATCCTGCAGGACCTGACTTTAAGCGGACAATGTTCCTGGTAGCTGCATGCCCCCCGCCCGCCAACCCATTAGAGACTCTGGGAACCAAGTGAAGCTGCAGGAAGATATCCTGCGTTTGCTTTTGCTCTAACTTACAGCAGGAGGGTGTGTGTGTGTGTGTGTGTGTGTGTGTGTGTGTGTGTGTGTGTGTGTGTGTGTGTGTGTGTGTGTGCGCGTGCACGCCCGAGCATACACGCAAGCACACTGGCACTGCAGGGGTTTTTATCACTGAAACAGAAATCATCTGAAATTATGCACGTGGCCTGTTCAGACCACAAGTGGTGCCCAGTCTCAGTCACAAATCTTAAGCACGACATGAAGCGCATTCAAAGAAAGTGATCAGGCCGGACAAGAGAGAGGCGTAAATGGATGTCACAGGGGAATGAACAGTTGAAGAATGAATGAAGGAAGGAAGTGGAGACGTTAAACCTGGAGGGAACCGAGTTCATGCTAACACCACATTCCAAAAATTGAAGGGGTCTTCCCTGGATTGGAAGGAGGAAAAGGAGTTGGTTACATTTTTGCCCTGAAGCAGATGTAAAGATGGTATTTTTGAAATGTTAATTGACTTCCTCAGCCCACCACCAAGAGTTTTCCTTTCCTTCTTAACCCTTCCTTCTCTGTACCCTTCTGAGCCAGGTGGCCGGTGCTCACTGCCTCACGGAAGGAAGGAACAGAGAGCGGAGAAAAACGGAGCCCTTTCTTGCATTTGTATTCCAAAAGCCTAAACAACAACAGCAAAACTCACATTAGAAAATAAAACCATGTCCTGGGCAGAAGTTGGAGACAGAGATTCTTGAATGCTGAGTTGGTGCGGTCCAGGATGACAGCCCCTCCCCTGGAGAGACCCTACAGGTAAGAACCAAGTCCACCTTTACAGATGGCACAAGTTCCCCTGGAACCAGGTGCACACACTGCCTATGCCTCAGGGTGCTGCCTGCTGCCCACTTCGGGGACCCCCAGCACCAGCACTGCAAGCACAGAGATGCCCAGTAGAAGAGCCCACCCATGCCCAGAGTCTCTGCTCAGCCTCGAAGACATAGCCCATGAGAAAACTCACTCCCACTACAGCCTTACAATGTCCTAGATGCTTTCAGCTCCAGAGATGAAAGGGTAGAGGCTGGAAAGGGAAGGTCAAACCATTAGACTCTGGCAGAGCTGAATGGGACCAACCCCACTTCCCCCTGAGCCAGGAGAGTGGGAAATGCTTTCTGATTACACACAGACTGAATGATCTCTTGGCATGGAGTTATGTAGAGGAAATTGCATTAAGGGTCTTTATTAACCAGGGTTCTCCAGAGTAACAGAATCAACAGAGTGTGAGTGTGTATAATGTAAAGAGTTATTATCAAGAATTGGCTCACACTATTATGGAGGCTGACAAATCCCAGTATCTGCAGGGTGAGTACAGTTTCACTCCAAAGGCCGGCAGTCTACCTATTTAAATATTAATGTCATCCAGGAGCACCCTCACAGATGCACCCAGAATAATGTTTGACAATGATCTGGGCACTATTCCCTATCAGCAAGTCAAGATGACACATAAAATTAACCAACACAAGGGTCTCAATGACATTTAAGGGCATTTTCAAAACTAGATTCTAAGAGTGTTTCATCAGGAGGGCATATAGGCATCCAGAACTTGAAAAAGAAGAAAAGGAAGTGGAGCAATTTGTTAAGGCTCACGTCTGTCTCATCTCGCTTTCAGCTGACGTTTCTTTCTGGGAATATTTCAGTGGAGCCAGTCTATTGACCCTCAGTGGAGCATGCAGGTATAGTGTAAGTGCTTAGCACGTTATTTGTCATTAAAATCTCCTCATTCAGCCAGCAGAAAACAAGCTTTTTAGAGACATGAATGGCAAAAATTTCCAAGGCTATAAAAATGGATCTTCTTCCATATTTTCTGATAAGCCAATAAGTGTTTGCCCCAGTCAAGTCAATACAACGTCGTGATTAAAATGTGTTCTAGAACACACAGGCCCAGATTCAAACCCAGACTCTGCCAAGACATACACAATGACCTTCAGCAAATTACATTCTTTGAACCACATCCACAAATGGGAGGATAACAACACTGCTTCCCCTCACTAAAACAGAGGATGCCAGTAAATAACTTAGCACAGCATTTGCCACACACCAAATGCTTAATAAGCGTTAGAAGTGATTACTGTAACTTAGATGGAGTTCTTTAAAATGTGCTGCCAGCATAGCCCTGAAGTCTTTCTTTAAAGAAAACCCTTAGGCCACTCATCGTTTCTCTTCCTCCTTCCTTCCACGACTAGGGCAAACACAACAGAAGCACCACTAATTCTGGAGGTGAGCAGAAAGACTGCTGGACAGAATACTGGTTGATGATTGCCTCGGAAACCCAGGAACCCCATTCAAAGGCAGGCCTCTGACTTGAACGCCAGAAAGTTGGAAACCCGAAAACAAAGATAAATAATCCGATTTCCTCCTTCAAATTAAAGTTTTGTGCGCGTGCATGTGCACCAGAAAATACTGACTTAATCAGAGGCATCCGATTAAGATTAGAAAAAGTAAAACACAGCGTCAGAACAGAGGCAGGCACAGTAATCAAGTGGTTATTTCTAAAAGTCCAACCTCATGACAATGCTCGATATTGCGGATGTGTGGATATGAGCAACTCCAGAAAGAAAGATAATTGCACCCTTTCACAGTAATGTAAATTTCCTCTCCCTTACTATGTCACTTTATCTCCAGCTGTGAGTCCAGAATTTTCCAGAGAGAAGAGACTCAAGAGAGATCTTGCCTTGACTATTTCTAAAGACAGACTTCCTAATAAATTTCTATATGCAAATGTTGAGTCACAGAAAGAAAAAGGAGGGCCAGCTACAGTCTGCTAAAATTTCATTATTTTAAACTACTCTGATTTCAAGCAATGGTTTCAAGAGTCAAAACTTTGAGAGGATTCTTTGCAACTAATTTCCTTAGAAAAGTTTCATGGATACAAGAAGTCAAGGGAGATGCTGTATGAGTGAAATGCCATTATTCGACACAGAAATAACACCTTTTGTGCCCAGGGAGTTCAAAAGAGTTTAGTCTATATCTACAGAAAAATTTTACCTAATAAAGAAAAAAATCATCTCTAGGTAAGAAATAATGTCAGAATGGGATCGTGTCATTAGTCATCAGGAAAATGTAAATTAAAACCTGTGATTCCACTACATACACACATTCGAATGAATAAAGTTAAAAAAACTGACCATACAATGGGCCAAGAAGTGGAGGCACTGGGACTCCCATGCATTGCTAGTGGGAATGTAAAATGTACAACCACTTTGGAAAACAATTTGTCAATTTCTGACAAAGTTAAACAATACCTGCTATTTGACCCAGGGATTCCACTCCTAGGTATTTACTAAAGAGAAGTCAAAACATATATGTTCACACACAGACATGTGCATGAATGTTCATTGCAGTTTTATCTGTAACTGCAAAAAACAAGAAACAACCCAAACATCCATCAACAAGTGAATGGATAAATTATAGAGTATATCCATACAACTGGAATGCTACTCAGCCACATAAAAGAATACACTATTGATATATGCAACATGGGTGAATCTCAAAATCATTACGCTGTGTGAAAAAACATATTAAAAAAAGAGTACATACTATATTCTCCTATTTACATAAAATTCTAGAAAATGCAAATCACTGTCTATAGTGGCAGAAAGCAGATTAGAAAAGTTGCCTGAGGAGGGAGGGAAGGGAGAGCGCTGGACACCATTACAAATGGGCACTAGAAAACTTTTAGGGGCAATGGAAATGTTTGTTTTCTCGATGTGGTGAAGGTTTCACGGGTGTATACATATGTCGAATCTAAATTGTACACTTTAAATACGTGCAGCTTATTCTTCAATTAAGTATAAAGACCAAAAAAAATGAGAATGTGAATGTGAACTGTCACAGTGCCTAGCAGACAGTAGGTGCTCGAAAAATGTTGAAGAAATGACCTCTTATGGGCACGGTTTCTCTCCCCATACAGGAGCTATTGCTCTGTAAGTGTTATATGTGTTCTACATGTGTCTATATAGTTGTGTTCTGTATGTTCATAGTACAGTTTCTCTCTGATTTCTGTGCTTACTGTGTCATCATCTCCTCTATGACTGTCTATTCTCTGTCCCCTATTTCTCTTCCTTACATAGGTATTATGGGCTTCAGCTAACAGCATCTTCATTTCCCTCTGAGGAATATCCTTCCCTGACTCTCATCGTGTATTGTGGGGTGAAGGAGGGCATGTGACTCACTCTTGGCCAGAAGAGGGAAGAGAATATCCTCCTGGTGGGAACGGGTGGTTCACCAATGAAGGTACAGCCTAACCAGGGCCAAGGAGAATATGGCCTAAGAGTCCTAGTTTCTTCACACTGTGAAGAAAGAGCTGCTTTCCCTTTTCTGCCTGACTTAGAGTGGTGAGAACGTAAGCATGAACTGAGGGCAGACATCTGGCCTCACCAAGGGAAAGCCTGCCTACGACGGTGCCAAACACAGAGGAGAGATGGAGCAATAATAGTGTGTGAATCCCTGAGTCCAGACGTGCCTGACCTTAGACGTATCTCTGTACTTTCAGCTTTGTGGCCAATAACTGTCACTTTTTATTAAGTTAATTTCATCTGGGTTTTTGGTCACATGCCATCTCCCCCCCCCCCCCGCCCCAAAAGACCCAGTGATATCCACGGGAAAGCATTCTTTGGTGCTTTGTCCATCAGGAAAACGTGGATGGGAATGTTTAAGCGCTAAGAGTATTTGCAACCACTAGTTGACGTCTATAATCATGAACGCTGATGTATGAACAGATGATCTGGCAAGCCAGAGGATGCTCATAGGTGTGGCTGCCTCTACTAAAGGTACCTGAAATTCATCTCAGACAAGACGAACATGAGAAGCAAAAGAACTCTTACTAGCTGTGTGACTTCAGCCAAGTTTCTTGACATAAGTCTCAGTTTCCTCATTTTAAAAGGAGGCTAATTAAGACAATTATGTTAAACTATACACTTTTGTGTGTGGTACGATGCCTGGCACAGAGTAGGCCCTCAAGAAATATTAGCTGTTGTGTTACTAAGATGCTATCCATCTTCATCTATACTACAAAGCCATAATGTTTCTACCTTCTCTTCCTTAATCCAAATCCTGTGTGTTCTTCAAGTCTTACCACCTCCTCCAGGAAAATCTTCCTGATTACTTCAACACAAAATGTAGTGACTATTTTCTTATCTGAATTTCCAAGCCCTTTAGTCTGCACATTGTGTCTAATGCCCCATCATACTGTGTCATAAACTGAATTTCCAGTAGTGAGCTGGAGTCAGCTCACATCAGCTTGTGAGAGCTAACTGTTAAATCTTCAGGAATTTTGAGAGGTGGTTATTAAACAGCCATTATTAAAATTTACATTACATAAAATTATACTTAAATAAATTATATTAAAAGCAAAGGTAGCAAACACTCAAAATATAACACTTCCTAGCTATTTGTCTTATATTTTACTATGACTGATGCCCTTCAGGTTTTTTTTGTCTGTTATACGTGTATGGAGGAAATAATATAAAATGGAGGGTTACCGTCCTCTCTTTCCGACGTCACATGCTGTGACATCACGTTGGCAACTTGCGATCAGTCATGACAGGAGAGTTTACACCACAAAAATCAGCAAATGCAAATCCAGGCTCTCTCTCCACTCCCAAACCACAGAGCCGTTGTTAAATGTTCACTGGCATACCACTGCTTTTAACTTCTTCACATTTGTAAACTGCTCTAATGAGTTCATTAGTTCTTTGACAATAGTGCTGTTTCACATTTCTCTTTGTCCTCTGTGTTGTTCAACATAGCACTGCATACACAGTAGGTGCTAAACATTTTGCCACGTGCTAGAAGCATAGAAAGAGGCAATCGTTTCACAAAGAAGAGTTGGCTATGGCTACGTCTATGTGACCTGATGCATTGAAAAATACTGCCCACACAAACACCTTGCAGGTCTATCACTGCTTGAGTTGTAAACAATGGAGAAAATGCCAACTGTGAAAGTAGAGTAAAAATATTATAGCCTGACAGTCAGAGTGGATGCATACTGACACCAAGAGCTGAGATCACTCAAATTCATGTCATAGGGAATGGTCAAAAAAAAAAAAAAAAAAAAAAAAAATCAGTATTTTTTCACTTAGAGAAAGGAAAAATTATATAGATGCACAGAGGGCAGTAAAAAATGTCTTCAGGGCTTCCCTGGTGGCGCAGTGGTTGCGAGTCCGCCTGCCGATGCAGGGGACACGGGTTCGTGCCCCGGTCCGGGAAGATCCCACATGCTGCGGAGCGGCTGGGCCCATGAGCCATGGCCGCTGAGCCTGCGCGTCCGCAGCCTGTGCTCCGCAACGGGAGAGGCCACAACAGTGAGAGGCCCGCGTACCGCAAAAAAAAAAAAAAAAAAAAAAAATGTCTTCAAATAGTTGAAGGCTATCACAAAAGGAGAAGATTGGATATGTTCTGTATTACACTACACAGTCATACCAGAACCAACGTTTAGATGCTAGGATATAACTAAGCAGGACCCTGTGGGGCTTCCTGGAACAGACCCCTTCCCCATATCCTCTGCTGTAGCTCCTCTCTGAAGTACCTAGATAACAGTATCTGATGCACATTTCCTGACTTGTTTCACAGGTGCTAAAACACCCACCAAATGAAAGGAATTAACTACTTGATGACCATGAACCCCCCCAGACCTACCGGCATCTAACGACTGACAATGTTAACCCCTGTGACACCGTCCTGTTACCTCACCATCACCCAATCAGAGAACTGTGCACTAGCAGATCACATACCCTGGAATGCCCCTCTCTTACCTTGCCTTTAAAGATGCTTTGCTGAAACCCATCGGGAAGTTTGGGCTTTTTGAGTACTACCTGTCACGGACTCCTTGTATGGCGCCTTAAAATAAACGCTGCACTTTCCTTCACCACAACCTGATGTCAGGAGATTGGCTTGACTGCACGGGCAAGCAGACCCAAGTCTGGTTCTATAATAAGGAGAGGCACATTTTGATATAATGAAGAAGAAGAGTCCTACAGAGATGACTGAAGATGGGCAGAATGAGAAGCAATGAATTCCTGCCTCAGTGTTACTTAAAACACGTACACTGGTTACAGAGCTTGGATAATAAATAAGTTAATGGGCCAGTAATGGTTCTCAACTGGGGCCACGACTGCCCCCTAGGGGTGTTTGGAAATTCACTGAGGCACTTAGTGAAGGGGGTGGGATGCAAGGCAAGGGATGTCTCCATACAACAAATAACTCTACTACCCAACATGCAAATCATGCTCCCACTGAGAAACAGCAGGCTAGACAAATCCTGGAGGGCATGTTTCAGTTAATGTTCAATAATCAATCATTTGGTTGAGCAAGTAAGTTTCAGCCACTCTAGGGTTAACTGCACAAGATGAAGCTTTCTCTTGCAAGAGGCTTGCAAAAGTAACCAGTTTCAAGAGAGTCATACATGGCTAATCTAGAAATGTGAATCTAGAAATGTGAATCTTGCAAGCTTTCTCTTGCAAGAGGCTTGAGACTAGCAGAGGGAGATACGGAAACAAGTAACCAGTTTCAAGAGAGTCATACATGGCTCATCTAGAAATGTGAACAGGTGCTGAAAGAACAGTGCTCCTCTAACTACTGGAGTGTGGCTGGGTTATACAAAGAGGGGAAAAGGCCTCTCAGAGGTGGTAGTGCCTTCTAGTTGGGTTTTATAGAGTATGCACAGGAGTTCACGAGTTGGATGAAGGAGTTTCAGGTGCAGAAAACAGTACATGTAAAGGAACAGAAGTGTGAGGGAACCTGGCACTAGCATTCTAGGAAGGCAATTCATTAAAATTTTTTTTTGCAATAGTTACATATTGGGCACCTGCGTATTTTTTAAGCACCTCCAGTGTTTATAGTGCCGCTACAGAGGGTGCCGTAAGAACCTAAGTACAGCTTGAGTGAAGGCTGAGTATGAGTACTGTGGAGAAGAGAGACTGGGGCGTTTGGGAAATGTCCCTTCCAACCCTGAGAATCTTTAAACTTTCCGGATGCAAGAGGAGAGTTGTGGCCAGGATCCCATATGATGAGCAGAGACCTAGACCGTCATCTAGTGTATTCTCCTCCTTCTGCCCATCCACTCTGCTCCAGCAACATGGCCTTTCTTTCTGCTGCTTGATCTGATGGCTAAGCTCGTTCCCACCTCAGGGTAACTGCACATGCTCTTCCCTTTGCCTGAAACACTCCTTCCTAGATAGTCACACAGTTGGTTCCTTCTCCACTTGAGATCTCCTCCTCAAAGGGGCCCTCCCTGTCCATCCAATATGAAACAGCATTATCTGTCTCCATCACTAGAATGTAGTTCTATGAGCGCAGGGCCTCTTCCATCTCATTACTTGTACATTGCAGAGCTAGTAGTCAGTAGGCTATTCATACATATCTGGACATCCCATCCTGTAACAGATGATAGACAAACAGAAAATAGATCAGAGGAGAGCACCTAGGATAATTAGGACACCCTGAGCCACAGGATATGAAGGAGGAACTGGTGTGTGTGTGTGTCCTTCTAGTAGCCTGGGATGAGACTAGAACTAACTCGGAAACCAGGTCTTTTGAGAGAAAATTATAGGACGTGGGATATTTAGCCCAGTGAAAAGTACTCTCAAATGGTGCATACTCTTTTCAAATATCAGGAGGGCATCACATGGAAAAAGAACTGGAATTCCTCTGAACTGATCCCCAAGGGGAAAGACCACGGGGTAGAAGCCACATGAGAGAAAGGGAGATGTCAGCTCTACACAAGAAAGGGCACTAACAGGCAAAGTGGCAGGCAAAGTTCAGAAGGTTCCGACTTCCATCAGTGGAGCTGTTTAGCAGAAGCTAGCCCGCCAACCAACCCAACAGAGACGAAAAGCTCAAGCCTCAGGCAGGAGAGCAGACCAAAAAGCTAACATGTGTATGTCACTTACTGCATGCCAGCAGCACTACTGGAGGTACACCAAAAATAACTCATTTAACCCTTACAACAATCCGCAGGGACAGGTGCCGTTATCATTTTACAGTAGAACAAACTGAGATGCGGAAGTCTGAATAACTTGACCAAGATCACCTTTCTCGTAAGTGGCACTTACAAAAAAACAAACAAACAAACAAAAACAGACCTTTAATGTCGCCAGTAATTCTTTTTATGCCCTCTATTAACTAGAGGTGAGGTGATATCCTATTTTTGTCATCTCCTGGGCAAAACACGACAGAAAGTCTAAGTATGACTGCCAGCCACCACGCAGTAAAGGCTGCAGGTGGTACCTAACACAGCACTTGCCCAGAACACCTGTGCTGAATGAGGGACACGCCCTATGTCATAGCCCATGTGTCTTTATTTTTTATTGTCCATCTCCTCCTATATTCCAGACCCATAAGGGAAGGGATTTCTTTTGTTGACTGCTGGATCCTCAGGTGTTAAATAGATATTTGTGGAAAACAGAAAAGAAAGGAAAGAAGGGAAGGAGGAAGAAAAGTATCTTCATGGGTCCTCTACTTCGGGTTCTGCACATTACGCTCTCTGTGGCCCCGTTCACTTGAACCTACCAAGAGGAAGAAAGCCCTGGGAGCCCAGACCTCAGACAAACTCAACATGTAGCCCTTGCGGTTTTGAAAAGAATCTGTCACCAACAGTTTGGTTTCTACATTAAAAGAAAAAACAAGCATCTTTCAAGCAAGGTAGCTGAAGCACGGATAAAAGTTGAGAGTACTTCTCTCAGTAACTGTCAAAATCCCACTCTGCTTAAATGTAATAAAACAGAGTCAATACTAAAATGAATAAAATGCTGTTTTTCCCCAGTCACTACCATCTAATAAAGGTGCTTTTATTCTATTTATGATATAAATTATATTACTTAGTACCCAAGGGAGCTATTTTGGCTGTAAGAGGTGATCTTTTTCTAATTTAATGACAGAGGGGGAAAAAATCATGCACGACTAAAATAACTACGACACAGGCTATCCAGAAGACTACATCTTGTGAGGGGCTACAGACATGCCAGTGCCTGTTCAAGTATTAAAATTAACAGGCTTAAATTTTTTCATCTACTATGTATTCAGTTTGCCTTCTCCCAGACCCCGTAAGCCCGCACCATCTTCCTCATGAATATTTAATGTCTTTTCCTGGGAAGTCAACTCCGCAGCCACCCCTCCAGAAAAAGAACTGTAAACAAGGCTGAAGGGAAAAGTGAGACAGGGAGGTGAGGCGAGAGCAAATGGAAAAGGACAGATGGCTAAGAAAAGCAGAGCACACCAGAGTCACCCTCCAAGGAGGAGAGAGAAACAACTGGAACCCAGGAGTGAGCAGATGCATTGTGGAGGCATTTAAAGCTCTCGTACCTTATCCAAATGGAGAAATGGGTTCTGTTTTGAGGCAAAGGGGAAGCTTATGAATACTTTACAGTCTGTGCATTAGAGCCTAGTCAGAGTGAATAGACTGCATCCTTTGCGTGAGTAAGCCACTCCCTGGTCAGTGGTTAGAATTTTAAATGTCTTCCCTGAAGCAAACTTCCCAGGGGCGGTGGAGGCACCAATAAGGTGGTTTAGAGGCAGATCGGAGGAATAATGAACGACTTCGTAAGCATCCATTAGGCCCATGAGTATACTTGGCCCCCAAATAGAGTTGAGAAGAAAACTATTAGTGCAGCCCCATTCTGAAGCTGTGTGAAGACAACTGTGGAAGGGCTTAAAGAGGAAACCCTCTTCTCGCCCAGACCATCATTATCTTCTACCTCAAGTTGGGATGGGATTCCTGGGAATTGATTTTGTCTAGAAAACAGGGGTCGGCACCATTTATTAAAATTCAAATTGTTGAATCAAAATTTCCAGAGAGAAGAACGTCCTTTTCTAATACCCAGGCCCCGTGATTAAGGCCAGGCTATCAGAGCACGTTTTTCTTTCTAGTGAGTAAGAGAAGTGCTGGGCCTAAGTGCCAGACTCTATAGAGTTCTGTAGGAAAGGCATATGCCTTCCCTTGAGATTGCTCAGGGCTAACGAAATTCCATGCCTAACTTATTTCATTAAAGTGGCATTTGGTTTCAGGTTATTTTATAGTTTAGGTTCCCCCAGAAGTAGATATAGAGGTGGAGATCAGAATGTAACTGGAAAGTGATTCGGGGAAACATCAGTAAAAACATGAGGCAGGGAAAAGGAAGAAAGTTAATCAAGGGGTCATGATCAATTGGTTACCAGCATGGGCAATTGGAGCTCACCCCCACTGAGGAATTCTGAGAAGCAGCCTCATAGCTCCCCCACCTGAGGAAGGAGGTGCTGGTGTTTTCAAACACCAACTGCCGTCACATCCGCTGCTGGGGGCGGAGGGAGGGCCCTACTTGCCAGGCACCTCCAGTCTGCACGGCTGCGGTGGGAGGGCAGAGAAAGCTCGGAGAAGAGAAGCCGGCGCTAACACTGAAAGTCAGGTGCAGTGTGCACGGAAGTGGCACAGGCCGAGGGGACGTAGGAAGGGCAGCAGTTACAGCTGCTGCTACAAGAACAAGAGTCAGAAAGGAGACACAAGTGCCAGCACCGGGAGGTGGACCACAGGGCGAGCTATGAGTGCTCAACATTCAGATACTGATATCTGTTGGTTTCAACCGCAACCAGAATGGTCACTGGACTTCTATCCATTTCAGCAGCAGCAGTAGTACGGCTGAGTGCCCAGGATGCTTAAGTGTGGGACAAAACTGGATTGCTCTGCTTAATAAAAGGAGTGGAATTTGAAGACCCCTAAGAGAATCAGGGAAGGAAACAGAAGCCTAATTTACTGGGTATTGTGTGAAGGTTGAGGAGGAGAAAAAAATCATTCTGCTCCCCACCCCAAGCACAGCAGCTGTGTAGAAAAGACTGGAGGAAAGAAATATGTAATGGGGGATCTGTAATACAGTTTTTCTTGTGTTTTGATGTGACATGAGTGCATGGCCATACATTAAACTCCCTCTCCTCCTATTCTTCAAAATCTTCAGTAGAAACTACATTATTTACCAATGCTTTGGTCTGAGCTGATTCTAGGTACGCTCAGAAAGTCACGGAGTTCTAATCTCTCTGGGGCACAGAATGACAAGGGGACAGCTGACATCAGGTTACATCACTGTTCAGAGCACTTTTTTATATACCAAAGTCCCAAAACAAGTGACCTGCAAGCTAATTTAGTCTCAGATGTAGATTTTTGCTCCCACCCTACTCCCAACTTCCAGCTATTTTTAAAAATCGGTACCAACATTTTTCATATAAGAGATTTGACATTAAATTTCCGACTTCTCATGGAACACAAAACAAAAGATGTTAGCATTCACTGGGATAATCACCAAGCAATAATTAGCCAACTAGTATGCATTATTTAGATTGTAACAATCCCTACCACTCTTGTTCCCCAAACATCACATTTGCACTGATTTTTCCTTTCCCAGCAAAAATGGGACTATCAAAAATGGAAAAAGGAAAACTACTGAAAGTACTTCATAATTCTAGGAAAAAAAGGAATGCGTGCTTCTCCATGGAAGTGAAGAACAATCCTTGTTTAAAACAAAAAGTGTGCATTAAACGTGAGGTTTCTAGAGTCCTTGAGGGTGACCTCTGTGCTCAGAAAAGATTAGTCTGATGGTGCTTTGGTTTTAAATATTAATGTTGGATTTATTCAAGTTACAAATTTAAAAGCCTAGTTTTTCCTTAAGCTTCTCATTTCAGCTTACAAATTTAATTCTATTTATAATGTAGCAAATTTTAGCAATTGCTTTTAAGAGGACCTAGAGGAACATTTAGCTTCATTTATAAACAGCTAATTAAAGCTCTTCAAACGTTTAAAAATTCATTTATAAATTTAATGTATTTGATTTCCTTTAAGTATTTCAATTGTCTGACTTAAAACTTTCCTGAGTAATTAAATAAGCCTCTTAAATCAAATAAACTTATAAACATAGTGACTCAAGTTCTTCTAAATATTCCAACACTGTAGATTAATTTAGTAATATTTCAACCTAAAACCACAAGTCTAAATCACTCAATTATACATTTTAAATTGGAATTATGAAACTGATCTGTTACTCTACCAGATCAAATTCTCTTAAATATTATAAAAACTTTAAATAACAAACACACACAGATTCCTTTTTTAACACAAAAGCTCCTTGTGTTAAGTTTTGATTCTCTTAAATATTTCTATATTTAATTTAAAACCTTTCTGGCTAAAAAAAGATTACAACTTTTCCAGCTAATAAACACAACTATTGATTTTGGCCAGGACACTCATTGGATTCTTGTTGGTAAAACTCATAGGACATCCGGAGTCCTATTTATACTCTACATGAGGGACTTCAAACTAAAGTTGGTGGTCACATACCTGGTTCCTAAGATTTTAGTCACATCATTTCTAAATTTTAAATCAGATTAGAGTCTATAACTGCCACTCAGATGGTTATACCACTTTGACTGAATTACATGTTTCTTCGGATACTGATATCTCCTCTTTTAAGTCTGAAGACCTATGTCTTAACAGCAGAATACACATTCTTTTCCTGTATTTCCTACCTCTGCCCCAATACTCTTATGGACATTAAAATGATATCCAAATGGATTTTGGACATTCCAGACCCACTTCTGTCTATTTAGTCACGATGTCGAAGACAGTTGTACTGACAGTGCTATGTGGAAAGACGACGCCAGGCCCCCTACTCATCTGTTACTGGTAGGAATTCACTTTGGCCAACTATGAGCTACACCTACAAGACAGGAAATCCAAAGACTGTTAACAATGGACCTCAGGCAAGCCGTAAAACTGCTCAAGTTAAAATGGTGGGTAAAAGAGAGATGTATGATTTAATTATTCTTAATTTTTTTAGGAGTCCCCAACCCTATAGAGAATCTGATAAAAGTTTTAGACCCTCTGCACAGAAAAACACCCAAGCCCTTTAATTAATAATGTCCAAGACTTCACATTTCCCTTGACATTCATAAATGGATACCAAGTGAAAAAAAAAACAAACAAAACAAAAAACCCTCGGACTAGATGGATCTTTAAAGTCCTTTCCCAACATGGTTGTGAAGACATAATCTATCAAAGTGACATATTACAGAGGAGAGGTCAGAAATTTGTTTCAGAGGATTGATTTTCAAAATGACTAATCTAGAGAGCTCACTGAGTCACAACAGAATAGAGCTCAATGGAGACTGGATGGAGTAATTTTCTTATAAAAGTTCATAGTCTGTTCTAATTTTCATTAAACATGTATGTCATAGGTAGGGTGTAGTGAAAAAATTAACCTATAAGGTCAAAACATTTTTTTATTATACTCAGCATTCAGAAGCAGCAGTGAGGAAAATTTTTATGAGGTGTCTTCCAAGTAGGTGAAGGGCTTTTATGCAATGGAAGATAGTAAGTTTGGCTGCCGTCTTTCCTAAAATTTTAAGATACAGGAAGTTTTTGGTTGGTTGTGTTTTTGGTTGGTTGGTTTTTTTGAATGAGTTACTGAAGACAAAACAGAAACAACTTCTCTGGAAGTCACAACTGCCAATATTCCTCATCTGTCTGGGATAATTAAGGGTTACTGAATAGCATGAGGAAGAACTACACGTTTTGTGAATGAATG
This sequence comes from Phocoena sinus, assembly GCF_008692025.1. Classification (NCBI taxonomy): domain Eukaryota; kingdom Metazoa; phylum Chordata; class Mammalia; order Artiodactyla; family Phocoenidae; genus Phocoena; species Phocoena sinus. The sequence goes on from NC_045768.1 coordinate 72,720,975, forward strand.
AATGAATGAATGAATGACATCTTAATAGTCCTTTCAAACCCGTAATTCGACATATATCTTGTAGTTTTCCATGAGCTTCAGCAGCTGTTTCATCTATACACACTATACCATAATATTTACCAAACAGAAATAATTCTGCACCACATTATTGTACTTTTAGCGTCTACATTTTATCTAATAATGTCAATGCTGTTGAGTTAAAATTCCACATTGATAGCACAAGTTTAAAGAAAGATTTACAGCTACCTTAGGCTTTCTGTGTCCCCTTTGTGCTAAAAGCTCAAGGCAAACTTCTAACCTGGTTTTTACCTTCCGCAGTATTTTTAGAGGTGTGGTGTGGTTTTGAAACTATTTTATCTACAGAGCCCCCAGAGCTAGGACTCCTGTGTTGAACACATTTAAGTCTTAGGTTTAAGCTGCCTGGTTTTTAGAGTAACACAGAAAACAAAGCTCTGATGCATGAGGCCGTCAACAAAAGCAACATGCTTTCTTTAAAGTTTCAGTTCAAGAAAGGTTTGCCATACAGAAAGGTCTTTGCTTTCTGAGACTTTTTCACTCAAAAGCTCTCATTTTACATCACGTTTTAAAAAAAATCTTTACTGTCGTTGGTTGAGAGTGGAATCACCAAGGTGCCTACAAAACAATGGGGTTGTAGCGAAATGAAAGGCAGGAGGCTTGAACTCTGCAACCTTGGGCAAGTCCTTAAACCTCTATGGCAGAAATAGTGAGAGTAAAACCTAGGACAGAGAGAGAGCAAGAGGAGATGAAGTAAATGTCTTCACCATTTGGACAGCTACCATAAGACTGGCTCTGGAAGGAGGGTTCATACCTCCTCTAAAAGCATTAGAGTTTGATTTTTCTTTTTGTAATGCAATTAAAGAGATGTCCATGAGATGGGCTAAACCCAAGGATTCAGAGTCTGAGGTGCTTTTGTCCCTTCCTGCAGAGACATTCCTCATCAGGGAACAAGGTGGCAAATCTCCTTCCATCTTCTCCCTGCAGGAAAAGGGGCCTAGAGGTAAAAACAACTTCTATCAGCCTCCTCTGCACTGTTGAAGCCAAACCTGTCAATATTTCAGTAAACGTTTCCTTTTTACCCTCGCTTCCTCTAGGGCCAAGTCCTTTTTTCAGTGTTGCACATTTTTCATAGAACATTCCGATTAACAATTTGAAAAAACAATGCTTCATGTTTATGTTAAACATGTCGTATGTTAGAACCTAAAATCAGGATATGCAAACCCATAAAATGAAAGCAAAATGACACGTGAAGATACACTGGAAAATGTATTTTAGTCCAATCATATATAAAATCCAGAAACAATGCTAACTCAGCAAAAAATGCATTTATTCATCTATCCACTCATCCAATTAGTATTCATTCACTCATTCATTTATTCAGTCATCATATACTAAGCTCCTATTATGTGATAGGCACTGAGTGTAAAAAGATGAAAGAAAAAGACACTCTTTCAAGGAGACACTGCCTGGAATCCGGCAGAGACAAAACACTGATCATAAGATTGTATGTAAGAAGATTACAGATGATGCTCTGGGAGCAATGGAAAGGCATACCTAGCTCAGAGAGGAAGGGGGTGGGAGCTCTAAAGTCTTCTTGGATAGTTTTAAAGGATAAGCAGGAATTACTTGGGTAAAAGGAAAACAGCATTTTAAAGTTAACAGTTTTTTCATAGATAACAACAGAACACATTTCTAGTACACAAAACTTTTCCAAGTCTAATATAACCCTGTGAGATTCAGATCTGATCTGAGCACAGCCAATCAAATTCTCTCTCTGAAGATCACGGGAAGTTGGCATGATTTTTCCTAACACAGGCCCCAGTGATTCCTCTGATGGCCCAGCTGACATACAGGGCAAACTCTATGGCATCTCAAAGAAATTTGGCTAGGAAAAGACAGCAATTAAAATCCCATCTCTCTTGTGCAGCGTGCATGCACACAAGCACACAGACACTAATAAGAGTCCCAGAATCCTAAAACCCCATCCTTGCAAAGGAACATTCACATCCCCTTCAATCAGTGAAGTAAATTAAAAAACAAGGGAAACTTTCTTTTAGAAATAATTGAAATACTTAACAAGGAAGATTAATTCTTGAGACTCTTTGCATATTGCAAGTAAGCCAGAGGAGCTGTACTTTGTCTTTCCTACTTGAAGTCAATTTTGTTTTCAGCTCACTGTACTTTTATTAATATTAATTAGAACATACTTCCTGCCAGAGTTTAGCATTTCCAGATTATTTCTGTGGGTACTGATTTAATGGCACTGACGTTAAGCCTTCTATCCACTGGGTCACATAAAAGTCAACTAAAATGGGCTGCATTAGGAGAAGAGTGTTGAAAATCAAAAGGAGTGGGAGGGCAGAAGAAAGTCTGTCAATGTGCTTAGCAGCCCGCTGCACACACAGGGTAGCAGGTGCTGACTCCAGTTATTAGCACAGCTTGTTCAAGGTCTACTGAGAGTTTCCACTGAGCCTCCTCCTGATAGGGAAAAGCTCAGGAAGGAGAAGGCTACAGTCTATCTTCTCTAATCTCACAGGCTTTGAATCGGATATTCCTATCTCAGTGGAAGAGAGAAACAAGCCAGTCTCCAAATCAGTTCTTTGAGACTTTCCCAAGGGCTTTGCCATCCTAGTGAAACTTAGGCATTTCTGCAGGAAGCCCAGATTCACAGCTCTTTCAGGAGGAGAGCATAAAGGCATGAAGTGATGACCAAGAGTGTAGCCTTTCTAAGGTCACCTTGAATCAGTTAGTGCTTAAATTCTGCAGGAACCAGACAAGTAATTGAGGGAAGCAAGTATGGACGCTACTGTAAGAGAGTAGAGAGGACTGTGGCAAACTGGAGAGTTCGGGCTCTACTGAAAGGGCAGCCACTGTTCAACCTCAGCCCAACGTTTTGTCATAACAGCATGGAGGTCCAGGATGGACAAATCTTCTGATATTTCAAGAGAAGCAGAAATATAAATTTTAATGTGAACTTCCCCAACTTTGAAATGTTGGCAACAAACGTAAAACACATCCAGGTCAAACAAAATACACCTGGTGCCAGATGCAGCTGAGAGACGAATGGTTCGTACCATGTGATCAAAGTTTTAAGGCAAGGGTTTGGAGATCATCTCAGCAGCAGAAAGTACGACGAAGTAGAGGGCCCGCTAGAACTTAGGCACCTGAAATGCTACTCTAACCCAGAAGGGCCTGCAGAAGATTACCAGCTAGCCTTGGATATAAATGCCTTTTATGTTTCCTCTTCTTTTCTCAAAGCAAACTTAATATTGGGTTCAATATTTCCAAGGAAGAGAAATAAAAAGGGGCCTCGTTTTGATATTTTTTAAGGATTTCTGGGGCATGTGGCACTATCAAATCGTTTGCACTGAATATCTACACTCAGTCTTCTTTATTGAAATAAATTTGCTGGTTGAGTTTTCTCTGCTTCTCAAGATGACTTACTCTCAGAGATATTAGGGCTGAAGGATCTGAGTCTCCTGATTAGTTTTATCGACAGAATAAGGGTTTTTTAACCTGGCTTTCTTCAGCGTTTCAGGGACTGTATGTAAGAATAATTTCCACACACAAGGATACCACAGCTGAACTGCGTGGGGTCAAAAGTTGTTCAGGGCTAAAAATCATATTTAAGGGCTTCACAGCCACTAGGCCTGGCTCTGCGAAGTGGGCAGTCAATGGGTGAGGGATGGAAAGTGCTTTATTCTGGACAGGCAGGGGTTGAGCCTTTCATTCTGAGAATCTGCAGCAATGCAGGGCACAGGCTTGAGAAGAGTGAAGGACTGTAGTCGAGTGGATTCATGTGCTCGTCCAGTAAAAATTTATTTAACGCCTACTGCAAAGCCAGGAATTGTTCTACGTGCTGGGGAACAGCAGCAAGTTAAACACAGTTTCTGCCACCACTGAAAAAACCATTCTCAACAAATAAATGTATACTGTAACGTCAGACAGTACCAAGTACCACATGAGAGAAAGGACAGAAGAATAAATGAGTCATGACTGGATGATAGGCTGCTTCAGAAAGTTTTCTCTAAGATCACGGAGAGCATTTCCTGGTTATGGCAAGGAGCAAGAAACGCTGTTGCAACCCAGCCTTCACATCCCCCCTCACCCTGGAGGGACAAAGCACAGTTTGAAACCCAGCTAAACTAGTTGAAACTCATGTTCTTAGGCAGACTTAGACTCCCTGGGCTTCAGTTTCCTCACCTGTACAACGGGGATAATTGTACACCCATTGTACAATAATAATTGAAATAATCACCCGCCACAAAGGTTAAATGTGGTTTACACGTGACAATGACGTGATGTGCTGTAAAGAGAGCTATGGACAGAGTTAGCACCGCATTAACTGAAATCATTTTCATCACTGTCCCCAGCACAGCGTCCACCGCCTCCAAGCAATCCCTTGGTTGAAATCAGCTCCTCTCCCTTTTTCGTCTCCCTCAGATTCATGGCATGGAGTGGCTGGGAACATGCACGTCTGTGTTCCCAGCCGGCTCTTCTGTAGGAGGGTGTTATATTGGAGACATGCTGGAGTTGAGGGAGGCTAAAGAATTCTTTTTGAACCAAAGTAAAGAGCAAAGTTAGCTCTTTTCTCTTCTTTGTTTCCACACATAGAGTTAAAATTTACACACTAATCAAGAATTAGAAAGCAACTTTCAAAGGCACTTGTTAGACTGTACTATTTCCTACAGAGGATTTCTTTGTGGTCAGAACAAAAACTTCCTATTTCCGTTAAAGAAAAAACTAAGAAAATATTAACAGAATAGAATTCTATTAAATAGAATCCTGTTAAACAGAATCCTTTGAAATGGTATTGCTCTAATGGGACTTGACTTTGATTTATATGGGTTGATGACTGCCAAAAAGTTGAATGATAAAATTTTCCAATGCAAAAATAATAACTTCAGTGAAATGGATAAAATGCTCCAAATATATGTGATGAATAAATTCTAACACTAGTTGAATACTGACTGCCAGATTTTTACAAAGGTTGTTGAAAATGGTCCCTTTAGCAATGCAGGTGAGAGAAAAGTAGTGAAACTGATTTCAAATTAAATTTGCAAACTTAATCGAACAGCTGGCTTACTTATATTTGGCCAAATACGAATTTAATAGATTTTTCTCACTTACCGTTGAAAAGAATGTGTGTTAGTCTCCTGAAAAACTCCCTAGGAAATCTATTTGAGAAATAATAAAAATAAACAACCATTAGTTTATGAAGACCAATTAATTTGTAGATTGCTATACACCATTATATCTAGCATATTTGTAAATTTATTCCAAATCTTTCAAATTAATTAAATGTATTAAATCAAAAGCTCCATAAAGCACAATATATTATAAGAATTAATGTTTATTTCTATACCTAACGTATCTGTGGAGAAACCATGCCAGTTAATTTTCATGGATTGTCACAGACAGAAAGAAACCAAGACTGCTCTATCTTTGACTGGAAACAATGAATCTGCACTGCCATTATCAGCTTGCACTACTCCACACAGAAATGACAGGTCAAATAACCAGGCCTAGCGCTAAATACATTTTTGCAAACCCTTGCTGAGTTCTTTGCAAACTTTTAGCAATAGCCATTATAAGTTCATGTATATCTAATCCTTTTGCCCACTGTATTTAATGATTCAACACTCCTCAGCTTGACTCCTGATACCCCTTACTTTCTTTTTTATCCACAACTGTCTTATTTCGTCTATGTCCATGTAAATATATGTATACATTATGCATAACATTTGTGGCCTATTTCCCCTCAAAAGACTATATGATCCACCACAATCCACAAAATTAAGTAGAAATCTTAATTTTGTTCAGTGACATGACCCAAGTACTTAAAATATATGAAGGTGGAAATTTTTTTTTGATAAGATAAATTCTTCCATTTAAAAAATGTATATTCGTTTCTTAACCATGAGCCCATATTTGTGTTTGCCAGGTGCTCTTAAAACAACGATTAACTGCAGTTTATCTATCAAGAGGAAAAGAAAGAAGAGGTTACAAAACCACCATGTAGGAACAAGAGAACGGAGGCCGTGGCAATGCAGCTCACAGCCTCATAACCAGCGATAGATACTCTTATTTAGCAGCTCCCTAGGCCAACAACATAAAAATGCCAATGTACCAAAATACTTGTCCCCATACAAACATGGCCTAGGGCTCAGAAATCAAAAGCATGCCTTGAGACATTCGTGTAACAAGCAGGCTTCCTGCAGAAGACCACCCTTCATGCCGGAGTAACCACTCAGCCACAATCACAATTTCATCTATATTGATGTTCACCTTGTTTTTCTCTTTCAAGGCAAAATGCGAAACACTTAAGTTGCGAATACTCTAAAGTACAAATACATTCTAAGGTATAACGTTCTCTTTCAAATGGCTAGGCGAGTGCCTTTTCTCTCTCATTTTGAGCCAATCATCAAATCGTCCATAAAGAAATGTATGAAAGTCTCATATATTAAAAATTCAACCCTCGGGCTTCCCTGGTGGCGCAGTGGTTGAGAGTCCGCCTGCCGATGTAGGGGACACGGGTTCGTGCCCCGGTCCGGGAAGATCCCACGTGCCCGGAGCGGCTGGGCCCATGAGCCATGGCCGCTGGGCCTGCGCGTCCGGAGCCTGTGCTCCGCGACAGGAGAGGCCACAACAGTGAGAGGCCTGCGTATCGCAAAAAAACAAAAAAAATATTCAACCCTCTAATCCAAGCTCTATCATTTAACAGCTGTATGTCCTCGGGCATATCATTTAAACTCTTGGAGCCTCAGCTTCCTCGTTTGTTAAACAGGGTCGATACCATGCAGAATTATCAAGGTTTAGGGGTACTGAACGCAAAGTTTTGAACATGATTTCTGACAAGCAGGACTGCGGCGTAATATCTGTTGAGGTGATCGTTTGAATTTTACTCACAACTCTAAGAAGCAAAATCCTAAGTAGTATTTTCCCTGTTATAAAAACATAGCTATACGTCTTTGTGATCTGAGTTCCGGGGCTTTATGTGAGGGCTGAAAGGGGCAGCAGGTGGCAAGGAAAGAGGGATGGGTTAGCTTTCCTTCGAGTGAGACAACAAATAGGGTGCCCAAGTGCATCTTCTAAATAAGACTATGTGGTACCTGGAAAGTGTAAAACAAATCCTGCAGCTTAGTGCCCTGACAAATGATTGCTGTGCCCATCTTGCCTTTAAAATGGATCATGTTGACTTAAAAAATGAGTCAATGTCAACTGATACAGATAAGAACAAGGATACTTTCACAGAACGTCAGAACTGTGTAAGGTCTCAGGAACTCATGGGAAACCTTAGGAAGATTCCCATCCCAAAAACTTGTGTTGGGCATCTCTCCACTTTGGCAAGAAAGGGCTTAGTCTCAGATCTAATTTGAATTTTGAGCAAGGAGGAAATGCAACATTCATGCATTCAATTAGAATAGATCAAATTCATATCCAGCCCTTAAATGCGGGACCCATACTATATTAACTCTACGCAGGGATTTTCTTTTGAGTGTTAAGACAGTTAAGATCGTTTTATTAGAGTGATATCATGGCATCTGCAGCACTGCTGCATCACGCCTTCAAGCCCATAGTACATTCCAACAACCAATCTGCATGACAAAGCACTGGGACAGGGTCACCAGCTTCCTCAACAGATGAGCGGCAACTCCCCTGCAAAGCAACTAACCATTCTAAATTCAGCTCAACGAACAAAGCTTTCTGCTTAAAATGAGCTTCAAAAGGTGAGTCACTCTTTAGCACAGTTAGCAAGTTATCTGTGGGTAAAAAGATAACTTCAATACTGAAAACTTGGGCTATGAAATGCCTCCTTTGATGCCATTCAAAACAAAAGGACATGAGTAACTACAGCCACAGACGTCAAAAGGCATTCCCCAGGGTGACTACACAAGCAGCAGCAGCATGGAAATGGAAAATCCTTAATTCAGAGCTTATTCATGTGCCAGCCACTGCCCTAAACACGTTTTAAGTATTATCTCATTTAGTCCTGACCATAACTCACTGATATTATTATCCCTATTTTTTCAGGTACAGAAATTCATATTTAAAGGAATCAAATAAACTGTTGAAGACACAACTAGTTAAATGGCAGAGCTGAGGCTCCAGGGCCCAAGTTCTTCACCCCAATAGCACTAATCCGGCATCCTAGTCAGAGGATCTCTGAGCTGCTGCTTCTCAGTTGAGCCTCTCAGATCCTGGTTATCAACCAGTCATCCTACCTTCTGCTCTTGTACCACTTCTACTGACACTGTAATTACCGTATCTTCCATCCTGGATCCTGGGAGGAAAACAGAAACCATACCAAGTATCTTACCAGAGAGACTTTGATATAAGGAATTAGTTAAATAGGTATTGTGGAATCAAAAAAGTAAACAGGGAACAGTGAGTTAATGCAGAAATAAAAACCAAAGGAAGCGGTTTCCCTGGTGGTGCAGTGGTTGAGAATCCGCCTGCCAATGCAGGGCACACGGGTTTGAGCCCTGGTCCGGGAAGATCCCACATGCCAAGGAGCAACTAAGCCTGTACGCCACAACTACTGTGCCTGCACTCTAGAGCCCGCGAGCCACAAGTACTGAGCCTGCGTGCCACAAGTACTGAAGCCCACGTGCCTAGAGCCCATGCTCCACAACAGAGGCCACTGCAATGAGAAGCCCACGCACTGCAACGAAGAGTAGCCCCCGCTCACCGCAACTAGAGGAAGCCCGCGTGCAGCAACGAAGACTCAACGCAGCCAAAAATAAATAAAAATTAAAATAATTTAAAAACCAAAGGAAGCAACCATCATCCTTAGGGAAGAAAGGGTAGAGCTCTAGAAGCTTAGAGAAGGGGCTCTGTGAGCTGGGTGTGGACTTCTGAGGAGTCGGGGCTGCCCAGCCAGTGCTGGCTGTGTCAAAACAACAAACAAACTGGAGGCTGAACCAAAGGACCACTGCCAGGATGAAAAGTATAACAACAAACATACAGGAAGGAGCAACCCCTCCTCCCCTTTTCCAGCCTCCCAGTCTCCCTCCCTGTGGGCGGGATCAAAGTGGGAGCTGGCTTCAAGGACTGACTCCCAGTCCAAACCCCAAGTCAAGTATAGAGTGCGAGTTGGGAGTCAGAGACAAAGCTTAGGTACTAACCAGCACACATCCCATCGGGGTGCACTGGTAAATGGAATAGACAGAGCAGCCCCCAGAAGCCCACCACCAACGGTCCCGTCCCCTCACCTGATGATGAAGTGTGACCCATATTAATGCTGACTGAAAAGATACTTCCTATTTGATCGAATGGCTTCCTGAATGGAGGAAAATCAGCCTACGTGGATGCCCACAACGTGTAAATATTGTACCAAGAATGTTATCATATGCATCCTAACATTTAATCTTTACAAAATAGTCAGTTCTGCTAGAACTCAACACAGGCATTCTTAAAAATCACTATGCTATGCAAAATCGCACAATAAAAACCACAGGGCTCACGGGAAAATTGAGGCTAGGGATACAACACTCACAAAATTTTGTCAGTGACACAGAGAAACCTAATAAAAAGAGTAGCATAGTTTTATACATACTGAATGATTAAGAAATACATAAATAGTACAATAAGTATGTATGGAATTTTATGGAACTTCACCTTGAAAAAGGCCCAGAGTTTGTTTGTGGAAATGGGCAGCTCAGGAGTTACTGTGATGGAGGGAGGATTATCTGAAACCAGAGGGACAGTTGTAATACCAGATTGGAATGGCTGTGGCTTACAACCCTTGCAGAGAACTGAGGCAGCTGGTAGATTTCTGAGGTGTGGATTTGTGATCTGTGTACTCCTATGTGAGCTGGGTCAGCTGTGTTCACCTAATGTTTCTTGCAGACAAAATCTTGAATAAGCAAATATAAAATCCATGTTATGATCAAATTTTCCCCTTATTGAGCATATTAGAACAAATTAATGGTTTCAAAATAATTATAGCAGAACTGATTATATTCTGCAGGCCAGACAGTAGGAACTCCAATTTTACAGATGAGGAAACTGACTCAGAAAAATTAAACATTTTGCAGAAACTTATCTTAAAAAAAAAAAAAAAAGCCGGTGACCTCTCTTGGGCCAACACTATTTTCTCATCTAAGGTTAAGTTACTTGACAGTATGAGGTAAAGCAGTAGAACCTGAGGGCAATGACCCTTTCTAGGTGGTGTAAGTGCCCCAGGATGGAACGAGCTCAATCTTCTTTAGGTCAAAGTTCAAGGCAGAGCTGCTGAGCAACAGAATTCATGTCTCTCCCACACTTTCTCATAAATGGACTTCTAGACCTGTGTCACAGTGACCCTCAAAAGATGTCTGGTAATAGTTAACATCCCAACTTTCAAGGTCCAATTTACTGATGAAATAAAACGTAACATGACTTTCTAAATTTGTTCTTTATAATGTGCCACAGTGATCTTTCTAAAATGCAGAAGTCAATGTCATTCCCAAGCTTGATACCCTTCAATGGTTCCCCAATACCCAAAAGATAAGGTATAAAATCCTTACATGGGGTGGGGTCCTCCTGCATAGGGCACCTGCTTCATCTCTAGCTAAGTCCTCACGTAAAACCCATGCTGAACTGTGTGCTTTTCCACACACACCAGGTCATTTCAGAGCTACATAAATTGGCAACGCTGATCCCTCAGTCGAATGCCCATGTCCTCTATGCCCGACTTCCGAACACCAACCCACCGTTGCTCACAAGCTCCTCTGACAGGATCCCCTCCCTTATATCTTTAGGCAGAAAGAACCACTTCTTTTGTTGGGTCCCCATCGTGCCCTACACTAGCTCCTATCACAGTACTTTGCCAGGCATATTTGTGTAAAGGCTGACTTTATTTTTAATTGCAAGCTATCTGAGGGTACAGACCATGTCTGAAAAGTCTCTGCATCCTTAGCACCTAGCTCACCGCCTGGTACATAACTGTGTCATCAATGTTTAAGGACTGAATGAATAAATAAACAGCTATAATGTTATCACGACAAGAAAAAAGTGCCGTCAGGATGATCCATCTGTACCTTTTTCTTTCTTCCATCTGAAATGTGGAAAAGACCCTCAGCTCCACTAAACAAGTTTCTGTGTAGGGTAAAACCTACTGAATTGATAAAGGTAGGTATTGTAGGCTGAATGTCTGCATGTCTCCCAAATTCATTTGTGAAGCCCTAACCCCCAGTGTGATGGTATCTGGAGGTGAGGCCTTTGGGAGGTGACTAGGTTTAGATGAGGTCACGAGGGTGGGACGTCATGACGGGATGAGTGCTCTTACAAGAGGAAGACAGAGAGAGCTCTTTCTCCATGCACATGTACCAAGGAAAGGCCATGTGAGCTGACATTGAGAACGTGGTCATCTACAAGCCAGGGATTGGGTCCTTACTAGGAACCAAATCAGTCAGCACCTCCATCTTGGACTTCTTGCCTCCAGAACTGAGAGGAATGAATTTCTGTTGTTTAAGCCATCCAGTCTGTGCTATTTTGTTACAGCAGTCCAAGCAGACTAAGAGTGATTACTAGATGTATCACATGATTTTGCCAAGATGAAGATGGCCTGGGTATACCATCTTACATCAAGGTGTAAGATTCTTGAGGACAGGAAACTCACAGATGCTTAACATGAAAGGCATATTCGATTAAATACGGATAGCACCGAGGAAGGTAAACTTAAACCATAGGAAATGTTCACCCAGGTTGAATTATTAAATGAACTATCTGCATAAGAAGCTATGGAGGGAGAATCTAGTTTTGACTACTGCAGATAATAAACACTTCTTTACAGAATCCGAGGATTGTGAGAAAACTCCTCCCCCGTGGTGTGAGGTTAACAAACTGTTTAAGTGCAAGCAGCCAGTCACCCAGTCCTACACTGAGGCCAACTTAAATCAAAATACCGTAAAAAGTTTGCAGACACCAGATTGATGATGGTACAATGAACATGGATCACGCAATGGCTTGCCCGGAGTTCTGCTGGATCCGTATTCCTCAAGAGGTCTCCTGTACTCAAGGGTGGCTCACTCTCCCTGAGTGGCAGTGGAACAAATATAAATCATGTGATGGTAAATCCAGTCCCAAGGTACGCTAGGCACGGTCTTCTTGAAAATGCATATTCTGAAAAAGATATCCAAAAAAAGCCTAGATTTTTCCCTCTGTTTGGGTTGCACATGAAGGAAAGGTAAGTCCTGAGCTTCGTCTTCTGACAGCTCAGTATCTAAGATGGATACAGGCAAATGTGCCCTCATTTAGGAAAGATGGCCAGGCTGAAGCACTAGGCCTGTTCTACCAAGCGCCTAAGGAAGATTTCCATGGTACAGCTCACAGTTGCCTCAGACACCCTTCCTTGGTCTTTTTCCCACAAAGGTGCTGACCTGCCCCAAACCCTACTTCCTATAATGTCACGATCACCAGCCTAGTTAGATCCACTACTTCAAACTCTCAAATCCTTCTTCCCTTCTCCTTTAATCTCCTCTGTCACCAAAATCTCATCACTTCTTCCTTTAAAATATTAGGGACAGACAAAACATCTAAACCTTCACTTGACCGTGCTTTGGAACCTCAGCATAGATTACAAGTTGGCTAGCTCTTCTCCAGAATTCAGGCACCCTCTCTGTGGTGTAGAGCTGGGAAGTGGCTGCCCACCCAGAGGTTCTATTTCTCAGTCCCACTACTTGCAGTACATGTGAAGCTGTGAATTCGTTCTAGAGCATGGAATGTGAGCAGAAGTGATATGCACCACTTCTAGGACAGAACCATGGAAAACCCTCTCACAACGTCCCTTTATGCTTCTCCCTTCTCTGCTGGCACCAATCAAATTTGAGGTCTTAAGGGCTGGTGGAGCCACAGAATGGAAGAAGCCTGGGATCTCAATCACTACGTGAAGGAAAGTTACCCTCTGTCCAGCAACATCCCATTTAACAGATACATTAAGAAATGAACTTTATTGTACTAAGTCACTGAAATATTGCAGTTTACTTTATTACAGCACAAAAACCGAGAAGACTAGAACCATGTAAGGTTATATTTCAAGTCATCTTCCTATGCATGATTATGAGGGCTGTGGTACCACCCTTGATTATATGACTCAAACCCATCAAGTATGCTATTGCTTTAAGAAGATAATTGTAATTATACTATATATCATATTGAAAAGTAACCAGCATTTACTGACCTCTTTCCATGTGCTAGGCAGGGATCCTACTATGTGTTTTATGCCATTGTACTCTTACAAATATCCGCTAAGGGAGATATTGCTACTCTGGCTCGTTTCATAAATAAGAATGCTTAGGCCCAGGGAAAGGAACAGGGACAAGCCTAGGTCATATAGCTAGAAAGCGGCACAGCCAGAACTCAAGCCCTACGCTGTCTTTCTCCAAAGCAGTCTTAACTGCTACCCGCCTTCTTTAAGAAAAACAACAAACAAGAGAAGAATGCCATATAATGGCTCTCGCTCCAGTTACCACATGAGACTCTGCATTTTACAACGTGAATGTAAATTTATTTTCTGCCACACAGAATAAGCAAGCTGGTGCTTCAGTTAGCACCACCGCAGAGTTGTTTAAGTCTAGCTTCAGGGTTCCCCAGCCCGATCTCGGCAGCTGTGTAACGAAAGGATGTTTTCCTGCTGCTCATCTCCACCTTCCCAAGAACCATGTTCCGCCCTTCACCCCATGAGCACTTCACCTGCCTCACATGGATGCTTCTGAAGTTACACTAGGACCATCTCTGACCACCTTTTAATTCAACCGCCAGTTTGAGAATCCAGATTTCAAGCTCTCTCTCCAAAACAGGAGACCCTCCCTAGAAGCTGGTCTAAAGTGAAAGGCACTAAATTCATCGCTTAATCATGCACTAATTTTCTTCCTGTCTTCAAGAAAATCCAGACAACAGGTAGCTGGCACCATGCCTTAAATTGGTTTTGAGAAATGAATCCGATCCCCAAATAAATCTACCATAACGAATTGGTTTTTTTTAAATTAATGATCTTTACATAAACTGCCTTGTTTACGACTGACCGCTTTCCAAATTACAGGCTGATAGGACACTCATCAGTCACGGAGTCTCCCTAGACAGAGCAACTTACGTGACCGACGGTGACTGACAAAGCCTTTCCAGCAGATGACAGGAGCCAATTTGTCAAACAGGATAACCAGGGATGCTGAGGTCATCGCCAGAAGCACTGACCCCCTAACCCAGGAGAGATTCCGAACAGGTATTTTATGTGTCTTGGCACAAAATCTAACTTTTTGAGCTAAAATGAAGACAAAGACAAATTAGCCCCTTCCAAGAGTACTGATTATTTTTTTCCTATTGCTATGGTAACACTACTCCATTTTAGGAGAGGGAAAAGAGTGGGCCTTAAAAACTAAGCTATAAAACTTGTCAATGACGTATCAAAAGAGTTTATCAAGAAATTTCTTTAATTATTTCACTGCTAGGAAATTATCCAAGAGAAATAGTCTGATAAATGTGCAAATATACATATAAGAGACTTATAAATAGTACTTTATTATACAATGAAATTGGAAAAAGATCTGTGTCCAACAATTAAGTAAATTATGGTATATTTGTACAGAGGAATACCAGAGAGTCATTATGAGTTAGGATACAGATGTGTGTTTACTTGCATGGGTGCATGGCCATTGTGTACCTTGAAGTCAGTACCTAAGTGACAGGATAGTATAGACCATTTGACTCCATTATAAAAATTTCCCAGGGAAAAATATCTGAAGATATTTATATCAAGATTCTAACAACAGCAGTTATTTCTAGTGAGAGAAACTTGGGGTGACTGGAAATGTTTGCCATGTGCTTTTCTGTGTTGTCTATGACGATTTTCATTGTTTGTGTAATTCAAAATAGGGATAAATGTAAACATAGCTGACCATATTTATTCATATATATTTGCTGCCCCAATGCAGCTCTTTCCTGATGACTCTTCTTGTGAGAGGAATATAATTCTTGTCCCCATAGACATCTGGCTTAACTATGTGATCTGCTTTGGCTAATACAAGAAAGTAAAGCATCGAAGGGACATGTGTGACTCCAAGCAGAAACTCTGAGAGCTATCATGTACTTTAATTTAGTTTCCTTCCACCCTGAGACAGGATTGTTCTAGATAGGGCTGCTGCTTCTGCCTGATCACAAAATAGAGAAGATGTGAGGCAGACTCAAGTAGACTTGCAATAGTCATAATAGGAGTGAGAAGAAGTAAGTCTTCAGTTGTCATAAGCCACTGAGATTTCGGAGCTATTTGTTGCCAGAGCATAATAAATTCTAAGCTGACTGATGTATGAATTTTTACTACCACTCAAACAAGACCAAACTGAGATTTAAATATAAGAGCCTCTCAGTTACCTATCTCTGATTAGTTCTGGAGTTTCATGTTTAGTACAAACCTCCCTGCTAACAGTATTTTAAAACTGTTATTTGTGGCAGAGTTGACTGCACCCAGCCTTCCATTTTTTCCTTTCTGCCTCCCCACTGCCTCTTGAGTCATGTTGATTATTTCTGTCTTTCATGACCGTTTCTTTTAGTCCCCGCTATTCTGCCTCTGGTCCAAGCCTTGCTCATTTCATGCCCACATATGGTGGCCAAGGTCAGTGACACTATCCTTCAATCCTCTTTATAATAACACTGTTGTGAGGTTCATCTCCCTTAAACACTGCTTTGTGAGTTATCACCACTAGTTCAAGGCTCCCTGAGCCTTTAGTCTTGAATTCAGGCCACCACTTAATTCTTCAAACTCATTACCCTCCTCACTACAAACCCTCATCACCAATCAAACTAGCTCATTCATTATTTCCTGTGTACACCTCACACATTCCCAGAATCAGGGCCTCTCTGCCCAGGGTTACAGTGATGATGTTAGTAGCCTGAACCCTCTGAAGAAAAATTATCCTGGTGGGTGGAATGAAGGAATAATTTCATGGGTGACTCTGATATACCAAAATACAGGTAGCACACCCTTGAGGAAACAGGTAACAAAGTGGACAGGGTGACAAGGCATGGTGATAACCTCCAAATATGACCACCGACAATTCCTCCCGTCCCCAAACACACGAGACCTATTTCCTTTCTCTTAGAATCTGGGCTGTTTTTGTGACTTGCTTCGACCAATAAAATGCAGCGGAAGTGAAGTTCTGAGACTTCCAAGACCATAAGAGACCTGGCAGATTCCCCCTTCGCTGAGCCTAGCCACTGAGCTGTCAGGAAGTCCAGGAGAAACTCCTGAAGGATGAGAGCCATGTGGACACGGCCCTGGAGAGTGGGTGCCCATCTCGGATTTACCAGCTCCAGCCGAGTTCCCAGCTGAAAGCAACTACCTGAGCAGACCCAGCAGACAGCACATGGAGCAGAATAACTGCCCAGTTGAGCCCAATCAACCCAAAGACTTGTGGAAAAAAATGAATTGGAATTGTTTGTTTCACAGCAATAGATAACTAAGACAACAGGAATTCTCCTTATTTCTGCCCTGAATACAGGACCACTCCAGCCTCTCAGGGGACGAGGATTTATGGAGCCCAAGTCAGTGTTCGTGGTACAGTAGCAGCACTAGGGTGCCCTCAGGTGACTAACAGGGAGTGAGTTTAAACTATGGATAAGGGCTGGGGGTGCACATGAAATGGGAGACAAAGAAGTATTGCTAACAGACTGACCTATTAGACATAACTAGATGAAAACCTAGAGGTGGTGGAAGATCCCTGCTGAAGCTGTGGGCAAGAGCCAGTACAATTTGAGTTACTTTTTCTGTGGTTCTATCTGGTCCCACAGGCCAGTAGTGACTGAGTCTATTCCTACTCCTCACACCCTCCTTGCTCTGGTTATTAGGAAAGAACATAAATCCAACATGAGCAGAAGCACAAACCTACTAACATCAGAGCAATTAGAGCTCAGGTGGCAGAGACTGACAGCTGATCACCAAACTAACTTCTGCTTGTTCCCGGACACACGGTCAGACCCTATTCCCAGCCTCCCTTGTAGTTAAGCACGGCCACATGACTGAGTTCCAGACAACAGAATGGAGATGGAATTGATGACACCACTTCCCAGCCTGCCCAGTCGAAACCTCCATGTTCTCTCCCTTAACATGGAAACCTTGGAAGTCACATGTTGACAATGGTTGAGCCTCAATCTTTTCTCTTCAGGTCTTCAACTGACTGGATGAGGCCCACCCACGTTATGGAGGGTAACCTGCTTTACTCAAAGTCTACAGATTTAAATACCTTCACAGCAACATCTAGACTGGTGTTTGGTCAAATGACTGCTACCACAGTCTAGCCAAGTTGACACTAAAATTAACCATTATGCCAGGTGATGCTGAAGTCCTGGGGTCCTCTCAGAGCCACTGCTGTACAGGACTGTGGTGAAGATAAGTGAGAAAACATATAACATCATCTGGTGGCAAAGGGTATCCAATTACAATTACCTCTTCTCTTCCTTTACAGGCCTTTTAATTTTGAATTGACCAGGGAAATGAGGGTTTCATTCTCCAAATACTTGAGAGTGTGTTTGCGTAGAGAGGGTATGCGTAAAAGTATACATCTGTGGTTGCTTCCTAAATTCATATACACAAGTTCCAGATTAGCCACTTGCTTACATTACCTGAGCCCCTTCTTGATCCCATAAGTATAAAAATCAGAAGTTTAATTATGGTTCTGAGATCACCATTTTCATTTGACAGACATGGACACTAAAACAAAGTTAGTGTGGTTTTCCATCCACCGCCCCACCGCAGATTTCTCAAGCCTTCAGAGATCTAAATTTAGTAACCTGAATTTCAAAATTAAAGCTGGTGTTCTGACAGGGCACTTAATAATTACATGTTACATAAACACGATGAATAATTTTATATGTTGAAAAGTTGTAAAATGATGATATAAATGAAATGCTAATTATTCTCTTTTAAGAGAGTTGTTTCCTACCAGGATTAAATTCTTGCTTTTTTGACACATTTTAAAAATCTGCACTTCACAGCAGTTAGAAAATAGCAGAATTTAGTTCTGATTTAATCAGATGAGAACTAATTCAGCTTCAGGCCAAAATGACACTTGGTGGGAGAGGTTGGGAAGCTCTCACACTATATTTTTTTAAAACATACACATTTCTTTCACTCTTCCCTTGAACTTTCACTTTGCTTGGTACTATTCCTAGATTTTAATTCCTAACTCCCCAAAGGCTAGAGAAAAGCTATCTAATGTATTATAATTTAAGATATCTTTAGTTTAAAAAAAAAGGTTTTATAATACTAGAATCAAATAAGCCACTTTTTAAAAACTCTGATTTTGGCAAGGATGACAGCAACACTACTCACATAGAGATACAGATACACACACACACACACACACACACACACACACACACACACACACACATTTCTTTGACCAACCAAAATCATATCACACCAAAACATTTGGCTAACCCTTATCTAAATTCATTAATACTGTGTTTCACAAATAATGCTCCACATAGTTCTTTATAACAGGCTGGAGGGAAACTCTAGGTTAAACAGGTTCCTTTATGCTAGAAGGTCTTTGGCTTTTTAAAATGTTAATATGCATCATGACTATTAAAACACACACGTGCATGCACGGTTTCCCAAACTTACTTGTTCCTGAACAACATTTGTTTCCCCCTCAGAGCATCTCTCAGGATTGGGGTTCTACTAAAACATGCTAGAAAAATGGCTTAAAGATGCACTCAGGAAGAACTTACCCTAACAACTGATGGCCTTCCATCTAAGGATATGCTTGCAAAATCCGGATATCTCTGTACCAACTCAAACTCAGGGTCAGTAAGGCCAACTCTTAAACTGTGGGAAGAAAGCAGAGTGTAAGCTGAACAACAGCACTGTTTCTTCAGTTCTCCAGCATTTCAGAAAATCCTACCAACAATAATCATGGTGTTTCAACCCAGTGTGGACAAATGGTATAACAACTGCTAAACACTCTAGGGAAAGAACCAATGTAACATGATAAAAGAAGCCGAAATATCAAGAGTCGTCATTTCTAGTTGTTAAATTACAGAGGCTTTTTTTCGTCTTCATGCTGTTCTGGGTTTTATAAATTTCCTAAAATGAGCTATCCTTTTCTAATCGCAAAATAAATGTTAGATATCATTTTAAAAGGTAGTCTAATGCAGTTGCTTCTCAGGGGAGCTTTTATAACAGAACTATTTACAATGTCATCATTTTCATCTGCACACCCAATAGACTATAGAAAACCTAGATCAGAAATTAAAACTAAAACATGAAAAATGAGCAAAAGTGTTAAATTTGCCTTTGTTTTCTCTGGCGAGGTATAGGAGCTGCTCTTCATTAGAAAGGAAAACACATTCACTTTTGCAAGAGATTCACAGCACACCACTGTAAAGATATGCTCTTGCCTACCTAGAATTCAGATTGTTTTTTTCTAAAAAAAAATTCAGCATTATAGTCGGTAAGTCAATTCCAGAACGGTCACTTCCAGAACAGCTTACATGCCTGTGGTAGGCTGAATAATGTACTTTCTCCCCCAAAAGATATCCACATCCTAATCTCTAGAGCCTGTGAATGTTGCTTATATGGCAAAAAAGGATTTTTCAAATGTGAATAATTTAAGGATCTTGAGATGGAAGATTATCCTGAATTATCTGGGTGGGCCCTAAACGCAGTCTCATGTAACCTCATAAGACGGAGACAGATATGGCAAACAAAGGTGAGAAGTCCTGTGGCCACAGAGGCAGATGTGAGAGTGATGCAGCCACAAGCCAAGGAATGCCGGGAGCCACCAGAAGCTGGAAGAGGCAAGGAATGCTTCTGCCTTAGAGCTTCCAAGGAGGAGTACAGCTCTGCCAATGCCTTGATTTCAGCCCCATGGATCTGATTTAAGACTTCTGGCCTCCAGAATCGTAAGAACAAATTTCAGCTGCTTTAAGCCACCAAGTTTCTGGTCGTTACAGCAGCCCTAGGAAACGAATGCAATGCCCCAGTCTAAAGTACACAAGTGGTCTCGATTTACACCAGGACACAGGAGATTCACTCTCTGGCTGACCAGCTGGTGCCTGAAGGCAATCCCCACCGTGAGTGACTGTCCCTTGGCCTTGGTTCAGGAATGACCAGGACACTGGCTTGCAAGCTCTGGACATAGCACCTTTGAGTGGCACACTGTTAAAGTGAGTTAAACCTAGGAGACAGGAGCCCAGTCATGTGAAAGCTACCTGGGGTAATGTGAGTTTATCATTAAATACATTATCCCCTGACATTTTTAGCATCTGTTTAAAATCATCTCCCTGGCCAGGATATTATTAAAACATGCACCTGGCACAATTATACATATACCTATAATCCCGAAGTCAAGAAAAAGCTCCACAAATCTAGAAACCAGAGAATATTTTATACAGGAAACAAATGAGAAAGAGACATTTCACTTACTTTAGTTATTGATTAAATTTTGAAAGAATAAAACATACACTGTGAAAAACATCAGCAACTGAAGAAAGAATTGCTGTTCTTATAAATGAAATTCATTCCACTTAAGAGCTCCATTATCTCCTACTAGTACCAAAATTGAAAAGAGGTTATTGCTTTTAAGGGTTTAATTTAAATTTAGGCCCTTCAACAGTAAGTTCAATGATTTATCACACTGATTGAATCCTAATTCTCTTACTAGGTTGAATTCCAGAACGCCATTTCCTTCAAACACATACCACACTTACAGGAACTCCTTCATCCTCCAAAAAATAATGTAATTTATATGACACTTAATTGAATGAGACAGAGTTACTGCCACATAGTGATGAAAGTAGTGGTGCTGCGTACAGGAGTATGATGAGGCATGGTATATTTGTTTCACACAGTCTTCTAGAAAATCTGGCTTTGCAAAATAATAAAGTATTGATGGCTCAATGTATCCTAAATAAGGAAAGAATGATATATAACTACTAGAATGCAGGGATAACTAGCTACACAACTCACTTTTCTGCAAGAGGGACTTAACTCCCCCTTCCTACTACTCATGCCACACCACACTCTACGTAAAAGTGGCTGAGTATCTCCATGGAAAGTAATGGGAATTCAGATCAATTCTCAATACACATATGGCAAAGACTTGCTAGCTATTCACAAACCATATCCATCTTCCTCATGGAAGTCTAGCTAGACTAGATTTCCCAGCCTCTAGGCAGTTAGGGTTGAATATAGGATTGAGTTAAGGTACAGTGACGTGCATCGCTTCAAGGCCTGGCCCACAGACCCCCAAGGAGATGACTCTCCACACTCCTTATCCTTCTGCACCAGCCTTTGGAGCCATGTGTTAAAGAAGGCTTGCACAGCCACAGAATCAAATGAACCTGGAGGAATAAACTATTGCCATTATTTCTTGAAGCAGCTAGCATTAGCTTAATACAGTTGTTTTGCTTAATTTGTTAACTTCTAGGTTGACTCAGTTAAAAACAATAATACACTGGCTACTCCACACACATGCCAGAAAATGAGGAAACACAGGACTTAACCCAGAAAACTTGCCAATCAAGGAAACAATACAAGTAGACAAAGATCTAAGGATGCATGTTCCTAAGTCCTATGAATGAAATACATGCAGAGTTCTGGAAGTTTCTGTGGAAATTGGAGAGTGGTGCTAGGGGAATATGGGCCATGATTCCCAAGTTGATTTCTGAAGCACACATATGACAGAAGCTTTTCCAATCACAGGAAAAACCGTGTGAAAAAGTGGTAAGGGGCCAGATTGTGGGTCCTGTGGAGAATGGAATAGAGGAAAGTAGTAAAAGATGAGGCTTCACATACTGGCAGGGGAGTGATAACCACAGGCTTGGCACTCTTTGTGATACCCTCAAACACTAGTCCCACTGACTAAATGATGGTAATATCTTTGCTAAGGAGAGTGAACTCCATCCTCAAAGCAATGCAAAGTCACTGAAGGTTTTTATGGTGGGCACAGAGAGTTAAAACCATGATTTGGGGAAAAAACACCCACATATTAGGACAGGTTTTTTTTTTTTTTTCCTTTAAGAGATGGGATAGTTAAGGAAGGAAAGGAACCAACAATAGGGAGACAATGTTTACAAGCTACTGGAATTCTTACATCACAAGTCAAAGGTTCTGCATGTGTGACTTTTAATCAACCTTCTAAAACTTACCCAGGATAATATTTCGCAAAATGCATATATTCAGTTGGGTAAATGACTCTTTCCTAAATCTAAAAGTTTTATCACTTTTTACATGCTCCCATTATACACTTATCACAGAGAATTTCCAAGAGAAGAGACAATAAAGTATCAATAACAGCTCATCTATCCAGAGCTCTGGCTGTCAAGCAACCATGCTCATGAGAACCTTCCAGAAGTGAAAAGGTCTCTGACAGGTAAAGAGAGCCATCACACTGGCTGGTGACTAAAGACGTGGCACTATTCCCCACAGGAATGTCTTCTGGAATCTTACTTTGTTAAAACTGTATGGAAATAACTGTGTGGAAAAGGCAAGCATCTAATTTTTTTAAATTAATAGACTTTATTTTTTAAAGCAGTTTTAGGTTTACAGAAAAATTACACAGAAAGTGCAGAGAGTTCCCATATACCTCTTCTCCTACCCCACACATATCAGTTCCCCCATTATTAACACCTTGCATTAATGTGGTACATTTGCTAAAACTGATGAACCACTATGGATACATCATTAACTAAAGGTCCATAGTTTACATTCGGTTTTCTTTTTGTGTTGTACAGTTCTCTGGGTTTGACAAATGCACCATATCAGGTATAGACAAGTAGAATATTAAACAGAACAGTTTCATTGCCCTAAAAATCTCCCTGTCCCCACAGATTCTTCCCTCCTTTCCTCTCTCTCCCTGAACCTCTGGCAACCACTGATCTTTTTACTCCAAAACTCCATGGTTTTTCCTTTTCCAGAACGTCATAGAGTTGAAATCATAATGTAGCCTTTTCAGATCGGCTTCTTTCACTTACTAATATGCATTCAAGGTTCTTCCAAGTCTTTTCGTGGCTTGATAACTCTTCTGATCACTGAACAAATTTCCACTGTATGGATGTACCAGAGTTTGCTTACCCATTCACCTGCTAAAGGACATCTTGGTTGCTTCCAAATTTGGGCAATTATGAATCAACCTGCTATAAACATTCACGTACAGGTTTTTCTGTGGATACAAATGTTCAGCTCACCCGGTTAAATAACTAGGAGTGTGATTGCTGCACTATATGGTATGACTACACTGAGCTTCCTGAGGAGCTGCCAAACTGTCTTCCAAAGTGGCTGTACAATTTTGCATTCCCAATGGCAGCCAATGACAGTCTCTGTGGCTCCACATTCTCACCAGCATTTGCTGTTGTCGGTGTTCAGGATTTTAGCCATTCTAACTGGCGCGTACCTCATTTTAGTTTGTAATTCCCTAATGACATATGATGTGGCACATCTTTTCCATGCTTATTTTCCTTCTGTATATCTTCTTTGCTGAAGTGTCTGTTCAGATATTTCACCCATTTTTTAATAGGGTCGTTTCCTTATTGTTGAGTTTTGAGAGGTTTTTGGTATCTTTTGGATACACAACCATTGTGATATATGTGATTTTGCAAAGATTTTCTGCCACTCCGTGGCTTGTCTTTTCATTCTCTCAGTGTCTTTTGTAGAGAAAAGTTTTTAATTTTAATGGAGTTCAACTTGTCAATTATTTTCTTTCATGGCTCATGCTCTTGGTGTTGTATCTAAAAACTCATCACTAAGCCCAAGGTCACCTAGATTTTCTACTAGGTTATCTTCTAGGACTTTTACATTTAGGTCTATGATCCATTTTCAGTGAATTTTTGTGAAAGGTGCAAGGTCTGTGTCTAGATTCATTTTTTTACACGTGGATGTCCAGCTGTTTCCATTTGTGGAAAAGACCTCCTTTCTCCATTGTGTGGCCTTTGCTCCTACAGTCAAAGGTCACTTGACTGTATTTGTGTGTGGATCTTCTTCTAGGCTTTCTATTCTGAGCCAATGATCTATTTGTTCTTTCACCAGTACTACACTGTCTTGATTACTGCAGCTTTACAGTAAGTCTTGAAGTCAGGTAATGATTTTTCAACTGTTAATTAAAAAGGAGAAACAAGACTCACCATCCAAAGGTTCATGGGCAACTCATTATACATATGTAAACTGGAGAGAACAGAGCACCCAGAGGAAGGCCAGAAAGTTCAGTTAGCTTGGACTCCAGGGTGCGTGCGGACTATCAGGCAGAGCCCTCAGCAGAGGCACAGAACTCTGAACTGGGAAAACTCTGCACAAGTTTAATGAAGGAGATCACCTTTGGGGACTTCCCTGGCTGTCCAGTGGTTAGGATTCTGTACTTCCACCACAGGGGCACAGATTCAATCCCTGGTCTGGGAACTAAGATCCCGCACGCCTCGAGGCACAGCCGAAGGAAAAAAAAAAAGGAAATCACCTTTGATTTCTGAATCCTTCATCAAATGAGCGCCAAAAATGCTCCTGTAGGAGTAGTCACATAACATTAAACACAGCCCTTTCAAGAAGAAGTGAGCCCCTCGGCTTTGGCAGATACAGGGCTCTTAATAGTAATAATTTAGAGGTTTCAGGCTATCTGTACCCCGTAAAGAGAATAGTTTCTAGTTGAACCTCAGTTAGGCAGAAATCTTACCACCCAACAGAGCAGCATGCAACTCCTCCCACTACTGTAGGGAGGCTGAAAGCAGGGGCAGGAAATGAGAGGAGAAAATAGGTAGAGCCACCACACCACAGCACAGAGACAGCAGTGCCTAGACTACCAGAGATTGTCTGCATGTATTTTGCGGATGAAAGTGGACTCAAACCAACTGAAAAGATTTTGTACCTGAAGGAAGTTTTGATTTCATTATGAGATTGAGACGCCCCTGCAATGAAGGCAACTGATTCCAAAACACACTCTTGGGGAGGAACAAGTACAGGGCAGGACAATGAGCAGGGCACAAAAGGGGTAACCAGACTGGCCCGAAGGGAGACGATCCTTAGCCATGGGATATGGGTCCCCGTTACCTACGACACCTTTTAATGTGTGCATCCCACCCTGAGCTATTATTGTAAGTAAGTTTTACTGTCGTACCTCTTTGCTTATGTATTGCCCGTGGCTGTTTTAGCACTGCAACAGCACTACAAAGGGCTGAGGAGCTGCAAGAGAGATCATATGGCTTGTAAAGTCTACAAACTATTTACTATTTGGCCCTTTACAGAGAAAAAGTTTACCGAACCCTGATCTAGAGTATAGATTCAGTCAACCGATAAGTCCTTTTGTTGTCTTTGGGAAATCTCAAGTTTTAGAGAACAGTTCCACTAACTTTATTTTAAAAGGCCCTATCTGACCACTAATGTCGACATTCCTGTACCCTCAAGAAACTGATAATGGTACTTGCTTTGAGGAGAAGGACTGGAGGGTTGGGAAAGAAACAGCTACTCTCTACCATATTCTTCCTGTTCGTTTTGACTGTTTTAGCAAAAGCATGTGTTAAATTCAATTTCTGTGTATATATGTATGCATGCACAGTT
The DNA here is from genome assembly GCF_008692025.1 of Phocoena sinus. Taxonomy (NCBI): domain Eukaryota; kingdom Metazoa; phylum Chordata; class Mammalia; order Artiodactyla; family Phocoenidae; genus Phocoena; species Phocoena sinus. The sequence goes on from NC_045768.1 coordinate 72,746,512, forward strand.
TTTAATTAGTTCTTTAAAAAACAGTTCTAACATCCAAATTTATGTGGATTAGAAGTTTAATTAGGGTTCATTTTATTTAACTCTGCAATTGTAATGATAAAGAAGTCATCTTAAATCCACTGGGTGTTGAAAGAGTGTTTATCTGGTTCACTTTGCTGTACATATGAAACTAACACAACATTGTAAATCAACTGTACTCCAATAAAAATTTTTTAAAAAAAGAAGTGCTTATAGGAGTGAAAAGTAGAAGCCTCTTAAATACCCAATTTTCCAAGAAATGAGGGGATGAGTTATATAAATTGTGGTATATCCATTCAGTGGAATTCCACACTGCCATTACAACAGTGATTAGATGTGCATTTCCTCATATGGACACAATGTGGTATTAAGCTAGAAAAGCCAGTCACAGTACAAGATGAATCTCGGGATCCCATTTTAGTTTAAATAATACATCTATGTGCATATGTGGGCATTGAAAAGACTGGAAGTATATACATCAGAAAGTTAAAATTTATGTATAAAAGAGTACAGTGTTTCTCTCCTTTTGCTTCTCTGTACTTTTAAAATTTTCAACAGTGAACATGGATTCCCTCTCATTATTGAAAAGTAAGAAATATTTTAAAGATTATAGAGTGAGTAGAAGGGAGTACAAGGTGAAGCTTCTGGGATACTGGGCACGTTCTGCTCCTGATCTGGGGATCTATAACACACAAATGTTTGATAGGTAAAAACTTATCAAACTATACACTTATGTGTACTTTTTGAGGTATATATATTATACTTCAATAAGACACTTTTAAAAATATATTATAGAGCCCAAAAGGGAGAAAAAAGGCACGAATACACCATCCCTTATAGAATTTCACTCATTCAGTTGGCATTTATCAACTACCTCTCAAAGACTGGACTCCATGCTAGGTATTAAAATAAAGATACACAGAATGTACATTTACAGAGCTTGGTGGAATACACAGGCACTATAAATAAAATCACACAAATAAGTACATACTTATGTGTATCTAAGTAGTAGGATTCAATTACACGTTCCAAAATAACTAAACTAGCTTAAGCAAAAAGGAACTTCACTGGCTCACCAGAGAATCTAAAGAAGCACTGAAGGGCAAACTAAGAGCAGAGGCGCATCTAGGCCAGTGGTTCTCATGGGAGATGATTCTGTCCCACCCCCAACCCCAGGGCATCTGACAAAGTCTGAAGACTCTTCCAGTTGTCACACTGGGAGAATGCTAATGGCATCTAGTCAGGAGAGGCCAGGGACGGTGCTAGACATTCCACAAGGCACATGACAGGCTCCCACAACAAAGAATAACTTGGTCCAAAATGTCAATACTGCTAAGGTTGAGAAACACTGACCTTCGTTACTATACATGTGGTCTGTTGACCAGTAGCTCTCTCAGTGGCACCTAAAAGCAGGTCAGAAATTCAGAACTGTAATCCCAGCCCAAATTACTTAAATCAGAACCTGCACAAGATCCCAAGTGTCTCTTAAGCAAACCAAGACTTGAGAAGCACTACCTACTGCTCTAGCAACAACTGGAGTCAGGCAATGCCTTCACCAGGCAAGTCTTTCCTTACACTATTTCCCTCCTCCCGCTGAGGATAAGGTTCTACCTCACGCAGGAATCCTGGCCGCTGTTGGTTCCTGAGGCTCACACCTTCCACAGGAGAGGCAATGGGTCTTTTTCTCAGATGCTGGGCTTACCAAATAATAGGTGGCTCTTGTAGCTACAAAGGAGTAAGGACAGCCACCTTTATTTGACAAATAATGGCGTTTCTCAAATATTGACTAAGCACCTATTATGTTCGACACTGTTCTGGCCCTGAGAATTTATCAATGAAAAGAACTTTGCCCTGATTTTGCCCTTGAGGAAAGGCTTATGTCCTACTGGGCAGAAGCAGATAAACCTGGAAACAGAGACAACACAGTTACAGAATGTGATGAATGCTAAGAAGTAGGGAAAAGGAAGGAAAGAATCTGAAGGTAAAGGATGATGTGACAAAATGCCTGGAGCACCAGGATGAGTATTTGAAGTAGGATTCTCCAAATGAGGTAACATTCGAACTGAAACCTGAGGGATAACGAGCCCGACAAGCACCCAGGGGCAGGGCATTCCATAAAGAGAGATCTGTGGTGAAAAGGTCCCAAGGATGCCAAGAGCTTGGCAGGTTTAAGGATGAGGGCAGGGTTGAGGGGGAGGAAGGGGTGTGGGTGGCAGAGAAAGGGACAGAGCTGAGGGGACAGAATGAGGGAAATGTGGTCCTGGTGGTTACACTGACTGGAAGGACTGACCTCCAGGCAGGAGAGAGGGTGGTGCAGACTGGGGTGGCCCCTGGCTCTGGCTGCCTCGGTGTGCATCGGGCCTCCACCATTTATTAGAAGTGTGACGACCTCACGGGGTCGCAAAGATAACAATATGGGAAGATACCTTAACAGGGCCACTGCCTGTTTTGATAGGACTGTGACATTTTCAACGGTTATGTAAGTACGTGCATTATATCCTTGATTGTGCCCTTAGTCCTCAAAGCCTAAAATATTTCCCATGTGACCCCTTATAATGAAAGTTCATTATAAAGACCTGAGCCAGGTCTGCAAGTAGCGGGCGCTCAGGAGGTGAGAACCACTGCTGCCCTCTGCCATCACATGGACTAGGTGGACCCCCAGCCAGCAGTACCTGAGGCTCTTCATGCAACACCTCCCAAAATAACCATGTGTCTCATTTACAGTTAAAATGCAGACAAGTGACTTCCCAAAAGCATACAATTAACTCTAATTCTTGAATTCAAATCCATATTTCTATGTCCCTAAAACCCATGGTCTTTCTATCATGTAAACTCCATAAAATGAATCTGTTCTCCGAGCCAGATATTTTGTTCCCTGCATATCTGACACATACAGACAGTTAAGATGGAACTGAATGAATCTGTATCATGTTGCTCATTGTACGGCCAAAAAAAAAAAAAAAAAAAAGGGTGGGGGGATAAGAAAGAGGAGGTGGTTGTTAAACCAATTCATTGTCCCTCTGTTTACTTTTCTCCTTTTCCCAATTTTCTATAATAGATGTTACTTTTAAAATAAGAGAAAAATACTTCTTTTTTTATAAAGAAAGCAAGCAGATATAATCAGCCTTACCCAGAGTATCTACATTGCACTTTTTAAAGACAGCACTATTTTGACAGCCAAAAAAGACACTTAGGAATACAGCATTACAAATTCAAGATCATGTCTATGAACTTGGCTTGAAAAAAACTCTCCGCAAAAATACAACCTACCATCTGTACAACGTATTCGAAAATGATTAGCATAGTATGAAAAAATAATGCTGGAACAGCAGAATATTTTTCTACTTTTTGAAAGAATGCTTCCTGTTCAGTATTCGTTTCAGATTTCTCCAGGAGGTATAAGCAAAGGTGAGATGGAACAATAGGTCAAGAAGACAGAAACAGGAAGTAAACAAAGATGAGAAAGGAACACTAAATACTCTTTACTGAAGAGTATTTACATGGCACTGCACTGTAAATTTCACCAAGCCTGAGCATCTTCATCTGCACGGACCAGCGTCAAGAGCTGTACAGGGAAGCCCACCTTCTCTGGCTTCAGTGTTAAGCCTGAGTCCTATACTTAGACAATCTCAGCCATCGAAAGCTATAGTGCCATTTCTGAGAGCAGTACTCTCCCTCTCAATGTCACTGAAAGTGAACCAGCAGAGCTTGCAGACATGGAGCCCAGAAAAGTGCCTCTCAGATGACTGTGCAGAGAGCACAAGGACGGTGTGGATGGAGTCCGCTGACGGCCTCAGGGAGCGGCCTGTGGCCCCGGGCTGGGCTTCCTCACTGACCAGATTGCAGCCTTGCAAACTCCCTCAACCCCCTGGAGCCTTAGTAAAAAGGATTAGGGCAAGACCCCACCTCCAACCAAAGAGCCATTCTATGCTTCTGTGATGGCAAATCATGAGGTCACACTCACATTTATCGAAATACACTCCACTAATGTAAATTCTGAACAACATCAGTTTTAGGAAACTGTGTCCCAACCATAAATGTTCAGATATTATCCCCCCAAATGAAGAAAACTTTAAATGTATCAAATTCATACAAATGAAAGGATATTTACCACGTAGGTGCAGTACCTACCCCCAAAGAACTCAGGAATACGGCCTTTGTATCTGAAAAGCAGGCTGGGTGGGTTTTGCTTTTATCTTGACAGGGGGTACTGGAGGATCCCTGTTGAGAAGCTTCTATTTGTATAAAACTCAGCCCCAGCAAGAGCTGATCAAGAGAACGACCTCTGGCCCTATATGGAGGCGGAAGCTGGACGCCTAACACACAACTTCACATCTCAAGGGGCCAGAACAACTGAATGATGCCAAAAACAATCTCTGCAGAATTTAAATTTAAAAATGAAAAGGGTTAGGTCTGAGCTACTGCCAGGCACCTTTCCTCCTTTACCTCTGGCAGCTGGTCCCTCCATCCTCAAGGCAGCCAATGCCCTTTGGTCTGTTTTCCCTGGGACACTGGCCAGCTGGTCCCTTCCAGGACAGAGGAGGCTGTGTTCCTGATCCTAGATCTTTGTTCACCACCTCTATAATCTCTTCAATTTCAGAAGCTTCCTTAACTGGCTGTTGGAATAGGTCAAGGCATTAAGGCTGGTGAACAAAATGCCTCTTTAATGCTGTCTTTCTTCAGTCCACCAACAGCAAAGACAGAAAAATGCACACTTCTGACAACGCCCCTGCCAAGACGTATCTCAGGGTTAGATAAGATGGACGAATGAACACCAACATGTTTTTCCAGAGACCGCTAGCACAGGATCAGTAAACTTTCTGTAAGAGGCCAGATAATAAATAGTTTAGGTTTTGCAGGCCATGGTCTCTGTTGTAGCTACTCAACTCTGCCGTTCTGGGGCAAAGGCATCTACAGACACTATGCAAACGTTCCCATAAGACCACTTATGGGCACTGAAATTTGAATTTCATGTAATTATTAACAGGTCACAAAATACATAGTTATATGGGGATTTTTGACTGTATGTAGGGTTAGCGCCCCTCACCTCCGCCTTGCTCAAGGGTCCACTGTATTCTTTGTTTGACCTTTATTTCAACCACATAAAAATGTAAAGAGCACTCCTAACTTGCAGGCCACACAAAAAGAAGTGGGCTGTAGTGTGCTGATACCTGACTGAGAATGAGACAACTGTCATATTCAGCATCCTACCCCAGAGAATGCAAAGCACAGAGCCTTGCTTCAGAGGCTTGGTCACACCCGATTTATCCCTTTCCTTCCCCAAACTCAATCCTTCCAAATATTCCTCCAGTGGATCCATGTGTCTCCCCATCTCCCATCACCCTGCCTCATCTTGCACAACTCATACCGTCAGAGCAGCCTCCACCCAAGCATGAAACGTGAGTGATGGGCTTGGAAAGGAGATGGGGCCGAGTCATTTCCTGTGTAATAAGCACCTTCAATAGCCCCCAAGTACTTTCAGAATAAACTCCAAACTTCTTACCAGGACCTGCATAAGCCCGTGCCATTCTCTCCAACCTCTTTTGTACTCCTCTCCTTGTCTTTGACCCTGTGTGATGTTTAAATTTTATATGTCAACTTGACTGCCCAGACAGTTGGCCAAATATTATTCTGGGTATGTCTGTGAGGGTGTTTTTAGATGAGATTAACATTTCAACCAGCAGACTGAGGAAAACAGACTGCCCTCTGTATTAGGCAGGGGTCTCCAAAGAAACAGAACCAATAGGAGATTGGCTAGTGGGATTATGAAGGCTGGGGAATCACAAGATCTAAGTCCAGTCCAAGGGCAGAAGAATGATGTCCCAGCTCGTACCCTTTAATTTTCTCTCTCTCTGATTCAGCAAAATGCACCAAGTGAATAAGGAAATCAAATAGGTAAGTTGGTTCATTCAGCAAACCTTTAGGTACCTGCCATGTGCTGGGAACTGAGGTACCTAGGACCTTCAGCAGTGCATACAGCCCAAGAGTAGGAGAGTCTTTGCCTTGAAAAGTAGAAATTGAGCACCCATTGGCTTAACATCATCTTCTACTAACAAAAATTGTTTTTTCCCTATGACTTACAGCTACCTTTGGCAGGTTCCACCCAGTCAGTGCTTGCTTCCTACTCCCCACACTGGCCTGTGAGGAGATAAACTTCCACAGTGCGCAGAAAGCAAAGTGAAAGTAGGACGGGTATGCACTGATTTGTCTGTGGTTGGTTAGTGATGAAGCTGATGAGCTTCTAACTGCTGTGGTCCAACTCACCCTCTGAGCCCCTCCCCTGCTTCACAAACTGCAATATAAAGAACATCTTTAAGTAGAACAATCTGATCTCAGGGCATGCTACAACTTAACTGAAGATAAAATAACCTGTCAACACTAGTTACGTGAGTTTGTCTCTCTACACCCGAGAGTTCCCCAATGAGGCCAGATACAGTTATCTGAAACCTGCCAGCAACTCTGGGAACTGGGCCCTGGGAAATCTTCCTTTGCTAGAACTGCTTCTTATCACAGGGAATTCAGACCCTAAAAGATCTTCGGGTCTGTGTGTGCCTGGGATAGCATCCTGCTCACCTAGTTCTTTAATGTAGAACATGGATGGGATTGGACTATGAAATGTGTTCACTTTCTGTACAATTCTCCTTCCAAGTAAGAAGACCCCTGTACTTGCTCTACTGAAAAAGGCTTAGCCCCTTCACTTTTCCAGTGTGAACTTCATGCTGCAAAGGGGCTAAGTTTTGGAAAACGAGGCAGTTATTGTTATACCTGCCCAACTTTCTGTTCATATAGGCAAACAGGAATATCAGTGGCGATGCTTCCCCAAGATCTCTTGAAAAAGATCGTTGATTTAATTGTGACTTACATCTGGGCACTTCCCCTTTGAATTAGATTTTCTTCACAAAGCAGTACCTTGAGGTGCAAACTTCAAAACAGCAACCAGAGCAAAACTGCAGGCATTATTCTTTCCTAGCTCTAGATATTACTATGCAGGCTGTTTTATTTTTCAGCTCTCTGATATAATGTTGGGGTGCTATGTCTGTCATGTGACAGTAAGAAAACCAATTATGTGGGTCACACTCTAAAGTGATTAAGTGCTGGCCGGTGAAGCCGGAGCTCCTTTTGATTCACTAGAAATACATTTTCCAGCCCTGCATTTTTACAAGGCAATGCAGTTCAGTTTGTACTGCAGTTCCCTTTATACTTCTTTATTTGACTCAAAGTACTTATTTGTGAGCTATTGCTGAAAGGCACAAAGGGAAGGAGGGCATTAATTGATCGTACATCTCCTAAAGCTTTATTTCCACAATACACGGGTAACTGCTAGAAATGAGGGAATGTCTCAATTTGCCTGAAAACCTCCAACATGGCTTTCTAATAAGTAAGACTACAGGGTAAAAGCATTCCTCAGCATTTGACTCGTGAAGCCTCCCACAGCTGCTAAGATTAGGTTTCTAGGAGGACGTGTCCCTCTCTCCTCAACTGCATGAGTGAGAAATACAATGGTCTCACAGCTTGATTCCAACTATACTTTATTCCCTGAACTTATACTTTGGTTTTCTTTAGGATAGAGCTGTTTAAAGTCAATTGCAGTGGTAAAATAAGTAAATAAATAATGGCAATGTCATGAATATTCTTGCTGAAAAATTGCTGTGCTTCGCTTAGATTCCTGAACATACTACTGGTCTACTTAAGAATGCAGGGCCACAAATGCCAATTCACGTGACAAGAAATGTCTATCTAGCCTGACAATCAGAACAGGCTGGCATTTTCAAAAGTGTAATTTATTAAGTAGGGACTAAGAAGCCTTCTCTGATCAAACAAGTACAGGAATAAGTACAAGAAATTCAGAGTGAGATAAAAGTTAACCTGGATGCTTTTCTGCAGAATTTCTCTGAGCGTTTAATTTTCAGACATGTATTCTAAATCTTCTTTAACGTTTTACCACTGAATTCTTTTTCATAAAGTGCCACGTTTTGTAGGGCTAGTGTTCCATGGAACAAACTTCTGGAATCTCTGGAACTGTTCACTTAAAAGTGTTAGGGGGCTTCCCTGGTGGCACAGTGGTTGAGAGTCCGCCTGTCGATGCAGGGGACACGGGTTCGTGCCCCGGTCCGGGAAGATCCCACATGCTACGGAGCGGCTAGGCCCATAAGCCATGGCTGCTGGGCCTGCGCGTCCGGAGCCTGTGCTCCGCAACGGGAGAGGCCACAACAGTGAGAGGCCCACGTACCGCAAAAAAAAAAAAAAAGTGTTAGGAATCTTCTACTATCTTTTCTATCACACACACACTCTTCACTATTTCCCACTTTTCTATGATGATATTTTGCATAGCGCAATCTAATATGTAGTATATCACAATATAGAAAAGGTAACAGGACGATGAATGTGCTTCAAAACGCTCCCTGGCATGATTACTCCTATTTCCTACTTGGCTAAGATTTCGGGCAATTCTGGTATGGGTCTTTTCTCCAAAGCACACGGCGGTTTGAAGAAAGCATGAATGAACAAAATGAGGGGCTGCACAGTGTGACTGTCACATCTGTTAGCAGTGCATTTGGTAAGCTTTCTCCTGTCACTATATATATTCAGAAATAATGACAAAGAAATGTAGTTCCTCCGGGCAAATGAAATGGAGGTGTAAATTAGAATCACACCTCCAGTCTCATTTTGGTATCACTTCTTATCTGGATAAACAACACTTACTCTCACTTTCCTACTCATGGCAAGTAGCCACTGTCAACACTTGCATTAGGGATCAGTCACAACACATTACAGTTAAGTTTCACACTGCACTGCAGGAGGCAGCCCGGGCCCCAGGGGAACACCAAGTTAAGCTAGGCCATTACCAATTTTGAGGTAACTAGCATTGGTGCTGAAAAGGCCTCTGTGCCTCAGCCACATGAAGTGGTTAAAATTCTAATACTCCACGTGGTATCTCAATATTTCTGTGTATGGTAGTTTATTATTCTCTGTGGAGGGCAGCCGTGGGTAGCTGCTTGCAAAAAGGGTGATTTTAATCACCAGTCATTTTCAAGAACACAAGAGATCAGCAGTACTCAACTGTGAGAGAAAGCTGTATTATGGAAACTGCCTGTGTGGATTAAAAACATAAACAGCGTTCACGTCAAGATAACTGCGTGAGGAGCCAAACTTTCAGGATATGGAGAATATCTATAGACCGTGAGCCACCCAAAAAAGTCCACGGGGAGGGATGGGGAAGAGACAACGCGTAGACTCACAACACCCAGGAATTTGCCCTGTCTATTGGATGAACTGAGGAAAACAGGGTTTTGTAACCCGAATCCTAAAACAGCCAATTTATTAGTTATTCAAGTACAGCAAGAGCTACCTGTCCTAACGAAACACAGGTGAGACCTGCAAGAAAGTCTATAGTATTCATACAATCAACTCTTCTAAGAAAACATAAAGAAAAATAAAATCTTAAAAAACCTTTAAGAATCGGCAATGCTGTGTATAAATGTGAGAAATAAGCTGCTAGATGCTCTTCAAATGAAACAAATCAGGATGAGCCCATTGATCATCAGACTTACTACATTTTTAAGCATATTACTTATCTAGGGCACCTCTAAGAAGTTCCCTGAGTGGTCTTGACATTCCAAAATGGGAGGAGGAATCAAGGCCCTTTGTGATACAGAATCAGATTTTTCCAGATCTGGGAACAAGATTCGTTCTATAATTTAGTAGACTAAAAGGTGGTGGTGGGGGGTAGGGGTTGGGTGGGGATATTTTGGATATGCTTTATTCCCAAGCAAAACATGATGGGTTTATGCTGGTTGCAGATTTCTTTTCCACAAGACTCCTGTTAGTTAAGTTTCAGGTATCTGCTAGTTCTTCGAGAAGTACAGGAAAATGATTAGAATCCATCATTTGGACATAGCCTCATCATTACACCTTGGGACATCCATTAGTACAGGTGTCCTCTCTTAGTTACAAGAAATCATTATGTGAAGTGCCCCTCATAAACCAATACCCACATAGCTATTAGTAGCAGCACTCAATAATGCCAGCTGTCATGCACCGAACGCCACGCTATGTCCAGGATATGCATGACCTAACTTACCCTTCACAACAAATCTGTTTTACATTGGAAGAAGTTGAGGCTCAAAGGGTGAAATAAACTGCTCCAGGTAACAGAACCAATAAGTGATATGGTACAGATTCAATCCCAGACTGACCCCAGTAAGCATGCACAGACGTCCACTGAGAAACTACTAGGTACATCAGAACGAACACAGGCCTGAGTAAGTCAAGACATATGCTGTCAATGAGGTTAAAGCTTAGTGGAGCCAGATGTGAGAACCAATCACCATGAAACCCTACAACAGATTTCAGGCCAAGGCAGGAGGATGAGGGAAGGTGGCTTTTGAAGTGAAGCCTGCGAAGAGGAAAAAGTTCCCTTTTCTTACTGAAGTCCTACTCTTTCTTTTAGGCTCATCGGTGTTTGGTAAGTGGGACAAGGGCATTTAAGGTAAAGGAATAATGTAGGGAGAAAAATACAAAAAACAATGAAGCTCACATGTTCATGAAATTGCAAACTATCAAGGTTGGCTAAGATGTAAGGGCAGGAAAGGAAGTATAAGGTAAGACTGGGAAGGTAAGACTGGGAAAGTAGGGCTTCCCTGGTGGCGCAGTGGTTGAGAGTCCGCCTGCCGATGCAGGGGACACGGGTTCGTGCCCTGGTCTGGGAAGATCTCACATGCAGCGGAGCGGCTAGGCCCGTGAGCCATGGCCGCTGAGCCTGTGCGTCCGGAGCCTGTGCTCTGCAACGGGAGAGGCCACAACAGTGAGAGGCCCGCGTACCGCAAAAAAAAAAAAAAAAAAAAAAAAAAAAAAAGACTGGGAAAGTAAAACTGGGCCAGCTGTGCAAATGAGATATGCTTCCGAATTATGTTGAACTCTTCTGTATCACTGCTACATTCCAACATCTACGCCTGCCTTTTCTTGCAAGCCTCTTTTTCCATTTCCATGGACACTTTCCCTTCCCTCACTTGGCCTAAAGCGAAGGCTGCTTAGTGTCCTAGTCCTTTTTCATCTCTCTTGAGTTCTCCTTCAAACAGAGCTCAAATCCTGTCACCTCTCCTTATCTGCAAATCTGGCTTCACATGGAGCATTCACAGACCACCACCCCCACCCCCCCCAAACCTGGTCCCAAGCCTCATCTCTTGCACCACCTCTCAACATTCTTTTACACCTGTTCAGTTTAGGCCTCTTCCCAAGCAGCTGTAATGGCTTTGATAATAAACCATTAACTCATCTCCTCCCTTTCCAACCCTGTTTCTCCCCCATTGCTCCCCATCTCAACAAATGAGCAACTGAATACATGGCAAAATCAAGTTAGATACCTCACCATCAACCGAAGCTCCTACCTTTCCCTTGCTCTGATTTTGAATATAATTTTTCAAAAGATTCTATAGCCACTAATTCCCTGACTAGTCAGATTTTAGAAATGGATACCATCATCTCTCATTTGCTTTACAGCAATGGTCTAACCAATCTCCTTGCTTCCAGTCTTATCTTCCTCCCAACCCTTCATCCATATTTTCCATAGTGATCGAATTTAATCGAATCACTCCTCTGCTTAAAACTCCTCAAGGCATCCCACTGGCCCTGTGGGGGTTAAACAAAAATTTTTTTTAAACTCATCTTTTTGACATGGTGTATAAGACCTATCAAGATCTGACCCCTCTTCATATCTGTAAGCCTTGCCTCTCACCCACTCTTCTCTCCCTTGTCCCTATACTCTAGTTAAAATGAACTACTGGAAAGTTCCTGAACTCACATATATTTTTTCTCATCTCTGAGCAGGCCAGGCCCTGCACATGGCATGCATCTCCCTGCTTTCTCCTTGCTCCCTGCTAACTGCCCTCATCTTTCAGTGTCTCAGCTTGCACATTACTTCTACCAGAAAGACAGATCTATCTCTTCAAGTCTCAGTTAGGAGCTATTCTCCTCCACAGCACCCTCACATTCTGCATTGCAATTGCCTTTTTGTCTTTCTCACTCATTATCTTAAGAAGCTGTGGAAGATCTCATCAAATCCCTGCAATCTCACAAATGAAAAAGTGAACTATTTTCCACAGTAAGTCAATACTACTGTATTTACTGATACTTATGTATTATTCACTCATTACTCACCCTTCACAACTCTCCCTCCAATTCTGAGGAAAACACTATAGGAAAAAAAACTATATGTTCACATGTACCATTTTTCATGACACTACTATATAAATTCCATTAACATCAATTAGTGGTTCCTAGAAGCTTATAGTTCACTGGACTAAGATGGGAGAAAATACACCAGTATTCATCCCTCTGTCTCACTACAGTTCCTTACTTTCTTCATTTCTCATTCATTCTTCTCTGTTGTTTGACAGTGAATTTTCCTGGTAAAAATAAGCTCAAGTGCACATAAGGCCTACTACGTGCATTTGAGGTTTCCATGTATCTCCAAGAACAAGATATTTAATTTAAGTGAGAAACAAGTCATTGCCCAGTTGCTCAACTTATCCGATCAAAGAAAATTAAATCTTAAAACCAATGCTTAAATATAAATATTGCTTTTCAGTCACCTAGCAAAGAGGTTAGTACCTCTCCCTACTGCATATTCCTGATCACAAATAAAAAAGCAAACATTGCACGTGTCTAACAAGGCATTGTCTCTTTAAATTGGGCAGGAAAAGCAGAATGTTCAGATGGGCGCAATTACCATCCCTCCCCTTGGAGAATGAAGAGAAAGGAAATGATACAAAATAAAGTGGGAATATTTGACTGGTATTCACATTCTAGCTTGTAAACAATTTCTAATTCATTTGCCTAGATAGTTAGCTATCAGTCTGGATGTAAAGAATTTAAGCCCAACCAAGAAACAGGAAGCATCAGTTTTGTCACAAGTGCATTTATTTTGGTGGCTCACATCTGCAGCTTTTTCCCTTCAGTGTATCCTTTCAGAGCCAAAACGGGGAAGGGAACATAGTTACTGGGCCTAAATCCATCACTGTAATTGTGATAAGCTGTACCACCCACAACATCTTTAGAAGGAAGTTATTAGTTTCCTGATGAAGAACTCCAACCCATATGTAGGCAAAATCTAGAAGTAAAGGAACAGTCTATTCGAGATGACTGACTTTATTCAGTATACACAACAACGTCAGGACTGAGCTGGTCACACTCAGTTTAGAAGCAGCATATTTAAGTGGATGTGTTCAGACTGACATTCAAAAAGCATCTGGTGTTCTTCTGGGAGTCCAACATCAGCACAGAATCTTCTTGGTGTCATCTTGTGTTGATGATGAAATTACTTCCAAATAATCAGAACTGTGACTAAACAGTGAACACCGTGGAAGTGGAGGGCAAAACTGCCTTAAGAAAACTGCAAATCCAGAAGCATAGATTTCACAACATCAGCCTGGACAGCTACACTGCATGAATCCAAATCCTTCAAGGGAAAAATCCCCCATATATACTGATTTCTTGCAGTCTAGAACAGGGTCATAAACTATGGCCTGCAGGCCAAATCTTGCTGGCCATTTCTTTTTGTAAATAAAGTTTTATTGGGACACGGCCACGATCACCCTTTTACAAATTATCTATGGCTGCTTTTGTGCTACAAAGGAAATGGTGAATAGCTGTGACAGAGACTGTATGGCCTGCAAAGCCATATTATCTGGCTCTCTGTGGAAAAAGTTTGCTGACCCCTGGTCTAGAGTGATGGGTCATCCACCAATCCTTGCTCTACAAAACTAGGTTCTGGATCAAAATTATTTTGTCTTCATTCTATAATTCCTCACTGAAGAACCACTACTTAAGGCTTTGGGTTGGCCCAAAGACAGCCCAACCCTCCACTTGGAAGCACTATAGGAACAGGTCCAGGTGGCAACCCTGCAGATCTGAACAGATGCCTATTTTTCTTCTGCCCATGAGACAGATGGTCCTTAGAGAGGGAAGAAGAATTAGTCCATGAGAGAGAATTCTCTGTGCAGCACTAATTTTGGAAATGTATCCCTGGTCCATCTGGCCAAAAAGGATTCCTTAGGAGTACCTCTGCTATTTGAATTTGTTCAGCATTCAGGAGGGAAACCCTAGGTACAAGGCTAGAAGCTCAGGTATTTGCTCTCTGACAAAATGTCAGTAATGCATTCCAACTCTGCCCTTGAGACAAGATATCTCAAAAAATTATAAGGTCAGAAGACGACTGTAAGGTTGAAGATAAGAACAGCTAACACTCATTTAGGGGCCCCATTTCAAAGGATTTGTTCACTCCTCTTACAGTAAATAATCCCCCAGAGGAGGAAGATAACACCCAGATATTTGTGCCATGTGCAGAAAGCAGGAGGAGCAGTATTTACCTTCAGACCTGCTACCAGCTGCTCTCCCCTAGACACAGCAATGCTTCTCCTCTCATTAAATGCCCTAACTCGCTTCTGATACTGACCTTGTTCTAAAGAGTTTTTCTCCCAGGGTAACAAACCATACATTTGCAAAGTTAATTAACCCAGAAAAACTGATGTTTTCCTCCATTTTGCTCCTAATTCTACTCCACAGTGTAGCGTATACGTTTCTGTTTTGTCTTTAAGTGTGGAAGAGACAAAATTAAGAACCGACAAAGAAGAAACAAGAGCATTAAGTCCAAACAAATTCTTTCCATCCAGTCTCAGTTGACAGGCTTTTGAAGCCTGATGGACTTGAGTTCAAGTCCCAGTTCTACCATTTACTATTTGGATAATGTCAGGGTCCTCTTCTATAAAACAAAATAATAACCAAGTTACCTGTGGAGTTATCTCTAGAAGAATTGAATGAAAATGCATATAAATCATTAACAGTGTCTGGGTCATAGTAAGTTCCTAATATGTACTTAAGTCCTTAATATATACTTAAGAACCATTACTGAGCAAAGTTCCTGCTAAGAACACAGTGGTTGTTATAAACAGAAACCCAGATGGGCTAGGGAAGAAGTCACAAGGGGAAGATACCCTTCTTGACTTTCTTCTAAACCTTTCACTTAGAGACAAAGGCAAATTCTCAGTAGAAAAGATGGTTTTAAATTCTACCTCCGCTATTCTCATCATGAGCAATACTAAAGCAACTCCCACCTTTGAAGTGCTTTGGGGGACTTTCCTAGTGGTCCAGTGGTTAAGAATCCGCCTTCCAATGCAGGGGACGTGGGTTCGATCCCTGGTCAGGGAACTAAGATCCCACATGCTGCCGGGCAACTAAGCCCATGCGCCGCAACTACTGAGCCCGCACGCCCTGGAGCGCGTGTGCCGGAACTAGAGAGAAGCCCACTCATCGCAACGAAAGATCCCGAATGCCGCAATTAAGACCCAACACAGCCATAAATAAATAAATAAATATTTTTAAAAATAAAAAAATAAAGTGCTTCTGATCCCAAAGCCCTCTGTGGGGTTACTGATGCAGCCGTCCAACACTACCTCACCCAGGTGCAACATCAAGGGGAAAGAAGATGTCACCTCAAATAACTGGGGGTCCCTGCAGATGATGCTAGGCCACATAAATTCATCAAGAAATAGTCACCTACCCAGTATGAATTAGGCAGAGTGGGTTGTGAAAGAACGAGCTCCTTTGACAAAGAAAGTGTAAGTAGCTGTAACACTAGCAAAATACGATCACTGACCCTGATGCAGTAAATCACTTACAAGATTTTCTTAACAACATACTATTTATTTGTTTACAAAATTAAACTCAGTGTTTTTCTAAAATTATCACCTTCTACATGAGATCCCCAGACATATGTACAAAACGCAGGAACAGAGACAGTGAACAAATAATCAATCCAGGAGCGACGGTCAATTTTTCAAGAAAACCAGGCTGGGGATGAAAATGACAAAGGGCTTTATACATGAAAATCAATACTTGAATTCTATCTGGAAGGAAATGGGTAGCCAGGACAGACTCCAGGACACAGCTGCAATGACTTCTGGCTTCCATTAACCCCTCAGAGCTCATCTCTGAGGGAAACTCCCTGAAAGCAAAGGGAGACGATCCTCCTCCTGTCACCACATGCTTCTCTTTTTCCAAGCTCCCCCGGGTCTGGGTTACATCTGAGCTCACTTTCACCCATGTTGGAAGCTAATTACGAAGAATCCAGAAATGTGGGAATGAACTGGGAATACTGTAGGCTGCTTTAACAAACCTCATCACCATCTGCTGAAATATTAAGATGCTTGTTTTAAAAGTTGGCTGCCAGGGAAGGAGGTCATGGCACTGACAGTGGGGGAGTTCTCTTTAATAATTACTTTTTACTTCTCTTTCCTCTATACAAGCAGTAGGGCACTGAGCCAAAGGTGAACAGTCCAGAGATGAAAGACGGTCTCTGCTTACCTTCTTCTCCTGCTCCAGGCACCAGCAAGACAGAACCCAGAGAGCCTCGGTCATCGAAGGAGGAGAGATCCAGTCAAAAGACTGCCGTGTTTGTATATTTCACTGACCAACAGCTATTTGGGAAAATATATAGGGATGTTATTAAAATCCATTTCTCTTTTACAACTGGTTGGCAGAGAGACATTTAAAGTGCACATACACTTAAGAAAGACACCATATGATTTTATCCTGGTATGATAATCCTTCAGTAGTCTGCAACTCATGGGATTTGGGGCCCCCTTTGTATGCTACATGTTTCTTTCTCAAACAGAACAGGAGAAAAAAGCCTCAGGTTTGTCGACAAAGATCAGGCCAACAGAGTTCCAAGGGGCTTAGGGAAAGGAAGGGAAAGCCTTGTACAATTTACTCTCACTGTTATAAGGCCCCAACACAATCAGTCACATCAGTGGTCAAGAACTGGACAATGATAATCTTGGGATTTTGTACACTCTCAGAAAAGGGAAGTATATTCCTATGATCCCCTGCTCTGAGTGATGATAATAATAGTAATAACAAACAACAATAATAGTGACGGAAGAAGCTAACATCTTTTGAGCACATGCCATGTACCAGACACTGTGTTAAGGGGGGGCATCTGCTATATATTAATTCTTCCAACATTCTGAGGCAGGTACTGTTATCTCATTGTACCAGGGAAGAAAACTGATGCTTACAGGGGGTAAGCATCCAAGAACTCATCAGCTAGGAATGGGTGGAGCTGGCACTGAAGCCAAGCTGTCTGACGGCACTCATAACTACTGCACTACGATGCCCATGGACAGGCCTCACGTAGCCCAGCTTAAATAAGGTGGTGTCATCATAAGGATATACTGGTAATGAGGAAGACAGAAATCTTACAAGAATCCAGTGCCATGCATTGGGGAGCCTAAGTAACTAGAGGGACTGCAGGCAGCACAAGTTCAAGAGTGTTCCCTCTTGAGTGCCATGATTATTGGGATTCAGGTACTCTGCCTGGCTGCTTCTCTGCTTGCAACTAACTTGTTTCCACTCTGTAACTAACCCAAGTCACTCACTGGCTAGCCTACAACCTGGCTGTCCTTGAGTCAGGTGCCAGAGGTCTGATTACTGGAGGCCAGTTACAGAAGCCTGGGTCGCAGGGGCTGCAGAGGACCGTAAGTTCAGCACGAGTTACAGGAGAGGGAGACAACCTTGGAAGGGGCCGTGAGCACGAGCTCCATGCTGCTTCCATCATATACAGAAAGCAATTCCGCACCCTCGTTTGGATCCTGCCTCATATTTTTGGCATTTACAGAGATTATTTATACCCAAAGGGGCACAAAGGATAAATTCTCAGTCCCAGCAGTCTATGTATAGTGACTATACAGTTAAAACAGTATGAACATGAAGAGTTTTCTACTTATCAGTGCAAGAAGTACCAACGAAGACAGACTGGTAACATATGAAAGGTTTTCCTCCCCTTCGTCCCTTTGTGTTTGTTTCAATGTCCTGTTTATCAGAATTAAAAAGTACATGGGGGGCTTCCCTGGTGGCACAGTGGTTAAGAATCTGCCTGCCAATGCAAGGGACACGGGTTCGAGCCCTGGCACAGGAAGATCCCACATGCCGCGGAGCAACTAAGCCCGTGCGCCACGACTACTGAGCCTGTGCTCTAGAGCCCGTGAGCCGCAACTACTGAGCCCATGCACCACAACTACTGAGTCCGCGCTCTAGAGCCCACAAGCCACAACTACTGAGCTCACGTGCCACAACTACTGAAGCCTGCGTGCCTAGAGCCCATGCTCCGCAACAAGAGAAGCCACCGCAGTGAGAAGCCCACGCACCGCAACGAAGAGTAACCCCTGCTCACCACAACTAGAGAAAGCTGGCGCACAGCAACGACGATCCAACACAGCCAAAAATAAAAACAAACAAATTTGTTTTAAAAAAAAAGGTGCATGGGTTCTGACTTCCACTTACCAGGAGGCTGGTCATTTTTCATCATTACATAGAGGGGTGGCTCTCGGTTTAGCTCGACCATCTGTCGTCCCTCACAAGCCTGAGGGATTCACAGCATGACCAAGAGAGTCTGCCAAGCCTCGCAAGCAGGCTCTCAGGGCAGTCACGTTCTAAGCCTGGGCTGACCAGACAGAAAGAACAGACCCCCACACATGACTAGATAGAGCCAGACATGTGGGCCTGATTGGTCAGAACAAACACAAAGTAACCCTGCAGGAATTAGAAACCCACCCCTGCCACATTCTCGACCAAAGTCCCAAGTGTTCACACTGGACGCTACCGTCAAACTCCAAATGTCTCTTGAGAAGCAAAGAGGCTAAAAATGTTCTCATGGTAAGTAAAACCTCCTTTTATGCAAATAACAAGTAATGATGTGAACATTAAGCTGCAACAGAAGCCTAAAGATGAATAAACTTTTATAGCAGTGTGATCAATCCACTGGATAGAATATTTTTAAAGGGCACCAGCACATTTAAAAACTTTTTTCCTAAGAAAATTAAGCTCTGCAGATATGGGTATTAAATATGATTAGATTAGACCCCCAACTATTAACACATTTCATCCAGCTGGCCGTGGGCAGCACACAGCTTCCTGCTAGAATCAATTTATAAAGGATGCTGTGGTAGGGAAGGCATGGATGGAAAGGTGTTTTTTTAAAAGCCTTTTTTTAGGAAATGTTACAATCCTGAGATACTCTTGCTTAACAACTCCTCCAGCCTCTTTGAAATACACTTTTAGCAAAGAGGGAGGGCAGGCATGAGAAAGTGCCTGAGGTTTGAAGAGTCAACATGAGGATCTGATCAGAGCCTCTGCCACTTCCTAGCTTTGTTCAATTCAGCAAGTCCTTCAACCTGAGTCTCAGATCCTTACCTACCCCCACTCCCTCCTACCTGTACATGAGCACATTAGCACCTGTCCTGTCTATTTCACAAGATTTTGAGGATCAAATATATATTTAAAACTTTGAAATCCTGAGGTAGGCATTAGATTTTTTTTCCCCCATGAATGCAGACTCAAATCTCTCTTACCCAGCTTTCAACAAAGTAAGGCACATGTTGACAACAGGCTCCAGAGTCCATGAGCAAAACTGAATTTAAATCTCAGCTCTGCATATAAATCTTGGGAATTGATTTAAGCCTCTGTTTCCTTAGCTGTAAGAACACACAACTTGCTTTACAGAATTGTGAGGGGCCTCACAGTGCTAGGCTAACAGCGGCCACTCCATGAAACACTGGTTTTCTTCTTCTAATCTCATGAGCTCTTCCAAATAAAACTTCTGGACTTATAAGCTTTGTGATACCATAATATCTCAGGACATATGATATATATCTCATATATATGACATAATATAGTAAGTACATATACATGCCATGCCCAAAATGAACACTAAACGTTTTTCTAGGACACATTATCTAGAAAATATGCATCCAACTTTTTCAACTATTACACTGTTTCAAAAGCAAAAAAAAAAAGCTGAAACAAAAGAAATTTACAGGGTGAGCAGCTTTTAAAATCCCGACATCTGTCATATAGTAATTTCTCCCTCTTAATAGTACTTTATATATGAATAAGTTACTTAGTATAATTAAAGGAGTTAGTTAAAAATTAATGGCAAATGAATAAAACCTCACATACCCAAAGCTTCACCTGCAAACTTAAAAGAAGCAGAGTTTGCTGAATATCCCACCCACCACCAGTAGTAAAGCAACCTTTTTCCTTTAAGACATATCAAATACTTAATGCTAACCACTGAAGAAAAACAATGGTTTAAACGTTGCAGAAAAAAAGTCCTCAAGAAAAACGTACTTTTGGGGTATGAATTTTCCAGTGCCTCTACTGCTTTAAAATTTCATAATACAGGGCTCCCCTGGTGGCGCAGTTGTTGAGAGTCCGCCTGCCGATGCAGGGGACACGGGTTTGTGCCCTGGTCTGGGAAGATCCCACGTGCCACAGAGCAGCTGGGCCCGTGAGCCATGACCGCTGAGCCTGCGTGTCCGGAGCCTGTGCTCCACAACAGGAGAGGCCACAACAGCGAGAGGCCCGCGTACTGCAAAAAAAAAAAAAAAAAATTGCATAATACAAACAAGAGTACACTTGAACACCAAGAGTTTATATTCAATACCTTGTAATAATAATGGAAAAGAATCTGAAAAAGAATATATAAATATATATGTATAACAATCATTCTGCTGTACACCAGAAACTAACACAACATTGTAAACCAATTATACTTCAATTAAAAAAAAAAAATCCAGTATCTACTTCCCTGCAGACTTAGCAGCCGTACAAGGGTGGGGGAGTTCAGTACTTCCTGACTGCTTGGATCAACAGAATTGCTTGCAATCCTCAAAGGTACCTATGCTCTCAATGGATAAACACATTAAAAAAATGCCTTAAGTCAAAGTCGTAGGTAGCCTACCCTCACCTGTACAAGAGCTGCCCTAAATCAGTACAAAAGGGGAGGCAGGATGGTCATGTCAGCTACTAAGTTCTGATCTGTGTTTGCTATACTTGGCAAGGGAAGCAATCAGAATTCTTAGAAGGAAGTGGAATCTTAGAAAAGCTGAAAAGTGCAATTTTTCCTTTTTGATGGATAAAGACGGCAATGCTTCTGGTCAACCCATTAAATGGTTTACTGAAACTTGTTCAGACATTATTCTCCTGTTCTATTTACCTTTATATATATAGATAGATTTTCCCTTCTCCTAGTGACCACAGAACAGTTTTCCATCGACCTTAGTCCTCTGCAAGGTAACTTTTCAATAAATAAATGTGGAACTGGTGTGGACTCCATCTTCGGCCCTTGGTAAAAGTTCCCAGAATTGGTTGCACAGGATCTTAAGGTCATTGAGCTCAACTACCCAAATTATACTTGGAACATCCCAGCACCAGGGGCCATCCAACCAATGCTACAACATGTCCAAAGACAGGACAACTCCCAGTGCATAGCCCCCAGACCTACCAAGTTAATCTGTGGGCTCAGGAATCTGTGTTTTAACAAGCTCTCCCAGGTCAATCTTAAGCATGCTCAAATTTGAGAAACCGATTTAGAGTACTTCATGTTAAACTTTAATAGTTTAATATACATATGGATGAACCCAGGAATTCTGCTAAAATGCAGATTATAGTGGAATAAGCTGGGGGCTGCAGATACACTGAGTCTGCATTTCTAACCAGTTCCCAGATGCTGTTAATGCTGCTGACCCACGGACCATACTTAGAAGAGCGAGGTCCTACAGAACAGAATCCAATACTCTTATTCTGTGTACTGTAATAATTTATTAGCCATCAAATCTGGGAACCAGGATTGCTAATAAATTGCGTGATGTTGAGTGGGGAGAGGTAATAATGGTAGGTAAGAGGACAACTCCCTGAAATGTTGTGCGTTTTATTTTAGAAAAGCCCATACCTTCCACTTGTATGCACTTCCGTCTAGACAGTGAGAGCTACTGCCAAATGTGTTTCCAGGTACCATTTCACATGATACTACTCAGTTTCTAAATCAAAGCCTGGTACCCGAGGGGCTGCAGTTCTAATTACACAGAGACTGTACATTAGTCAAGTCACCTGCTTCTCCTTTATCGGACTTTCTCACCTGTCAAATGAAGGCATTTACAACTAATCCACAGACTTATATACTTCTTACAGGGACAATAACATGCATGACCAACAGGAAACAGTAAAAACAGAAATAGCCACAACTGCTACTGAGATAAAAAGCAGTAAGATAACTGAGCATCTTACCACCGAAAATAACACATGCTCTCTTGTCTCTGAAGTCAAAAAAATAAAGATTTAATTTGAACTAGGTTCCAATAAAGCTTGCAAGATTTCTGATCTCTCAGAGGTGCATGTACCACAAGACACAAAGGGAGTAATCTGAGTTCCAGTCCCAAAATGTATCCCCCTGACCACACTTTAATTACTAAATACATCATTTATCATTAACTTACCTGGAAATGGAGAACTGCCTTTTCCATTTTACTTAGCAATGATGAAAGAAGCTAAAATGTTTTTATTCCATCAGAGGTCTCTCCAAGCCTCAGGTTTTCCTATCTGTAAAATGGAAATAGTATTACGTACTTCGCAGCATCATCAGGAGAAGTAACAACAGCCCATGTGAAATGAACAGTCTTATGACTGAGTCAATAGAAGAAAGCCATTATAACAAGAACAGTTTTATATGCTGAGAGTCTCACACTGAGTCAGAGACATGTCTGCCCAAATATACCTTAGAACTCCACACTATATGTTACGGACTGAATGTCTGTGTCCCCACCAAAATTCATATACTAAAATCTAATCTCTTGGGATTAACAGATGCAAACCATTATATACTGGATGGATAAACAACAACATGCTACTGTATAGCATAGGGAACTATAACTATATTCAATATCCTATGACAAACCATAATAGAAAAGAATATGAATACATATAAAACTGAGTCACTTTGCTGTTCAGAAGAAATTAACACAACACTGTAAAACAACTATACTTTGGAGGACCTTCAAGATGGCAGAGGAGTAAGACGGGGAGATCACCTTCCTCCCCCAAAATACATCAAAAATACATCTACATGTAGAACAACTCCTACAGAACACCTACTGAACATTGGCAGAAGACCTCGGACTTCCCAAAAGGCAAGAAACTCCCCACGTACCTGGGCAGGGCAAAAGAAAAAAGAAAAAACAGAGACAAAAGAATGGGAATGGGACCTGCACCTCTGGGAGGGAGCTGTGAAGGAGGACAGGTTTCCATATACTAGGAAGCCCCTTCGCGGGCAGAGGTGGGGAGCTTCGGAGCCATGGAGGAGAGTGCAACAACAGGGGTGCGGAGGGCAAAGTGGAGAGATTCCCGCACAGAGGATCACTGCCGACCAGCACTCACCAGCCAAAGAGGCTTGTCTGCTCACCCGCCGGGACGGGCAGGGCTGGGAGCTGCAGCTCAGGCTTCGGTCAGAGCACAGGGAGAAGACTGGGGTTGGCTGCGTTAACACAGCCTGAAGGGGGTTAGTGCACCACGGCTAGCTGGGAGGGAGTCCGGGAAAAAGTATGGACCTGCCTAAGAGGCAAAAGACCATTGTTTTGGGGTGTGCGAGGTGAGGGGATTCAGAGCACTGCCTAAACAAGCTCCAGAGATGGGCGCAAGCCGCGGCTATCAGCGCGGACCCCAGAGATGGGCATGAGATGCTAAGGCTGCTGCTGCAGCCACCAAGAAGCCTGTGTGCGAGCACAGGTCACTATCCACACCTCCCCTCCCGGGAGCCTGTGCCGCCCTCCACTGCCAGGGTCCCGGGATGCAGGGACAACTTACCTGGGAGAACACATGGCGTGCCTCAGGCTGTTGCAACGTCACGCCAGACTATGCCACCACAGGCTCGCCCCACATACCGGAACCCTACCTCCCCCCACCCTGAGTGAGCCAGAGCCCCCGAAGCAGCTGCTCCTTTAACCCCGTCCTGTCTGAGCAGGAACAGACACCCTCAGGCAACCTACATGTAGAGACGGGGCCAAATCCAAAGCTGAGCCCCGGGAGCTCTGCGAACAAAGAAGAGAAAGGGAAATCTCTCCCAGCAGCCTCAGGAGCAGCGGATTAAAGCTCCACAATCAACTTGATGTACCCTGCATCTGTGGAATACATAAATAGACAACGAATCATCCAAAATTCAGGAGGTGGACTTAGAGAGCAAGATTTATGATTTTTTCCCCTTTTCCTCTTTTTGTGAGTGTGTATGTGTATGTGTATGCTTCTGTGTGAGATTTTGTCTGTATAGGTTTGCTTCCACCATTTGTCCTAGGGTTTTGTCTGCCCGTTTTTGTTTTTTTTAATATAGTTTTTAGCACTTCTTATTATTTGTGGATTTGTTTTTTTGTTTCATTGCTCTCTTCCTTTCTCGCTTTTATTACTTTTTAATTTTTTTATTTTTAATAATATTTTTTATTTTACTAACTTTATTTTATTATTATTTTCTTCCTTCCTTCTTTCCTTCCTCCCTCCCTCCCTCATTACCTTTCTTATTTTTTTTCTCTATTTTCTTTTAAACCGTGTGGCTGACAGGGTCTTCGTGCTCCAGCCAGGTGTCAGGCCTGAGCCTCTGAGGTGGGAGAGCCGAGTTCAGGACATTGGTCCACCAGAGAAATCCATGCCTCATGTAATATCAAACAGCAAAAGCTCTCCCAGAGATCTCCATCTCAATGCTAAGACCCAGCTCCCCTCAATGACCAGTAAGCTACAGTGCTGGACACCCTATGCCAAACAACTAGCAAGATAGGAACACAACCCCACCCACTAGCAGAGAGGCTGCCTAAAATCCTAATAAGGTCACAGACACCCCAAAACACACCACCGGACATGGTCCTGCCCACCATAAAGACAAGTTCCAGCCTCATCCACCAGAACACAGGTACTAGTCCCCTCCACCAGGAAGCCTACACAACCCACTGAAATAACGTTACCCACTGGGGGCAGACACCAAAAACAACGGGAGCTACGAACCAGCAGACTGCGAAAAGGAGACCCCAAACACAGTAAGTCAAGCAAAATGAGAAGACAGAGAAATACACAGCAGATGAAGGAGCAAGTTAAACACCCACCAGACCAAACAAATGAAGAGGAAATAGGCAGTCTACCTGAAAAAGAATTCAGAATAATGATAGTAAAGATGATCCAAAATCTTGGAAAGAGAATGGAGAAAATACAAGACACATTTAACAAGGACCTATAAGAACTAAAGAGCAAACAAACAATGATGAACAACACAATAAATGAAATTAAAAATTCTCTAGAAGGAATCAATAGCAGAATAACTGAGGTAGAAGAACGGATAAGTGACCTGGAAGATAAAATAGTAGAAATAACTACCACAGAGTAGAATAAAGAAAAAAGAATGAAAAGAATTGAGGACAGTCTCAGAGATCTCTGGGAAAAATTAAATGCACCAACAGTCAAATTATACAGGTCCCAGAAGAAGAGAAAAAATAAAGGACTGAGAAAATATTTGAAGACATTATAGTTGAAAACTTCCCTAATATGGGAAAAGAAATAGTCAATCAAGTCCAGGAAGCACAGAAAGTCCCATACAGGATAAAAACCAAGAAGAAGCATGCCACGACACATATTTATCAAACTATCAAAAATTAAACACAAAGAAAAATTATTAAAAGCAGCAAAGGAAAAGCAACAAATAACATACAAGGGAATCCCCATAAGCTTAGCAGCTGATTTTTCAGCAGAAACTATACAGGCCAGAAGGGAGTGGCATGACATATTTAAAGTGATAAAAGGGAAAAGCCTACAACCAAGATTACTCTACCCAGCAAGGATCTCATTCAGATTCGATGGAGAAATTTAAACCTTTACAGACAAGCAAAAGCTAAAAGAATTCAGCACCACCAAACCAGCTTTACAACAAATGCTAAAGGAACTTCTCTAGGCAGGAAACACAAGAGAAGGAAGGAAAATACCTACAACAACAAACCTAAAACAATTAAGAAAATGATAACAGGAACATACATATCGGTAACTACCTTAAACGTAAATGAATTAAATGCTCCAACCAAAAGACACAGACTGGCTGAATGGATACAAAAACATGACCCGTATATATGCTGTCTACAAGAGACCCACTTCAGACCTAGGGACACGTACAAACTGAAAGTGAGGGGATGGAAAAAGATATTTCATGCAAGTGGAAATCAAAAGAAAGCTGGAGTAGCAATTCTCATATCAGACAAAATAGAATTTATTTTAAAATAAAAGACTATTACAACAGACAAAGAAGGACACTACATAATGATCAAGGGATCAATCCAAGAGGAAGATATAACAATTGTAACTATTTATGCACCCAACATAGGTGCACCTCAATACATAAGGCAAATGCTAACAGCAATAAAAGGGGAAATTGACAGTAACACAATAGTAGTAGGGGACTTTAAACAATGGACAGATCATCCAAAAATGAAAGTAAATAAGGAAACACAAGCTTTAAATGATACATTAAACAAGATGGACTTAATTGATATTTATAGGACATTCCATCCAAACACAACAGAATACACTTTCTTCTCAACTGCTCATGGAACATTCTCCAGGATAGATCATATCTTGGGTCACAAATCAAGCCTTGGTAAATTCAAGAAAACTGAAATCGTATCAAGTATCTTTTACAACCACAATGCTATGAGACTAGATATCAATTACAGGAAAGAAAACTGTAAAAAATACAAACACATGGAGGCTAAACAATATGCTACTAAATAACCAAGAGATCACTGAAGAAATCAAAGAGGAAATCATAAAATACCTAGAAAGAAATGACAATGAAAACACAATGGCCCAAAACATATGGGGTGCAGCAAAAGCAGTTTAAGAGGGAAGTTTAAGGCAATATAATCCTATCTCAAGAAACAAGAAACATCTCAAATAAACAACCTAACATTACACCTAAAGCAATTTAGAGAGAGAACAAAAACAACCCAAAGTTAGCAGAAGGAAAGAAATCATAAAGATCAAATCAGAAATAAACGAAAAAGAAATGAAGGAAATGATAGCAAAGATCAATAAAACTAAAAGCTGGTTCTCTGAGAAGATAAACAAAATTGATAAACCATTAGCCAGACACATCAAGAAAAAAAGGGAGAAGACTCAAGTCAACAGAATTAAAAATGAAAATGGAGAAGTAACAACTGACACCACAGAAATACAAAGGATCATGAGAGATTACTACAAGCAACTATATACCAATAAAATGGACAACCTGGAAGAAATGGACACATTCTTAGAAAAGCACAATCTTCCGAGACTGAACCAGGAAGAAAGAGAAAATATAAACAAACCATTAACAAGCACTGAAATTGAAACCGTGATCAAAAATATTCCAGGGCTTCCCTGGTGGTGCAGTGGTTGAGAGTCCGCCTGTTGATACAGGGGACATGGGTTTGTGCCCTGGACCAGGAAGATCCCACATGCCGCGGAGCGGCTAGGCCTGTGAGCCATGGCCGCTGAGCCTGTGCATCCAGAGCCTGTGTCCCTCAACAGGAGAGACCACACAGTGAGAGGCCCACGTACCGCAGAAAAAAAAAAAAAAAAATATATATATATATATATATATATACACACACACACACACATATATTCCAACAAACAAAAGCCCAGGACCAGATGGTTTCACAAAATTCTATCATTTAGACAAGAGCTAACACCTATCGTTCTCAAACTCTTCCAAAATATAGCAGAGGGAGGAATACTCCCAAACTCATTGTATTAGGCCACCATCAATCACCCAGATACCAAAACCAGACAAAGATGTCACACAAAAAGAAAACTACAAGCCGATAACACTGATGAACATAGATGCAAAACTCCTCAACAAAATACTAGCAAACAGAATCCAACAGCACATTAAAAAGATCATACACCATGAACAAGTGGGGTTTATCCCAGGCATGCAAGGATTCTTCAATAAACGCAAATCAATCAATCTGATAAACCATATTAACAAATTGAACGAGAAAAACCATATGATCATCTCAAGAGATGCATAAAAAGCTTTTGATAAAATTCAACACCCATTTATGATTAAAAACTCTCCAGAAAGTAGGCACAAAGGGAACTTACCTTAACAAAATAAAGGCCATATATGACCAACATAGAGCCAACATCGTTATCAATGGTGAAAAACTGAAACCATTTCTACTAAGATCAGGAAAAAGACAAGGTTGCCCACTCTCAGCACTACTATTCATCTTAGTTTTGGAAGTTTTAGCCACAGAAATCAGAGATGAAAAAGAAATAAAAGGAATCCAAACTGGAAAAGAAGAAGTAAAACTGTCACTGTTTGCAGATGACATGATACTATACATAGAGAATCCTAAAGACACTACCAGAAAACTACTAGAGCTAATCAATGAATTTGGTAAAGTAGCAGGATACAAAATTAATGCACAAAAATCTCTTGCATTCCTATACACTAATGATGAAAAATCTGAAAGAGAAATTAAGGAAACACTCCCATTTACCATTGCAACAAAAAGAATAAAATACCTAGGAGTAAACCTACCTAAAGAGACAAAAGACGTGTATGCAGAAAAGTAAGACACTGATAAAAGAAATTAAAGATGATAGAAACAGATGGAGAGATATACCATGTTCTTGGACTGGAAGAATCAACATTGTGAAAATGACTCTACTACCCAAAGCAATCTGCAGATTCAATGCAATCCCTATCAAACTACCAATGGCATTTTTCACAGAAGTTGAACAAAAAATTTCACAATTTGTATGGAAAAACAAAAGACCCTGAATAGCCAAAGCAATCTTGAGAAAGAAAAATGGAGCTGGAGAAATCAGCTGAGCTCCCTGACTTCAGACTGTACTACAAAGCTACAGTAGTCAAGACAGTATGGTACTGGCACAAAAACAGAAATATAGATCAATAGAATGTGGTTGGAAAGCCCAGAGATAAACCCACACACATATGGTCACCTTATTTTTGATAAAGAAGGCAAGAATATACAATGGAGGGCTTCTCTGGTGGCGCAGTGGTTGAGAGTCCACCTGCCGATGCAGGGCACACGGGTCTGTGCCCCGGTCTGGGAAGATCCCACATGCTGCAGAGTGGCTGGACCCGTGAGCCATGGCGGCTGAGCCTGCGCGTCCGGAGCCTGTGCTCTGCAACGGGAGAGGCCACAACAGTGAGAGGCCCACATACCGCAAAAAAAAAAAAAAAAAAAAAAAAAGAATATACAATGGAGAAAAGACAGCCTCTTCAATAGGTGGTGCTGGGAAAACTGGACAGCTACATGTAAAAGAATAAAATTAGAACACTCCATAACACCATACGCAAAAATAAACTCAAAATGGATTAAAGACCTAAATGTAAGGCCAGACACCATCAAACTCTTAGGGGAAAACATAGGCATAACACCCTATGACATACATCACAGCAAGATCCTTTTTGACCCACCTCCTAGAGAAATGGAAATAAAAACAAAAATAAACAAATGGGACCTAATGAAACTTCAAAGCTTTTGCACAGCAAAGGAAACCGTAAACAAGATAAAAAGACAACCCTCAGAATGGGAGAAAATATTTGCAAATGAAGCAACTGACAAAGGATTAATATCCAAAATATACAAGCAGCTCATGCAGCTTAATATCCAAAACGCAAACAACCCAATCCAAAAATGGGCAGAAGACCTAAACAGACATTTCTCCAAAGAAGATATACAGATTGCCAACAAACACATGAAAGGATGCTCAACATCACTAATCATTAGAGAAATGCAAATCAAAACCACAATGAGGTATTACCTCACACCAGTCAGAATGGCCATCATCAAAAAATCTACAAACAATAAATGTTGGAGAGGGTGTGGAGAAAAGGGAACCCTCTTTCACTGTTGGCAGGAATGTACATTGATACAGCCACTATGGAGAACAGTATGGAGGTTCCTCAAAAAACTAAAAATAGAAGTACCATACGACCCAGCAATCCCACTACTGGGCATATACCCTGAGAAAACCATAATTCAAACAGAGTCAGGTACCACAATGTTCACTGCAGTTCTATTTACAATATCCAGGACATGGAAGCAACCTAAGTGTTCATCGACAGATGAATGGATAAAGAAGATGTGGCACATATATACAACGGAATATTACTCAGTCATAAAAAGAAACAAAATTGAGTTATTTGTAGTGAGATGGATGGACCTAGAGTCTGTCATACAGAGTGAAGTAAGTCAAAATACCATATTCTAACACATATATATGGAATCTAAGGAAAACAAAAAATGTTCTGAAGAACCTAGGGGCAGGACAGGAATAAAGACACAGTCGTAGAGAATGGACTTGAGGACATGGGGAGGGGGATGGGTAAGCTGGGATGAAGTGAGAGAGTGGCATGGACATATATATACTACCAAATGTAAAACAGCTAGTGGGAAGCAGCCACATAGCACAGGGAGATCAGCTCGGTGCTTTGTGACCACCTAGAGGGGTGGGATAGGGAGGGTGGGAGAGTGGCGCAAGAGGGAAGGGATATGGGGATATATGTATACATATAGCTGATTCACTTTGTTATACAGCAGAAACTAGCACAGCATTGTAAAGCAGTTATATTCCAATAAAGATGTTTTAAAAAAAAACAACTATACTTCATAAAATTAGAAAAAGAAAAAAAAATAAAAAGGCAAACTGCGAAAAAAAAATGTAGTCTCCAATGTGATGTTATTTGGATGTGGAGCCTCTGGGAGGTAACTGGGTTGTGAGGGCAGACTCATGAATGGGATGAGGGTCTTATACGAAGAGGTCAGAGAGCTGATGCACTCTCTTTCTACCCTGTGTGGTCACAATGAGAAGTTGGCAGTTTGCAACCTGGAGGAGGATCCTCACCGGAACCCTACCATACTGGCCCCCTGATCTCAGACATACAACTATGGGAAATAAATTTCTGTTGTTTATAAGCCTCCAGTCTATGGGAATCTGTTACAACAACCTGAACTAACACACTGTACTTAACATCCTGATATTTTTGTATGACTTTCACTAAGTACTTCAATTTAGTCAAGAAATGGCATTAGTCAAGCTATAAACTCTAAGCAGAGGATATTCTATCACTCGGAGTAAATCTGAAAAGGATAGTTACTTTCTGGCTATTAACACCATAATATCTTCATTAAAAAAAATGAAAGAGCTATGAAATCTTTTATTTAAAAATGTACACCAAATACCGGCCTCACCTGAGTCTCCTGAGCAATAGAATCAGACATTTCAACTTCTCTTTACATTTCTGTCTCATACCCTATTCAGACATAGGACCAGCTTAAACATTGTCCAAGACTAAAGAAATTAACTGTTCATATCCCTAATATTCACACTTAGAAGACTTTTTTACCCGAGGAGAATAGAAACCAGAATATATAGCATAAATCCCTGGGTGTGTAGACTTGCACTTTCTCCTGGAGCACAGTAATTCCTTTTCTATACTTTTCCTGGAGTCATCATTTTACAATTTGGTATACTGTCAACCCTGACTCATCCGCAAAACAAGCAAGCAACCTGAAATGTTCAAGAAACATGGAACAGCATCAGCACTAATTTCTCAATGGAGAAAATAAATGTAAGGATACACGAGGTCTCACACCAGCCCTAATTTTGAGTAGGTAGCAGCTCCTCAAACTTCGTTTTTCCATTTTATGTATTCTACAACCCTCTGAGCAACTCACGATGTATGTGCAAGGGACCATGGTGGACATAAGGGGAAAGAAACACCAAGATGAATCAGAAAGATCCTACCCTAAGGAATTTCCCAGTCTAGAAAGTGAGCTAAAACACAAACAAACCTATCTTTATAAACTACACACACAACAACAACAAACATCTGGAACTCTTGTCCAAGAGTAGATGGTATTTGTAGCAGTAAAACCAAAGTAGCTCATGTTAGGGTAAAATCAAGTATTTCCACCACGGTCGCCCACTGTTAACCACTAGAGCAGACTGTGTCGTTAAGACCACAGCTCTGAAGTGGTCTGAAGTGAGCTGCAGCTCCAGCTCAACAGCCGATTAGCTAAAGTCCTTGGACAAGTTTCTCAACCTCTTTAAGTCTCATTTTATTCCTCTGTAAAGTAGGGATTATTAGAGTACCTCTCTCGTGATACTAAGATTGAGATACTGCAAATAGAGTGCTTATTAGCATGTTGTTTGACCCAAATTATCACTCAGTTTTCTAGGTGAAAATTGGGGTAGGAATAGACAACCACAGGCTTCCTGGAAACTGAAGAGAATACAACAGAGAAGGAAGAGGAAACAGGCAGAGTAGGAACACTTTGAACTCCTATACTCTTGATAGCTCATTTCAATATACACTAGACCAGTATGTCTTTACCTTGGCTGAAAAGCCCCCTCTATTTTGGAGCCTATCTGGAACTCGCTCTAGAGCCCCTGAATCAGAATCTGAGGTGAGCTTCAAGCATCTATATTAGTAAGCCTCAAAGGTGAGTATCATGGGGCTTCCCTGGTGGCGCAGTGGTCGCGAGTCCACCTGTTGATGTAAGGGACACGGGTTCGTGCCCCGGTCCGGGAAGAGCCCACGTGCTGCAGAGTGGCTGGGCCCGTGAGCCATGGCCGCTAAGTCTGTGCTCCGCAGTGGGAGAGGCCACAACAGTGAGAGGCCCGTGTACCGCAAGAAAAAAAAAAAAAAAAAAAAAAAGGTGAGTATCATGCATACCTAAGTCTGAGAATGACTGTGGAAGACAAAATATTTTGTGTTTCAGTATTTGTTTTAGTCATAATTCAGCTAAGATCTGATGCTTTACTTTGAGGCTAACAGAGATTCCAGGCTTCAAAATTTCAGGATCGGGCTTCCCTGGTGGTGTCGTGGTTGAGAGTCCGCCCGCCAATGCAGGGGACGCGGGTTCGTGCCCCGGTCCGGGAGGATCCCATATGCCACGGAGCACCTGGGCCCGTGAGCCATGGCCGCTGAGCCTGCGCGTCCGGAGCCTGTGCTCCACAACGGGAGAGGCCACAACAGTGAGAGGCCCACACACCGCAAAAAAAAAAAAAAAAAAAATTTCAGGATCACTGTCCAAAGTTCTATCCAGAAGTCTTCCTAACAGGGTTCTCGCTGATCCATCAGCACCTCACCCCAGGCTTCCATTCACTGTGATGGAAAGGAGAGCATCACACAGAGATGCCCTCACTCTTCCATTCAGATGTTCTGGCCATCCCATCTATCCTTTTGTTTCCACATCCTTCTCATCTCACTTATCTCCATCACCAGTGAATCCTTAACTAATTTATCCAAGATGATGTTGCCACATTGCTTTCAAATATATTTATAGTCAACTCTATTAAAAAACGTTGTCTACATATGTCAATTCTAATGTTTGTGGTGTCCTAGCAGATACTGCCTAGGTTTCCAAAAGATTTTAAAACATTAATTATTTTTAAAAGTCTGAGGAAACAAGAAAGCCATCAATATATTACAACTATTTTAATCTTCAAGAAAGGAAGAGAGAAGAAAGTCTTGCATTTTCCTTGAAATTTTTGTGTGTTCAATTCAAATCATGATACTTCAAGAGACTATAGTATCATTTAAAATGAGAGAGATAAAATATTTACAGAAAAATTTCATTAAAATTACTCAGTTAATTTACCAGTGCTCATACCTCTCCAATTATACGAAAATTTTTATTGGAAGGGGGCGTGATTAAAGAAGAACTACCCACCTGACTTAGTAATAGATCCAAGCTAGCTGATCAAGCAACTGCCATCTGGTCAATCAACTGCCATTTGAAAAGCTGTTCTAAAAATACCTTCATATAAGTACCTAAATCTCATCAAAATGTAATGACTTCTAATTTATGTTAGCTAGCAGGAAACAAACTTTCACTGCACATTTTAGATTCCTACTTGTAATACAATTACCAAACCTCTCCAAGATTCCCAAATAATTTCCCTGAAAGAAAGACGAAGTAACGTATCCTGATTCTATACCACTTTACTGAGTTGTCACTCTAGCCTTGTACATTAGAGCAATCTCCGGCAGCCTTTAAAATAAAGCTAAGTCCATCCACCTGTTTTTGCTCAATACGCTAGCAGTGAAATATACAAAACATGTATTTCTTATTTACACAAAGTAAATGGCCGCAGTACAGAAAACTAAGCAGGTGGTTGGCTATCCACCAACTGTGAGACTATTTACTCTTCCGTAAAATAGGGACAACACAGAATTCCCTGCCTCACAGGTCACTGTGATATTCAAATTAGAAAAGCATACTGTGAACCCTAAAGCAGTATGACTATTAAATATGTACACACATAAATACTTTTCTATCAAAACTATGTTCGAAGGCGAAAGTACAGACACTATAAAAATAGTGAAACAATCCTTTCATTTGAGTTGCTGTTTCTGAAGTGTCAGGCATTCAACTGGAGCCAAGATTTTCTAAGAAGCCAGTCTTTCCTAAAGATGTAAGTCACTGGGCACCAGATTGTACCCATGAATCTCCTTCTCACATTTGCACAGGCAGATTATCCCACAAAAGCCTTAGCAAGTTAAGAGCAACAAAACAAGGAGTAAACACCCAAGGACAAATCCCTGAGAAAACGC
Organism: Phocoena sinus; assembly: GCF_008692025.1. Lineage (NCBI taxonomy): Eukaryota > Metazoa > Chordata > Mammalia > Artiodactyla > Phocoenidae > Phocoena > Phocoena sinus. The sequence goes on from NC_045768.1 coordinate 72,781,022, forward strand.
AGTGTTTTGGGCATAGTGTTTGGGGACAAGCCATACCCAGGTTTGCATGGTAAAGATACAGAGAAAAGGAATGGGACAGGTTCTTTCCACACACAGCAGCCACTGCCACCCCGGCTTCTACAAAGCTAGTGGTTTAGGTGACTCTGATCAACACAGCAGGCTCAGGATCCCATTGCACATTCGACTTGGCTCGGGATCACCCAACTGAATTTGCTAACACAGTGACTCCAGAAGAATCACCCATTAAAAACAATCCAAATACAGACTCTAAATGTGCAGAAAGCCTTTTGTGATCTCCGCTGGAGCTTAGAGTATCTAACAGCTGCAACTGTGACTATTCTAGCTAATTGCTCTCAGCAACAAAAATAAACAATCACTCCAGGAAGAAGACTGTAACCCGCCAAATATTAATGAATTTTTTAACAGTCAAAAATCTCAAATCTTAGTTTAAAGGCCTTGCTACCGGTAAAAATAAAATGTCTCAAAGAACAAACACAGGGTTGAGGAGGCCCAGAAAGAAAAGTCCTTATTTTGTATTTAATCCTCCCCTGTCCCCTTCCTCCCCCCCCAAAAAAGAAAAAAAGGAAAGTGCCTTGTGTCTGGAAGAATTTAAGCAATCTGAGTTAAAATTTATTTTAACTCATAACTTTTTAACATATGGGGGAAAAGAGTCGCACTGATTGGAGCTATTTTTAAAGTGCAGCTCTACTGTAAAAATAGACATTTACTCATAAGGATGCTTGAATAGAGAACAAGCCCAATCTACGTCTCATTGTTAAGAAAGGGGTGAAAAAAGACTGTCGTATTTTCTGGAGAGCCGTTTATGGTCCGCCTGTGATGTCACAGCAGCATCCAGGTGCACTCTAACGAGCGTCTTTCAGTCTCCTCCATCCTTTTACAAGTGCTCTCCTACCATCAGCTTTTTCTCCCAGAACATGCAATAAGGGGCCAGTATTTACGCAGACCCTCGCTGGAAAGAAGATCACGGCAATCAGAGACCTATGGAAAGAGGAAAATTTACTCACCCACACTTGGGTTCATCGTCCTCCTCTCCTCAAAGCCCCTATTCAGGAAGGGAGCATTTCCTTTTTCTAAGGAAAGAAAGGATAGAAGCAGTTGACGTATCAGTATGGTAGGGTATCTGCGTGTCCCCTGTCCAGACGGAGAAGAAGTAGCTTCACACTTCTCCCTTCCCATTCAGGCCCCTGATGCTTAGCTGAAGTCTGCAACCAAACTGCCCACCTTAGACAGTGGCAAGGAGGCATTTAGGCACATCCCCACACTGAGACTTGGAGATACTGCCGCAGTTTCTATACTTCAATTGGTCTTCAGTCTTTATTAAAACCTGGAGGAATGGAGTTGTAATGGGAAACCATGTAGAATTCCTGATTTCTATACCTCCCTGACATGTGAGCAGCAATCAATACAAACAAAACTAGATAACAGCTTTCATGTGCCTTATCTTAAACCAAAATCAAAACGCATTATTTTATGTCTGTTAAAAAATTTCTCCATACACTCATGAACAAAATCAAAAGGAAGGAAAACAGCTTTATCAAGAAAAAAACAAATTTGAATGTTTAAAATCTTTATGAAGAAGGTGAGATATATAATCACAGCTTCAAGCAAAGAAGTGTCAGAGGGGGCTTCCCTGGTGGCGCAGTGGTTGAGAGTCCGCCTGCCGATGCAGGGGACACGGGTTCGTGCCCCAGTCGGGGAAGATCCCACATGCCGCGGAGCGGCTGGGCCCATGAGCCATGGCCACTGAGCCTGTGCGTCGAGAGCCTGTGCTCCGCAATGGGAGAGGCCACAGCAGTGAGAGGCCCGTGTACTGGGGGGAAAAAAAAAAAAGTGTCAGAGGAAAAAAGGTATCTTTTTCAGGAAAGGATTGAGTAATTTTTGACTTGTTACTTTTTGTACTGTATAAATTTCCTACAGTGACCATATTTTTACTGCTTAAACTTATCCACAAGGATGTAAATTATACTGAGTGTACCACAATAAAATACTACATGCACTTAACCTATATTCAATTTCTAGATACCCTACATATCCTGCAGGAATCAAGAAATCTCATCCCACAAAAGGACACAGTTTATGAAAGTTAATTCAGTGTGTGTTTTGGTACTTGAATGATAGCAAAGGGCAGAGTTCCAAGAGTTAGGAGAACTGGGTTCAAGTGCCAGGTCTCGTGTTAGCAAAAGAACCTTGGAGAACCTTAACTTCTCTGGGCCTGACTCAAATCTGAAGAATTAAGGTGCTAAAAGATGCCTGAGGTGTCTTCCAGCTCAAAACCAGAGCGAAAATAGACACAAATTAAATCTTCAGCCCTGAAACAGCAAAGCAACTGGTATAGAGTAGATGCTTAATATACATTTAATGAAAGAGTTAACAGAAGGGAAGTTTTAAAAAAATAATGTATTTAAAAGAGAGCTTCCCAACTTGTGTGCCATGGCATGCGGCCTTATCATAGAAGGATTATGGGTATGTAAAGATATTGATCTCCTCAGGACTGGAGCCAAGAACATGAAGTTTGAGAAGCACAACTTAATACTACCATCACACCAAAATACAAATCATCTGTATTAGGATAAGTTTCAGATAAACTTCTAAGAAGTTCTCACCACCCTTCACTTAGGAAACACAGAATGTCTGCCTTATCATTTGGTACTCAGGCCATTTAATCCTAAGACAGAAAACATGAGGAGCAATTTACTTGAAGAAGCAAAGAGGCTTTCCTTACGTGATGTACGGGTGCAAAGCAGGTACTTCTTAAAGAGTAATTCCTGAAAAGCAGAATCCTCTCAACATATACTTGAGATCAAATGGAGAACACACAGCAGCAACCATTCTCAAGAGATGAAATTCTGCTAAACATTTAAGTAATACGGTAACAACTGCAATTTCTGCTTCCACATATACAGCAATAGCTACTTATCCTCTTGGATAAGTATTCAGGGATGTTTTGGTGTGAGAATCTGCATTATTTCTTGTAATTATTACTACTTGCAACTTCACAAAAGCTACGTTTTGATAAAGGAAAAGACCTAGAACATGCCTGTAAACATATAAGGGTTTACTTTCAACACGGTGCTCAACATGGTACTTCCGGGTCTGAGAACTAAAAGCTGTGCATCTTCTGGATGTCTGACCACCTGCATTTGTGCATTGTAGCCTCCCTCCCCCCATCCTCACCGCAGCTGCCACACCTTTGTCACAATCCAGCCCAATCCAGAGAACAAAGCTACCTCGACAGCTGTGCTTCATTCCACAGGGTGGGTCACCCTGAAGATGGCTGCCAGTTTCTTCACATCTGCAAGGAGGTCCACAGTAGGGTTGGCTGCTTCCAAAACTGGACAAGGAGAATTCTCCGAAGGAGTGCACAATAAAAATCAGAGTTAGAGATAGCACTGGGCTATAGACAATCTGTAGGTCAAAGGGCCCTTCAGGACAAACAAACACACGCCTTCCCCTGAAGGGCTATTTAAATGGGCTGCCTTTCTGTGGTTCTTCACTGAAATGCAAGGTATGGCTATTAACTGAGCTTCCCAAACAACAGCAGAAAGGTAAAAAGCTGTCAAACTAAAACCTCATCTTGGAAATATCTGAGAAATATTTCAATTTTATAATTTTCCCCTCACCTTCCATGCAGGTGATACCTGAGTGATAGGTAAGTATGAAATGTAAATCCAACATTTAAGAGTGAACCAGGTACCATGGCACTAGAAATAGCATAACCACTAAAGAAGGATCACTTTATCATCTTAAATTATTGAGTTTGAGAAGTATACATTGTGAGAAAGAGATTGATCCACCATTCTCTTACTAGGGAGATCTAGTTTCATTTGGTCTTTTTGCATACACTGAACAACATGCTCCAAATACCAATGACTTCTTTTAAAAGAAGTCAATGTCCTTACCAGCAAGTTCTCTGCAACTCCAAAAATCACATATAATCTATCATAGCAAGTATTTCTAGTGTTACAATAGAAATGGGCAAGGTAACAAGAACAAAATTTCAATGTTTAGATACTCTGTATTTCATTATGGACTCAATTTTCTGACTAATCTGAGATTTAACTAGTCATGAACACAAAAATGTTTAATGAGCTCATAGGTCTGTACTGAATATGACTTAATAGCCCAGAAACTGTTACAAGTAGACAGAAGCTTCCCTACATGTCTTTGATCAGTGTTCTCTTCGTGGATTCCCTCCCCCAATCTCTTTTAAATCCCACCTATCCTTAGTGATGCAGCTCAACTGCTACCACTTTTGTGTGGCTGCCCATTCCCACCCCACTATCCTCAGCCAATACACACACACACACACACACACACACACACACACACACGCAGACATGTATGAGTCACTCCCATCTTCCTTTTCTTTTTAATGTACTCTGTTCATAGCATTCTTGTCTTTCTTTGTATTGTATAGTTACTTGTGGATGCGGACAAATCTTCTGGAGAATAAGACAGGCTATGTTAAGGACAGAGAGGCATATGACTTCCAAACGGGTTCATGCTTGACTGCTCTAAGGTATTCGAAAATGTAACATCCATGAGTATTTCTGGGGGTTAGTATCTATTACATCTTAATCTACATCTTTAGTTTTTTAAGCTAAAAGTAGTATTAATAATGAGTGTGAGACCCTAAGATTTTGACATGTTTTCATTCAAAGAATAAAGCTAGTCAGCATACTTTTAATATTCAGGATATTTTACCATGAGTGCTTTGCAAGTTGTCACTCTGTATATTATATGTTTAGAGAGACCAAGACCATCCAGCCAATTCCTCCATCAACCTAACTATCCACACAGGCAATGTCTTTATTGTGTATAATAACGTTTATTTTGCTTCAGAAAGGATATGGACAACTTAATGAACAGGAGAGCATCTCAAGATTGACCAAACTAAATGATACTGATGCCAGATTGAAAATTACACAAATGAGGGACTTTCCTGGCAGTCCAGAGGTTAAGACTCCACGCTTCCACTGGAGGGGGCGCGGGTTCAACCCCTGGTCAGGGAAACTAAGATCCCACATGCCCGAGGGGCACGGTCAGAAAAAAAAAAAAAAATTAGTAACAAATGAGCTAATAATCAATCCAAGAAAGGAAAAGCAGAATCTATAAGAAGAACAGAGCAGGTTCACTCTTATGAGTTGTAAAGGGGTTTGTAACAACTACAGCAAGTTAGCTGGACACCTGCTTCCAGGTGGCATGGCAGGGTGGCTTGTCTGTTCTCACTTCTAAGTAACAGTTTCCAAGAAGGTAAGAGCCACATCTTGCTCATTTTTACAGACCCAGGACACAGCATAGATAACCAATAAACCTGTGCTGAATAACCAAAAAATACTTCTGTTTATTTCTATGAACCAGAACACTGGAAAGGTTCATTTCAGTAACCCCATGTCAACAGGCTACCTGTATTAACGTGTAGATGTTTTAGTCCTTCCAACCTGAAGGGAATTGAGCCCACTTTTGAAAATTTTCAGAGAAAGAATACAAACAACAGTAGAGAAAAAAATGAACCACTTGCTGAAATAACTGAGGCTATAAATGCTCTTCAAATAATAATCAATTCTGTTATAATTCTAGCAATACTTTTGTTCTCTTCCACTGTTTGAGGATCCAATATGGTAGTACAGGCATAAAGGATCAAAACCACTGCCTTTTTTTTTTTGTATTTTCTACCAACAAGGTATACACATACTGTTCTAGAAGTATATTAAAATGTCAACATACTTCTTACTAAAGTATATGCATTTTCTTATTTCTAGGTACCCCTTTGAGTGGGAAATTACAAGTTTCCACTACATTTTTTTGATCATCACATAAAATAAGGCTAGGACACTTGCAATCTGTTTATTTTTAAAAAAACATTAAGGTTAAATTGCTAGCACCTTTCCTCAAATCAGATTATAATAATGTAAAATGATGTTAAGATTCAAAATTTATACTGGCTAATCTAACACTGAATTGTGATAACCTGGATGATTTGCAAGCATAAGGTGAGAAGGAATTCTGAGGAAAAAAACTTTTTTCCTTAAGCACACCAACAGTGTCACAAACCTTTACTGAGAATTTTCCCCTTATCTGCTCAAATATAAAAGAACTGCTGACATGCAAACCAGTCAAAATACTGATAAGCATACAAGAGGAGAGAGGTGAGGGGAGGATGTTCCAAAATCACAAAATTAGAGTATTGAATTCCTGTAATAAAAAAGGGAGCATGGAGATTTGAGATTAATTGCATGTTGGAAGAAAAAAAATTGTCTTGTCACTCAGCTGAGCTCTTGACTACTAAACTGTGAATTCAGGACAATTACTTTTAGAATGGCTTTTTACCAAAAAAGCTGACAGACACAATCAAATTAAAAGAAGCCATTTAGTATATACTTTGTTTAAAAAAAAAAAAAGAAAAAAAGCACTTCATTATCGTATCAAGTTTTCTTAAGTTCTACAGAAGTAGAACCTTTGTATAAAGGATGAGCAAGAAATATTTTCCTTCCTCCACAGATCTGCTAAGGATGCTTACCAGGGCGGAATATATATGTGAAACAGCGTTGGCAGAGTTCATGATTTGTACACGTGTTACTACATACATCAACCCTAACCTAATGGAAACTGAGTTTCTGATTTTAGAGGAGTCTCTTGATAATCTGGCATTGGCAACAAAAGTTACACTCAACAACAGTTGATTCTATGGGTGAATTAAATTTTGCCAGTGGCAGCAGAGTAAGTTACCTTCCTTCTATTTGGTTTTTCTTTAGCTCAAGTAAATGTGTGAGGACAATTTCCATTTGTTTAAAAAAAAAAAAAGTTAATGATTATTCAATCAGAGGTATAGAATGATGTCAGCATCCAATTACCCAAACTGTACAACTAGCCAATGAAAGCACGTATCCCTATAAAAATTACCCATCAAGTTAATGTTTGAAAGCCAACTTATCAGAAGGTGTCATTCAAAAAAATTTTTTTGCACTTTCTACTTCAATTAACATGCCTTTTGGAATACTTTACATAACACTGCTTTCAACTAAAGCTCTGAGGGAACCTCTTAACTCAAGAGAGCAAGTTTATTAGACTGAGCACAGGAGCCCCAAAAAATGTATAAAGACCTACTCACCACACTGTTCTTTCCCTTCAACTTTGTTTATTGATGTACTGAACATGAAAAAGTACAAAGAATCCAAACACAAAAGAAAACATGTACAGCCTCTTAAATACTCAACAGAATATATTTTCTATTCCAACAGATGTGAATTAAGTCATACTGTACAACTTCAAATAAATACCAGCCTTACATTTTATTAAGTGCTCTGATAAACACTGTAAAGTGAAGCACAATTTGCATGCCCTCTCATCAATGCCTTGGTTTGCTACAGTAGTATAGGAAAGAAGCATGTAGCTGCTGTTTTCCCGTGAGGGAAACCTTACTTTTTTTAAGTATATACATGTATCTTGTTTTTTAGTTTTTTTGTTATTTTTTAAATGCAGGTTAACTCTGACAATCTAAATGCACCTAAGGATATGAGAAAGTGCTAAGCCAATTGATTTCTGAATAGCATTGAGTGGGTCAGCATGAAAACTCGCTTATTCACTTTAGCACGCGCCTCACAGTATATGTACTGTACTATACTGAAAATTTTTATAACTACAATTTTAAATAATAAAAATAAAACTCAACGCAACTGCAAAGATAATGTACAACTATGTTATGCATAGCACATTGCCTGTTCTAAGGGGAAGCATGTGAGCATCTCAGTTTATACAAAAAGCAGGACGTAACTATATAGTTCTCAGTGCATCCTGATGAAGGCATTTTTGCCTTCAGCTTTTTTGAAAATTTATTATAAGCTAGATGCTAATCAGAAAATATTTTGTATTTTTTAAAATTTCTTTCATACATGGTAAAGACTTATTTTATTATTTCCCCAAATAGTGGTTTAAGCATCATACAAAGTTAAATTTCAATAGCATACAGATATTTATGACTTTTGTATGAAAAATGTAAGGAAATTTGTTCAAAACCTATGGTTATACTCATTTTTTTTTTACCACAAACATATTTATAAACGAAAATGTAGCATCACCATAAACAGCTGAAGCTAGACTATCTACAGACAAAATTAGCAACAAATCTGATGCACTGTAAATTCAAGTCCTCAGGACAACAAAAGTGATTAAGCAAGACCTCAAGTAACAATGTTAATGCCATTTACAAAGGAAAAAACTGATACAAAAACATTCAAAACCTGAACATCACTTGGCATGTAAGGAAAAAAAAAAATCAAATTAGCTGAAAGGTTCATAACACAAGGTCTTATTTACATTACACAAAGCTCAGGTGTTAGCCTTGAACATAACTTTCAAAATACCTTCAAATATATCCAACTCAGATCACTTTTGCCGATCTGCTGCAGTACAAATCATGTGCAACATCTTTTTTCCTTAAGACAAAACAATTCTTCAAACAATACTGCAAGTACATCACTAAACACCATGAGCTCTATCTGAAGGGATTTCTTTAGGAAGAACAGATTTTTTTTTTCCCCCATCTCGTGGTAATTTAAACTTCTTGCCTGCTCTTATATATTCTTTTGTAAATTTTTTTTGTTTCAAAATCACAAATCAATGTGAGCCACCTATCACATAATAACCAGGATGATCAGACGCTCCACTGGTGATTACAAAAACGAAACCAGCAGTGTTTCCCCCATTGATTCTACTCCTTTCATACAAAGATCTCAAAAGTATTTTCTACATCATAAATCTTTCTAAATTTTCCAACCACTGCAAATTTCCTGGTAAATTTTAAAAGCTCACTAGGTGTCATATGAAGAGATTTCTCAAAGTATTCAAGTCAAAATATTTGTTCCAGGACCAGTAAAAAGTTTCTCCAAATTTTCTTTTTTATAAAAATAGATGCTTTTTTTAAACCCACATCAAAGAGGCTCTTATCTCTTTGGCAAGGTACTGCTTTACGAAAAGTTCTCCAGTATTCTTACAATAAGCGTTTATAATGTAGCCCCCCTTCCCCAACCCAAATCATAATTACAAAATAAATACTGTTTTTAACTTCATAAATAAAAATGTAAACTTCAAAATACTTTTCTCAGACATAACAGCAATGCTTTAAATGTAAACCAAACACAAAGCTAATCAGAAAAAGAAAAAAAAGGGGGCGGGGGGAAAGACACAACCAACTAAAGAATTACAACACAAAGCCTCAATATTTACTCACAGGTTCAAGGCAGTTATGTAAAAAGAAAAGAAATGTCTTCCCTTAGCTGAAACACTTTAAAAGGTCCACCTTCTTCAAAGAAGGCAATAGAATGCAATGTGACAGGTAAAAACCCTGTACCTCTTGTCCATATTCAAACATAAAAGATATTTAAGAAGTTTTAATTCAAATACTAGCAATAAAAAATCTCACATATTTCTTAGGATGCTAAGTAGTCGTTTTATCCCATCTCAACACTGACTTACAAAGACATTTACTAATGTATAAAGTTTCTCTTAACTTGCCTTTGTTGTATAGTTTTCATATATAAATGGACTGAGGACAAGAGCTCATTAGGCTTTGTGCGTTTTGTTTGTCTTAAAGGAGACCTGCAGTACTCTGTCTCCCAGACGGTATCCATTGAGGCTAGCTATCGCCATGGCAGCCTCATCATAGTTTGTCATAGTCACAAATCCAAAACCTTTGCATTTATTGGTGTTAAAGTCACGGATGACCTTCACGTTGGTGACAGCTCCAAAAGGCCCAAACATTTGCCACAGGATACTCTCATCTGCGTCAGGAGCCAGGTTGTACACAAAAATACACCACCCTGTTCCTGGGTGCCCAGGGATATTAATTCCAGCCAAACTGGTCATTCCATCAATGGTCATTGGAGAAAACCTACTAAACAAAATAGGAGAAACACACACACACATGCACACACACACACACACACGCACACACATGCACAAATAGAAACAGAGGTTGGTTACAGCAATGGACTTAATTCTTTCCCCTTTCCCATCCCAAGAGTTTCAGTAACTCCCCTCCCCACAACAGATACATACAACTATTTCAGGTTTCAGCCAAAGTCGGTGTGTGGCTTGCAGTGGCATGCTATAATATCATGGTATTAATAAGTTATGAAATGGTCACATATGCTGTATTGAAAAATATTACTCACAATAGCAAAGAAATAAATTTGGAACTGGCTTCATGAACTTAAGCAGGACTTGGGGCAAGAAGGACCAACACAGACAGAAACATGCTATAACGTCGCAATGCAAGAGAAAACAAATAATGGGGTTTTTAAAGGCCAGGTGGCATCCAGTGGTATAATAATATTCCTTGAGTCAACCGTGCTTCAAAAACAGCTTTTCATTAGGCTGTACATGCAAAAGAAAACCCAACACAAACTTATGAAGGGTGTCACTCCCCAAATCAAAGAAACTAGTCAATTATGGGAAGGGATTATGATTATCATGAACCTCTATCATTACCTCTTTACTCCATAAGCCATATTGAGCAGATTGTCCAACCTGCAAAACACACATTTAGCAAACTTCAGTTTTTAATTTTTCCCCTTGATGTCCAAGAAAGCTGGGCTCGTTACTGCCATCTTCCAAGGGGATTTTTATATATTAATTGTATGTGAAGTCTCAAAACAGTGGGTCTTCTTACATTTCTGAGAGGATGGTACCCACTGCCAGAAAACAGTAGCTCTTCCAATGGATATAGTTTATCTCTACAAGGGTCAGGGAAATCACTGGTGGTCATCTGAGGAAACCCTTTCAAGAGGAAATGTGGAGGCTCTGGAATACTTAACATTTGGGTTCTCACCTTTTGCAGGCAAGTTCTAAGCACTCCACATGCACCTACATGTCCTTATATTATTTTTAGTTTTCAGAGCTGTTAGTTCCTGAGTATCATAAGGCACTCAGATTAAGGGACTTGCTCAAGGCCAAAGAGTTAGGAAATGGTGGCATCAATATTCAAATTCTGCAGTTTACAAAGAATTCCATAAATTTCCCTTCAACCCCCCAAATACAAAGGACTTTCATTTCTTAAAATCAAAGTGGTGTTATTATAGGTAAAAAGAACCTTATAGACAACCTCAGCTAAACCTCCCATTGCTCAATGTATTCAGCTGAGGTCCACAGAACCTAAGACGACAGACTCACTGAGCAACAAAGCAAGGACTTCAGACCCCAGTCTGACGCTTATTTTGGTTGTCCTACAAGGAGTATAGTCCCACTACTCAGGGTGTAAGAAGCAGGTAGATAGAAACAAACTTAAGTAAGCTTCTCTTAACAATTTTTTTTTTTTTACGAAGTAGATGGCGGTGGGTGGGTACTCTTTAAAACTCTCTACCCTTTTCCTGTTTCAAAAATTAAACTGATGTTTTTAAGCACTTGATTCTTCTTGCTTTATCAGTTTCAAAGAGACCATTCCGATGTTCCACATTTGTGCAATGAGTACCAATCAATGACGTGTGTTTAGAGGAGGTAGGCATAACTGAATACCTCAACTGCCACAATGTTCAACACTCTCCAAGTAAGACCCTGGGTCAGGAGAACATTTTTTTCTTTAACAGCCATGAACAGTTAAGTTTGAAAAATGTTTCAACCTTATTGTCTAACCTGTGGCCTCAAGTGAGGCTAGAGCACACATGAGAAAGCAACTCCTCCTAGTTTCATAAAAGCCTCAAGACGCCTCCTTCTGGTCTTTCAGAACTGGACAAAGAATCTTCACAGGTTCCTATTCCCAATTACCTCTGCACATTTGTGTGTTTCGTAAAATTAAAAAGAAAGAACCGAGCTGACTGTAATGCAAAGTACTATTAAAAAAAAAAAAGGAACAAATCACAGTGACAAAGGAGACTCATCTGTGTGTGGTGTGTGCCTTGTCCCTCTACCCTCTCAGGAGCAGGGACAAGTTCATTACTCATCATACCACTAATCATGGAGCACAGACAGATTGGGTCACTACAGGTTTACAATTAGTATCTGTTGACTGAATCAAAGCATTGAGGTTACTAACATTACCCTTAACTACTTAATCCAGAGTAAGAACTATCAGGAGGGCAGGCTGGGGAGCCTGTTTGCACACGCAAGGGAGAGAGCACATGTATGGAAAAAGTACACAGGTGGGAGGGGGATTTTGTTTTGTGAAAAGGTAATGAGTATAGTCAAAGATGCCATACCCTTATACTCCAAAGTAGAGGCCACAAATACCAGAAATAAGGATGCAAACAAATTAGTATCATCAACAATAAAGTAATCTGATATAGATAATTTCATAGAACTGAATGATCAATACAGAATGCATTTGACATATGACACCAGTAGAACAGAGTAGCATATGGAGCTCTGCTTCCTAAGTACTCAAAGGCTCAGATGCAGAGACACCAAAACAGAGTCACATCATCTCTGCCCATTAATTGTGCAGACTCTATCACCACCAGCTTAGGACACTAACCAAAAGTCCAGAGACAGCATCTCCTAAGCAAGTTTTCAGTATTTTCTAAGTAGGGTAGAAACCAAAACTGCCCCAGAAGTGGATTACATGTGTTAAAAGGAGAGATATCTCATTTCTCACTCTCCACCCCAGGATTCTCCAGGCAGGAGGCCTAGGACTTTTATACTAGGATCTCTGAGGACCCTCTCAATGAGCCTCATATTTGCCCTACCTGTGAAATCCTGTGTGATACCACAATCCTGCCCACTGATATCTTCACTCAGTATTCACTTTAGAAAAAACTCAAGCCAAGTTATCTGCCTCTCCCTCTCTCTCTTTGCTCTCCTTGCCCCTCCCTCCTCTCCCATCAACAAGGAGGAACATGGCACCTAAGAAACAGGACCTAGGCAACACTGAAAACCCCCGCCTGCCCACAGTTGGACCTAGCAGTTTACCCTGCTCTCAGTGCCACACACCCACAGGAGCTGGGAGAAGGCAGTGTGTGCTCCACTAGGGCACCATGTACCCCAAGCCTTGTAGAAGTTGGAAAACTGTCAATTAGGCAGTTAGCTCAGACACAAGGACCACTATTACTCTCCAGAATTATACATTTTTTCTGGGTCTGTCCAGAGTTCAGGGACAGCCATCTTTTGCATGTGATCATTTAATGACAGAAGCCAATTTTTAGTGGAGACCAAGTTAATAGCCTCCAGAATGACCTAGGAGGGGTGTGTGTGATGATATACAGCTGTATGGCAAATAAATATTAAAGTGTCCAATACAAATTTTTTCTAATTTAAAAATAAAGTATTCTTTACTCATTGAATAAATGTACTGCATCCAAAGCCCTCACTCAGTCCCCATGCATCACATACTCTCCTGAGGGAAGATTGAGCAGTCCTCAAAGGGAAAGTGACATAGTCACCTGTTCTTTAGCATGGGCATAATCCACTTTACAAATAACATGTTAAGTGGATTTGAAGGATTAGATTTAATTAAAACAACCCTCAAAGAAGAGGTAGTTTTAAAAAGATTCCTGCAAACAACAAATCATCATCACCATCATCACCATCATCAGAGGGAGGATGACACCAGTAAGGAAAGCCCAAGTAAATAAGAAAAGAGAGAGTTGATTCTCTCTCCTACTCCTAGTACAAGCTACACTATGCGGTTAGACAAAATAATCTAACATGTCTCACATGAAGTCAGACAAGAAATTCCAAATTATCAAGATCATAATTTTATGACTCTTGCTTTAAAGGTATACTATTTACTAAGATATTATGTAAGTGAAAAATGAGCCAGTTAGCATGATTAGCAAAACACTGATATATTGTTTATTTCATCCTTATTTTTATTTTCTGTTTATGATTAGGGTTTATGAATTAATGAATATAATAGCACAAGCCCCCACATGCATATAGTTTATGACTACATGCCTAGTTTCTGATTATAAGTGGGCAATATTTTGAATAGAATATTCCCATTTCAAAGCTAGATGTTTATAAGTACAGAGTGAAAAGAAGGTACCTTCCCAGTTTCCAGGAAATTTAGCTGACAGACTATGGGAGGGCCTACACGCAGGTAGAAGGGGAAATGTCAGTCAAAGTGAGAAATAAAAATATACAGAGAGATTACTAATGGGTAAGAAAATAAAACTCTGAACTCTACAAATAATGGTTCTCAAAACCTCACTAAAGATCACTGACCAAGATCTGCTTTGAATTTAACCCACAACAAGATCATCAACTCATCTCCTTATCTAATTCCTGTAAACAGAGGAAAAAAATTATTCGGGACGATTGATACCAGTGTCTTCCCAAAGTAAATTGTGATAGTGCAACCAGCATATGCCTTAAATGAAACTCAAGTGCTGATTTAAAAGGCTCCTTTAAAAATGCATAAAGGCTTGCACACAAGCCATTAGACTAGACCACATTTAATATAGAAGCAGGCACACAAGCCATTAGACTAGACCACATTTAATAAAATTAAGGCTGCTCCACAAGAAGAGAGATGAAAAAAATTTGGCTGAAAGTTTAATTCAGATACCATGTCCCAAGAACATACTTAAGGGGCTTGAATTACACTATCCATCCAAATAAACAAGGCTGGTCTTATTTTGAAAACTGTAGTCAATTAAATAAGCATATTAGATTAGCAGTGCTCATGTTAAAATAATTCTCTTTCTAATTATTCATATGGGTTGACTGAGCCATAAACCTCCCAAGCCCACTTTTAAACTTAACTCTTATTACATGGATTTTAATTTTTTTTAACCTTAAAAGATAAGGTACATTTCATAAATATTAAAAACATCCTTGGCTATTAATATTTATAACTTGTATTCACTAATGTCTCTCAACTCCCGAGGCACTATGACAACATAAAAACACACAGTGCAAAATTTTCTAAGTGTTCGCAGGAAGGTGACAAACTCAAGGCTGAGAGCATGAGAACACAGATACCAGAGACGAAAGATCTAGGTAATGACCTAGGCCTGAACTACAGAAGAGCAAAATACCAACAAAGCAAGCCAGTCCTTCAATTCAAGAGTCCTTCTGAGATGAAAGAAGATTCAACCTTAATTCAATAGAATAAGGAAAAAAAAAATCAAGGTAATGACAGACCAGGTTCAAAGATATTAAAGAAAAGCAACCAAATACACAACAGGGTAAACTTAAAATCTAGGAATAAAGGCTCTCAATTTCTTATAACACTGAATCTAAACCAAACACCTTCACTGAGCTCAAAGACTAGTTCATAATTTATTATCTGAAGATGGATTATGAGAAATGGGGTGACGGAGACAAGAGTTAAGAATCTGAAAGTACAATAAACTTCTTCCCGATTTTCTGAAACCCAGTTTCCCTTAAAACAGACAACTCTTATTCCCTTTTTCCAAAACTTCTTTTTATAGGAGATAAGGAAAGTAAGAATCTCTAAGTTAATTACATACGGAACTAAAAGATAAAAGCACAGAATAGGCAGAAGATAATTTTTTAAATATTAAATCTGATCATCAGAACATCCTGTAAAGCTTTACCGAATTAAAAAAAAAAAAAAAGCATGCAGGGAGGGGGCTAGATGATGTTGAGAGCAGATGAAATAGCTATCAACAACCTAATATTTGAGTCACCTACATGCCTTGCCATTTCAATAATCAGGCATTCTCCTGGAGATCCTATCATTTCAGTCCTCTTGCTCAATCTTTCTCAGAATTCAATCTTGATTTTAAGAGCACAGTTTTACTCAGTAACTACCATAAAACAAAAACCAGAGGTTAAACTGGGAAACACCAAAAATAACAATTTAAACTAATACAGCTTTCTACTAACATCAAACATCTTGTATTTTCACAGTATTAAAATCAACCATTAAGTTTCAAACAACTTTCCTCTACCTAATAAGCTCAAAATTCTTTTCTAGGCCCCAAAGAGTTCTGAAGTTAACTGGACAGGCTGCCTAGGAAACACCTCTAAAATTCCTTCATGCATGTCTGTGCTAAATTTGCAAAAAAATATTACTCACTTAAGATGCCACACAGGAAACCTACAGGCAGAATTAAGAAATGGCTTTGTGAAATTTCTTTCTCCTCAAGGGCAAGCAGCAAGCAGCCCCATGCATGTCCTCCTCCAGCCCAATCACCAACCACCACAGTCAAAAGTGGCAGTGTTTCCTTTCTACCAATGCTTTTTTTAAACCTTACAAAGTTAAAGCAGAGAGCGAAGTGAACACAAGGCTTAGTCAACTGGGTACCAAGTCATACAGTTCCAAATGGAGCCTCTGACAGTAAACCCTCTTCTCCCAAGGCAAAAGCCACCCTAAGTAGGAAATGAACATGGTGTTTATGGAAAATTTCTTTCTCATACCTCAGGTAACATAATTTTTTTTAAAGGAGATATTTTACTAATTTTTATCTTTACTCTCTTCAGCACTCTAAAATACCTGAATGAAAAAATGCATGTGATTTAAGCTAGAAAACATATAACTCTTTATTAAGCTAAATTTGTGATTATATTTTTGGTAATTAACTATTCTGCTCCAGCAAGGAAATAAAATTGATATTCACTGGTGATAAAAAACAAAACAAAAAAATACTAGCATGGAGGTTACATGGCATTATGGCTGCAGTATACCATATGGCCAAAAAGGATATTAAAAATGTTACGGAAAATAAAAAATGTTTATGTCTCTGTGTTCTGTTTAACATCTAAAAGTCACCATTCTTCTCACATGCAGATTAGGGATTTTTTTAAGTGACTTAATGACTTAATCTGGTTGTTGCCCCAGTATTAGAATATAATTTGAAAAATCAGAATATTTATACCCGTCTATGAGACAGAATATCCTCTTTGGGCTAAAAATGCATGGTCATTCTATGGACTCTACAGAGGTTAGAAAACTACCACCCACGGGCCAAATCCAGACTGCCATCTGTTTCTCTACAGCCCAGGAGCTAAGAATGGTTTTTACATTTTTAAAGAGTTGTTTAAAAAAAAAAAAAAAAAAAAGACACGCATCAGAGACCATGACCCACAAAGCCTAGAATATTTACTATCTGGGCCTTTACAGGGGTTTGCCAACCTCTAAACTGCAAGGAATAAAAACTTAAAAAGGGAAGAAGGACCTAAATTATAAAAACGTAATGTCATCACGTAAGTTAGGTACCCTTAGTGGTGCACATATTATAAAACGAAGTAAATGAAAGAGCTTGACCTAAAAATTAAAACACAAGGGCTTCCCTGGTGGCACAGTGGTTGAGAGTCTGCCTGCCGATGCAGGGGACACGGGTCCGTGCCCCGGTCCGGGAAGATCCCACATGCCGCGGAGCGGCTGGGCCCGTGAGCCATGGCCGCTGAGCCTGCGCATCCGGAGCCTGTGCTCCGCAATGGGAGAGGCCACAACAGTGAGAGGCCCACATACCGCAAAAAAAAAAAAAAAAAAATGAAACACAAGAATAAGATCTTATCAAGAAAAAAACTAAAAAGGGGAATTTGAAAGCACTGGAAACAGTTAAGAAGACCCCAGCATTCTGTAGGTCAGGGCTTCTCAACCTCAGTACTACTGCTATTGGGGGCCAGATAATCTGTTGCTGTTGGGGGCTATAACTGTACATGCAAGGTGATTAGCAGCATCCCTGGCCTCTCCCACTAGATGCTAGTGGCACCGCCCACTCAAGCTGTGCCCACATAAACGTCTCCAGACACTGCCAATGCCCCCAGAGGGGCAAAACTACTCCTGGTTGAGAACCACTGCTGTAGGTTATTGTCCTTTTGTCCCCACCCTGGATATTTGCAACAGACACTATTCCCCAAGTAGGTTTTCTCTGTGCCCATAAGAAAAAGAAAGAAAACAACAATAATAACAGCAAACCGGAGACCCTGTCAGTAAAAGTACTGGACAATGAACCTGAGAGTTCTGAGTTGAGTAGCTGGGCATAAGAACCAGACCAGACTTACCTAAAACGCTGTGCCTGCTGAGCTAGTGGTCCTGGATACCTTCTGTTTGGAGACTGGTACAGCTGGGAAAGGATGGCCTGATTTGTTTTTTGGCTTGGATTATTAGCAAACTTTACAGTGATTGGCTCTGTGGCACCAGGAGGTTTCTGGCCATTTAGGCCTTTGATAGCTTCTTCTGCCTCAATCCGCTTGTCAAATCGAATAAACCCTACACCCCTTGATATGCCTATGGTAGATGTGGGTAAGGATTTGGGAAAGAGGGAGTGGAAGGAGACAGGAGGGAGAGAAGAAAGGATAAATTAATTTTTCCTTCTCAAGAACATGTTTTCACCCACATATAACATCTGCCACAAAATCACATGAGGAGAAAAGTTTTACCTTGACTTAGTAGCAATTCAGTATAGCGTTACAATTTTGTATTTTTTTAAATACATGAAATGCATTAAATTAAATTAACGCATTTTAAAGTCCATTACCACATGCTACCAATAAGCCAAGAAGAAGAAGAAAGCACACAAGCATATCCATGTTTCCTTTCCCCACCTTCTTCTCTCCCTCTCATGCACTCACACTCTTTAAAAAAGTCAACAGTATGCCTGACTTGTACTTTTCAAATTATGCTACTGGACAAACAGTTCAGAAATTATGGGCACAGTAGCTCTTTTTCTTGTTACAAGGAGAACAGAAACAGACATTTGCTAAAAATGCTAAAAAGCTATGCTAAAAATATATGCACAGTGGTAGAAAAATATATTTCAGCTACATTTTTAAACAATATAATTCTACTTAATCATATAGGAAACCGACCCTTTACGAAAAACGTCTGAAGAGGCTTTTCTGGTTCCCTGAAGTTACCCCACTGTTTTTAACTGGCGGTTCTTTATTATACAAATAATATTATATGGAGAAAAAGAGGTGAAAGAGGAGGTAGAGTTTAAAAATAAATAAGATAGAAGTAAAGCCTCAAAGCTCTCTTTCTTTGGCAGCATTTACTTTTGACTACGGAATGTCATTCCCTGGCTCCCGCTCTCCCCACCCTGAGAGACAAGAATGGGGGAAGGCAGAGGGATGGCCAAATACCTGTCCAGCTTTTGAGAAATGGTAGCAGGAAACCCAACTCATTCCATTTAATTAGCTTAACAGGCTATTTGGGGTGGCCATAGCTGGCCATCATGAGATTAGTAGTTGTAGGGAAAGACTTTCTTGGCAAGCAAATTGGTAGTAGCAGTACCAGCTTGGGACTAGCAGTGAGAAAAGCCTAGATGATTCAGAGTATGTCACTGAAGAAAAGAGTGAGAGGTTGTTAAGAAAGATAGGCTAAGAAAATGCACTAGACCATTAGATTTATAGGAACTTTAAAAAAGAATAAAGGTCTGCTTGCTTTACAATTAATACTGTGTAAGTTGAATGGCTTAGAATTTTACTCTAAGGTAGATGAGGCATTTTTTCCATATACACTTACCTCAGACCGCCCCTATCACTTCACCCTTCCTATTTAAGCTATACCTGCTGCACATTATTACCACCTGATGGCTGAATAACAAAATTGCAGGATTTTTCATTTTAGGTAAAGTGGATAATTTCACTCTGTAAGTCTTAAGTATAAAGATGAAATGGTGAAACGACAGCAAATCTATCCTTTCAGTTATCTATTAAGAATGAATAACCCCTAGGACTTGACTATTCCATAAGGAAAGCATTAGATAAGCAACGAAATGGCCTCTATATAGGATGAGTCATCTAAACCTATGGTCCTCAAACCTGAGCATGCATCAGTATAACCCAAAGGGCTTGGTAAAATGCCCACTCTGAGAGTTTTATTCATTAGGTTTTGGGTGGAGCCCAAGACTGTGCATTTCTAAGGAGGTTCCAGGAGGATGCTGATGCTCTAGGTGCAGAATCACACATGAGAACCACTGACTAAACCAGGAGGTGGTGAGATAAATCCACCTGTGAGCCTATATACTCAGGATGGACTTGCAGTTAAGAGATGGGCTTTCTGTATCACAGGTGAAAGAAATCTACTTTTGATTCACAAGTCCTCACTGAGAATGAATGAATGAAAAAGCATGACTAATATGAACAAAATATCAGGCCATTTTTGTTGCTCTAAACAAATATATCTAGATTGCTAGGCCTGGATTTCTATTTGACCCCATTAGCAGTCTGTGTTGTACAATACACTGTGATAGAATGTATGATAATTACAAAATGCACCTAAGAAGAAAAGACCACATTTTTATATACCTCACTGGACTAAATTTTCTCCATACAGCAAAACCTACAGGCCATTCTCCCAAGTATGTGAATGATGGTAGATATCACTTTACTCAGAAGTACGGTATTCAGACTCTGTAAGAGGTTAACTAACAGCACAGAGGGGCATACCATAGGCTGCTTCTGATCAAATTCAGATCAACTAAATTGATCGTCACTTGAAGAATTAAAAACTTGGCCTAATTTTACTCTGTGGTCCGTTGTTTCTTTAAAAAGAAAAACGATCACACGTTGCAATGTACAACTATCTCCACAGGTACAATAATTATGAGAGAGAGAGATGGGAAAGGAGAGAGAAAGAGAATAGGGAGAGTGAAGGAGGGGAGAAAGAAGAAACGCACAGAAAAAAGAAAAACCTATTTTCTTAAAAAACAAAGAAACCCCGCCCCCCAAAAAAAGACTACTCACAAAATCTTAATGTGACTGCTTAAGTATATGGCATTATAGGTTATTTTTCCCCCTCCTTACCATGTTTCCCTAATTTCATTATGTTTTAAAAAGAATATTGCTTTTACAATAGAAAAATATGCCGGTGCCTTATTTTTAAGATCCATCATCAAATCTATATTGCTAGTTTTTCTTTAACTCAAAGCTTTAGCAGAAGAGCTAGCTCCCTTACATACAAAATTTTTAATAAAC
Source organism: Phocoena sinus (assembly GCF_008692025.1). Classification (NCBI taxonomy): domain Eukaryota; kingdom Metazoa; phylum Chordata; class Mammalia; order Artiodactyla; family Phocoenidae; genus Phocoena; species Phocoena sinus. The sequence continues at coordinate 72,801,866 of NC_045768.1, forward strand.
ATATTAGTCTTCTTATTTTGGTTTGGTTAAAAGTAATATAAGGGCTAAAATAAATTTTTAACATTCAAAATTCTAAACTCTTACACATGCCTATACAACACAACATGGACCTGAAAAATAGCCTTAACAGCAATTACCAGGATAGATGTAGTGTAATCCGCTCCTGGAGAATTAGCTGCACTAAACTATGTTTTTCACAAAAATAAGATTGTTTATTAGTACTTTATAAGGAGAATGGGAGCTTTTTTCATGCAGCAGCTTGGAAATGAAGATTAATTTGTAATAATTATGTGTAATAACTTACATGTAATAATTATACTTATACATTTATTACAAGCCACAAAACAGACTCCAAACCTGCACCTTTGCGGAGGAAATGACTCAAGCTTGCTCACTACACTCCACAATCTATTCTTATCCATGCATATCTATGAACAGTCCCAGCAGAAAACTGCATTTTCTGTCCCACATATACCTTTGATGTGTTCCACAAGTAAGACTTCTGTATGGGAAGGCAGAATATTTCACCATCTGCCAGTCGGAAAGCAGAAAAGATTGTCCAGAGCAGCTGCCTACTTACCAGTGACCTGGTCAACCAGAATACGAGAAGTAATAATGCGTCCGTATTGTGAAAAAAGTTGTTCCAACTCCTTCTGTGTCATTGTTTTCGGAAGTCCACTGACGTACAAATTTGCATCTCTGATAGAAGCTGAACTTGGGCGAGCATAAGAAACCTGGAAGAGAGCAATGAAACGTATATGCACACTCAGTGACCTCCCTTCCCAAACCCCAAAACTGCCTCAAGTTAGTTAGCAGCTTCTGCATTAGAAGTACACAACAAACACTGAAGTGCAAGCAAGTCCAGAGCGAACTGTTTCATTTCTGGAGAAATTCTCGACAAATGAGAAACGCCATTCCCTTGTATGGAGAGAAGACAGTATTTACCCCTAGCTTTGTAAGTGTTCAAAACAGACCAATGGTGCACATAGCAGAGTACTACTCATGGTAATAAGTTATCCTTGAGCGGGGAAATCCCCCTAAACTAGGGATTTAGGCTCAATCAGAAGACCAAGCTTAAAGATTCTAAATTCACCTGACACATCTGTGTGAACTGTTGTTTTTGCACTTCTCCAATCTCAGGGTTTGGGGGTGATGGTACAAAGTTTCTGAAGAATTTATTATAAGTACGTCCTTTTGATTTATTCGAAAATAGCTATCGTCCTTAAATTGCAAGAAGTTGAAGCATGAATGAACTGTACCTCCCGTTATCCTTTGCCTACTGTCTTCTTGTCCACAAATCTCTTTAATCTTGATTTTCAAAAGGTCTTAAGTCTGTCTATTGGTTTATTGACTTTACCTGCCATTTTAGGTACCCTTTCAAAAAGCTTCCCATCTTTGAGATATAGTGTCCAAACTTCTACCAGGATGGAAGACACAACAAGTCCATGTGTATTTATCATCAACACTCTTTACATGAACTCCAGGAGGAAAGGAGCTGTATCTGTCTCTCTTATCACTGTATCTTAGCACATCACACGTGTTAGAATATCTGCTGAGTAAAGCCAGGATAGTACCCCATTGATCCCGTAGGTCCACAACAGTTTGCAAGGCACACGGCATTCAAGGAGAGTTCATCACGTCATCTAGATCTTGCCCAAACTGTGACCAATAGCTCTGTGCCTATAACCTATCTCTGCCAATTTTAAGTTAGCACTGAGTCTTGTGCTATTTTGACCTCATTTCCTTTAGTTTAACTGTAAGCTCTTCTGGACTGACTACTAGGACAGGACCTTCACAGTATACCCCATCTGCCAGACCATTCATAAAAATGGCCAATGAGTCTACTCCTGGGCTTGATTTGGTGGAGTACCATGACAAGATAACTTCTGCCTGTTCATGGTAGCCATTAGTATCCACCTTTAATCTGGCTCACTGCTTACTGCAAAACAAAATTTAAAAATACCTTTTCAAGTTAAACAGTTTTTGATATTTGGTACGAAACACCAAATATTTTCTCCATGATTTCAATTATGTCCACAGTTCTCTGTGTTATCACTATTTTTTCCTTTCCAGAAAAAAAAAGACAGGTTTTATAAAGGTCTTGCTCTCTTTCACCCCAATCCCCATCGTGTTAACATTTAATACTCTTACCCTTTATTCAACAAGTTTGCTCAATAACAAGTGAAACTACACCTGCTGTTCCAAAAGCTGTATTTGGAAGTCACATTAGCACTGTCTTATACTACAGACACAGGTAATTTGGAATAGTGGTGGAGAAAAGATAGGTAACTATTCACATACTACTCCTTTTTTCTTTATGCCTAAATACTTAAGAACAATGAAGACTGGGGAACTTAAATATAAGTGAAAATCAAGAAATGAAAGAAACTTCCAAGTGCTCAAAATAATTCAAATGGAGTCTAATCTTGGGACTGCTAAAAACTGATCAAAACAAAGCAAATTAACTATATGTGCATTCAGTGATGTGAATACACGAACAATCAATTTCTTTTCTAAAATACAATCCTTCATTTACCTGGGTAAGCTAAAAATCCCACCACTCAGACACTCTTAGAATCTAGGACTCTAAGGCTTTATTTCAGTGGCAGGGAGCTCTCACCAAGTCAGCTGTTAGTCTGCTCCAGATTGTGTGACTGAAGTGTTCCCCTTATAAAGAGCCACTTCCCATGGGCAACAGAATAGGCACTACACATGCTCAGAGTTAGGAGGTTTACTTCCAATGACTGATGAAGCAGGCAGCCTCAACACAAGCTCAAGCAAAGGTGACACCTCTCTAACCAATATGCCTGGGCTCAAAACCAGGTTTAATTCATTAAGGGCTCTTGAATTTGAACAAATTTTACCTTCTTTATATGGTTAATAGGAATAATAAAAAATAATCTCTAATCCACCTGAACCGCTATTAGCACAGAGCCTAAAAACCTAGGTGACTACACTATATTTACCTCTACATGCATCTGAGAATGTAGGTAAAGACCTCAACCATTACAGTTGAGAGTAACCTGAGTCCCTTACTGTGTTCCAGAATAATTTACTCACGCAGTGACATTCACTGCTTTGTGCATTTCAGAGGAGTGTGGGTGGAGTGTTTTAAAAGTTATCCTAAAATATATTTAGGAAAACGGGTTTATATTTAGTGCTTATGTAAAAGCTTTGAAAACATACTTGGGTCAGTCATGTTATCTGCATTTTTTTTTTTTCTTTCAGTGTCTGGTCTTCAGTTCACATTGCTTCTTTAATTCCCAACCTGTATTGACTATATTTTCTTATTTTCTGTATTCTGGATGCTCTGGCATTTGTGGCCTTGATCCTGGAGAGACTGCCCCTCCCAGGAATAGCTAATTCTAGAGATAGTAAATGACTCCCCCGTGAGGTACCTTTGATACACAAACCAGTCAATCCAGAGACCACACCCCCAACTCCTTTATCAAATCCTCACATCAAGCCAATATTCCTCCTGCTCTAAATCAGCTTAGGGCCAGGTAACTTACAATCAGGGACCACCCCTATAGACCAGAGCCCTCCAAAACTACTCACACTACCCAACGCCAAACCTACTCAGTGTACCTGTCCTGCCTTGTCCTTAGCTTTCCACTAGGACCCAACAAAAGCTCTGGGCCATGCTCTACCCTCTCCCCTCTGCCTCCTAGCCATCCCTGGTGCTTGCCCATGTGGCCTTGCATGGAACGTTGTGCCTCCTGTTTCTAGAGATCAGTTAAGTATAAACTTTCTCCTTCATAACAATCATTTATGTGTCTGTATGTAAGGTAAGACACCTGATTAAAACAAATCCCAGGTACATTTTTAGAACACAGCTACATTAAAAGGGCTCCAAGAACCAGTAACAAACCTTCTCAAAATATTGTTTTTCAGTAACTTTGTCAAAGAACTGGTTCCTATCACCACAGGCCGACTGGGTGATTGATTGTATAGAAGCTCATGGTGGTAACAGTATTTCCATTTAACTTACACATAGGGGCTTATGGGACTTCATCATTTGCAAAGCATTTTCAGATACAGTATTTTGTTTGTGCCTCACCACAACCCTGTGAGGGCACACATTAGTATTTTATAGCTGAGGAAACAGATATAGACAAGGTAAGTAAAATTCCTAAGGTTATACACAAGTGTTGAACTCTGGCTTAAAATTCTGATCTTCTGAGCCCATGTCCTTGTCTCCTTGTCCGGTTTTCATGCCACAATACCACATTACAGTAACTAGCTCATCAGTGCACTTGTTCTGAGAGTTTGAAAAATTAAATTAATCTTGATTGTTTCTTAAACACACACACACAGTGAAACTGAGGAGGACAGACAGTAGAATAGGATGGCACCAAAAATTACGGTTAAGTCAAGTTATTTTATTTTCCCATTAATATTTTTTAAAGCAACTTTTCCCAAGAAACGATGAGTGGCCACTAATTGCAATTAACTGGAAAAACTACACATCATAATAAGAATTCTGAAATTAGTTTTATTACTAAGTTTTAGAATTCCATTAAATGAGCATCGTACCACCACTCCCCCTTGCCCACTTCCAGGAAATAAAGATGAAGGAAGGGCAACTTCTCTCCTCCCAGATCAATGTGCTATGTCTCCCCTCTATAAGTTTATTGTTTCTTGGGATTAAAGCAGCCCCCCCCTCCCCTCTCTATCAAGGATATCACTGTCAGCAACATCCTCCCTTCCAGGAAACGGAAAGTATTTCTTCCTCTTCTTCTACCTCAAAGGATTATAAACAGAAAACATACTTAGACCAAAGTAGGCAGAAGACTTGCAATAGGATATGGACTTGTATTTTACTTTGGAGATTCAAATCAGTTTCCAGACCAAATTTTCTATCTGGCAATTATCAGCAATTCTTGACTCTGATTTTTCTGTGGGTCTGGAGCTCAAACTGGTGCCTGGCTTTAATACTTACCTAGAGAACTACTCTTGGGCTACCTGAAACCTCAAAGTGTTAAGTCTATCTTTGTGGCTCTTCAAGACTAAAATAAAACCCTGTGGAGAAGACCCAAGACATGGTCTGGTTTTATGACAGCTTCTTTATTAGAAATACTTCGATAAAACTGAGTTATTTGTAGTGAGGTGGATGGACCCAGGGTTTGTCATACAGAGTGAAGTAAGTGAGAAAGAGAAAAACAAATACTGTATGCTAACACATATATATGGAATCTAAAAAAAAAATAAATGGTTCTGATGAACCTAGGGGCTGGACAGGAATAAAGACCCAGACGTAGAGAATGGACTTGAGGACACGGGGAGGGGGAAGGGTAAGCTGTGACAAAGTGAGAGAGTGGCATGGACATATATACACTACCAAATGTAAAATAGATAGCTAGTGGGAAGCAGCCGCATAGCACAGGGAGATCAGCTCGATGCTTTGTGACCACCTAGAGGGGTGGGATAGGGAGAGTGGGAGGGAGACACAAGAGGGAGGGGATATGGGGATATGTCTACATATAGCCGATTCACTTTGTTATACGGCAGAGACTAACAGATCATTGTAAAGCAATTATACCCCAATAAAGATGTTTTAAAAAAAAAAAAAGAAATACTTTGATACAATGAACCTCCAGCATATGTTCCAGTGGGGTCAAAATAGCTTCTTCTTTCACCAAGTGAGAGCTGTTCTCCAATCTACATTCACTGGATTAATAGATAGGTTTGGATTTTACATTTTCACTGCCATTTAAACAGGTAAATATTTAATGCCTGAGGAGCAAGGTTATGAAATATCAAAACTACTAAGTGAAGGATCTAATTTAAGAGGCAGCCAGAGAGTCTGCAATTTAAATATTTAAAGATGATACAGAAAGTACAACACTGAACACCAATCTACTCCAAAGATAGCAATTTAAAACTCAGGTTTATTCTGAAATTCCTCACAACCCTACAAGTGATATAATAAACAAAGACAAGCAGTGCTGAGATTACTTGAAGGGAAAAGGATGGGAGACAATCAGAAGTACCAGACAAATAAATGCTCTAGCCAATGGCTTCTCAAACTGTTCTTCACAAATGAGATCAGACTGGACAAAACAGAGATAAAAACAGAGTTATCAAAGTAATTAGGTCTTGAAAATGGAATAGTTTGAGACACAGTATGTTCCTTGCAATTAAAACCTCATTTCTTCATCAGCAACTAAAACTAATTACACATTAAACATTCAAAGACAAGTAACACATATACTAAGAATGGGCTATCAAAACACAAGTTAATCAAAATACACAGAACTAAAAGAAATGAAAATATCTTATGGAAAGAATTGGTACTTTACTACATGTACATAGTAAGTTTCAAAATCCCTGCACATCACTTTATCAGCAGTCAATCTAAATGCTTTTGTCCAAAACTACAACTGCTCTCAATTCTCTCTGCTTCATCAATGATCAGTGACAGTGAACATTAATACCAACAGATTAAAGTGATAAGGACTATAAATGAACAAAGCAATCTCTTCTTTATTAAACTAAGAACATCTGAAAAATCTCCCACTGGCAAGATCACCATTGAACAACTTCTATCACTTGTCAATTACTGACCCAGGACTACAAACATTAAACCTGAAAATTAGATACTTGCCACTTCAGACTTTTTTTTTGAAAAGCTCCATTCAATCTCTTCAGCTGAAAGAAGTGGACAAGGTCATAGTTATGCCTATTTAAACTGAGAGTTAATTGCTGCTCGTATCAAAAAACGGAGTCTTGATGGGACTGAGGAAAATGATACTATCGCTAAATAAAAATTAGCTCCAGCTCTGGCAGGCAGTAGCAAAGGTCTTGTGAAAGCATCAAGGCTTTACAGGCAGGGAGCTATATTGGACCCTCCAAGAGAGCTCAGAAACACACAGAAAGATGTGACCTCTAACCACAATTCAGGCCACAGACCTCAAAACCCACCAAAAGGAAGCAATGTCCTTTGATCTACTTCTAAACGCAAAACCCTACCAGGAACAGGTCTCAAACACACACCAAGACATATACATATCCGTCCAAGATTAGGTTTTGCACAGGACAAGCTTGTTTCACAGAGGGCTGCAAATGAGTAAACTTGAGAGAACAAAGCATACAGAAGTAAGTCCATAAGAAATTAAAGATTCCCTCTAGCAAAGGTGCTGGAGATAAAAGGAATAATCATACCTAACAGGAAGACTTAGTAAAGGTACTGTAGATTAGAGCAGTTGCCTTTAAGAGGTATTCCAAGAATAGAGAATACTGCATCCATGGAAAACACACACAGAACCTCAAATTTTACTGAGACTGGGTTGGTTGAATGCTCTCAGTCTAAAAGATTGTCTTGATTCAAACGAGAAGTTCAGAGATACCACAAAATACATTTGATTGGGTTATTCTGTGCTTAAAATCTCTCAGGGACTCCCTAATGCTTTAAGATTAATTTCAAGTTCTTAGTCCATTATACTCAGGGTACTGACTAGCTTCTCTATATAAATACATACAACCTTCAGCAGTTTCCCAAAGCTTCCTGCTCTCACTTCCCTGTGTTAGTGTAAGCTGCTCTTTCCAGTCATCTAAATTTTCGTCACTTCAGACTCTGCTTGGGAATCACCTAGTTTCTAAAGTCAACTCTCATCCATCCTCTCCACTCTAGTCTGAGCTGGGTACCCCTTACCTGTGCCCACACTGCATTATATGCCTTGTTCTCTTAAATACTGAGGAAACCAAGATGTACTCATCTGTTACTGTGTCTTGTGACTGGCTTAACTGCTTGAAATATGAAACCTTGTCTTTATCCTCTTTGTTCACCCTAGTACCTACCAAACATATATTGTAATGAGGATGATTTATCATCACACACTTATTGAGGAGACTTTATTTTTGAAATCTTGTCTAGAAAGTTAGGAGAGGCCACAATCTGCTAATATACCAAAAATCCTATGTGATGGTACTTTCTGAATATACTTGACTGTAGATTCCACTAAACATTAAAAAAAAAAAATGAAGTCTCATTTTGTAAACTGGGGATTCAAATCTCAAGAGGCAATAAAATCTTAAACACAGTTATATGTTGCAGGGGTGGGGGTATCGTAATTTTGGAGCAAAAATACAGATATCATTTAGTCCAAACTCTTTGTATTTAGAAAAAAAGGGAAACTTCATACTTGTCCAAAGACACAGAGCAAAAGAGTTGGGTGTAGAATACCAGAGTCTTGACTCTTTGTCAAGGGGTTTTCCATTACACCACTGGCTGCAACACACAGTCTGAAACCATGCATATTTCTAGAGAAATGATCAGACATTTATAAGGAGATACTAGAAAAGATATGCAAGAAGGAAAGAACCTTAATTTTGCCAAATGTTTTCTTATACATAAGGAAATCTGAAATACATCAAATGAGCCTTTCCCTTAGGACAGTTACTGTATTTCTCCTACTAGTAGTGCCTGAGAATTATTTATGAGATATTTGAGAAAAATCTAACAGGGGTGAGGGGAGTTGAAGAGAAAAAAATAAATCAAACTAAGAATCCTGAGACTGGGACTTCCCTGGCAGTCCAGTGGTTAAGAATTCGCACTTCCACAGCCGGGGGCGTGGATTCGATTCGATCCCTGGTCAGGGAACTAAGATCTCATGCAGTGCACTTCGTGGCCAAAAAAAAAAAAAGAAGAATCCTGAGGCTAACACGCTTTACCTTCTTTTTTGAAAAGAATCATGTACCATTTAAGATAAAGGGAAAACAGCAACTGGATGTTTTACACCAGAGGGACTTTCCCAGTTTCACATCATTTCCAAGTTTTAGTGCAACATCATTAAATAAAATTCAAGGCAGGTGATTCTTATATCCAACTTAAAGATGAAGCTAAGAATAAGTGATCATATATGAAACTGTTAAAAACAATACTAAAACTACTAAAGAACCATAGGAAAACAAAAGTATGCTGGTTGTGAAATCTGTATGACACAACTAATCATAAACAGAGGACTTGACAGATTAGATTTCCCTTTTCACACATCTTAAACACCCTCTGAAAAATTACCTTAAGCAGAGTTTATTAAATGTTACCCAAAACAGTTTCATCCATGTGCATCAATTAAATGAGGGTCCAAATAGGTTGTCATGACAGGCATCTTTATTTTTTATTCAACTATCATAGTTGGCAGGTATCTGTCCTTTTATTGTTGCTTCTGCTTTGGCTGTAGTACACAGTTGGTTCAGCAATGACTCTCATGCTGGTAAAAGCAAACAGGAAGTCCAGGATAAAGATATTCTTGAAATGCAACTTGGAGAGGCCACAAATACCTTCCAAATTCCTCAAGATCTTTGCACGCAAAGAATTTACCAAAAAATAAAACACAAGTAGAGCGATGGTAGTGGATATGACATCTGAATGCGGTGTGTGGTTAAATCATATCCACTGCTGCAGTGGTGGTGGATTAGTCATTCCAAGGTCTAAGCAGGAATCCATCAATTAAAATGTTCGTATTCCATTTCCAATCCCATACCTTCACTTAGCTCATTAAAATTTTAGAAAGTGATTACAGTAAAGTGGCATGGAAAAAAAAATAGATGGGAGTTTCAGCTGTAACCACCGAAGAATCCATTCCTGCTTTGTCTATATTAAGTTGTTTGCAATAGTGGTTAAGAAAGCAGATTCCCTTACTTTTAATATCGAAAATGAGAAATGAGCCTGTTTCTTTGGCCACATAATCTTTAAAACGTCAAGTAACATGAATAATGAATAGGCTGGAATTGAGGCAAACACGAGTTAGTTTAGTACTAAGTCAAAAAACTTACGGCAAAAGAGAATGCACTATTACTGGTGAAATTCGGGCCACAAGAGATCATATTTTGAACTAGTGGCCTGAAACTGGTGCTTGCACTAGAACTCTCCAAAGTTACAAAGGAGTAAGATCATAGGGCATGGAGTCTCACAGAGCTAAGTTCAGGTCTTGGCTTTGTCACTTACCAGTTATATAACTTGGGAATAATTTCCTTAGGTCCTTTGAAGAGTGTATTTCTTTATTTGTAATTTGATGTTAATGATAGTCCTTACCTCACAGTGACTTTACAATGATTAAACAGAATGATAAAACTAAGAGCATAGAGCTGGAGAACAATAATAATGTTTTCATCATAATATAATGATTTCACATATATAAAATTATGTAACAATACAGATGATGATAGCTCCTAGTATTTATTAAGTGTTTACCATGTGCCAGGTACTGTCCTGGGTATGTTACATTTATTAATTCAATTGATCCTCATAACCGGGGTATTAATTGGTTATCATTATCAGAGGCCCCAATTTATGGAAGAAAAACACTCAAATATTACCAGTATCTCTGAGATTTGGCACAAGGAAGATGTATGTACTTTAACAGAAAAACAGTTCAAAGATTAAGTAAAGCTTCTTCCAAATCTATTGCAGTTATTATCAAAACTCTCATTACAATAAAATTTGTAATTACAATATTACAAAACAAGTATTTTTTAAGAGAATAGCAGATGAGTAGGTTGGAAATCCTGAAGACAGGCTGAAACAAAGCATGATGGAAACGCCATCCTAGAAACAGAGCATGATGGAAAGACCATCCTACTGTCACACACAGGGTCAACATCCAGCATCTTTTTTTTTTTTTTTGGCTGCACCGTGCCGCCTGTGGGATCTTAGTTCCCCAACCGGAGGGATCGAACCCAGGCCCTCGGCAGTGAAAGTGTAGAGTCCTAACCACTGGACTGCCAGGGAATTCCCATCCAGCATCTTTAAATGGACTGATAAGAAAAGCCAACAATTTCTCCAAAGAAACTGCCACATATCAAATCCTCCTACTTCTTCACTCCTTCTCAGAGGTCTCTTAGAGCTTAATGTGAAATGCAGAATGAGAAACAGAATACTTTTTTGGTAGACAGTAGTAGACACAATAAATGGACTTCATGAAATAGAGCCTAACATCAAGTTAGATTAGGGTTACATGAATGTTTCTGAATATGGGATGGTTACAAGAGTCACCAAGAAACCAGGGCCTAATGACCCAATGTGAATTCACACTATGAAAAAACACTAAGAAGCCTACACTAGCAGGGAGAATTGTAAATTTTTCATTTTAGACACTTTCACTAAATATACTCTGAGGATGTTAGAGAGATTTGGAGAAGGCAAATTTCAGTACTTAGGACCCAATACCCAGATGTGCTTGGGCTTCTCCAACACTACCAGAGCAGCAGACTGCCTCAGAGCCTCCCTGCTGCCCCCAAGTAACTGGGAGCACTGCAATTCACTTACAACGCATTTACAGTATTAGGCTTTAAGCTCCTAAAGGGTTGAAACTTATTCTTATACGTACAGTCATCCCTCAGTATCCAAAGAGCCCCTGTGGGTACCAAAATCCACAGATGCTCAAGGTCCTCATATAGAACAGTGTAGTACAACAAATAGAGTCAGCCCTTCATATCTGCAGATGTGAACCCGAGGGCTGCCTATATGTGTGTATGTATGGACAGCCCCATCTACCAAGTAAGCACTCCAATACCTGCTGAGTGAATCTATTCCACGGCCTCCTGCAGGGGCTATTTCTGAAGTACCTCTCAGACAAGATGACTAGAAGGTGTGATGCTTGTCCAAACAATCTGGCTTTTTGTGCTTCATTGGAAACAATACAAGTTAAATTGGCTTATAGAAAAATAGCCGTATTCACCCAATTCTTAGAAAGCTATTCTGCAGTAAAAGCTCTTAAGGGTTCTTTCAAGATTCTGAAACTTGATCAGACGCAATCTCCAACAAAAACCATACTATCAGGATACCTGTCACAACTTTACCCCCCAAAATAAACTTAAAATATAATTTATGTAATATTTGAGCATCTAGCATGTCTAAGGCACTGTCAACAGATTAAATAGCTGAGTTACAAAGTTAAACCTAAAGAAGGAACTACACGCTACATGTGATATAAGTAAACTGGAGCTGTTTAGAATAAAAGCTAATTAGTTGGTTTTTTTTTTACTGGTTGGTAACGTGTGGAAAAAGAAAAAAGGTTCTCAACAGGCCAATTTTGGTAGGTTACACATTCTAGGACTTTCACATACTCCATCTAAGGTTTGAGAGACACAGATGATAGACAACAACACAGGCTCATGTGCATTACGTAGAAAATCTCACGTAAAAAAATAACAGCTAAATCTTCATTTATTGTAGAAAAGAAAAAAAAGACCAGTAAGTCCCTTATACACCCATCATTTGACTGTATCTTCACTGAATCCTAACACCTAACAGGAAGCCACAGTTTCACTTTTAATTTCACTTAAATTGTGAATTTTCCCATCTTTGAGTATATAGAGCAGGTCTCCCACTCTTTCTTGTGAACAATAAATAGAAACTTCCTCATTCAGAAATTACAGACAAAAGCATAAGTTTTCTGTGAGGTGCTCTGAAGATGAAGATGCCTGTCCTCAGAGAGCAGACCACCAAATAGGAGAGAAAGGTAACGTGCAGCGAAAAATAAGTGCTTTGTTGGCCAAATAAAACTTGGTAAGTAATGATGGTGGTATAAGGCAGTATAGGCAGGGATAACCCAAGCAAGGCAGGAGGTAAGAGTCAGACTTGCATCTTCAAGGGTAAAGAACCCAGATGTGACAGGATAAAAATTTCTATAGGACAGTGACAACACTGGACTAGAAATGGTCGAGTCCTAAACGTCAAGGTGAAGCTTTTATAAGCAGGGGAGTAACAGGTTACAGAAATGTATATGTGTTTGTCATATACATATACAATACTGAGATAGCTTTTCCATCATAAGCTAGGTGAGGAGAATAGTCAAAAATCAGTGTGGCAATTAAAAAAAAGTTAATTTGAATACCATCTACAATAAGTTTCCTTTTGTTCTATAACTAGAAGAAAAAAACTGCTTCACTGCAATGTTACCTCAGATATCTGAGTCTTCTTTGACCTACTTATACATACTGTAATGAAAGTATAATGATTCTATCTCTGTGTGTACACTAAATACTCCACAGAGAAATTTCTTCTTGGTACCATCTGTAAATATCTTAAATGAGTCTCAAAGGTCACAGTGGATCTTTTCAAAACAAGGCAGATACGTGTCTATGAACAAATGAATTAATCTGCCCCAAATTCATTCCTATAGTTCCTCTTATAAATTAGGTCTCCACTTAAAAAGGATAAATGTAAAATATGGGGCTAGGATGGATCAAATTTTTCTACCAATCATTTTTGTAGAAGGTTATTACTTGATAGAACAAGCACACTTACAGTTTTTAGATGCAAGTGTCCTCCAAAAAAGTACATGTCACATAAAGGCCTCTGTGTCTTTGGATGAGACATTCCTTCATGTGCAATATCTTTCTTCTTTCTCTCCCTGATAAATCCTATTTTGTAAAACCCTATCATCTCTGAAACCATTACAGAGGCCTCTCAACAGCTGGTGACATATCCTTTTCCATTGCACTCTGCATTCACTTACCATACATCCAAATAATGGTCACATAAAGCAAGTGCTGTCTCCCCTGCTACACAATGACACCAAGGACAAAACTACATCTTGTCACATTTTAGCACTGTTCCAACATTTAGCAAAGCTGGCTGGTACATACTAACCACTCAAAATGCCTCCAGAATTAATTAGTTACTCATAGGTGTTCCCTATCCAAGATTGTATAACCATGACTGTACAGTCTTACAATAATTTGCAATTATTTTTTAATATTATGATTGATATCTTTGCCTTTGGGGTGGGGGAGAAGCAGGGGGGAAAAGCACATGTATAATGAACATAATAACTTTTAAAGCACATGACCTTCCCTACAAACTTGGAGACTGACCACTGGTCTTGTTATAGTTCCATATAATGTAATAAGGCTGTAATAGGATGAGACTCTTTTACTAAACCTTTAATGTATGTTAAAAAATTATTCCTCAAACTTCTGAAGGAAAATTTCTAACGATCTTCCTCTTTTAAACAGAGGAGAAGATAGTTTATTTCAACAATCCCCCTTCAAACACCTGTTAGAAATATAAACAGTCTGCAATCCATACCTGTATTACAAGTATACTACAATAGCCAAGATTTATTGTTTTAGGGCTTGTTTTGACCCATTTGTCGGGGATCTGGTGTGTGTGTGTATGCACTTATACTCTTAAAAAAAAAAATTAGGAAACCAAAATCTCTTTCAAGGGTAGACTGTCTTTGGTAAATAAGCCTTGATCATAAGCTATACATCGATTAAAAAAAAAAGAGGCAGTATAACAGAAAACATTTTGGATTAGCTATGGCATTTCTTACCTCTCAAATAGGCCTAGATGGAGATTTGTGTAACAGATACATATGTGTGTGTGTGTGTGTGTATAAAACATACAGTAAAAGGATAATAGAAATGTTATTAAAAGCCTTCCCCAGAGCCAAAGAAAGTTTTACCTACATATATTTTGTAGACCTGACCTAAGTTATACAACTATGAAAAATGTGTTCAATAGATAATTTAAAAGGAATAACCCCTGAAATATTACTGAATGTTTTATAACTTCAAACCTACCAAGATATTTTTCTCTCAACATGATTAGACATTAGAGAATAATCATGGGGAAAGCTTTTTTAAATGAGCTGATTTGCGGAACTAATAGTCTCATTCAAAGACAATCTCTGATTCTCCAAATATCTATTAGACACCTGAGCTATATATTCCCCCAAACAGCTTTAACAGAAAGTAATTACTGTACTCCTAAAACCTTTTGTATGACAGTTGTGAAGATTTTACGAGAGAGGGTTTTTAAGGAAAACACCAACAACCTTAACTGTACACAAAGAAGAGACTGTATCATTCACTGCCATTCATAGAACTCCTCCAGAAATGTAAAGAGGGGAAGCAAGGAGGAGATAACCACCTTTACCTTTGTTGCAAGACAAAGTGTTCCCCTGCTCCAGATGACCTCACTTTACCTTGAGAATCTAGTTCTACGGTATTTAATTACACTGTTGGGAGCACAGAATGGTCTGGCACCATGCCCTTTCCCTGGGTCTCACTGATTGATAGCATCAATAACATTCACTGGCTGTAATTAAACCGCCAAATAGTATCCCCTTTGCCACTTGGCAGATCAATGTTCTCTAATACTCAAAGAACAAAGTACAAAGGTGAGAGAGGTGTTTTTAGCCCTCACCTTCACAGTTCATTTGACTTTGTGCTTCAGAGTAGTTTGCAGACAATGCATATTTCACAATTCCCCCAAGAACACTGGTTAATGAAGAAGAACACCAAGGAAAATCCTGCAAGTTGGTGACAAGTACTTATTAACCCATTTTTGCAAATCTGAGCAGAACAGAGACATACTAAGCCTTTGGGCAACAGTATGCACACACTACTTTCCCACAGCTTTGGGACAAAATACAGTTTATAGGTCAAAAGGTTTATACATTAAGGTAGCACACAGTAAATTTTTTTTCTTTAAATATTTTCAACATGCTATGTGTAAGAGTCCTTTATGAAAAGAGCAAATTCCCATTTATTCAGACCCTGACCAGAAAGTTCAAGTATCCAGATACTAGGGAGGGTGGGTCAGGAGTGTTGCTAGAAGTTTATAAAAATGAGACAAACTTTTATTGTATTGTAAAAGCAACCTCCATAATCTAAGGATTCACAACTATCTTGGATCATAAAATTCAAGTCCTAAACTCTATACTATGAAATACCCATTGTAAATGAATGAGCCCCAGAAGAACCATGCAGCAAATTCCCCACTCTCAGAATCAAACACTAAATGATGTTTATGTACTTGTAACGGTAGAAGTATCTAATGACATTCAAATGCTCTGAAAATGAGCAGGCACATCTGTGTGTATGAGAGACAGAGAGAATGAATGTGTGTGGGAGAAAGGGTAAGTATGACATTATATTCATTAAAATTACACCTGTTAATCACAAGCATTCCAGATAGCTTATGAGAGGACCCACAAATGAAAATCTTACTTACATGTATCAACAGATTTGTTTTGAAACAAGCACCAGAGACCTATCCAAGTGTAAACTATTAAGGTCCACTCAACAATGGTTCTCAGGTCAGGCCACCACCTGCTAAGAATCACCTGTGGTGCTTGTTAAACTACAATTTCCTTGGCCTCACTCTGTAGATAATCATATTCAGTAAGTCTTGACTAGGGTCCAGAAATTTGCATTTTATCAACCAGACCACTCCAGTGATTTTGATGAACATTAAAGTTTTAGCAGTCTCTTATGTTGAGGGATTTTAAATAGGTAAAATTCTCAAACTCTGGGGCGTGTTTGGGTTTCCTGGAGAGCTCATAAAAATTACAGATGTCAAACCCTTCTCTTCACCATCCACCAGTGTTGGTTTCTGAATAACACAAACTCCCAGGTAGCTTGAAAGTATATGTGACTATAAATCACCAACAAATACAAAAATGCAAAAGTAAAACAAAGGCCATAAAACCCATCCAAAGGTATTTCTAAGAACCGGACCTGCTGCAAGTGGCTCAGCTGGGTTGGGGAGCCCATCAGTATAGCCAGTCTCGAAAAGGCTGCTGTGCTTGATTCTATGAGGTCAGAGCCTCTCTCAATGACTCTGGAATCTTTCTAGGAAGGTGAACAGGGTCGTTTAGGTGGTCAGAAGTGGTCAAATTTCTAAAGAGTCATTTAACAAAATTTGTGGAAACTAAAGCATTTTCTGAATTATAAGTTTCCAGGGCCAGGCAGGCACTCTGCTTGCCCTTCCTTCGGCTCACCTGTGGGTCATTTCAAGACTCATTAGCAAGCCCAGAACCTATGCAGGAAGGATTAAACTTCTCATTCCCCTGGGAGGAGGTAACCTGGTACTAATGACCCAAAAGAAAGCCTATTAGCATGATTTATTTTTTCAAAATCTACTTCTCTATAACACAAGGTAACTAGAGCCATTTTAAAAATATCCAACAAAACTGAACCAAAGAATTAAACATTGTGAGTACTTTCTTCAGAGTAAAAGTAGCTTTTTAATTCCTCCCCAACTAGACTTCTAAAATACCACTTTAATATAGAAAATGCAGACTGAAAAACAATGGAATATTCTTGATATTCTGTCTCTGAAAACAACAGCTCAACACAAGTATTTTCTACCTCTAGATGTCAAGCCAATCGTTTCACCGGAACTATGTAACCTGGGACCATCTCTACCATTTTATAAATGAGCGAATTAGGCCAACAGAGCAAGAGCAGAACACGAACCCAGGACTTGTGACTCCACGTCCTGATGCAGCATTCGAAGGAGTTCTTCAAAGGTGGGGTGGGGTGGGGTGGGGTGGGAGGGACAGGGGTAAGTAACCGATTTCCTGTATTGTTTTCAAAATATAGCCGCCTCTTCTTGCTTGCTCATGAACAGCATGCCAAGAAACTTCCCGAAGCAAAAGCTCCACCAGGAATTCTGATGTAGTACTTATGGCTGAGAACTGATGCTAAAGGCAATTACAGGAAAACCTGGCAAAGGTGGGAGTGAAAGAAAATGGACTACACATGCTTTGGTAAAGAGCCCACACAAATTTAAAGAGAGACAAATGCACTTTTCTGTGATTTTTAAACTAGCATCTAGGACTCAAAAGGAACCTACCAGAAAAACATTCTTGAAGAATGAGTGGTCTCCTATAAAACAGAGATTCAAAAAGTTACTATAATGCTTCTTTTACTGTCCATTACCAATGAAATACTTAAATCGATGTTAACTCACCTATCTGCTAAATAGGACCTCCAGATACCAGTTTTCTTCTCAAACCGGAGGTCTGGCTGTCTCACGTGCACAGCCTGAAAGTTTTTCTACCACCAGGCACAGCTCCACTCCCTCGCACCTAACAGAGGCCTGGTTCAGAAAATCTCAGGACGCTAAAAGCCCCAAATCAAGGTCCTCAAGAGAATATTCAGTTTGTTTATAGTGTATGGACACTTGAACATCAATAATGTGAAACGAAAAGAAAACCATAAAAGGTGCCGGCATCAGCCAATGTGGCCTATTTCTGGTCCTAGTAGTACTATTATTAGCTATATCGTTTTTGAACAAGTCCCTTATCCTGAGCTTCCTTTCACTGGCCAAGGGGAGTATTTGGCTACAAGAGACTATTGTTTTGGCATGAATCCAGACCAGCAAAAGGATAAAAGTCCTATGAAAATACTATACAAAGCAGATAGAGCAAGGAATTAAGAGACTTTTTCAGAAGGTAGCACACCTATCTTAACCTCTCCAGCTAGCTCTGGAAGAACAGACTGAAGCCACCAAACTGACCCAGCACTACTTCTCCTGAGTTATACGTGAACAACAACAAGCCCTACCCTACCCTTAAAGAGCAGTAGAAAAGTTAAGCAGACAAGTGCTAACAGTGCCTTGCAGAAATGCCTTTGCTGATGTACGTTTATGAAACAGGCAGGAAATGTAGGGCCATGCTTGGGTAATAAAGTGATCTATAAAATCCCTCCCAAGGAAGATGGGTTAGTTCAGCTGCTAAGACCCTCCCACCACCACCCTCCATAGCTCACAAGCAGGGATGGACAGGAAGTAAGCTAGGACACTGCCCCCAGGAACCATCCTCCTCACCCTTCCCTCTGTACAGTCTCAGCCTCGGCTCCAACAACTGTGGAAAAGTATCTACAGAAAAGCTGTTCAGAGAATGCCAAGTTATTGCCCTCTGGGAACTTTCAAATGTCTAATTCCCAATATGGACAAAGCTTGTAAGGAGCAGAAGTAACACAACAGGCCTGAAGTCAGGACAAACAAAGTCTGGACCCTGCTAGGTCCCTAAGATAAGTAAAAATCTCTGGGGCTTTTTATGTTTTAAAAAATCAAAGCTGAAAATAAATCATTCCACAAAACACATGATGTGCATTATACAAATAACACATTACTCAAAAAAAATCTGTTATTCCTCATTTCATATAAGGACTATGTAAACTGGACTCAATATAGATACAAGAATTTTATCTAAATGCACTGAAGAGTTTCTGATAATCAGATATGGCAGTACACTTAAAATTTGGCACATGGCTCTAGAAAGTTCCAGACCATGGGTTAAAAATGAAGTTAGAAAAACATGCACTCAGTCTGTATTTTTTAAAAGTCAAAGAAATCATTTACTCAAAGTTTCCATTTTTGCCTCCACATTTTCAACTTTTTTGTCTCTCCTCAGAGATCTGACCAGCTAAATAACAATTTAGGATAACGTCTCAAAACTTGCCAGTTAATCTGAGGCCTGTCCTTCAGATTATTACTTTCAAAATTTCCAAATCTGGTCAAGGTAAAAGGTAAATGATGATCTGTACTCAAGTGTTGAACTGATGGGTACTTTATAGAAGATGCTTTATAAATTTGTGAAGCCCACACTTCTTCTACGAGCACCTACACTTTGTACCTTCAAGGGAAATATCAACTACATAAGCCACAAGAACACTAGGGTGGCTTGAGATGCTCAAAGAGACGTGGAGTTAAATGCAAAGCAGATCTTCCCCTCCTAATACACACTCAAGTCCAATTCCGTCACTACTCTGCTCAAAACTCTTTGGTGGTTCTCCCTCACATACACTATAAAACCACACGTACCATACCTTTTCGGATCCCTAACTGCTCTCAGGCTCATTTCTGCATCACGCCCACCCAGCTTTCTCCTCTAGCTCATCTATGTGATTTCCCTAACACCCGCTTTCAAACTTCCGACAAAAGTATGAACTCTCAGCTTTCCTACTATTATAAAACTCACACCCCAGAACGGTGCTGCAGATATTTTAAACAGAGCACCCACCAAGATGCAAGCCTGTAGCCAAGCTTCACTCTCCCATTCCTGCTTCCATGCTCTTTCTTTCTCTACAGTGGGGAGCGGATTTATGCAGTCTATCTACAAGATATTTCCTCATGTTCAGAACATTTATAAATGAACAACTTAAATGATGAATAAAAACCAACCCCATCCCAGATAATCCTGAACCAAAAAGAAGGTTGAGCCAGAAAAGTGTTTCCAGTATGAATTTTACCGTGGCTGCTACACATTCAACAGTGGCAAAGGGAAACGGTTAAAATTGTTACCTCCTCAGGACAGGGTGCTGCATTTCATTCTAAATGCATTCTCAACTAAACCGTTCTATATGATAACCATGAGTTCATTAAAAACAGTTACACTTTTTCTTAATATGCAGTTTGGAAGACTATGGAAAGTTAAGAGTCAGGTAATAAACATACTCAGTGATAAGTTAATTCATTAATTTTAAAGATTTTACAGATATAGATAGAAACTTAAATGGTTAAAGGATAAGTCCAAGATTACAGAGCCAGTTAAATCACTTTAGCAATGCCAGGGAGGGTAAGATTTCAGAAATGTATTTCAGAAATATTCCTCCTAGATTAAGGATATAGTTCATGCTAAACAGCAAAAGAGTCTGCAAACATGACATTTACTGAGAAAAGGATAAGCTAGGAAATGGTATAAATTTAACAAAAAATTAAAAGCAATACAGTAGCTCAGAATAAAGGTTTACTAAGCTTTACTTAATTGCTCTCTAATAAACTGAACACTTTAAGGAACAGATATTACTATTTGTAATTAATATTCCAATTTTTTATAAGTTTTTCCATACAGACTGAAATGGCAGTTTAATTAATTTAATATGAGAATTTCCAAATTAATGTATATCAATTAATAATTTTTAAGCCAAGGTAAGATTTAATCTGACTTACATCTGAATGATTAAGAAAAATCGATTTAATCCAAACCAAATCTAGGCAGTTTTTCTATGCTGGTAGCATTTCTAGAAAGAGTTTCTTCTGTTGTGAGACAGAAGACATGGATTTCTAAGGGTAGTACCTATCAATAATGCTGAAAAGTTCTCTATTCCTTGAAATAATAGCTCCTACTACTTTCAGATGAAGCAAGCCCACTTTGTGGAATAAAGCTTCCTAGGCCCGTTGTAGGAGGGGGAGGAGTTGGAAGAGATGCTGGGAGTCAAGATATCCATTTTACTGTGTATGTGATATTCTCTTATTCACAGTACTTGATGTGGGGGGAAAGTCTAAGTATTTTCAGAAATGAATGCTTTTACTCTGCTAATTATGAATTTAAGTCTGATGTCATTAACCTAGGCAAAAAAATACATTTTCCTTTAGGATTGGAAAGAATTGTGCATATACTCCCTTTTTACTATCCTCCTTAATATCAAAAGTTAAAAACATCTTGTAATATCCACTTTATTTACCAGCTGATTATTAGGGACAATGCGGGTAGGCTTAACCCATCATGACTGTCTCCTGTGCAGTTCAAGGATGGTGTGATGTCACCAGCAATGTAAGCTGCTGGGACATTAACCCAACCAGGAAAAAAAAGTGATCCTCATCTTGAACCTTTAACCTATGAATGCTGCTATTCATAATAAATAAACCTCTCTCTAACATAAGGTGAACATATTAAGTTTTTCTAATTTCTAAGCCACACCTCTTAGAAAGTGAAAACTGCATGAACTGCTTTTTACTCCGAATACTAAACTAGCATTCAGCACACTCAAAAAAAAGGCATGGTTAATATTCCAGTTAAGTGAATTATCCAGAAGAAGATTATCAAGGTAAAAGATGAAGACAAATGAAACTTTGCATGCAAAAATACCAAGTGTTTAGAGAAATCATCTATTCAAAAAAACATACATTTTGGTAGTTTCTAAGTGCTAGGTCTTAGACTCACTGTCACAAATCACCTAGAAAGCATATTAAAAACAGATTCCTGCATCTCACCTCTGGACACTGATTGAGTAGGTCTGAAGTGGGTCCCAGAACCTGTACTTCTAACTCACTCTCCTCGTGATTTTGATGCAACCAAGTTTGGGAATAACTGCTTTAGGATTTCACAGTGCCTGAGGGACTCTGCTTTACTCATTGCAGAAATACTGAATATTTGTCATTTATTCAACATACCATCCATCTATTGCACAAAACCCTACTGGGCTAATGCTACTAGGAAGCCCCAGGAGAAACTGCTAAATAAACCACCTTTCACAGCACTTGATTCACTGTTTTAATATTCCAATCTATAAAATGCATAAATGCTAGGTGGTCTGGAAGACATATGAGAAACCTGAACTCAAGGGTGCACAAACACTTGTACACTTGTACATAACGTATACATGAATTAATCTACTGCAGCTTTCTAATGGAAAGCATGGTGTCACGGCAAGAGTTTTAGTGTAGATATCAAAAGACAAGGATTTGAGTCACAGCTCTGTCTTCAACTGCCTGGTCTAAGCTAAACTCTATGACCACTACCTAGGTCTCAACTCTTTTACTGGGGGCAGAGGTTAGTGCTTAAGTCTAAATCATATATGGGTCCCTTCGACCCCAAAACTTCTGTGATTCCACATGGGTAAAGAGAACATATTTCAAAGAAGGGGGGAACCCAACATGAGTTAGAACAACCCAGGAAGGCAGCAACTGAAGAAAGAACTTCAGACAGGCTCTAAAAGATGAGATGATTGCTGTTAAACTAAATGAGAGGGACTTCCCTGGTGGTGCAGTGGTTAAGAATCCGCCTACCAATGCAGGGGACACGGGTTCGAGCCCTGGTCCGGGAAGATTCCACATGCCGCGGAGCAACTAAGCCCGTGCGCCACAACTACTGAGCCTGCACGCTAGAGCCTACGAGCCACAACCACTGAGCCCACGCACCACAACTACTGAAGCCTGCATGCCTAGAGCCCGTGCTCCGCAACGAGAAGCCACCGCAATGAGAAGCCCGCCAGCAACAAAGAGTAGACCCCGCTCACCGCAACTAGCGAAAGCCCGTGCACAGCAACAAAGACCCAACGCAGCCAAAAATAAATAAATAAATTTATTTTAAAAAATAAACTGAGTGAGAAAAAGTATGCCAGGAAGTGGGAGCTGTACGAGCATATATGCAGAGGCTGGGAACAAGATCAGCTTGCAAGCAAAAAGTCAGTCTGACTACCATAGAGAACAGTAATAACACTGGGTCACTCCAAAGTTAAGCCAAATGATATGGTAAAACAGTAGGGGAATATGAGAGAATTTTGAGTGAGAAGCGATATGAGGAAAGTGGTGTTTTTTGACGGCCACCACCAGGACGGACTGGAGAAAGGAAAAAGAGACTAATTTACAGAATAGGTACCGAAAAGGCTTAAATACAACTTCCAAAGGGTACTTAGAGCAGTGAACACTAGGAAAAACCTGGCTCAGATGTTGTATAAGAACACAAGACACATCTAACTGAAAATAAGGGGGAAAAAAACACACATAGAAAGAACAAATAGAGAAAAATGGTGCTATGTAGTTTTGGAAAATGGACTGCTTTGCACCTCAGAGAAATGTGGGCCAAATTGAGGACACCAGCTGTTATCTGGTATCATTGCAGGAACTGAATGGGGGTGGGGAAAGAAGTAGCCTGCTGCTTACCCACCACCTCCACCCCCATCTCAGAAAACCCAAAGAAAAGTAGCAGATGCCACATGTGGTGTAAAAGCCACAAGGCATTACTGTCCTTTCTTCCACGTATTCTGCCTGAGCAGCTGGGCCCTGAAGAGAAGGCCGGGTGACGGACAGTGAGGAAGCAGCTGTCACCAATGGTCTCTGTGCAGGCCATGGGTATTTCTTCTATGGAGACCTGTTTCCCCTGCATTTCTACCTTTTCGTGGACCTTACTGCAAAAGAACTGATTTAGAGCAAAAGGGCTGACTCAGTAGAATGAAATGAGGGTGATACTTCTGGAATGGAGAAAAGGGTATGTCAATCCAACCATCTATTCCATTTTCTTCTTAACCACAACTCAGGACCTCAAAACTACGATAAATTAGCAGCAATCCTGAAATCAGTTTAAATTGGGAGCCTCACAAAAATCTGCAGTAGAATACAACATTCACAAAACAATCTGACGGTAACTGGACATTGGATGTCTTCTTTTAAAGGACACTTGATCGTTACACTTAACAGTACTATTAAAAGGTTAATCTCTGTGACACAAACAGAGAGCGTGCAAAGAAGTGTGGACAATCAGAAAAAGTCATCCAGATTGAAAAAACAAGGTCAAAATAAACAAGTGTTTGCAATCTTAGAATGTATTAGAAATCTAATAATCAGACGTTTTGTACGTAGGACATTTTCTTGATCAAGAAACATGTAGAATTTCGGACGTCTTACATCCAAGTATATTTGGGGGCCACTGCATACAGTTTCCTTTAGATGAGACAGTGGTGGGAGGCATTTTCCCTCTGGGCCAAAAAATATAAAGAACAAGCTGTCAAAACTACCCAGGGCTAGTGAATTACCTTAACTGACAACTCTGAGAGAAGCAACTTTTTTTTTTTTTTTTTTTTTTTTTGCGGTACGCGGGCCTCTCACTGTTGTGGCCTCTCCCGTCGCGGAACACAGGCTCCGGACACGCAGGCTCAGCGGCCATGGCTCACGGGCCCAGCCGCTCCACGGCACGTGGGATCGTCCCAGACCCGGGCAGGAAACCATGTCCCCTGCATCAGCAGGCGGACTCCCAACCACTGCGCCACCAGGGAAGCCCTGAGAGAAGCAACTTTTAAGCACAAAGATGACATTGCATTTCCAGATACCTGAGAAAATGAGCAGAAATCTTCTAGACACGTCTCTAAGCAAGATGGACATCACAGTCAGCTGTGACTAACTTCCCCATACCACTCCAGGCGATGGCCTGAGCTGAGTTCTTAAATCAAGGGTGGAAAATACGTTCCAACTTGAGTCAATTGGCAGAGGTTGTCTGGAACACTATTTTGAAAAAAATACTTGGGAGCCTCATCCAGACTCAGTGAGAAAGACTGCCATGATTGGCAATGTCTGCACTGGGCAGGAGAGGGAAAATTGATGGCACATGAACTAAGCTTCTGCCAGAGGCAACGTCCCTTTCATATTCTAAAGGAAAAGAAATCTACACAGCAAACTGGATTAACTTCTTATCCAGAGAGAATTTACATCAGAATTTCAAAAATTCAAAAAAGCAGGAAAAACATCCATAAAATTATTTACCATTTGTCTTGAAAAGAAAACTGTAACAGAAAAAATAACCTGTGTGGCATGTACACTCTTCTAGTCAGTCTCCTCAAAGTAAACTGAATCTGCCAGAACAGTCAAGCTACACCCCAAGGACATGTTTTTCTATGACCCAAGAACTAAGAATGATTTTTACATTTTTTAATGATTGGGACAAAATTAAAAGACTATTTTGTGACACATGAAGATTACATGAAATTCAAGTTTCAGTGCCCATAAATATAGTTTTATAGGATCACAGCCACATCTATTTGTTCATATGGAGGCTATATCTTCTTTCAAGCTATGAGGGCAAAATTGAGAAGTTGTGACCAGACTGCACGGCCGGCAAAGCCTAACATATTTACTACCTGGCCCTTCACAGAACAAGAATGCCAACCCCTGTGCTAGAAGAAATGGTATAAGGTTTCTTCAAGTTATAGGCAAGTAATTCTCTATCAAAGAAGGAAATTTAATTCAGTAAGTTTCATAAAGTACTTATCTGAGAAAGTTGCTGCTCTGTCCCTTTGTTAACACGTAAGTAATTACATGTAGTACTCATGAATAAAGTTTCCCTCATCATGCAACAAACAAAAAAATTCTGCTATGCCTCCCAGAGAAGTGTCCATATGGGCACAAAATGAATAAAGGAAAGAACTGCAAGTAGACCTTAATTCTTTTAACCTCTGTTCTGCAAGCAGATATAAAAAAAAAAAAAACCATAAACTTACTTTTATTGTTTTGGTTTGAAGTCTCAATCCATTCAAGGTGTTGATAGCTTTCTCTGCATCCTTAGGGTCAATGTAGTTCACAAAGCCATATCCCAAGCTCTGCCCTAATGAAAGGGAATGGGGAAAAGGCATACGTTAACTCTACACCACTGATGACAGACATCCACTTTCATTCTGGCATATGGTCTTGTCATTAATGCCAGCACATTCTCTCAATAGAAAAAAAAGTCTACATTAATTCTTCTAGAAATATACATGTGGCCTTTTTTCATCTCCTGTCTATTACAGTTGCAAGTTTAAACATCAGTTAGAACTCAGCAAGCTGTGCTGTTTAAAAAACACACATACCCAAAGTGTTCCATCATACATGTCCTGCCTGAGCCAGAGCGCCCAGCAGCAAGGCAACATTCAGCTTCGGAAACTGTGGGTGCAAGTCTCCGCTGAGCTGCTGTGTGGGCTTCATGGGCACGACTTTTTCAGCTTCAGTTTCCTTACCCATAAAATTGGAAAGCGAAAAGCATCAACCAAGAATCTGTCAGTGTTCTGTACACATTACCCTGACAAATTTACAGCCTTTACCAAGTACAATTATTTCAGATTCTAAAACGGTGGAGAATCGTGAGTATGTGTGTGTGTAAATGTAATATATGTGTGTATATGCATAAGTACATTAATTTTAGAGGAGCTTATTCAAATAAACTGAATCCAATTTTCTAAAAGGGGTCTGAAGACCTAGCTGAGGAATACAGGGAAATATGAACACAAAGATTTACACTTGAGGACATCCAAGCCCAGGAGAACATGTGGAAAAGAAAGAAAAGCATAAACAAAGATAAGAAAACAGAATAATTCTGGAGTAAGAGTTGCTTCCACATGAGTCTATTGTTGCTTTTATCCATCATCTGAGCCCTCTTGCCTCTGGCTCACTGATGTGTCCCGACTCTATAGGAAGTAAGGAGATCGGAATCAATGGAACGCACAGACAAGTAAAGCCAATCCTAAAGGTCTCCATTTTTCAACTAAGGGCAAGTTTCTCAGTTTGAAAAGGTGAGAAACACTATACGGGTGGTGACAAAAATGGACATTAAAAAGATTTAGTCTACTAAAAGTCAAACCAAACCAATTGAGGGTTTCCTGGAAGATTCCCAGTAAAGGTCCAAATACTTCTTATTAATTACCATTTTTGGATCAATTTCATAGCAAAAAAAAAAAGGGGGGATTTTTTTTCTTTTAAGCAGCACCTTAGGTCCAAGTGGTTATGAATACAGATATTTAGAATAGGCTAACCAGAGTGGTCAATGTGGTTCTTTATAAGTATACAAAAAGAGAGAGAGAGAGAGAGAGAGAGAGAGAAGGCTAAACGCAATGCCTGATAACCATGAAAACTTGGGATTATATTTTGGGGACCACAATAATTTTGAGGGGATAATCATTGCTAGCTTATACCCTTTTATCAAATTATATTTTTTTCTGTTTTTAAAAAAGGGCGTTAGGAGAGAGCTAAAACTAATTCAGTTCTTTTTTTTTTTCCTCACACTATTCATATAGATTGTGTTTTACTCGAGGCTCTGTTTTTTAAAAGTTGCATGTGAAACCATTGCATTTTTAAGCATTCAGTTTTTTCCTAATTTGACATTTATCGTGTGTCTACTGCATGCACAGTGCCCTCTTATGAAATGTGTTGCAGTTCTGTTGTCACTAAGCAGGATTCAAATAGGCTGAACATTAAAATATCTGCTCAAAGAAGCTGTTTATGATGAAAAGAATACAGGCTTTGGAGATAAACACACAGAAGTTCTAATCCTGGCTCTGCTGTTTACCAGCTGTGTGACTTTGAAGAAACTACTTAACCTCTCTGAGTCATTAACTTCCTTATTTCTAGAATGAGGATAATTGCTACCCAGTGACGTTGCTAAGGCAGTGATGAGAACATTCACTATTGACGGAGGTAGACCACTCCAGTCAAAAAATAAAGTGAGGAAAAATAACATATATCTACTACATGTTAAGGAGTTTACATGTGTTCATTTAAAATTAAACCAGAAAGATGCTACCAATATAACAGGGGAAGGAAAGGCAAAGTGAACACTGGGTGGTTTTGTCACACTGCTATTCTATAACAAAATTAATCAAATTATCAATTGTACTAGCATTGAGTCCATTTCTCCTACCTACCCTCTCCACCACCCTCACACCTGTATTTTGGCAGCTTCTAATCAAAGTCCTTTCTTAATCTTGGTACACACTGGAATCATCTACAGAGCTTAAAAAACAAAAACAAGAACAAAAACAAAAACTGATGCCTGAGTCCCTTTCCCCAAGTTTTTCTTTTTTAATTGGTCTATTATGAAGCATTGATACCAGGTTTTTTAAAGCCTGGTGATTCTAACATATGCAGCCAAGACTGAGAATCACAGTTTTAATAGTGAGAGATACTCTGAGGCTGCAAATAAGGCTTCTGGGAGCTCTTAGAGGGGCCAGATGCTGATGGTCTGGGCATGCGAAGTGACGCTGCAAGAAGATTGCCTTTTTTACAGATGCATTTTTAAAAAACCAGTAGATGTCTTTCTTCTAAAATCTTCAAGTTATCCATCACTTCAGAGAAACAGTTTACTGCCTACCGAGGTCACTCTCTAGCAGAGCAGTGCCTGCTGGAGTTGGGTCACTGGGTAAAGTAAAAAATCCTAACCTGCTTAGCTGTCTCTTGCCCTGTCCTCTGAGCTCTTACTCCTAGCACATTGTAGGCACTCAAGAAGTTTGCTAAATGCACGAATGAGAAGCGCAGTGGTGTTATTAATTTAACCAAAGGTATTATCATCAATGTCACCATCAGATGGTCTAGCCATTGAATGAATGGGTCTTTGACCTGACCCCCTCAAGCAGCCATGGCTAGTTTTAATGAGGAGTCAACCAAATTTCAACTATTGGAAATTGAGTAAAATCAATATTTATCCCCAGATGAGCTCTCTGCCACAAAGTTTCTAATTTGCTTAGTGGTAGTATTAGGAAGAGCAACACCTGCCAATTAGTATTTAAGGTAAGTAAAATGTTATTACTACCCTAAGTAAAATAATATGAAAGGAGATATTTGCTGCTAAACGGCTGCATTCCCAAATCCACTGTAGTAGATGCATTAACATGTTGGCATTGGAACTACAAGGGAGTTAGTAACTTCACAGATTTTCGTTTTAAAGTGAGTTAATCAAGTCAGCAAATATGTGTTGGATGCTTAAAATACATAGAGGCATCACAAATGATACAAAGATAGGCAAGACTCTCCCCATTCTCATCTTTAAGCTGTGTGGTGTTCTAGTGTTTAATTTTAGCCTCACACTGATCTTGTGAGATACTCATATTCTTCCCTGTAAGGAAGAAATGGTATCTGAAGCTGGGCAAGGTCAATCAGCTTCCTTAAAGGAAAAAACAGGCAGAAAGTAGTGGTCAGGACTTGAATCCAAGACTCTGAAATGCTATGTTCTTCTCCCCTCAATTCACAACTAGTTTATATCTGAACCTGGGTCACCTTCAGTATGCCTGAAATATAATGTAACCACACATTTTCTAACAGAGCTCTACCATAAAAACTTGTTTTGAGACAGTTGCCTACTGTCTCAAATTCCAGTACTTCTTGTGCAAATATCAATTTCAGTATATATGAATTCCTACACTGTTATTCATTCCTATGACAATGTAAAGGCACCTTACTTATACAGTGCCTGTTTCAGGTCCTTATGAGTAGAGTTTTAAAAAACAGAAGCAGTAGCAAGTCAAACATCAAGAAAAAATATTTAGCCTGGACCCACTTTTTCCCACTTTTGTATGCATCAGCTAGTAACAGTCATAAACTACCAAGGAAGGCTTGGAAACCAAGCATCATTTAACCATATCCTCCAAATCTATTTTTCACGTAATTCTGAATTTAGAATGTGCATATTGACAATCTCAAAACCAAGAATCACTTCTTTTAAAAACCTATAAAGCTCTACATTTAAATTCCAAGTATAACAATTACGGAAACCAACATGATCAAAAGAAACTTCTGAACAAAATGACAAAGCTAAGGCTCACCCAAAAAAGCCTTCAAGACAAATAAATCCTGTCTTTAGAAGCCAAAAAATTCCTCTGGTAGCTGAACATCAAGAATACGGTCAATGCTACTCGTCCCCAGCTATCCTCACAAGCTACTCGTGGTCCCATGCTCTTAGGGATTTTGGAAGCATTAATCTAAGTCTTGGTCCTAATAGTCACAGCTGGGATTCTAAAACTTCACTATGGAGGAAGGTATCTCTACAGTCACAGGACTAAAACCTTCAAAAGCAGGTACTGAAAGCTCCAGCTCAATAACGCACTTCCGTGCATGGTATTCTGTAGACAGTGTCTGTGTGAATGTCTTCTGTTTTGCACCCTTCTTTTTAATCTAAATATATGCCACAGAGAAGGATCACTTCTTCACAAGAGACAGAACAATTACTTATAAACTGTTCCTTGGCATAAGGAGAACAGTTATAAACAGGCTGCTTAGAGCCATGGTCAAGTGATCTAAAGCACAGAGCTGAAACACTCCAAGGCCTCTGAATGGGACTGAGGCACACTGAGAGCTGCGTGGGGGTCAGAGCAGGAATAGAATCTGTTTAGTGACAAAGTGCTAGTGGGAAACACAGTAAACTCCAATTTATCCCAAACGGTGCATAATTCAAAGCAGCAGCCGTTCCCTTGCCACCTACATTGCTTTTAATAGCATACTTCAATTACAAATTTAATTGCATATTTTAATTAAAAATATACAATCTTCTGGACCCATTTAATTCAAAGGTCACTTTATTTAGTCTTTTCTATTTCACATGATTATCAATGTCCTAAGTATCAAATTACCCCCTCAGGTTTAAAGGTAAAAGCAACAGATCACCACAATTCTTGATTACAAACTTGGTACATAAATTTAATTTTATCCAACCAATATTAAGTGAGACCCTTCTCAACATGGAATTGTGAAAAATAAAATTCTGTATTTAAAAGTCATCCTAGGGCTTCCCTGGTGGCGCAGTGGTTTAGAATCTGCCTGCCAATGTAGGGGACACGGGTTCAAGCCCTGGTCCAGGAAGATCCCACATGCCGCAGAGCAACTAAGCCCGTGCACCACAACTACTGAGCCTGCGTTCTAGAGCCCGCGAGTCACAACTACTGAAGCCCACACACCTAGAGCCTGTGCTCTGCAACAAGAGAAGCCACCGCAATGAGAAGCCCACGCACCACAGTGAAGAGTAGCCCCCGCTCGCCACAACTCGAGAAAGCCCGCACGCAGCAATGAAGACCCAACGCAGCCAAAAATAGACAAAATAAATTTTTTAAAAAGTCATCCTACATATTTCTCACCAACATTCAGCATTCATTTGTTCAATGATTATAGAAAATCTACTCTTTGCTAATCCCTGAGGATAAGCAAAGAGACAAAAAATTCCTCTTCGTAAAACTTACATTCTGGTAGAAGGAAACAAAAGAACAAGCTCTACAGTATATACTACAAGAGACTAAGGGCTAAGGAGAAAAAAAGCAGAGAGAGGAGAGATTGGAGTGCAGGGTCAGGGCTGCTGACCTAAATATAGTGGTGAGCGCAGGCCCCACCCTGAAGATAACATTTGATCCAACACTTCAAGGAAGTAGCTCATAGTTTACTAGCGAAGCTGTGCAAGCAGATTCATTTCAGTGCAACTTCTACCATAGGGGTATCACATCCCATCTGTTCTACCAGCTAAATCTGCCCCCACCCCAAGCCCCAGCCCCTTGGCATTAGCACAGGTCCGCATGTATTATTCTAATTTGGATTATTGCTACAATATCCTAACCCATCATCCCTTCCCTAGACTCCTGTTAACTCCAAAACCAGTCATTCTCAGCTGTAATGTTGTCTGGGTTACCTTTCTAGAAGAAAATCCCAATCACACTCTGGTTTCCAAGGTCACCATCAGTTTCTTGCTTACTTCTACTACTCCTACACATACGTATACCCTGAAACGCATAATCAGTTCCCTGTGCCTGGAATACACATCTCCAACTGGCCAGCCCTGACAAATCCTTTAGGACTTTCTCTGAGACCATTTCCTGCCACAATTTGTCCCACTCCCAATGCTCACTGTTCAGTGCCCCTCCCTAGTCCTTCCACAGCCTTTATATTATATACCTTTATCTTTATACGTATGGGTATTGAGTCAATTTGGATGTCGCCTCCCTTAGACTGTTGAGCAAGGGCAAGCTGAGCATAGTTCCTGATATAAAAGACCTTAGCATAGATTATTAACATGCTCATTGAAACAATGAATGAACGAACAAGCTAATAAAAGAAGAATGAACAAACGAAGAGACAGCCATCTGCCTTCCAGGAACTTACGGTTTAGAAGAGAGATGCCCTTATAAACATGCTCCCCATGTCCCTACATCGTACCAGATGGTTACAGAACACAAGGAGACAAGATGCTCAAATGTTACAGTATTCTGTCTTTATAAGGGAGTGATGTGAGATACATTTTTTCAAACAGTTCATGTAAAATTTTTCATATGAAAATTTTCTACGAATACCATTTAAATAAAATCTCAATTTAAAAAAATAATGTCACCTAGAGTAATTTGATAGATTTACATAAATCTGTTTCACAAATCTGTAAGTATAAATTATGGGATGTCAGCATATAATTTTGTTGAAAGTGCTTTTCCACTAATATAATTAAGTCTGCCGAGACTATTCATGTACAAGTCAAATAAAATGCAGAGTGAATTCTGTAAAAACCTAGTAGTTGAATCAACAATAAAAGGTGACTATGCTGATTGATGTGTATCTATTATTTTATTTAAAGCAGTAGTAATGCTTTATGAAATAAAAAGGACAAAAGCAGCATGACTCTTTTCTAAATCCCCCAGTAAGCAGAAACAGGTCACTATGGTCCTCTCTGACAAGCAAGACTATTTGCAAGCTGAGGTTTAATAATGTAACACTTAACAACAACAACCAAAAAGCAAATTGGGAAGATACACTGTTTCTAAACATAGTCCCTATATAAAACTGCATCCCTTAACAAAAAAAGCAAATAATTTGATTTAGGAAAACAAGTTTTCACTCCAAGGGGGGACAATTTTTGTTTTTAAAGACAGACCCACTCCTTTCCCTCATTCTAACACCATTCTTCCCTCGTCCCCCAAACACAAAATGAAGTTGCAAATGTGTTGTGTTTCTTCAGATGGACTTTCTGTTCTTGGGCACTAGTTTTGTGTGTCTGTTCAGACAGGCTGTGCACTGCAGCTCTGGCACCACAACAACATGCACCAGACTTTACAAAGGAGCTTTCTCAACATCTCAGATCTGATGTGTAACAAAACCATGCGGGTACCACACATCAGGGGAAAGCTTTGAGAGAATCTTAGAAGAACAGAGGGATGTAATCTTCTCCAGTCTCTTCAAATTTTAATTCCTGACTTAGCCTGAGTCTCCTCAGATGCCAGATGCAGGAGGTCCTTCCATTTAAATATTCAACTAACTCAGGTCAAATTAAACAGGTCCTCCTCACCGCCCTCTGATGGGAAAGATCAAATTGTGAGGCAGAGAACTGGTGAGATCCTATTACTACAGACCAAGCCAGACTCCCTTGAAAGCTCGGAGCATTTTTACCAGCTTCCCAAAGGATATTACCAGGGATTATCACCAGGATGGAGAATTCAACCTAGACACTCACATAATACAGAAAACAGATGGCTCACCAGAAGACTCATCTTCTACCCAACTGCTAATAAAGCTGGCCTGAGACTAAAGAGCCCAATATTTTTAAATGGTTTTCAGGACTTTACAGATATATTCAGATAACATAGGAGAGTTTAAATCGTAACTTTTCCGCTGAAATCAAAGTTGTAAACAGTCATCACTTGGTAAATATTACCTAAGTAGCCTAATTCGAGAGGGAGCAGTTAATGACCTCAAGCACCGGAGCATTTTCCTACTGAGTTAATTTTAATGGCCATATCTGTCCTCCGATTATACAACTGGTAGAGCTCCATTTTCCTATAGTTCCAGTCCCAGTAATTATGAATCTGCTGGCAATGCAGCATGACCTTGCTTAAGTTGGCAAAACTGTGGGTTCTTAATACATCACCATTTCAGACATTAAGAACTCCCACACAATTCAGTCTTAGGCTTCTGAGAACAGCATATTAAATCCTCTAAATTCTCAAATAGTGCATATGGGTACTAAGATGTCTTGCATCGGAGACCAGGAAGAATAGGAAAAATGATCTTTATTTAAAGTGGGAAAATAAACTATTTCTTCTAGTACACCCATCTTAGGAGAAGACTTTAACTTGGACCAGGTTCTCTAGCTTGAGAAAAAGTATTTGAATATGATATTATAGCATCTCAACACCATTGTTAAAAACAAACCAACAAAAAACCAGTTCTCATTACTCTCTGATTTAGGTAGTTGTTCTAAAAGAAAACTCAGCAGGCCTACCTTCAAACACTGGAGCTATCCCCGTGGTGAAAGCAAAAGCCAGAAAACTGTTAGTTGGCCAGAAAGTCAGACCTTACCATTCAAAAAAAGTTAGGATATTAACATACCCTGAGCTAGGGCAAAATCAACTCTCAGTTAAAGATCTGAGTCTGCTACAATAGTCTCACTTCTTTGTTTCTTATAATTAACTCTATACAGATTTCCCCTGCCACACACACACAAAATGGGGCTTGTGCGGAATTCCTTGGCAGTCCAGTGGTTAAGACTCTCTGCACCTTCACTGCCGAGAGCGCAGGTTCAATCCAGGGCTGGGGAACTAAGATCCCGCAAGCCGCAGGGCACGGCCAAAAATACCAAAAAAAAACAAAAAGGGGCTTGTGTTAGCTGCTTTATTTTGTGCTTACTTAAAAAGCAGTAGAGTTGTTCAAATAAATATCATTTGAGATGAGGGCCAGGGAACTATACTCCTCAAAATATTACTGTGGTAAAGAGGGAAACCAGTTAACAACTGCAGTAGTAAAAAGGGCATCTGCTGTTGCTTGCACTACCAGCTGGTGTCAATCTACACACACACGGAAATCCGTAAGCAGTCCATCAAAAAGCAGTACAGCCTCTTAATGTGCTTCTCTCTTTGTAAGAGATTTTTTAAATTTAGATATTGCAAGAAAAAAAATGTAAAGGCCCTAAACACTATAATTAGCCCAGTGCCCTTTCTGAGCTGTATAAGAGAGTTTTGCCAACCACTATGGTGTGGTGTTTTGTCCAGAAGAATGGGAAACATTAGTCAGACCATGCAAATCCCACCAGGTCCACATGATTTTAAAAAATTGTTACAGAGGGTAAGTAAGTTAAAGGTTCACCAGCCAAAACCTTCCAATAGGAAAAGCTCGGTAAGTCTGGGAGAGAAGTCTGTTCCCACTGCCCCATAAATGCTTTTTTGTAGCTTTCTGGGAGCAAACAGTACCACTACCTAATAACTGACTGCTATCAAGCATCTTATGAGCCTTGTATTACATACAGCCAACATATTTAATTCTCACAACAAAGCTCTCTGTAACCCATTTTACAGTAAAAACATGAAGGTCCTGAGATATTAACTAACTTGCTCAAAAGGCACAGAGGTAGCTGGTAAGTGGTAGTGTAGTTTTCGAAACCATAATTGACTTATCCAAACTCGGTTTTTTCAGCATACATTTCACTGCCTTTGGCCAAGCTTGGGAATTATTTTGAGGCAGAGTCCTGTGCATCCAAAGTATACAACTTTTCAACCAGGATATTCATAATCTCCAAATACACCTGCATTGTTTTTCTTGTTCTTTGTCATGTAACTGATTGACTGGAACTTCACCATTCTTTCTCAATCCATCAAGACACTACGTATTAAAAGAAAAAACCACGAAAAGGTTTATCGCCCCACAGGTACACAAAACACTTCAACCCTCAAAAACAAATCCATCACTACAAAACACATAGATTAGAGATCTCTGCATTATAAAAATATTCATTTAAAACAGGACTTGCTTTACATACTCCTTTTCCAGAAACTCAGAAAGCAATTCTTATGGCTAAAGCCAAACGTGTTTGCTACTGCCAAAATCGTCTCCCACACAAGACACTTCCCTCATCAGCAGATTGCATTGAAATGCTTTCTCACACGCATAGCATGGCTTTCTAGCTGTAGAAAAGCAGGTGGGGTAAGTACCACATGGTCTCTGCCCTCTAAGATCTTAGCTCAAAAATTTAAAGCAAGACAATAACCAAGAGAGATGCAGGCACTTATTGAACACAGAACACCTATATTTAATCACTGGCGTTTCAAGCTTAACCAGGATGAACTTGAAGAGAAAGCTTTAGTTGGTTCAAACAGAGGAGGTGAAATTTAAGGAGATTCTTGTCAGAGAAACTGTGGAAACAGGCATATGGAGAAGAGCTAATTGGTGGAGAAGTACAGAGGAGTTTGTTAGACCAAAGGCATACTGAACAACAAGTAGTCTGTGCAGAGGTAAGCAGACCCTCCATCTTGAGAACTGGGGCACCCCATGTAAAGGCTTGTAGTGGTCATACTGTAGGATGAACCAAGCAGGAAGTGACGATGAAACACATGAGAGAAACCTACGGAGGTTATCTTTGGCGGATTGAAAAATCACTAAGGAGATACAGATCTAGCATCAAGGAGACTCCTGGGGAAGAAGCCGTGACAACCCAGAACTGGGATCTGACCCCAAATCCCTTTCAATAAAGTCCCCAGAGATCTCTAAAAGGACAAAAATGAGAGGATGAAAACTCATCATATCTTTCACAAGTCCCTACAAATCGCCCCAATCCTAAATCGCAAACTTCTCATCTGGACAAATCCCAGCCCAAACCTTCTATTCCTAATTCTCCTATTCCACAAAAA
The DNA here is from genome assembly GCF_008692025.1 of Phocoena sinus. Classification (NCBI taxonomy): domain Eukaryota; kingdom Metazoa; phylum Chordata; class Mammalia; order Artiodactyla; family Phocoenidae; genus Phocoena; species Phocoena sinus. Next base: position 72,838,490 of record NC_045768.1, read on the forward strand.
CTTTTGTTCACATTACAGTTCTCTGAGCCCCTGCCAAATACACTCGTATCTGAAAATGAGCCTGATTAACTAAATCCAAGTGGACTTTTCCCCCAAAACTGAACTTTCGGAACAAGTACTCTTCTCCTTCAGAGGGCCTTCCAGATTAAGGGCCAGGATTGGAATCGAAAGCAACCCCTCAAATCCCAGGAGGGTCTGTATTTCCTTGGCGCGAAGGAACCTTTAGAACCTTAGGTTAATACCCTGACATGAATACAGAACCACCCACCTAATGACCTCTCAAATATTCATTCACTATGAATCTAACAGGGTGTAGATAACCCCCAGCCGACAAAGAGCAGCACTCAAGATGACTGCCCCAGGGAAGGCTTATGATTTCTGAGATCTCTTTTACAAAGCTATAAAAACGTATGTACCTGAATGTTCCCCAACTCCCAGTTAAGCTGCTATTATGAGTGAAAGTGTTAATAACCACCCTAAGTGGGCGCAAAGTGTTAACAAACCTCACTTTGACATTTTGTGTAGCAATCACGAAGTTATACACGACTTCTGAATTCACACACATATCTAAGTCCTTTACATATAATATGGTAATACCAAGTCAAAAAATAAAGATGGGGAGGGAGGAAGGCCAGGTCATTTAAGGAGGAGACACTGGAGAGCACTGTATCATCAAGAAAAGAAAGTTTCAAATAAAGTAAAAGCACATATTTCACCTTCTTATCTGCATCGCTGATAAAGTATCCTCCATACAGGTAACAAGGCTTCCATCTGGGGACAACTCTCCACTTTAGTTCATTTTATTTTAAAAAGACAGACCAGAATGAAATTACTGATATTTTTAGCAACAACAAAGGAAGTAAAATTCCAGAGGAATCCATTGTCCCCAATCTACACAAAGATTTAGGTATAAATAACATACGATTTTCCTTCTCTCTGTACAGGACATTTTGTTTAGTCTATATTTAATAAAGAAAGGCACTTACATTTCCAAGACGATATGAGGAGCAGGGTTTTTTTTCCTCCCCCTCAATTTAAAATAGTCACACAAAAGCACTGATTTTTATACTTAGGAGAAATCCCCAAACAGACCAATTGTGTTTTGGCAGGTTAGGGTATAAATGCTGACTATAAAGGAAACCTATTTAAATACTGCAGATACAGCTTCAAGGACCTCAAAAAAGCCCTCTCTGAAGCAGTAAAGAGGAAAGAATCCCAATGGAACAAAATCTATAGAGGAAGCTGAGCAGGACACAGTAAAAATGGTAAAGGCTGCAAGTCAGGTGGGAGCCATGGCTACCATTAAGTCAAAGAGGTGCCCTGACAAAAATAAATATCCGCTTTGTTTCTTACTAAGAGACAGTTATGTTACAGCAAACCACTCTGAGACCCCAGTGCAATTTCTCCACCAATTAATAGATGGCATCTAAACAGAAATACAAAAGGGGCTAGCTCTTGCAATTGCCACATTCATATCACACAGAAGCATCTCTTCCACAATCACCTAGTTTAAAAGTTGAAAGAATTAGGTCCTGTAATCCTCTAAATTAAAAATTCACAAAAACACAAGGGCAAAAAAGCAAATGCTTAAAAGATTTGGCCTAGACAATCATTCAGCACACAAAGGTGATGCAGCACTGTCCACATCAGCATCACAGCAAAAGCACCATCACATGGAACTAGAGAGGTGTGTCTTTTACCACTGACTAAAAGTATATTAAAAATGAAATATTCAAATCATATAGTCCACAACTTAGTATACCTGATCACTGCTGCTAACTCCTGGATACATTAACCCTGTGAGACAGGAAAAACCTAAACACGAAAACAATCTTTTTAACTTATTACCATTTTATTGTCTCATATACCCACAAATCTACAAGCAGGGTGCAGGTAAAAAGTTTTATTCAAGAAGAGCATCTCAACTAATTCAACTTAGGAACTTTTAAAATGTTTTCTTTCATCTGCTATTACTAAAGTTACTGGACTACTTGCTTATTCTCATATCTGAGGTTCACTCTTGGGGAAAGTGCTGTGTTTTCATGGCACCAGATTAGTATTAAGGACCCTCTGGATGTGGGAAAGCAACTTCTACAGACAGAGCTTCTAGGTTTTAGGGGCCATATTACATAATTCTACAAACACATTTCAAGATTAGGGCAAAGACAAGTAACAGAAGAGCTCTCATTCACACTAATTCATCTTTCTGCCACCAAGCGTCCCTTAAAGAAAAGGGGTCAAGGAGTTTATGGCCTCCTGCTAAGTCTAAGACCTAGATCCATTAAATGATACCTCATCAGTGACAAAATCTACCTTGCTCTTGTCAAGTAAGTTTCACAAATAATTTCAGACCTGTGCATTCGAATCAGTCACATTAAAGAGCATCCTATTCCGGAGAATGCTATACAAAACACTAGGTATTTGACTACAAGTACATCAGTCAAAGATTTCACTAAACACTAGTCTTTAGTTCATCCTAGTATGCAATAACCTTTAGTGTCGAGGAGTTTTCCTATTTTGTTGCTGACAATTTCTTACTTGCTATTTTATAAAGCAACAGAACACTAAATAGTTATATATTACAAACTAATCTCCTTTCTTTGGGGAAAAACTTGAAAACCTTATGTATGCTGCCAGATCACTTACTAGTTAAGTCCTATTCCCAAATATAATATAATGCTTATTCTACTTCTCTTAAAAAACACTAACATGATTAAGGTATTCCATATATACCTAAATTACCAATCTTACTTTCCCCGAGGAAGAATATTTCCTAGCAAGAAACCACACATATATATACTCTGAATTGCATTTCGTTAACCCAAAAGCCTTCTATACTTTATTTGGGTTCTTGATCCTCTGCTCTTCCCTAAAAAACATACACCTAAAACTAAAGGAAGTAAAACTTGTATTATGGTTTAAAAAGTTTTATCATCTTACAGTTTTAACTTGTGTATGTGTAAAAACCTCAGACATCTCTGAGATTTAGTTAAGATTCAGATAAAGATTGACTGGTTCTAAACAGCACTCTTTTGAAGCAAGGAAGAGGGGCAAATTATTTTTCATAAGCCTCCAGAATATGAAAGATTACATTAAACATATAATTTAAAAATTCAATTAAGTATTCTATGCTACTTGGCCATCTTAATTATAGTCCTTCCACTCTTAAAACATGGGAATTAACCCATAATTTCTTCTCTTTCCTAGCAATTCAAGACTTCTGGTTGAATATCCAGGAAAAGAAAACCCTAAAGGTTAACCATAGTGATAACTATATTAGTTACCAAATTTCGTCAAATAATTGTCCTTGGTCAAATTTTAAATCTTACCATAAGATATAATTACTTCCCAATCTTGACTGCTGCCTAAGCCTTTGATTCCATCATTCCTTACAAAGCTAAGGTGTTCCTTCATTTTAATTTTCTATCACTTTCATCTTGGATAAAAAAAAAAGTGAAGCAAAATTTCTATGGAAATTCAAATCAAGTGACCAGGAGCTAAGTGAGATTTTTACAATCTCCACAGGATTTTGTTTTCTGAATGCAGAATCTACAGCCTAATTAAGGTGTTATTCAAAGATTTTCTGTATCATTTCCTAAAACCTGGTAATATGTTGGCCAGGCCATCCTTCTTCCCACCTCCATGCTGTGTTTTTACTTAAAGTTACTTGAACAGAAATCCCATTCTAATCCTCTAAAGCTTACATAAATCTCTTAACAGGCTGCATGGTAAGAACATAAAATTGATCGTATTTCAAACAAAGTTAAGATTCTGCATCAATGATTAGAAATAAAAATACTAAAAATAAAGATAAAACTAGAATTTGATCTTTTCGAAGAGAACTGAAGACTGTTCAAAAAAATTGATACTGATGATGTATACCACTGACTCTATGGAACACAGAAATTTAACGCCTCTAAGCATACCTATGTCCCCACATGGCTAGAAACCAAGGGGTTTTAATTAAACGATGACTAAGTAAGCAGAGGGAATAAACGAAGGTTAATCACAAGCAAACTTGTTTTTCTACAAGGTATATGCCTCTCATCAGCTACTATAAACAGCAGGAGCCACCAAATATTACTGACCTCTGAAGATTAACCAGCTGAGTGACCACAGAGAATGCCATTACTACTGGTGATCTCACTCAAGGAGGAAAGTAGTGACCACAGAACATAATGAAATGGGGGAGAAGTCACAAGATGTTATTTAGGACAGAATATCAATTATCTTCATTGCATCTACGACTTTTGCATAATTATATCAGAACTTCGGTTTCCTCCACCAATGACAATGTGAATCAAATATGAGTCAACTCTTTGAAAGATAGAGCCAAGTGACTTTATAAAATACACATACGTATATACCTGGCAAAACAGAGACAGACATCTTTACCAATAGCTTTTGTTTTCCTCAAAGCTAAAAGTCTCAGGGCAAGTAAGCGGTCAGCTTGGGCAGTTCATCTATTATAGCTATGACAAATTTAACAGGTTCAAGGGAGGGAAAACTGTGACCCTACAGACACTGGGAAAATGGTCAGGATGCGAACCCTGGAGGGTTACTGGCAATAAAGAGTACCATACAAAAAGGGGTAATTGTTTTGTTAGAAGTGAAAGATAGTCCTTAAACAACAACCCTCAGACTCCATCAGAGGTAAAAGCTGTTCCAAACAAACCAAAATAAAAATAAAAATCACAACACCTTTATCCCTACGAAGCAGTAATATGTCTGAGTATCTGATGACGCTAGACTGCAGCTTAACTTCTTCCACATCATAGGTGCTTTAGAGAACCTAGTTGAACACACATGGTATGTTAAAGAACTAAAAATTCACGTTAGAATGATACAGGTTTGAAAGGTATCCAACTAACTGGAAATATGACCTGAGCCAAAAAAGGGTTCAATCTCCCATTTCGATTCAAATAACTTCCTAATGGAAAACTTTCTGGTCTAAACAAGATGTTATCTAGAAAAAAGTGAGGCCTGGAACCCGCACCTTCTTTGACAGCCCTGTGTGGAAAGACGGTGAGTTCAAAACAGGGACTTCTAAGCAATTTCAAAAGTTACTTTCTTATGGGTCAATGTGATGTCAACCAAAAAAAAAAAAAAAATCAGTAAGCTTACTTTTGGGTGTGTAGACAAGTAAACTCTGACACACAGAGACAGACATGTGAATTAAGCAAGAATCGTTTCACTAGAGTTCTATGTTACAAGTAACATAAACTGACTCTAGCTAACTAGCAAAAGGGAATTTATTGGAAGAGGCACAGAAATTTTCAGAATCAATAGGGGTTGGGAACCAGGCTCCAGTGGGCTAAGTAGTGAAAAGAACAGCCATCATTTCAGATCTAAAACACACAGTCTGATGAGATGGGTCACCATCACCATCTCATCCTTCCATCACTTCCTTGAGGTCTTGTGAGAAAATACTTAATTGATTTTGCTTGGGTCCCATACTGGCCCCTTGTCTATACTAAGGCAAGGACAGAGAGAACCTGTCTCTTGGCTTCTGGAACTATACTCCCACCAACTGTACACCAGGAAAGAGAATATCTCAATATGGAATGGTCTTATGAAATCAGAGAGACAATCTTCTCTTGCATCCATGAAGGGTCTTACAAATTTCTCCATACAAACTGAAAAGAAATACCTCTCTTATTTCTGATCAAATAAAAGACTGCTTCAAAGATTGACCATAAAATGGAATAATCAACAAATCACTAGTGGACCAGACCATCCCCTGCATATAGAAAGCATTGCTTCTAACTCCTAGCTCAAAAACAAAAGAAAGTCACCAGTTTAGAACATTCTGCATCTCCCTCTGCAAACTATGACCAGTTCCCTCCACCTCTACCACACCTTAAAACTAAGGTGCAAAAAATGTAAGAAATTACATTATCAGAGTTATGTTGTGACTCAGGATCTCTTTAACAGATAGTCACTACCCTGAATGAAGTACCCAACACTGGCTGATATTCTCCAGCATGCCAAGATTCTTAGTTCGACAAAGGCTGATAACCTGAGTCACTTTCACCACTAATACCGGTCAAGAACTTACAGCTCCAGAGGAACATCTTCCCTATCCCAATAAGAGGTCTTTGGTAGCTCGCCACAAAGAACGCAGCGCGGAGAAGTCTGCATGAAGCCTGAATTAAGACCTTAAACTATAAAAAGTATTAACTTTTTTTTATTATTTTATTAAAGCCTCCACCGGGGGAGCCTTTCTGCTAAGTCTCAACTCATGGAATTGCTCTTTAAGTTGTCAATAGCCAGCACTGAAAATAAATACAGTCACTAAGCGTGGAATGATGTTCCTGTAGCCAGCAGGCATCTGGCAGATGCCAACAGAGAAGGCAGGAGGTGAAGATATGCAACCGAAAATTTTAAAGGAAGACTGCTCTACTCAGTAGCATAGAATCTGAAATAATGTAAAGGCAGAAACGGGCCACCACCTGCCTCTAAATTCAACCTACATCAGCATGTGTCTCCCAAAGTTGCTGCAGGAAGATGCTTAAGGCTTTCTTTACTATAGTAATTGTTCCTGTGGTCTAAAAAGGAATGTCCCTGGCTGGGTTTGTTTTTTTTTTTGGTTGGTTAATGGTTTTTTTTTTTAGGGGAGGTGGGATTGGGTGGGGTGGGGTGGGTAGAAGGAGTGCTGGGGAAGAAAGAAAAATGGAAGCAAAAGCTAAAACTATAGAAGGGAATTTCTATTTTTCCCTCTTTGGCTCCTTCTACTGAGCAACAGCTTTCTGCCAAGATTTCCTTCAGGTTCTCAGTGGAGGAAAGGATGAGATAAAGAGAAGAAGTGAGATAAAGAGAAAGAAGTCTGGAGCCATCGCCCTGTGTCCCAGGACACCCCACAGGCGGTCATCCCTGGACCCTGTGACTCTCTGGGAGAAGAGGAAGTAGAAAAAAAGTGTGAAGGCAGAGAAAACTGCTGGAGAGCAAAGCTGCTTTAGTTCTTTTCTGAATTTACCATGTGTGCCACTGCCTCTTCTTCCAGGTGGCCTGCCGTTATGCCATGGAGATGGCAGGCAACTTCCAAAAGAAGAAAACAAGCCTGAACCAGGCTGGACCACTGCAAAGGGACAAGATGAAATCCCTGCAAGTAGTGAGCAATCTGATTAAATACTGCACAAATTCACTCTTTTACCTGGATTTTCCTTTTATGGGAAACTGGCAAGAACTAAGTTTGAAAACAAAGAAATTATTTCAAAGGGAGGGGTTGATTCCTAAAGGCAAGTTGAAATGAAAGGAAATAAAATACACAGAAAAGGCCCATGGTCCAAAGAAAGAAATTTAGTATCTCCTGAAACTATTACTATATATACAATATATATGTTATAAATATTATATATACTATTTTTAAAAGTATTTTAGAAGTAAATTATATATATATGTGTGTGTGTATATATATATATATATATATAAAAATTTACTTTTAAAGTACTTTGGTAGGGCTTCCCTGGTGGCACAGTGGTTAAGAATCCGCCTGCCAATGCAGGGGACACGAGTTTGAGCACCGGTCCTGGAAGATCCCACATGCCGCGGAGCAGCCGAGCCCATGTGCCACAACTACTGAGCTGCAACCACTGAAGCCCATGCACCCTAGAGCCCGTGCTCCGCAACAAGAGAAGCCACCGCAATGAGAAGGCCACGCACTGCAACGAAGAGTAGCTCCTGCTCGCCACAACTGCAGAGAGCCCACACGCAGCAACGAAGACCCAACAGAGCCAAAAGTAAGTAAATAAAATAAATAAATTTATAAAAAAATAAGAAAGTACTTTGGTATAACAAATACTGTACAATTTCACTTTTTACTTATATGAGGTACCCAGAATAGGCAAATTCACAGAGATAACAAGTACAATGGTGGTTGCCGATGGCTGGGGGAAACAGGGTGGGGAGTTACTGTTTAATGGGTACAGAGTTTCTGTTTGGCATGATGAGCTGGTTCTACAAATAGTGGTGATAGCTGCACAACACTGTGAATACACTTGATGTCATGGACCTATACACTTAAAACGGTTCAAATGGTAAACTTTATGTTATATATATATTTTACCACAATTAATTTTTTTTTTAATTTGTCATGAATCAGTGTGATGTTATTTATGTGCCAGTAGCTTTAATTCTAGGAGTGGTCATCTAACACACTATCCTGAATGCACACACAGCCCAGGAATAATTAACTAGCAAAACACAAGTAAGGACCAACCTCCAAAAGTGACTAGTTAACAAGACTATCAACTATCCATATCTAAATCAACAACCATTTCTCTGCTAATTAGTATAATGAATGTCAAAATGGGTTTTTGTTCCTTAAGCTACTTATTGTTAATTAGTGTAATGAGAGTTAGAAATGGGGTCTCATTGGTAAAATCAAAGGTATTCAAGATATGCAGATGTGCTAAAGTAGTTTACAAACACTACCCACCCCTGTATAAACAGGACACAAGAATCCAAGATGGCTTTAACTTGTACCCTTATGGATAGGACCCCTAAATATGAAATGGTCCTGGGTTCAGCCTTTGTTTAGAAGGATTTCCTTTTGCACATGCAAACAGAGGGCACAGATCCCCACCTCTGGAATGCTGTCAGCCTCAAGTGAACATTTCATAGAAGGTGTGTTCGAAGCACCTAAAAAAGAACAGAGAACTGGGACTTCATTAAGCTTGCAAAGTAACTATATCAGTCACTTAGGGCCAGCTTGCTAGATGTCTGTACATGTGGCAGAATTTGGTCTTGAGAAACAGCTAAGCCTCACTCCTCCCTCTTTGATGTTTACTTTCACCTACCCAAAATCACCTAAGAACTGTATACACTAAATTAAGTTCATTTGCAATATCTCACCACCACCACCCTCAAAAAAAGGCGGGAGGGACTCTAAAACTCTGCTGTCCAGCTCTAGAAACCAGGAAAGAATATTAGATGCCCTCCTTACATGATGGCTATGTCCACATAATGTTGTTTTCCATAAACACTTAGAGAACTAAAATTTCAAAAAAAATCAATGAACCTAAGCTCAGAAGATTCCACATTCTGATTTTTAATAGCTCATTAGGTCTGTTTTTAATGTTCCCAAATATGGAATTGGGGGATATAATGCAGTGAACAACCTTATCATGCCTTTTTGGAAAGGCTTCCAATTTCCAGCACTTACAAAAGGAAATGTATTGATAAAAAAACACAGTAACAAATCAGTATTGACAATTCTGTATTTTAACCTGATTACAACATGAATGGAGGGAATCTACCCCTGAAATAAAGGCCCAGAAATACCAAGAATATAAGGGTCTAAAAACAACCCTGGTTAAATATCTTGAGGTTAAGTGTTAGATCCCAAATCATTCTGCTTGAAAAGGTAATATGCTGTCTGCACCATCCATGTCAGAATCCCTAAGCACTATGCTTGAGAAGAACTAACTTTGCAGTTATGTTCACAAGAGAAAAGTCACAGAATTCTAGGGCTAGATACGATTTCAGATCATTTAGGAAAGTGCTTTTATTTTATAGAAGAGATATCAATTGATCTGACACACCATAACCAGCCTATTTAGATACATTTTAAAGTGGACTAAAAGCAACTATAATTCATTTTAGTGGTATGAAAAAAGCTCTCAGAGACAAGTATCAAGGTTAGGAAGAAGGATTCAGAACATAGTATCTTGGAGGCCAGTGTTAATGACCCAGTGACTCCTTAAGACTGGATTTAAAGCTCAAAACGTGAAGAAATAAAGTTGCTCCCTCAGGCTCCAGTGACCTTGAATACAGTGAAATGATTCTGGCTTACCTGTTTACATGCAGATATGTCTCCTTTAAACCTTACTTTAAAGGGAGAATCTGACTTTCTCAGGATAAATCCCAAAGGTCAAACAGGTTGTGAAGAGTCAAGGGCATCACCACATCTACTCTACAAGGTAACATAACCAGATCTATTGCCTCAAATGAAAAAAATGCAAATTCTAGTTGAGTTGGAGTGGGGATTGGGGATGGATACAAGACTTGTGAGCCATATACACTCCCCCTTCAAAATCAAAGCATTATGTAGAAAACAGAGTTCCAACAAAAAGTACAATGATGAGAAAAGAACTCATTAAGAGCTAAAAATAAACTCTAATTCACAATATGCATAAGGATTTAACAAAAAAAGGAAAACAAGATGTAAAATTGCATCTGCTAAGTTAACCATGCCCTCATGGAAATCACCAACCCCCCCTACACAAACCAGAATCTGTAAAATCTGTGATGACTGAATAAAGCAATGCTTTAAATGCTTTCAATGAATATTTCAACAGAAAGAAAACAAAGGGGCAGCAATTTTTTTTCTAAGTCCTCTGATCTGCTAACACTACAGGAATACTGGGCTTCTTAATATCCACACACACATATCTCTATTTCTCTACTTGAAAACCTTACTTTATGAAATTAGAATATTTAGTACTGGTATTTACAATTTATATTAAAGGGGTATTAATCTTAAGGAAGAAGCTGTCAGTAACAGTGAAAACAAGCCTCAGTTAGTTTTCATCTATCTGATACCTCATGGCTCTATTTAACCACTTGCGGACCTTCCAGATCAATAACAGTCCACTGGGGAAGCTTGGCTTAGAGTACGTTCATATTTTAAGTCAAGCTAATTCATTCTGAATAACATTCACACAATACCACACAGAGCAATAACTCCATACTCCAGTGCTCTAGTTCAGAGAAGCTGGTGTAATATCATTAATCATCTTTCTGGGCTCACAAGTCCTGCCTTGTATTTCCTAGTCCCACTTTGTCCCACTCCTAGAAAATCAATTTTATTCGTCAAATCACCTAGAAAGCAAAGAACAGGAAATTAGCTTTGCAAACTTCCCACATCATGAGAAAATCTAAGAATTCTAAGACAACAGATTTATTTGGAGATGTTTTTCAAAAATCAGTTTACCCAAAGAAGAAAACATCTACAACTGTCTTCTAACCAAATGAATATTAACTGGTAAGAAGGGACTGGGGACACAGAGAGTACCCCAACATGCTAGGCACTTTATGGAAGAAACTCAAGTTGGGAGTCAAATAGTTCATCTAAAGCAAGTGCCTAGGCTGGGATTTAAACTTAAGTGTAACGCGTTCTTTCTAGGCTAAAATCTCTAAACGTAGTGCTCATGAGCCCACCTCCCTAGCAGGGGAGTTGAAGACAGCAGGCATTTTGTTTCAATGTTAATCCCAAGAACTTGATGCCAAGCTAAGCTAATAACATAATAACAACCCTAGTGTACACAGGGGTTTGGTAAATACTATTACCACCCCTGCGTTCAAAGTCCATTTCACATGGAAAGATGGGAAGAAACGCTTATCAACGCAGTTTAAACTGAATATTGCTTTCTTCTTCTTCTTAAATGGTCAGACAGTCTCCTGGGCCGCAAGAGGTACAGATGGTTGTCTCCCCTCCTCCCACTCAGCCCCACCCAGAGGCTCTAGGCTTCAGGGAACCCTGTGCAACTTTTGCTCTTTGGATTCCAAAGAAATGTACTTCTTCAGCACAGGCACAGCACACTAGAAGTGGATGACAGTCTGATCTGAAAGACAGAAAAGCCCTCCTCGTTCTTCTGGTTGAACACACTTACCCTGTGCTCTGGCTCAGGGTAGGGCTGGGCCAGCCAAGGGAGGCTATGTCTAAGACCCTCTGGGATGGGCAGGGGTCCTCCAACAGGGAGGACGGCAGGTCTTAGACCGTGGCCTCTGCCATCACCCCTCAATTACCTATGGTGATGTATGATGTAAGAGACTACTGAGTAGTTAGATCACAAGAAATATAGTTTTAAATGAGGCTCCATTTCTTCACAACACTTGGAAGAGCTGCCAATGCTGCTTTACAGCTTGAAGTCTCTCAAAAAATGTATGACAGATACCATAACCAACAAAAGGGATATCCAATGATGTCAAAAACTGACATTCTGATACTTTAAGAAGCAAAACCAGATACATTAAGAAGTAAAACATGCTAGGGAATTCCCTGGCAGTCCAGTGATTAGGACTTGATGCTTTCACTGCCACGGCCCGGGTTCAATCACTGAGTCAGGGAACTAAGATCCCGCAAGCTGTGTGGCACGGCCAAAAAATAAGTAATTAATTAAATATTAAAAAAAGAAGTAAATCATGCTAAATGAGTCACTGCATAGGCCTGACAGATCAAAAGACACTCACAAGTAAAATGACAGAAAATATTTTTTTTTTTTTTTTTTTGCTGTACGCGGGCCTCTCACTGTTGTGGCCTTTCCCGTTGCGGAGCGCAGGCTCAGCAGCCATGGCTCACCGGCCCAGCTGCTCCGCGGCATGTGGGATCTTCCCGGACCGGGGCACGAACCCGTGTCCCCTGCATCGGCAGGCGGACTCTCAACCACTGCGCCACCAGGGAAGCCCAGAAAATATTTTTTAAAGTTAGTGTTTTTAGCTGGAAAGGACACTCTGATGGTTTCCCCAGCTCTCAAAATTCAGTAGCAGCAGTGGACTTGAAAGTCAAGTAACTTAGAACAAGCTCAAAAGAAGGTGGCAAATTCTGAAGCACAGCTTTAGTTTCAACAATCAACTATTCTGTTCAAGTAATACTTAAAAGGAAATGTTCCAATAGGTGCAAAAGAAAAACACTTTGCTCTACTCATAATTTAGAAAGTTAAGAAATCAAAGGCTGGTGCTAAGGTAGTGTAACAGATAAGGCAGTAAAATAGAGTAAAATCCACCAAAAGAAAAGCAGATTGATAAATCAATTGCATACCTGAGAAACAGAATTTTAGCATTCAATAGATTTTAAAAAGAAGAAGGATTCCTGGATCAGAATTTGTTCTTTATGTTCTTCCATTTAGTTCATCTTTTTCTCATCTACATTTTTCCATCATTATGATGACAGCCACTAAGTAATAAATTGAAAATGGTTTCTATTCTATACCACCTGATGTATAGACATATGTATGTACGTATACTTTTTCTGATGTAAAAGTAAACAAAAACTAGAAGAAACACTGTGGAAAGGTCTGGAATAGCGAAGAGCACACACGCATTCATATCTTGCTAAATTTCAAGGGGTGAATCCTTACAAAAGAACTTCAACTGTATTCTGTTTTCTATGAATTTGCATACATTAACAATGTTTTGTATCAAACTAATGACGCAGTAAGGTCAAGGGCACTAAAACACTATGTTCCTAACCTATTGGCAAAATGTCCCAGTGACAAGGGCCAAGAAAGCACAGAATCAAAACTCCTAAACTTCATTTAACCAACAGGTTCAACCTCATTTTCACAGTAAATAGTCTTCAAAAGCTGCTGGAGAACTGTGCAACCTGCTCTTGAGAGTTACAATACTTTTCTTCATTTCCTTCTAGTGGAATAAAACAAATTAATACAAAGATCACCATCAAGAAATCAGAGAAACAAAAATCCAGATGATTTACAAATTAATCAGGAACAGTTCTCTTTCAAACTTTTCCATATCCTCACAATAGATGTTTTTCTTCCCAGAAACTAGTCATTTAAGGTTTCATTACCACAGGCTATCAGAAGAAGAAACTCTTCTAAGTCTGCTGAGAGTTAAACTTATTTCATGGTGAAGAGAGTCAGAATATGCCTTGCCACCCCTCAAATATGCCAGTTATAAGCATAAGGAATATTTTGAGTTAAAGGCAATTAAGAATCAACAGATGCAGGAAGAGTACTCTTCTCTGCCCTACTCTTTTCTGCCTAAAAGCAGGTTATAAATTTCCCTTGTGAAGGTGTTCCCCTCTCCTATACCAGGAAGAGGAGAGCAACTCTTACCACTGGGGATGGAGAGTCAGCACCAAGATGAATCTGCATAGATAAACCTTGCTAAAATAGCTCTCATCTTCCATTAGTTCCCCCTATATATTTTCTTGGTCACTCCCCTACAATTTACCCACCCTCAGAACCCAAACCCCCTTTGCTTTGTTAAAATGGTATGTAAGCCTCAGAGTCTAACAACTTCTTTGCTTCACTTCTTTTCTGTGAACTCCAATGCATGTGAAATATTACTAAAAACTGAATTGCCTCTTCTCCTGTTAATCCCTTTTTCCCCCAGTTTCACTGAGATACAATGGACATATAACATTGTATAACCTATCTTTTGTTAGGTTCAGTAATTGGGGGCTTGCAAATTAAACTAAGAGGGTGGAGGAAAGCTTTTCCTCCCTGACGATGATTTTTTTAAAAAAAGAAAAAAAAAACGTACTTGGTTTCTTAAATCATATAAATTTCTAATTTCATCATCCTGAAATCCTTCATCTAAATTAATCAAGACTGACACTTTGAAAATTGTTCTATAAAACATCCAAGTTAGGTCTGAGTGGAGAAAAATAAACCTGAAAGAATAAATTTTAAAGTTTTTCCCTGAAACTTTATAAAAACCAGTAACATCAAGTAGTAACATCAAATTTTTGAAATGACTGATTAGTCATGACGTATGGAAGAAACAAGAGTACATGGAAAAATAATGTGGTTTAAAGATATATTGATAAATAGACAAATAGTTTCTTCAATACCACAAAAAAGTAAATTTCATCTCATATTATATAAATTTCATTTTATACAAATTTAGCCACTAATATCTAAAGACAGCCATATTCAAATGTATACTCCACAGTTAATACACTAGGCATCACGGCATTTACCCTGCGCTGCCAAGTTATCTTGTTTTGTGAATACCTGGGCATACACCCAGCCTTTCTGCCAAATTTCTAATTAAATAGCACCCAAAGTCAGCAAAATGAGGTGTTTATTAAGCTACCACCACCCACCTACCCACTCACCCAACCGCCCAGATCTTTTCAAGTACCTGTCTGCAAGAATCAGAATTCTTAATCTCTTGATACTATGGATGCCTACAACTAACAGCTGACCTTAAGACTGTAACTGATGCACACAACCACATTTTCAAATTAGTGTTCATCACAGCCTTGGGCTCACTGTGATTGACTGACTTCATCACAGTAAATAAATGCTATTAAATTTGAAGGTATGCATTAGACTTATAAAATACCACTTATCTGTTTCAATCCTGAGGAGCTAAGAGTATATTTGTTAAAAAGAGGAGGGGAAAATATCGTGTCATCAAAATAAAGTTTGAAAATCACATTATCCTCATAAAATAAACCAGCATTAAAACTAACTTTGAAGTTCTCAGGAAGCAACAGGGACATAAGTTAAGAACCCTCACATTTTATATGAGATTTTTTACCCCATGGGCCCTCAGGAAGGGGGAAAAAAAAAAAAAAGAGGTCTGTGTTACCATCCAAGGCACTGCCTGTCCACAGATAAGCTACATCTGCAAAGCCCCTCCCCTCCTCTGGGCCCCTGTAATTTGTATTTTTATATGTTTGTTTTGGCCTTTGTTTTTCCATTTTGTCTGAAAGCTTCTAATTGGCAGCTTATGGAGTCAGCATAGGGCGCACCTCAAGCAATTCCTAGGCTAAGAATGAAGCTATCACATCAAAACTAAAAAGAGCAACACTCAATACCTGAGGTCTTCAACTATAATTCTCTTATCTCCTCTTTTTGAAGGAAAATTAACAGCTACAGAACAAGCTATCCTGGAGTCGTGAAAACTAATTACACACTTACAGACACATATGTGCATACGCACATACCTACATACGCACACACTCTTTTAAGGACAGGTCAGGCATTCAGTAAAGACACAGCCCAGTGACTTTTACATTCAACGTTTCTAGTCCTGACCCCCAGGAGATCAAAAGCTGGGGAGGGAACAGCATCTGAAACTTAGTTTGCCATACAATTAGGCACTGCAGTTACACCCAGCTGTCCCACCCACCTCCAGCCAGAATTCAGATAAACCTGGAAATCCCTGGTTCTATCTCCCTGCAAAATATTCAGGAAAAGAAGTCAGTAACTCCCAGGTAATTGGCACATTCCAGGTCCTACCTACAGAGACTGATTCCACAGGTAGATCTGGGCAGGGCCCAGGAACTTGCATTTCGGACAGTCATCCCAAGCGATTCCAATGCAGGTACTCTACTGACCATAAAGACTATGATTCCCCAAACTGCTCACTTGCCCATCAAATCACCTAGGGAGCTTTCCTGCCAACAGATTCCCAGGGCCTCTGAAATCTTTATTATTTTTTTTTTAAGAAGATGTTGGGGGTAGGAGTTTATTAATTTATTTATGTTTTTATTTTTGCTGTGTTGGGTCTTCGTTTCTGTGTGAGGGCTTTCTCTAGTTGTGGCAAGTGGGGGCCACTCTTCATTGCGGTGTGCGGGCCTCTCACTATCGTGGCCTCTCTTGTTGCGGAGCACAGGCTCCAGATGCGCAGGCTCAGTAGTTGTGGCTCACGGGCCCAGTTGCTCTGCGGCATGTGGGATCCTCCCAGACCAGGGCTCGAACCCGTGTCCCCTGCACTAGCAGGCAGATTCTCAACCACTGCGCCACCAGGGAAGCC
Organism: Phocoena sinus; assembly: GCF_008692025.1. Classification (NCBI taxonomy): domain Eukaryota; kingdom Metazoa; phylum Chordata; class Mammalia; order Artiodactyla; family Phocoenidae; genus Phocoena; species Phocoena sinus. The sequence goes on from NC_045768.1 coordinate 72,854,942, forward strand.
CTGAAGCCTTTATTATTTAAAACTCCCTCAGGTAAGGGTGTGCAGCCAGACTTGGGAACCACAGGGCTAGACTATCTGAATTGACAACCATAGATTTAAAGTTTCTAGAGAAGCATGGATGCTCTCATTAGTTTTATGTATCCCTCACTCCTTGACCCTCAAAAATCTTCCACTCTCCTCCTGTGGGAGACTCACCACTCACCAGAAGATGCCCCTTCGTGACCCCTGTACAAGTTATACGTCTCACTAGAAATTCATCAGCTGGTCCTGTGCTTAGCTTTTAAAGAGTGAGTTCTGGCCCTCCAACAAAGGCAAGGAGGAAACATGCTAGGGAAGAAGGAGAAAACCAGAATTAGGGTCCCTGCTCTGCCATTTAATAGATGTGTAGTCTTGGAATCAACATGTCAACAAAGCTGGGCCTCTCCTCACCTGTCAGCGAGGGGGTTGGCTAAGGTCACCTCAAGGGTTTTTCTGACTCTCAACGCTCTATTATTCATTCCCTGCTTCATAAAATCCATTTCACTCCTGCAGCATCAGCAGGTGTCAAGGACTCTGAAGTGCATTTGAGAACTCAAAGGGACAGACCGACATCAGCTAAGCTGTACAAACAGCATTAGCTTCTCATAATTAATGCCTATAGATAGGAAACAGGGTGAAGCATAAAGCTGGCATAAGCCCAAAGCAAGCCTGATGAACAACATAATAAATAGAATTTCGACTAGAGAGAAGATAATTGTATTTGAAACTGAACACATTTCTTAATGTATTTCCCTAATCCTCATTCTATCAAAATAGTGACATTAATTTGCTAACAATGACACAATCTAAAAATGATATACTCTCTTTTAGGACTTAGGAAAGAGGTACATACTTTCCTAACTAGGTATTTTGTGCCTGAAATACAGTTTCTTAGTTTTAGCACTATGTAAGTAAGGAAAGACTTAAGAAAAGTGAGAAGGAGGGATTTAAATTTTCTTCCCACAGAGTGATCCCAGTCTTCTTACAACCCAATCAATTAATGCTCCCGCTCCTACAAAATCAGATACCAGGAGCTGCCCTGGTAGCTCCCCAGGAGGTAGAATAAGTTGGATAATTAGAGAGGGACTGAGAAACTCTGCCCTGAGCCTAAAAACATATACTGAAAAACTGCTCAAGATGACTAATGCTAAATGCCACAGGGCAGGGTCCAAATCCCCACAGATTCTTTCAAAACCTTTTTAGAGATATGTTAATAGTAGCTTCTTCAGAAGACATGCCCACTTTGCCAAGTGCAACAATTCAAAACCCAGTTTTAGAAATCTATGTACTATACTATTTTGTTCAATACAAGTACTTAGTAAGAAACTCAGAATAACAAAAAAAAAAATCTAAGGTAATTTTATGTTTGAAGCTAAACAATTCAGACCCGTCTAAATACTGATTTAACATATACCAAGAATAAGACATTAGTGGGCCAAATCAAAACAGGGTTACTAGAAGAGGTCCTTAGTATTCCGATGTGCCTACTCAACTTTTTAATTTATAGTTCATTATCATGGATGTTCATTTTATGAAACATGCTCATATTTTATTGATGTGAACAGGTTTTATGGAAGAATTACAGATTTTCTGATAACCAGTTAACAAATGACTTCCAAAGCAACACGTTCGATGGAAATCTAGTGTCAAGGAGGTATTTCCACACACCCCCCGCCATGAGTTCTGTGATTAAATAAGACTGGGGAACTGTAAATCAAACTGGTTTCTTCACTGCAGGATTTTAATAGTTTTTATCATGTTAATGATCTGCAATATGGTTCTTAAAAACTACAGAGTACAGATTTTTCTCAAACTTGTCTGCCAGTGCAACAGTTATTTTGAAGAATATTTATGACTAAATCATGGAACTACGCTTAGAAAAAACACCTTTTGACCTTGGTGCTCACTGTTCATTTTCTTGGGTACTCAGCTTATGAGAGATTTTAAACAGAAATTTCACTATGGTGGAAACCTCCATTATCCAGCTCTCCCTGAAAAGGCAATGGGGTGAGGGAGTGAAAGAAATGGACAACAAATGTTAACACACTTTGCCAGTATCTAAGTATCTAACCAGGTACTCTTTCAGATTACCCATGTGCTGTGGTTCTATTACTACCATCCTCCACGCAAAGCCAGAGAAGCAAAGGGTCTGAAGATACAGAAGTCAAATTTATCCAATTTTGCCACATAATAGCTCTAGTAAAAGGTTTACAGAAGAGTAAGATAATTCAAGACTGACCAGAGGTAAGAGATGAAAATCTGTGCAATGTTTCCTGTGGGAAATGCCTAATACAAAGGATGTATGATTGGTTTACTGTTTTCATCTACCATAACAAAAAATGTGACCTTTATGCCTAGTTCAAGCAACATTTTTTTAAATAATAAGAATAACTACTAAGCAATCAAACCAGAAATCTCATCATTTATGTCAAAATCTTCAAACCATTTATCACATTTATGTTGAAGAGACTGCAAAATTCACATATAAAAGGATGCTGTTTTGCTAAAAACATAAAATAAAATTCAGTACCAGGACAGACACATGTAATAAAAAGCCTTTGTTCTCTACTTTTCCCAACTTTTCAAAAACTGTTTCTTTAATAAATTTCACGTATAAATTTTACATATGCTGCTCACACTGATTTTGGAAAAAGAAATGGAAAAATCTCATCCATTCAAATATCAATATTCAAAAACAAAAAAGAAACCTTCCTGATAATCATGGTGAACATCTAAGTAACATAATTAGTTACACTATAATTATGTATGGATTGATGACAACCAGGTTTTACTTAGTTTTTACTTGGTTTACTTGATTTTAATGAATAAATTCTCTCTGTGAACCTCAATCTGTATCTCAAGTAAATACGACTATGAGGCCAAGCCCAGGTGACAGCTCTAAGTCACCCTGGAGACAATAAGCCCTGTTGTCTTGATAAAAGAACCGCTAAAGGTACCATCTCAGAAAAAGTCAGAATTGGCCTCAGAAATTAGCTAGGGGCCCCTTCCTCTGCCTTCTACCTCATTATACCAAGGGAAACCTAAAGCTGAAGCCAAGGGTTGACGTGACCAACATCATATGACCAGTCAAAGTTCAGACTCCTCGTCCAACTCCTAAAACTGCCTTTAAGTATCCTTTCCTCATTTCAAATATTTAGCTTAATATTTTGGTTATAAGCCATTTAATACACACCATCACTCAAATTTAACAGTAACATGAAAAAGCTAGAGTCTGTCTACACTTCATTCGTTTTCAGTGTTTAAAAACAACTCCCGCAGGAAGCATTAACCCTTCTCTGCCAAGAACACTCTCCTTAATTAGGTTTTGCCTTATTCTAAAAATTTAGTCAAATCTTACAGAACACTAAGGAGATTTTCCACTACCCAATATTCAAAATATACCATCATTAAAGGCTAAATACTCATCTTTTCATTCTTATCTTTATAAGAGGAGCACTCATACACCACTTTTTCCAGAAGCTAAAATCTTACCAAACTCAAATTTTATCAGTACAAATATTTACGTACTGACAATGTCAATATTACCATTTACTTGGCCATACAAATGGAGGACTATAGAGACTTAAGAAAAAGGACATTTTAAGAGGTTTTTTCCTCTCCTAAAAACCAATTCTCCTTGTATTTCATTGTTGAAATGCTAAATCATGTAAGCTCAAAGATCTCAAAACTAAAGGTTAACATGATACTTGCTGCTCCAGACACACACACACCTTTAAAGCATTTTTCAAAGATGTTATTGTATAGTTCAGATTATAAAAAAGTCTAGTTCTTATATTATTTGATGCTTTAAAAGGAAAACTTAAAACTCTTTAAAACTAAGTTTCATACTGTTGATGTAGCCAGAAACAGAGAGAAAATCTAGATGTGTAAAACTCGAGCACTGAATCATTTACAAGCAGTAAACTTATTTTCCCATACCTTAAACCACAATCCTTTACACGTGAGGAACCTTACATAAAACTGCATACCTGTTATCTTGTCCCTTACAAGCTTACAGGACTCTATCTCACCGATGCTCCCAAAAAGACTCTTTAGTTCCTCCTGTGTCATGTTCTGAGGAAGATAGTTGACTATTAAGTTGGTCTTGCTGTCCTCTGTGTTCCCGGAGTCCACTGGTGACGAGCAGTTGTTGTTTATGGTGGTCGGACCGTTGGCTGTGTTATTGCAAGTTGGCCCATTAGACAGTTGTGTTTCCATGGCAGCAATTACCTGCTAAAAACAGAAGATAAGAAATGTCAGAATTCATATTTCACAAACTATTAGAGATTCCATCGAAGAATTTAAACACTGTCACTAAACACAAGTCGTTCAGCTGAAATTACAACAAAGCTTCAAGAAGTGCGACACCTATGCAATTCTTACTTCACATTAAGCTATTCGACTAAAGATCACAATTGTACTTTTCACATACATATTCCATACATGCACATAAGCACAATTTAAATCTTTAACATTCTCTAGAACCGCATTCTGGGTCTACCCACATACCCTTACTCACCTGCTATGTGTCCACAGACTTGAGGAAATTTAGTACCAAAGTGCATAGAATTAAACCCTGACTAAAAATACCAGAAAATAAAAGTGCTCAACATGCTGCCAAAAACAAGCCCCCAAAAATGGTCTACCTAACTTTGCAGAGATATTCAGTTAGCCTAAAAGTTCAAATATTCTAAAACTGACACATCCATTAACTTAAAATCAAGAAGCAAGAGTACTTTAAAAAAATATAAATTTGTCAACATGTACTGTTTTGGTTACATATTGAAAATGTTTTTAATTGACAATATCTTATACCTCTATCGTTGGTAAGAAATAAGAAAATAGCAAATGTTATATGTTAGGGCGTCAAAAGGGTTTGTAGGATAACTTGGGGAATAAACTGAGTACTTAGTGTACCTTGTAGAATCTAACAAGCCATTCTTGTCAACCTTGGCAGCTAAAGATCACCAACAAGGTAGCTGACCTACAGCGTCAAAATAAAATCCCCAAACAATTCAAAATGGTATTTTGCCTTGACTCTGACTTTAAAGGAAAAATAAAAATTAAAAAATCCCTATCCAGTCCACCAAACAACAATGTAAATATATCAACTTTTGCAAACAGACGAGCCCAAGGAATTTTCATTTGAGCATGTAAGCCTGTTGAAAATGCAAGTGATAAGGTATCTATAAACTCCAGATACAGAATAAATAGCAGAGTTGGGGGAAATGGCCTCAAACTGTTCAGGCTACTCTAAAAATCACTTAGTAAGCAAATTTGGATCTAGTTTCCTAAAAACCAATCCTATGCTCTTTGAGCAACAGAGCTACAAACCACAGCCCCAAATTCTCTAAAACCATCCTCCAATAGCTATCTACTTTGGACAGCCAAGCTTGTAGGGGAATCCAAAAAAATCAAAGCCTCACTGAAAGGATTATCCTTCATATTTCATCCATCTCTCAGCTCCACAAAGAAGTACTTCTCAAAATTGACAATTTTGAATAGATGGGATACTAGTTTTAGGGAAGTTTTAACATATAAAAGGCAAAGAATTTGAGGTAAAATAAAAAAAGCAAAGTAGAGGCAAAGACTGTTACAAGAAAAGAGAAAAAAAGTCTTTTAAAAAGCATATTGCCTAAGAAAAATAAAAGGGCACAACCGTGGATAAGCAATAGGAAGAAATCTCTACTGCCAAGAGATATTTATAAAAGAAGCCAGCATAGGACAGATTGAGACTGGTCAGACTGGACAAGAATCAGTGTTATCAGGATAAAAAACAGGAGACAAAAATCCAGGCTATCTATGAAATACCAAACCACCTATAACCCTTCCATAACTTCATCTCCTTTTCAAAGAAATGGGTTGTTTACTCTGCAAACTGCAAGCTACCTCTCTTGAGCAAGTATTTTCAGAGAATACTTTGGGGGCGGGGGGGAAAGGAAAATAAAGGAACCTTTGGAAATCTATTTTAAAAAACCCGAAACAATTCAAGATATGCATTTTATTATAATTAACAAACTTATCTGACACTGAGAAAGGAGGTTTCAGATTTCCTAATAAACCGTAACTGTTTCACTTTATAGAATATTAGCCATGGGTCACTCTTTCCACAGCAAAATGCTTGTGGGATTAACCTCTGCCCAGCAGTTAGGAAAACAATGAGCTACAAGATGAGAGTGGCCAAGGCCAATTAAAACAAATCACTATTCAAACCTTAGGGTATATGTGGAGACTATATGAGACCCAAATAAGAGATTCGGACTAAAGCTCACTGGGATGGCATTTGAAATATATAAGCGTTCATTGACAGAAATTAGCAGGATTTAGCAAGGACAACAAACAACTCCTCACTTAATTGCACATTTATTTCCATGTTCAGGTGGCAAGAATGAGCTCCTAAGCCAACATTCAAGTGAACAGCTGCAGTAGGCTGTGTGCGCTGAAAATTACAGCATCTCTCAGCTATAGGACCATCTGCTCAGAATAAAATGATACTAATGTGCTATATTTTACAAATAATGCATATTCCATTGATAGGCTCAACACAACTGTTCACAGAATGCAAACTCTTTCAACAGTTACTGGGCAAATAATTTTCAGCCAGATTTACAATTTCGACATTTTTTTTAAGCATCAGGAATTATAAATAACTTCAAAATTTAGTAACCAAAAAAATACATAGTAAACAGAATGTAAAGAATTACGGTAACTTAGTATTCAGACCATACCAAAACTTTTTTTTTTTTTTTTAAAAAAGCTTGTCACTCTTTTGAGGCTGTACTAAATCCTAAATAAGATAATAAAAAGTTACATACAAAAGCAGGTTCTGATGCTACATGTACCACTAAAATTGCAATGTGCTTTACATCCTAATGATGGCCATACCACAATAGGTTAAATGTAAGAATAATTAGTACGCCAAATGAAAAGTTCAAGTGTTTGGTATGGCCTCAGCACTCCTGCAACATGCTAAAAAAAAGTAGCCTACAGAATTTAAGAAAAATCCCACAGACCCCGGTCCAAGGCTCTGCTGCCCACGAACCACTTCTAAGCAGAGAAGCCACATCACACAGTCTGACTGCCATGTTAGTTTGGAGTTGCCGTCTGCAATATGGACACAAAAAGTACCGTATGTTAGATGAGCAAGATAATGCAACAAATCAGTTTGTACAAAATTTACAGTGATTGTATTGATATTCCCAGCACGTCCATGCAGTGTGGCTTAATTGAATTTGAGGCAATTCCAATCTAATCTTTCCAAATTCATTTTAACATGTAGTTTTCTTGCACAAATTAAGCATTTTTAATTAAGAGCCTGATCTTAAAACAGTATTAACTAGTTACCTCGGCATCTATCCTAAAGAACTACCTGAAACCACATCTTAAAAAAAAATTTTTTTAATAATAAAATGAAGCAAAACGCTGCATGCTGTCCTATCTCTTAAGGATGTGGGAGAAGGGAGGAAATGTGAATGAAATTATATTTAGAGTGAGAAAAGGCAGTCATTAGTGAATGCTTTGCATAAAAGCACTCTTTCCCCAAAATATCAGAAAGGCATTAAGAGAAGCTATATTTGCCCACACTGTCACATTATACTATAAATAAATGATCCTTAATCCTGGGACTTAAAATTAAAAGTGAATCAAAACCCTGTGAGATTTTTCTGCCACTATAGTCAAAGGATCTCTAACAGTTTTGCTGAGAATTGTTCACATATACTAAGAGGCAGTAAACCAGCATCTTTTAATTGAAATAATTGGACCAATAAATAGGATCGTTTGAAGCAATGTTTATATAGGATGTCAGCTTTGTCCCTGAACGAAATCAAGTGAACATTTTTTAATATGTAAATTGTAAACCCAGCACAATTTGAAATGAGTGTTGCTATGAGGCCTCCAATATAGTTAATGGGCCATTTACCACTTATTACAACTTGCCCAAATACTAAACAGAGCCACAATACTGGCACAAAAGCCAAGGTTTACATTTTAGCCATATATGCAGATGCTTTAAATGGTCAACATAATATTCAGAAAAACTCGGTCTATGAAAATAAATGAGTAACAAAGGAGGGCTGAAAATGTCTTTTATGTGCATATTTACGATTATAAAAATTTCATCCTTAGAGTTAAACCTGGCTGTATGTTATTTACTCTTGAGGCAAGTGCGATGAAATTTGTAACATGTGACAACAGATTCCATTTTCCAGCATCTATCTAAAGGGTTTAACATATACTTTACGGGATGCCATGAAAATGTTTTACTCTTCTTCCCTTCTCCCACTGTTACCAGGGAATTCAGTCTGATTCTATGTCATTTAAAAAAAAAAAAAAAAAAAAAAACACACACAGTTGAACTGAACCTGTGAAAAAATAAAGTGCTTTCATAGCCATCAAGTATTTTGACAAGAACCTAATTGTGGTTAGACTACATGGGTAGAACAGTTAGGAGGACCACACCTAACAGGTTAAACCAAGCTTAAATTTATGTCCTCCATACTCTCAGGAGTTAATACCTCAACATTCTTCACTACGTAAAACCATAGATTCGAATTTAATCGCCTCATCCCTTCCATTCCACAGGAAGCGGACGCTAATGAGCTAATCTATTGACACCCCTCTTTCTGAAAGCCCCAGGGATGCGAGCAATCACTTTATTGCACCAACTAGCTAGGAAGGCTGTGTATGGAAAATGATTCTACTGCACTTTTACATTTCAAGCACCCCAGACAGTTTCTCTGCTTGAGGCAGACACATACCTTTATGGGAAGTTATAAATAAGTTGCTCACATGGCCCTTACCTTTATGCTGGCCAACAATTCAGTTACTAAAAATGTAAAGCTACTTCCCCTTCACTTAAGGACAGGCAATTCTGCTCTACTCAATCTACCACAGACAACCAGGCTGTGCACTATTTATAGATTCTACTGGCTCTGAAACTCTTTGGAAGGAAAATAAAAGGCCATATTCCAGCAACAAAGAACCATTAATTTTAAAGCTTAAAAAAAAAAGTCTCAATATATGTTCGCCTCTTAATTTAGACATCAATTGTGTCAACTGAGACTAACTCTTGCTATTCTCCATGAAATAATTTATGAAAAGACACTTGAGCACAGATCAGTCTAGAATATTCTAAACTTTCCCTGGGTTCCGAGAGATAATGATGAGTTGTTAGTTTGGTGGGAGCATGGATTTTTTTTTTTTTTTTTTTTTCGGTACGCGGGCCTCTCACTGTTGTGGCCTCTCCCGCTGCGGAGCACAGGCTCCGGACGCACAGGCCCAGCGGCCATGGCTCACGGGTCCAGCCGCTCCGCGGCATGTGGGATCTTCCCGGACCGGGGCACGAACCCGCGTCCCCTGCATCGGCAGGCGGACTCCCAACCACTGCGCCACCAGGGAAGCCCAGGGAGCATGGATTTTGAAGGGAGTGGAAGGACAGGCGAGGAAGTGGCCTTTATGTTTTCACTCATAGCTTACTTCCAAATTTCTATAAAGACTTTTTAAATGGAATTTTTTTCCTTTTTTACTTAAATGGCCCTCTATGTACTTTCACATCTTAAGTTTCTTACAATAATGGGTTTTAGGAAACCAATGCTACTGCTTGACTTCTTATAGCTGGGACTAACAGTTTCCTGGTCACATGAAGAGAAAAAGAAAAGTCTCTATTTTCCAAACTTCCTAATAAAAAATTCTGAAAACTAAAGTAATCAGCTTCTTTCCTATTTTCAAACCTCCTTCAGACAGCCACCAAACAAGACAGATGGCTAATCAAAAACATACTAAATAAAAAAATAAATAAATAAATAAATAAAAAAATTAAAAAAAATAAAAAAATAAAAACATACTAAATATAGTCTGAGAATTCTCATTAAGTACACTGTCTGCAAGGGGAAAAAAAGGTTTCCAAGACCTAGAATCCACCTGATTCAGGGATCAGACCTCTGGTTTAAAGTCACAGCAGGACTGCTGAAAGGGTCACTGCACATACCCTGGTGAGGCCTGCCCTATCTGCACCAGCCTGTCTGTCCTCTGTGACGTATACCATCCTGATCTGGGCCCTCATCTCTTACCTGGACCACCAAATTACAGCCTCCCAAAAGGTCCCTCCATCATCCTAATCCCCACTTTACACTCTTCCCAGGTAGATTTTCCTCAACTCTCAACAGCTCTCTGCTGCCTATCAAATAAAGTACAAACTACTTATATTATTAAGAGTATAAACATCTGAGATCCTCTACAACTGCTTTTACCAGCCCACTTCTTCAAGCATCTGAAAATCTGAACTGCTCCTTGTCCTTCATGCAGTCACAGTGCACTGAAAACCATACATTCTTCTGGCTTTGCTCATGCAGTTCCAGCTGCCTGGAAGGCCCTCAGTCATACCTATCCCACTTCCATTTCAGGGGTTTGTACAGACTAAGCATTCAAAAACAGATGTAAGGACAAGAGTAGTTCCTTTTTTAAAAAACTGGAGCTTGAAAGGGCAATCACCTTTCTAAATAACATGCAAACTTGGTAGCTTGCTCTTCTATCTCACTTCAAGTACTTCAAACCATCGATAATTAGGAAAGCATATTTTCATTTTTTGGCACACTCCATCAGCCACCCTCACCCACTGAAATCCAAATTCTTGTTCAATGGCACGAAAAAGGAAACTATCTTTTGAGTGATCAGTTGTGGATTGTTATTTCAAGAGCCCATTATGACCATATGCCCACGACAAAAAAGCCGGAAGCCAAGACAAATCCAAAAACATGGTAACCCTCTGTCCAGCAGGGTTATGGAGCTGTGGCATCTGGAATCTGGGTCTAACTTCAAGAAAACAGCAGAAGTACAGGTAAATGTGAAAAAATTAAATTTTAACTCAAAGGTACTTAAAAACATCATAATTAAGCTGTGGATCTCAAATGGTTTTAATTTGATAGAAACTAGAAAATGTAATAAGCAAACACAAAAGGTAACATCTCTAAAAAGAATCATAGCTAGGGGAAAGGGCAAACATCTCTCACACTCAGAAGGTCTGGCCTGGATAAAGTGACCTTGGTCTGGATACTTATTTACAGCTAGAGGGTTCTCAATACCTTGAGCAATACAGAACAAGGGCAGAATCAGTATAGTGCAAAGCCTTCCCTCAGATGACACCAAACCTCTCTAAAGGCCAAGTCACAAGATGAAAGGAAGCAATTTGTCTTAAAGTTTAAGAGCAGAACCCACTAAGATAACGACAGCAGCCTTGGCCAAAAGGCATCTTCCTTTGAAGAACTCAAGGCAAGTAGCTAAAGCTCTCGAAATACTCAGTGAAGTGAGTAATGAGAGCTCACAAATGAGAGCTGGGTAAGCAGCAGGTGGGGTCATCTGTCTAACAGACACCATTCCTACAGAATGTTTTATCTTTCCCATTCAAATCACTAAAGTGGCATTTTCAGGATACAATTTGGCTTTACTGAATTAAAACAACAGAAGAGTCAACCAAGCACTCATGGGGCAGACATGTCAGCTCTAAGAATAAGCCATTAGTTTTTCTTTAAGCCTCTTCACTTCGCTTTGTCATTCCTAAAGTAATAAACGTTTGTGGCTTTAAACTTCAAGAGAGCTCCTCAATCCTGGAATCCCTGTCAACTCCCCATCCTACCCCCTATACCATTTTAGCTGCCTCACCAGCTCCAAGGATTCCTCAGCCTTGTCAAGCTCAGATTTTTGGCCTTGGGGCTAACAAGGGTCCAAGAGCTGCCAGAGACACTGCACCAAACAGCTGCAGAAGTCACAGGGAGAATGTTCTCTGGCAGTGAATGCTAACATTTCTCTGTCTCTTAGCCCTTTATGGCTCCTACAGACAAACTGCAGTCTTTCTGACGCCAGTCTTTCTGAGGTTTTGTAGTTCTAGAGCTGGCAGAATTTAAAGCTTTGCAGTTAGAGAGTAAAGTAAGTGAGTTTAGGGGGTCGGTCCCAAGTCCTTTCCTTCATTCTAGGTCCGTATCTGGCTTCTATGCTGGGCAACAGGAAAACAAAGATCCAGTGAAGAAGACTGGCTTAATCTTCACACTCTGTTCACTCATCTATTCATCCACCAAACATCTGTTCACAGCTCCCATGAACTAAGGACTGTCCTAGGTACTTGAGATACAGCAATGAAGAAATACCCTGGAGTGTACATCTGCAATAGGTGTACACATGTATAAAACAGTGCATTAGCTAGAAATAAGTGTGCTTTGGAATAAAAGAAAATGTAGAGCAGAGTGAGAGTGCTGAAAATGTGGAGATGGAGGATGGATACTTTCCAGTATTAAACAGCAGATCTCACTGAGAAGGTGAGCTTTCGGCCAAGGTTTAAAGGACAGTTAAGCCAGCCCTTGTGGTAGGCAGAATAACGGCTCACCTTAGATGGCCACATCCTAAACTCTGAAATCTTTGAACATGTTACGTTACATGACAAGGGAATTAAGATACAGATGGAATTAAGGTTGCTCATCAGATGACCTTGAGATGGGAAGATTATCCTGGATTATCCAGGTGGGCTCAGTGTAATCAGAAGAGTCCACATGAATGGAAGAGGGAGGCTGGAGAGTCAGTGTCAGAGTGGTACAACCTGAAAAAGACTCAACCCAGAGTCACCAGCTTTGAAGATGGAAGGGAGCCATCAACCAAAGAATGTGGGCAGCCTCCAGAAGCTGAAAAAGACAAGGAAACAGATTCTCCCCTAGCAGCTCCAGATGGAATGCAGCCCTGCCAATACCTTGATGACTGCCCAGGAGACCCACATCAGGGGACTCTGCCCTTCAGAATTGTAAGATAATAAATCTGTGTTTTTTTAAGCACCAAGTGTTCATGGTTATTTGTTACAGATTTAAAAGTAAATAAATACATCCCCATAGGGATATCTAGAAGAGAAGCATTCCAGGCAGAGACCAGCTAGGGTGAAGCTAGGAGGAGGCCAGAGGGAGATGAGTCTAAGAGGTATAAGGCCAGACCACATAGGATCTTGGAGGTACAGGGGAGGAAAAAGTTTTCTTCAACACTCTTAGGGTTCTGGCTGGGCCTGCAAATTAAACTGACAAAGACAAACTAACAGGAGAAAAGCATACAAATTTTATCGAATCTGTGCATGTATATGGGAATCTTCACAAGAGAATGAAGATCCAAAGAAGTGATCTGAGCAGGAAGTTTATATACCTTTTAGATAAATGAACAATAAAGTTGTGAAGAACTGACAAGACAAAGGGGTTTGGGCTGGGGGTCTTAAGTGATAAGGATTAAACTAAAAAGATATGGGTTAGTTTAACAAGGTTTGCTCATATACAGATTTCCAGGTCCCAAATCCCTGTACGGGTGATAGGAATGTTTTCCTTCCTCCTGGTACAGGGAGGGTACCTTCCACATGGGAATTTTATTACCTGTTTCAGGGAAGAAGAGAGAGAGAGAGACGGTCAGAATAACCTTTCTGCTTCTGCAGTTTTCTCAAACTTCTTCAGCTTAAGATAGTCAATATGCCAAGGTACCGTACTTTGGGGTAGTGTGTCCTAAACCCCATCAGAGGTCACCATAAAAAGAAAGGAAACCACAGAAAGGTTTTGAGCAAAAACAGTAGCACGTGGCTATTGTGAAAATAAACTGGATATGGTTGTGTGGAAGAACTAAGCAACTGTGGAAACAAGAAGATCAATCAAGAAATAATTGCAGTAACCAAGATGTAGAATGACAGTGACCCCGATCAGGGTGAGAAGTGGACTTAGGCAGGAGGAAACATATTACTTACTATAGTACTTACTATAATTACATCAGTAAACTACTTAAATTCATTATCAAGAAACTGGTTTAGATTCTAACTGTTCACATTCAAACAAACCAACTCATTTATTACTTTCTGGGCACTAGGAATACATGACGATTAAGAAAGGGATTAAACTTCTATAGAAAGTTGTGTCTTATTTTGGGGGTGGGGGGAATCTCCTTAAGAAAACCCAACATATGAAAATCTGAGTTTATAATATTAAATCAAGAGTTATTCACTTTATATGGATTCTTTAAAGAATTAAGCAAGTGATTCATTTAATAGAAAATGCAAAATTTTTAAAAACTCAGAATAACTTAAAAGATGAAACTACTTACTAAGAGTATAGCATGTCAGAAATTGGCTTGTAACCTACGACAGCCCCTTAAAGCTGTCAGAATTCAAAATAAAAAGAAATCTCAAAGTTCACCCCAATAGGTGAAAGACAAAGTAGATGAAGATAACGAGAATAAGTTACATTTTTGTGAAATGTAATTAAACTTGAAAATCCATATTCTTCAACAGGGTCATTTATACACCTCCACAATAGTCAAGGTTAAGCCAGGGGTTAGCTCAATCTTGGTTATAGGCTAGAATACACTACCATCTAGTGATGAATCATTCCAACCTCAGGGGGCATTATTAATTTCCACGCCATTATTTGGCTGTAGAACCTAAAATAGGTTATGAGCATAATAAGAATAAAATCAACTACTCCCACAGTTTTGTAGCAGAGTTCTTGTTTGGTATAGGCAGATAAATTTGAATTGCTAAATTAAGACAAAATAGTAATCAACATAGAAATTGGATTAACTTCGCATTCTTCTACAAAAGTCACAGCTAACAGGAACCCCCTCAGGGTAGTACAAATTGTGAAAGACTGACTAGAAATCCTCAAATTAATCCCACTAGTTGAGTGTTTTCATTAGGTAGGTTAAAAACATAGCTCCTCTGTAGGATACAGACAGTAGAATACTGTCATATTTGAGCTCCAAAACCGCAAGTATGCCTAGTCTTAAAGGGAGTATAAAAGACAAGGAAGGTTTATGGTCACGAATATTGTTTTTTTTTTTTTTTAACTCAGAAGTGTTATAAAGGGCCACAATACTCCATCTGGCCACTAAGGTTATTTTACTCTTAACTGTCATCACACAGAAAACTAAAAACTATAGTTAGTGTTTAACCCCAAGTAGCTTATACCAAAATAAAGTGAACAAAATAAAATGTCAACAGAAGAAGGCATATTTCCTTAATAATGCTGAGGGGCTACAAATATTTCTACTGAACTTCAAAGAAACTGAAACTAAGAGATGCTACCCTAGGACATATAAAACCTTGTAGTTCATTAATGCATTGTGGAGCATAGAACAAGGGACTCTCCCCCATCCACGGTAGGACTGTGAGAGTGTAAACCTTGATCAACAGAGAGGGCCAGCTCCTTTCCTCTCTGAAATGTAGAACATTTCACTGGTATTCACCTATGAAATGTATTTTTCTTTTCAGTTGATGTTTAAAGTCCTGAGACTCCCAAGAGATAACTGCGTTTGATTTAGAAACATGACTACGAATTATTTAGTACAGAAAGTTGGAGCATCTTAAAAAACATGATTCACACTAAGAAAGATACTTTATTTCCTTTGGTCTATCTCTTCCCCTCCTCCCCAAAAGATGGCTTTCTTTAAAAGCTACATGGCAGCTAGAAAAAACAAGCTACATACATCTGTGACTTCTTATGGTAATTAAGCTTATGGTTATTAACTACATTTCAAGAGGGGGCAAGGATTGGCAATCAAAGTGTTATTTTAACTTCTAGTGATTCCAGTTGGGGGAGGGGGCCTAAAGGAGAGAATCACAAGGAAATTTCTGGTTAATCTGCTGCCTAGAAATGTAAGAGTTAATGTTTATATATACACTACTAGGTACAAAATAGATAACTAATGAGAACCTACTGCATAGCACAGGGAATTCTACTCAGTGATCTAAATAACCTAATGATTTAGTGACCTACGTGGGAAGGAAATCTAAAAAGTGTATATATGTATACGTATAGCTGATTCACTTTCCTGTATAGCAGAAACTAACACAACATTGTAAAGCAACTATACTCCAATAAAAATTAATTTAAAAAAAAAAGAAAGGGCTTCCCTGGTGGCGCAGTGGTTGAGAGTCCACCTGCCGATGCAGGGGACGTGAGTTCGTGCCCCGGTCCGGGAAGATCCCACATGCCGTGGAGCGGCTAGGCCCGTGAGCCATGGCCGCTGAGCCTGCGCGTCCGGAGCCTGTGCTCCGCAACGGGAGAGGCCACAACAGTGAGAGGCCCGCGTACCGCAAAAAA
This sequence comes from Phocoena sinus, assembly GCF_008692025.1. NCBI lineage: Eukaryota > Metazoa > Chordata > Mammalia > Artiodactyla > Phocoenidae > Phocoena > Phocoena sinus. Next base: position 72,871,063 of record NC_045768.1, read on the forward strand.
AAAAAAAGAAAGAAAAAGAAAAAGATTCTCAGCATATGGATTCACCCCTTTCCAGGGATCAGCATTCTAAAGTGTTGGGAAGTGTGCATTTTAAGACACAGAAAACAAGACTCTTTAAGTTCTTTTCACATGGCCATGGTGCATACTTGTGTTACCTTCACAAAATAAATGAATCTATCTCAAGTGATACTTTTCATTACAAAAAAAAAAAGAAAAACTAAGAAAAAAATAAGAGTTAATGTTTTAAAAAAAAAGAAAAAATTAATGCGATACACTACAGGTGAGGGTAAGGTCTTTCTTAGCCTCAGACCTTGCCTGCTTATATCTATAGTGGGCATACACACCCAATCCCAGATCTTGGATACCTCTCTAACAGGAAAAAAGGAGTTAAGGTGCTTGGGTTCCCTGTCAATGACTGTCACTTCAACTTCTGTCAGACTTCCCACTTTGCAAATTACCTTATCACTAAGGTAAAGCATATTTTAAATATACAGTTAAGGATCTCTAAAAGTGCATTGAGGCAAGTTCCCCCATTGTATAAATGAACAATGAAGCAAGGGTGTGAGCATATATATGTATACAGAACCTATTTGTGTACGTACATGCATAGTTCCAAAAGTTGAAGAGAAGCAATCTCCATCTCCCATAGGTTGAAGTTGGGAAAGGGGGCACGTGTAACCACAGGCTATATTTTAACAAAGAAAAAACCCCACACATCTAGCCTTTGAATTATTTCCACTCTGGTAAGAGGGAGAGGAGGTAAAGGGGCCTGTTCTGTATAAAAGCTTCAAATATATGCATATAATTTAGAAAGATATGTCAAAGCACTTTACAAATTCTGAAGTGCTATTATCATTATTGCTGGGCAAAGGAAGATGCACCTTAAAGTGCTGGCATAGAGAACTTGCTCATCTGTCTTTTAGGTTAAGGCATAGTTGTTTTGTTTTGTTTCCACGTCTCAATGGGCAACAGGGTGCAGAGCTGTGTTGGGAGCTTCTTAACTCGCAAAGGGAACACCGGACAGAAAGTGAAGTATGCAGACTGCCCAATCATGACTGTCAACTCCTGTGCAGGGCCCCTGAAGCACAGGCTATGTTAAACTACATTTAGCACATGGTCACAAATGGTGACTAAGGAGGATTAGAATTTTTACTTAAAATGCTGCAATTTTCGACCCCTGACCTCCAAATACTATATTTAAGTACAAAGGATGCCAATAGCCTAAACGTTCCACATCGGAATTACAGCCTTGTCTACTTTAATTTACCTTACTTTAAAGAGTAAAATCCCGCACCCAACGCACAGAAGAGTACACATGCCTTCCATCCTCCCTAACTCAACCTTCTCATCATCAGCTGCTCAGCCTCTTGGAATTTTAGTATTTAAGATTAGAAACTGCTACCTCACTGTTCCTTTTGCTAAGAACTCCAAGGATGACATAAGCATCTTCTATTTAAATTCAGATTTATTATTTACAATACAAGGCAGAAAAAGAACGCAGAAGTCTCATCCATGATTATACGCTAGATCGATAATCTGCACACTAAGATGTTCTGCATAGTGTCACAGTTTCTACAATTCACAAATCAGGGCAATGATCCATATACATCCACACACAACTGTATGGCCTCCTACCATCTTTCTCCTATCATGATTTTCAAAATGACCTGAATTTAAACATTTTCTAAGACTGCACTAATGTTGGTTTTAAGATCATGTTTAATTAAAATAAATAAGGCATCCTCCTGAACTCTCCGAAGGATCTGGGTATCTTTTGCTACAGGAAAGATGATCTGACTGCCTCTTGTAGTAGAATTTAATGAATCCTATGACTGAAAGAGAGTAGGGAAAAGTGAGGAAGGAAAAGTGGCATTCCTTGATTCCTTATTCTGGGCAAGGCCTGAAGCTTCATATTTTACAGACAAAATCCCATTTAATCACCTTGTGCACTATGAGCTATATACATTAGTTTCCATTTACAAATGAGGACTTCAAAACTATACCGCTATTAAGTAGAGAAACTGGGATTTGTAACCAGCGCTGAGACTCCATCTGAAGCCTCCTACCTGATCTCTGCTTCCAGGTTTGTCCCTTCTCCAATCCATCCTCCATTCCACTGCTACAGTGATCTACCTAAAAACAGTCAGCATCCCAGGACCATTTCTCTTTTTCAGGCCTTCACTGACCCCACATTGCATACAGAGTAACATCTCAGCCTGCAGTGAGGCATCATCGGACTTGACCTGGTTCCCACCTCCCCCTCCACGGGCATGCCCACCGCTCCATGCCCACCCCTCCACGTTGCATACATGAGGCTCGAACAATCTCCCAGCGGTTCCTCCCACACACAGGCTGCTTCCCACTGTTACTCACGGTCTTTTCTCCACCCGCAAGAGCCTCACTACCTTTCTTCCCCTGGTAATGGAAACATCCTCAGCACATGAAAAGGAGGCACAACGCCTCCAGGAAGGCTTCTGTGAACCACTCAGTTGAGCCAGACACTCCTCCTCTGTGCTCCTATTAGCCCACACTCACCTTTGTCTCTTCAGCAATAAATGTGCACAGAGATCCATAAAAGAAAGAGCATCAATGCCATGAAGTGCAATTCAAGGTGACAAGTAAAAAAAAAAAAAAATCCCATTTATTTATGGAATTTTTCACGTGGTTTTATATTCCCTGCCACGCAGGAAACCTTCTATTGCAACTCTACATACCTGGAGGAGCCAAAGTCACCGCAGGTTGATAATGAAGGGGAAGGAAGGCAGACGTATAGTATGCTGTCATTCCCCACCACTAACATATGCACACATCCCTTTCCAGACACACCTTTCCAGATACACCTATTAATTCTTATATTTTGAGCTCAAGCGTTAAGCTGAATCAGCTTTAAAAAAAAAAAAAAAAAAAATCCTAGCTACAAGCCTTTGTTTAAAACAACACAAGCCTCAGGAAGGAAGAGAGGAGAATATAGGAGTGGTCCATTGTCATCACATCACAGTTTAAAAAAGCAAACTTCACCACCAATGTGAAAAACCAAGACCACTTGGGGAGTTAACACCTCTCTTCCAGCCCAGCCAAGGTCTCAGGAAGCTGGGAGTACAGAAGAAACCACCCAGGAGAGAGAAGCAACATCTCTGATTCACTGGATATGACAGGCATACTGTGCAAGATGCTAAGAAAACAAGGGTATACAAAACAGACTCATATTCCACCTCTCGGGGAGCTTCTCTGGAACACACCTGCACCCAGAGAAGTCAAAGGCTCCCAAAGAAATCTTTAAGAACACAAAGCCAGGAATAATAATCCCTCGGACAACCTATGCTAAATATTGAGCTGTCGAAGAAAAAGATAAAAGGGCAAAGTCACTGCTGCCATGGAAACTACCACTGCTAACTTAAACATCTGAGCCTGAACATATATTTGAGCAGAAATGAAGCAGCTTGCTTCCCAATGTTTAAAATGCTAGAGGGTAACAGGAGATTGTACACAGCTTTCCCATTTCAACATTAAACTGGATTTCTGCATTATGAAAATTTGAAATTACAATCACAAGCTGAAAAGTTTTCCTGATTTAGGACTGCTAGGAGTTTCTTGGTACCCACTTCCTGCTATACTTTTATCCCATATAAAGAGCAAGTTTCTTTAAAAGAATTCTCTCAGTACAGTAGATTTAACACATAAATTGCTTGGCAGGAAATGCACTGTATTTTACCACTGACAAGACTTTCAGAAAGTACCTACTATGTAACAAGTAACATCCTAGTCCAGAGCAGTTATGACTGCAATCTCTTTCAGATCAACCTAAAAGGAAAGAAATTTTTACCATCATCTACTACTTTAATCTCAGATAGATTTAAAAAAAACAAAAAAAAAGAGAGATCCTCAAGCCATCCTTGAGCCTATGGCCCCAAACCCAAATTTTTCACTCTTACTGTAAAGAGAGTGGAAATCTACTCGAGTACGCTCTAAGACATATTTTAAAGAGTTTCTTGGGCTTCCCTGGTGGTGCAGTGGTTGAGAGTCCGCCTGCCGATGCAGGGGACGCGGGTTCGTGCCTCGGCCCAGGAAGATCCCACATGCCACAGAGCGGCTGAGCCTGCGCCCCCGAGGCCTGTGCTCCGCAACGGTAGACGCCACGGCAGTGAGAGGCCCGCGTACCGCAAAAAAAAAAAAAAAAAAGAGTTTCTTGACTTGATTTTGATTGCCAGTCTCTGCTTGAGAATCATCAATATAAGGGAAGTAGAATGGTTTAAAAATGTGATTTTCTATATCCTTAGCCCTGCTCAAGGATGCTTTTTTTTTGGTGGTACGCGGGCCCCTCTCACTGTTGTGGCCTCTCCCGTTGCGGAGCACATGCTCCGTTCGCGCAGGCTCAGTGGCCATGGCTCACAGGCCCAGCCGCTCCGCGGCATGTGGGATCCTCCCGGACCAGGGCACGAACCCGTGTCCCCTGCATCGGCAGGCAGACTCTCAACTACTGTGCCACCAGGGAAGCCCCCTCAAGCATGCTTTTTAAAGCCATCTTGTCTCAGGCTAAAACCCAAGATTCACAACAAAGGTCAGGGGACTGCAGGCCTTGGAAGTAAGTTGAGGAATCAGGATACTATTCTTCAGTCTGTATTTCAAGAAGAGCAAGAACAGAGGAAGGGAATCACTGAAGTAGAAGCAGGAGTAGTAAATTAAGACTGGACAAAACTTTCACTGCATTGGAACAGTCATTAGAGTGAATTTCACTGCCATCAGATCAAGAAAGAACAATCACTATGCATCACTGGCCAAGACAAAGCAGTATTTCACCAAAGTAACTTCTTGTTCTAATTGAAAATGACCCATATCTTGACTTGCTGAGACTAAAAACCATTGGTTTCCTACATTTAAGAACAGACCAAAATGCAAACAAATGAATCCTCTTATTTATCTGTCAAGGTTGGCTACACATTAACTAAGACCTACTCAACATGGCCAACAGAAATGACAACAGCCAGGTGGCCACTTCTGACATTCTTCATGGTATACAGTTCATCATATACCAATGACACGGTGAATAATACCCAACAGTGGCTCTGACCAGCAGGAAGAAAATCTGGGGTAGGAAGTCAGAAGTCTTTCTAATTAAGGTATAATGCATTCAAGTAAATGGCTAAGTCAGATGATCAGAGTAAATAACACCAAGAATAAAGGCAACAATGGACTTCGCTTATTTCATGCACAAAGTCATTAAGAGGTTACAGGATCACATCTAAAAGAAGAAGTAAGGAAAGGTGCCAAAAATATAGTCATTAGTAACCACATATGATCATGCATATGCCTCTTGGAGGAAAGCCAAGAGATAGATGGAAACAAGCAGTCAGGCAATGAACGCTCAAGATCTTCAGGCCAGAGTCACAACTGGATGCCAGAAGGGGGATTTATTCTGCAAATATGTGTTATTTGGTCTATTCAATGTCTTTTTTTTTTTTAACTAGTAGTGTTCAACATATAAAACTTTACCAATTTAGAGATTTCACATTTATTAAAAAAAATTCCCAGCTTCTCTTTAAAAAAATAAACAAACAGACTGGCAACAGAGGCCATATTCCCACAGAGCTATGAGCCAGCAGGCTGCCCTTCAAATGGAGCATGTTCTCTGCTGTTCTCCCAGTACCAGCTTTTCTCTTCAGCCCGACTGTCCTAGTCCCTGCAAGGGCTGGATCTCAAGTAAAACATCACAGCCTAAAGGTCAAACATGCTGAAGGGTGCACAGCTTTTCTACTATGGTGATGGAAAGTTTCAGAAGACTACAATATTGGCAAGTGGGTGGGGGAATAGAAAAGACAAGAATGCCTAGTGTAAAATGCGTGAAAATGTCACTGTAGGTACAGTACAGAGATACATTAAGGATGGCCTGGAGTGGAGTGAATTAATCTTAACTACTTTTGACATATCAAGTTCATCTAAACTCAAGTTCTTTAATTTTAGAGCTAATTATCTATGAAATATTCCAAGGACTAAGCATAATAAAGAAGCAAAAAAAGGCATCGGGACTTCCCTGGCGGTCCAGTGGTTAGGACTCCATACTTCCAATGCAAGGGGTGTGGGTTCGACCCCCGGTCAGACAACTAAGATCTCGCAAGCCACAGGGCGTGGCCAAAAACAAACAAACAAAAAGTATCAATTCCATGTTACTATACATCCTAATAAGTCTTCCACATACATTCAAAGCACTCTTAAAAGGAGATCGATTTTGGCATGTTATACTACTCTGGATTAGGACTAACTAAAAGCTATCTTGTCCATACAGAATTAAGTATATCCTGTCCCTTCCAGAGACTGAGGAGAAAGTTAATTCAGACCTAATTAAATACTTTGAGACCATAAGGAAGGGAAGGGACACATTAAGTGCTTTATCCCCAGGATTTGGGGCAGGCGGCAAGTGATCCATATACAAAAAGATAAAAATTACCTTGCATTATACCAGAAGCCCTTGAATTAATATAAACAAATTTCAAGGTCATCATCTCTAAACACTGTCTCATGACATACCACGAATTATATTTGGAGATAGAATAGAGGGTAAGTAGGGACAGAACAGAAGCGTAAAGAGGTCTTACTTTGCACTTTCCCTGCTGCCTTGAGTGTACCCAAATAGATTCCCATGAAAACCTGCTTCAAACCTGCAGAGTGGGCAGGCAGTGGGACAAAGGTGATCCCTGAGCCTGCGAAAGCCCTGCCTAAAGACTGGCTGCTTTCCCAGTGGGGTGAATGCCCCTGTTGGGAGGCGGTTAAAGGAATGAACCACTAGAGGGTAGGCTGAATGTATTCTTCCATGGCCCGAAAGCTGCTATTTTGTTTCCATTGTAAGTCTTTAAAGAACTGCAAAACTGTCCCTAGGTCCATTTGGCAACATCACAGAAATTACAATTTGGTTAAAATCCTAAGATAATTAACTTAGCATTCTTTCCAATTCTCCAGAAATAAAGAATTCTCTAGAAATAGAGGTCTGAACAAAGCAGAAGATACCACCACCCAATGCCAAATAATGGTCTCCCCCGAGGATCTCCTGAACTGTCTCAGCATTGAAAGTTTCAGTAATTTCAGAGACTAAGAGAAAACTATAGTTTTCACCTCTTCTCGTTAACTAAAAGCCACAGCTAAAAAATAAAAAGCCAGGGGAACTAAAAGATTAAGGGTTTTATAGGGCACATTAAATTATGCTTTATCAACTGCCAATCTTTAGGCTGCAGAGTATTACTTTAATGCTATTGATTCCACCCCCCCCCCAAAATCCATGGTAACTTTCCTTAAAAACAAAACTCCTCATGAACTTCGAGTCCAATCTTTATAATAAGGTCAAGGGGCATGAGTTCCTGAATGTGCAGGGTATACTGCCCACTGTGCTAAACCTCGGATGTAACCTAGGTCGATTCTCTCTTCTTCCAGGGCTGTATTATAAAACATGAACTGGGAACAGACCAACACTTGGCATTAAATTTTTTTTGTTTACTAATCCAGTATGAGATTCCAAAACAAGAAAGTAGTCAAACAATAGAGAACTTACCGAACAGAATCTGAAATTCTCAGGTTTAAACACTGTCAATTATTTATGTTCTCCCCTTGACGCCTGGTTGTTATAAACTCTTAAGGTATGCTTTCAGGCTAATAAACCTGGGGAAATACTAAACACCTCCAACTTAACGGAAGTTTTTAAGCACTGACTCCTTCTGGGTCTTTGCATAATCACTTTCTCATATTTTTGGTCAGTTTACTATAACCTTATAAAAGCTAAACTCTAGAACATGTGAATTTCAGATAAGAGGTACACCTCTTAGCTCCCATTAATTATGTTGGCCCATGTCAAGATTCTTATTATATTCTTCATTAAGGGCCAAGGTTACAGAAATGAGTGCACTGGATCAGTCTGTACTCAAATCAAAATTATCATTATAACACACAGCAATTCCCAAGTATGGCTACTATTTCCCATACCTAAAATATCAGAATATCCTAAAATGGATACAAATTGCATCCACCTGTATTAAAATGAAGGCTTCAGTTTAGTTCTTCAGAAAAGTTAAGAGATGGCCAGGTAAACCAAGGTCAAGAAAAGACAAGTCTCAATTCTATGGAGCATTTGAGGGAAATGTGGAGTTTAAGCTTTCGCCATCGAACAAAGTTAGGGCTAGGAATTGATTGGGGGCAGGGGGCAAATATTGTAGTTTGAGATCTTTGACAAATTTTTAACCTTAGTAACTCTCCTCATCTATATAGATTTTTCCCACTTCACCTAGCAAACAGGGCTTTTATAAGAAATAAGTTAATGGATAAAACAACAGCTTACACATTCAAATTTAAATCTCCCTCCCAAATCTTCCTCTAAAACCACCCCTCCTGCCCCACCTGACATAGCGATAACAGCTTGATATATATTATTCCATTGTTTTCATCATACTTTTAATATATACTTATATAGAGGTTGTTTTTTAAATAAATTCTTTGATTAAAACGAAAAAAAAGAATAGCTTATAAAAATTGTAAAATACTATGTACAGTATTGCTCTTAAGACACTAACCTTCTATAGAACTGTTTTCTGCCCTCCTCTTCTCTCTAACAGCACATTTCTAATTTGTGCTAAGGTCAAGCTGTCACAATCACTGTAACTCGGGAAATCCAAATAAACAGAAGTCCTGCATATAGGCCAGGCTGTGCTTTCTTTACTTGGTCCAAAGAATAATAATAATAATAAGGCCAGTATCTGCCTTAAACTGACCTGCAAGCAGACCAAAAGCTCTCGTATACTAAGTTCCAAGTTCCAAATATTTAAACCACCAACAGCAGACGTAATAGACTGAGTAAAGTTTAACATAAAAATGTTTAAACACATACCAAGTCAAAACACTTTCTTGCTAAACAGTTGACAGTGATGTTCAGATGCCGACTTAAGAACCATGCACTACAGATATCCTGCCATAATTAATAATTAAAGTACATGGTAGGCATCTGCTCGGAGCCTAGCATGTAACATAGGGTCTTATTAGCATGGTCAACATACTGACAGTTACCTGTAATTAATGTTAAACGTTTAGCATTCTTTAAAACATATAAGAGATTAGGCCATTTTAGAGAGCTACAACTGTGAACCACAATTAAGCCTAAGGATGATTAGTATGTACCATACCACACCAAGAAAACCACTTTACAAAGCCAAATACTTTGTGGTATCATCTGCTGATGAGGCAATCCTACCTGAACATACTGATAAAGTATCATACTGATACTGATAAAGAAACTACTTACAAGCCTACCAAACAGACTTGAGCACAAGGGTGAAGCATAACTGAAGATGGAAATCCCAGAGCACTGAAAAATGGGGGTGAGGTGGGGGGAATCGGAAGAAAATCAGGGAGGCCAAACTTCTTTGACAGTCTTGTACTTATCTTACCAACCCTTTTTCCCCTCCTAGCTTCTCATCTCTGCTGCTCAATGAGCCCTCATCCCCTCTCCCATGTTAGAGTTCAGCTGGGTCCCCAAATAATACCCCAAGACACTAACTGGTAAATACCTGGCTTGAAAGAAGAAGCCCATCTCATTTTCTATGCATCCAACAAACTCATGCCTCAAAAGGCAAGTAATACCTCTAAATGTATTCCAATACTTATGAAAGGTAGCCAAACATCTACTCTCTGGAGGATGCAGTCATCCCATTCCCAGAGGAACCACTGGGCAAAGCAATCCTTACCTCATCTGTTAACCTTTACTGTTCAAAAGAAAATAGCTAAAGTGAACATGAAAGGAAATGCTCAAAGGGCTAAGGATGGAAAACGGCAAGATCTCAGCTTACAATCCAGAAGCCACTTAAATGGAGTGACTGCAAGCAAAACCAAAGTTCAACTGAAGAAACACATCACTGCGGACAGCATGACAAACCCGTGTGATTTGGACAACTACAAAGTGGCCATCTACGAGCCTGCAAACAAGGAGGGTCATTACATAAGAAAAGGCATCAGGAATCCTTTGAGATGGAGCTTTCGAATGAGGCTTGAGTCACAACTAAAAGGACACAGAAAAAAATAGATGCGCCTCAAATAAACATGTGTTAAGGACAAAGACATTCACATTCATTCTAATATGCAAATCCTGTAACATGCAGGGCTCTGTGCTGGATACTCAAGATGGCTCAGATGGCTCAGATAAGGAGTTCCCACTTAGTGTCTAGCAAAGAAGGGAACATATGCAGAGCCACAACACAGGACACAACCTGTGGGGAGGAGGGATTATTTCTCGATGACAGAGGAAAAAAAATCAGAAAGGTTCAGAAAACAGAGAAAGGACATATGCACTAAGCTATCTGTTTTCATATGTTCACATAGGGGATGAGACACACATGGATTCAGACATTTAATAAATGCCTACTATGAGAGTCCACAAAACAGGCACTTGGGGAACCTAGTGGTAGAGAGATTAAACAAACAGAAGGATAAAACTACTGTTTAAAACTGTAACCCATGCCACGGGGAAAAGAAAAAAAGCATCCATGTGAATAAAATGGGAAGGTGATCAGGAAAGGCGTCTCTAGAGAAGTGACATTTAAACTGAGACCTCAAGATAAGGAACATGTTCAGCTGTATTAATACTTGTCTCTTTGGAGGGAGGGGATGGTGCCATGCCACATGGTAGGTGCTGTGGGTATGGAGGACCAGGAGGTAACGGTGAGTAAGATACAACCTACGCCCGGAGGAATCTCATCTTAGGGAAGCAGGCACATGCAGAACGTGGAAACCCAGGAAGCAGAGTTCTACCGGTATGGAACCTTAAGGACCCGAGGAGATCTTGAAACCCATCTAGCTTAACCATTCCTTTTTTTTTAAATGAAGGAAATGAAGCCCAGAGATTGGCTCAGGGGTCCCTGAACTAGGTAGAGGCGGAGGTGGGGCACTAGCCTATTATTAACTCTCATTACTTGGCACTGTCCATTAGTTTTTTGATCAGAAAACTCATTTGGACAATCAGAGCTCAGTAAATTAGTAATGTACAAGGAATGCTTAATATCTGTAGGGAAAATAAGCGGACTCTGATCTAAGCTCCAAGCACTTCACTAGACATTGTGGAATAATTTTCCCTGATCAGAACACAATGCGAAATGTAGCCAGTTTTTGGTGAAGTGAAATGTATTCATTTTCTCTTCTGAAGTTATGTGCATCCTACTTTGGGGTATCTAAGCATCCAGGAAATGATGATAATAGCAATTCTGTCAGATTATTTTCAATGCCTTTCCTTGGCAAAAAGAGTTGGCAAATCTATCAGCCCCCTCCCCTCCATATACTTATTTTTTATTGTACTTGCCTGAGAAATACAAACACTGAGTTACAGAGAGTAGGGAGAATGTGAGGAGCCACTAAGAGGAAAGGTCATAGCAGCACTGTTCATTAAAGCAAAAAAAGAAAACAACTCCAGTGCTTATCAAAGGAAGATAAACAGCAAGGAAGATGTGAAGATAAATAAATGGTCATACATTCACCAACTGAATATTATTCAGCAGTGAAATAAGAGGGCCCATGCACAGACAAAAGTATAGTACAAACAGAATTTTGATCAATTTAATTCTGTGTCCTTCAGGACAAAAAGGGATTTATAATCTTTTAAGTTATTACAGCTGCCCTTATAAACCAAATATAGTCAAAAAGAAACATTAGGGGCTTCCCTGGTGGCACAGTGGTTGAGAATCTGCCTGTCAATGCAGGGGACACGGGTTCGAGCCCTGGTCTGGGAAGATCCCACATGCTACGGAGCAACTGGGCCCGTGAGCCACAACTACTGAGCCTGCGTGTCTGGAGCCTGTGCTCCACAAGAGAGGCCGCGACAGTGAGAGGCCCGCGCACCGTGATGAAAAGTGGCCCCCGCTCGCCGCAACTAGAGAAAGCCCTCGCACAGAAACGAAGACCCAACACAGCTGTAAATAAATAAATTTTTTAAAAAAAGAAGACTCATTAAATTTTAATCACGTATTTTTCAATTCTTACATTATACTTTAAGGATCACGTGGAAACAAAAATAACATGGGGGGGAATGCCTTTCAAATTGGAGCCATTACAACTCAGCCCTCACTGCCTTATGTCTGGTTAACCCAAAACTCCCACCACAAACACAATCAGCCCTAAAACAGAAACCTGGACCTATTTTGCCCATTAATTGCTGCTCAACGTCCAGGTCAACCTGCAAACAGGCATTTCTAAAGCGTATGATCAGGTTCAGCCTGAGCAGAATAACAGGTTAAACGTGGAGAGAGAAGAAATGGGAAAAACAGTTAATCCATTTAACAGAATTCTGCATAGAGCTGACAAGACACTGGCTCCCACGTGAAGAAGGCTTCTCTCAACCTTTTCACTTTAATTTACAGTCCCAATGGAAAAAATAGTGACCTAAGTAAGAATTCTAGACCTTTGCGCCCTGAAGGTCACCAGATAAGGTCACCCTGAAGAGGAATTTTCTCAGAATGTGGGTTGATCTAGTGGAAGAACAGCCTGGCTGGTCTTCACTGATGCCACACTCTATTTTGGACACTGTCTCAAGCTACCTGAACTTGAGAGATTTCTAAATCTTTCAAGGACATCCGAAACATTTTTGCACCAGAGCACTTATCTCTGTTATTGAAGGAAAGTCACCTTCCAGAAGAATTGCCATGAAAGCCCACAACATGTGCACTAATAAAAAAGTAACAGAACAAGAGAAGTAGTTTAAAACGCTCTTCCATTATATATAAGGAAAGTCAAGGTGAACTTTAAGAAAATTAAAACCTTGATATCTAATTGTATCAAAATAATGTAAGCAATAAAGATATAATTTATATCACGACAAACTAATACATAGCTCAGACTATTCTAAGCAAGGAAATTGGATGGATGCTTATTTCATACTGAGATTTATAAGACATGAATGATTTAGAAATGTACATGGACCCTGAGCTACTAAAATGGTGACAACCCAAAGGTGATTACTGACATATCAGAAAATCAATGGGAGTTCTGAAGAAGAATGTTTTACTCTCAAAAAAAAAAAAAAGCAGTTCAACAAAAACCCACCTTTAAAAAATAGCAAGAGTTATCCCTCTCAACTGGTGCTGATCTGCCCTTTATCACTGGAAATAGAATATATCACTCAGAAAGTCACCCTGAAGCTATAAAGAAGCTTGGGGGGGCGGGGGGAATTAAACTTCTGGTAAGGATAGGACTAGGAGCCTATTAAGACAAAAAACTAAGACCTAAGTGTTCAAAAGCATATTAGCAGGAAACTGGCAGTGGATTCAGTAACAGTCTTTAGTGGCAAGAGAAAAAAAGAAAAGAAAAGAAAGCCTTTAAAAACCTAAGCCACTGAAATTTTAAAATGACACTTACATGACCCAGTACTTTTCTATTCAAAGAATTCTGATGCTATATTTTTCTATTTTTCTTTGGAAGCTTTTCATGTCTAATATATTTTAAGAGGTAAAAGGTATGGTTTTACTTAAGCACACAATGGAATAAAATATCACTGAGGACAACCTTGGACCTGTAAACAAATTTTAATGGGAAAGAAAAATACAAACATGGGGGAAAAGGCAATATATAAATGGCAAATGTGACAAAAAATCTGGGCATTTTGAAAAGAAAGACAGCATTGTTAGATGGGGTGAGAAAGACACTAGGTAGTATTGGTTTAATTTAGGGTGTGTCAGGCAGTGTGCTAAACCCTTTTCAGGGGCACCATCTCCATGCAATCCTAACAACCTAAGGAAATGGGTCATTTTATCCCGATTTTTCAGATGAGGATATGGGCTTAGAAAAGATTAACTTGCCCTGAACTACAAAACTTGCAAATCCAGGTCTATCAGACTGTAAAGCACATGCTCTTTGCACCACTTCAGTAAAGCAGTTGAAACAACCAATGCCTGGCTTCACTCCAGACCAATTAAATAAGAATCTCTCCCGAAAGGGCCCATGGCACTGGGATTTTTAAAAGCACCTCATTTGATTCTAATGTGCAGCCAAGGTTGAGAGCCACTGCAAAGACCTTCATAAAACAAGTGGAGTATCAGCTGGGATGTGCAGAACAGACAAGATCCAAATAATCAGAGAAAGGAAAGGCATCCAACTTTTAGGGGGAAACAGGACTGAGCATCAGTGAAGCTGTGGAGGCAGAGCCAGGCCAGAGGTCATTCAGGGAGTCTCACCAGAGCAGTGACTAAAAGGCAGAGAAAGTCAACTGGAATCTTTTTTGCTGACAACGCAAGCAAGGTACAGGCTGGGAAATTTGTATTTAGAAGACTATAGTAAGAAAGGGGCACAAAATGATTTTTATAGCTAATGTGACAAAAGAGCTTTGAATGTTAGCAAGATAAGAAATAATAATTGACTAATCTAAAGCAAATGGGCAGAGATACAAAATATAGGAAGGGACAGATAATGAGCAGGGCTTGCTGAGCAATCAGATGTAGCTCAGTAGTTATAACGACAAGCTCTGCAGTGATCCTTTCTAACATTCACCATTCTAAGCCTCAATTTCCTCATTTAGAACATGGAGAAAATAATCACGCCATCTTGTCCACTTACTGGAAGGAATAAATGAGAAGATAATCCAAATAAAAGAAAATAGAGCATCTGTATTCCAGAAGTATAAGAAAATAGTACTCCAATTTTTTTCCTTCTTAGCAGTACATCTTTAGACGGCCTTGATAGCTTTAAAGACTTAGTAATGTAGAATAGAGGCGTGACCTGTCTATTTAGTTTCTATTTTCAATTACTCTCTACATCAGTCCAGGCCAGTACCCAAGGAGCTAAGACGCAGCCATTTAAAAATGGTAATTTTTTATAAAGCAGAAACTAACATACCACTGTAAAGCAATTATACTCCAATAAAGATGTAAAAATAAATTTTTAAAAATGGTAATTTTTCCTAAATGGTAAGGTGGAATGTACCCTACCGCCCACAAGTGACTGTCATTTTACAGATGGTTAGTGAATTTATATATTAAGCAATACACTAACTTTATATAATTTATATACAAAAGTATATATTAAGATATACTCTGTATGTCCTCAACTGAATTCTTGGAGACAAATATTATTTAGGAAACAAATCTAGTAATAGGATTGGTTAAACTGTCAATTATTCATCAAAATAACCTACACAAAATAAAGCTTGGTAGTCTGCAAGATTTCCCATGTAACTTTCACTTTCATATACCTTATTTTGTCTTCAGATGATTTCCCACACAGTTAGTGGATAATTCTTTAGCTAAGTGACCTTTAAACCCACATTCTGAATGGCAAAAAATTGCTTCCTGAATAATTTGTTATATTACAATATATTGATATAAGCTACCATGTCTGGTCATTACGATGGAAACCTGATTTGGTAACTAGAAAAGAACTTGGGTTCCTTCTCTAAGAAAATAAATATTCTTTAAAAAAGGGGAGGGGAGCCAACATGGGGAAAAAATAAAGAGTACAGATATAAAAAGAGTTAATTTCTTCTACTGTCCAAGTCTTTAAGTATAGCTCACAAATTAGAAAAAAGATATTTGAAGGTGTTTTTAAAAGAGCTGTGTTCTTTTAACCCTCTCTTGACTGTAGAAAGGTAGGGCAACTCAGAAGAACTCCTGCTCCTACAGTGAAGTAATTAAATTAATTTCCAATCCCTGAAACCAGTTCTCACAGGGAAACACTATAATGCTTTGGGTAACTCTTTAAGACACAAATGAAATGGTAGTTGCCGGAAGAAGGAAAAAAAAAGCCTTTCAGCAAGTGAGAAGTTTTCTCCTAAATCATCCTTTTGCTAGAGAACCAAGTGAAGTGTCCTACCGCTGTTCTCCTGTTTTGTACAGGAAACAGAGTATATCTAACAGGAAGAGATCACAGAGGGAATCCTGAAGCTGACAACATTTTTTTTGGTGAAAAGGGTAGAAGAGGACACAAAAATATACTGAAATGCCTGCTTGGATGAAAGGGCAGTGGATATTTTCACCAAACCATTTGAATCCACATTCTCAGAGACCCACACATGTCCTTTCCCATTCTGGGCCTGCACAGGTAAAGCAAAAATATAGTTTTGGCTTTGGAATGGATTTTCTACTTAGGATTAATTACAGGCGTATCGGCTGCCCTGGGAGTTTACTTTCAAATAAAATGAGGCCATGTAAAAACCTGACTGAAGGAAATGGGATAATATCCATCTCAGGCTCCATTCCGTTCTCACAACTCAATCTCACTAACACCTATAAACCTCAGCCCAAAGAAAGCTAGAAATCCTGCTACATTCCCACAAGAGAAGAAAGTTAAAGGTTTGGATCTCTCATAGTTACCCTGAAGAGATAGACAGGAAAGCAATAGTTAAGCAAGGTCGGGGCCAATAACCACAAACTGACTAGCTAATAACTTAACTAGGTGTTGGTCATTTATCCCAGAGCTTTGATTTTAGTTTCTGTATTAGAGTTCCACTGCTCATTTTCTCTTTAAGTTTGAAAACCAGGGCCTAAGAAGTTGTGACTTGCAGATGTGCACTCTGCATAAGTACACAAAGCAAAAGAAACAGAAGGCACCCCAAACCTCACATCTTTTCACATTTCCAACACAAATATCACCAGTTCCATGAACACTTGACCTCTTAATGTTCTCCAAGTAAAGGGGGCCCAGAGGATCTCGGAGCTGCATGGACACTTCAGCAGACATTCAGGGAAATCATTGCCAAGACTGTCTTGACACCTGTAGCAAAAGCATCATGTCTTTTAAATACATGTTCTGTTTAAGTGGCTTTTAAAGCTTAAGCACCGTGCCTTTAAAAGCAGTTTATAAGAGATCAGACTACAAAATTGAAGAGACAAGAAATCAATTGTGTATCAATTGTCAAAAAGCAACTTTAAAAGGTAGAGTTGGTCAGAAACTGTTGTACAGGGTGAAAGCGGGGAGAAACTCTCCACATTGGAAATGCCCAATCCCTAGGGTAGGAGCAAGAAAAGAAGTTTTTGACAGGTTGTAAGGATCAGAAAGCATTTCTCTTCTGCACTGAAAAAAGGAAAAGTATAGATCAGAAATGCAGGAAAAAGAGATTAATTTCTCTTCGTCCTTGGAGGAATTAAATACCTTTACCCCTGTCATGGACTGAATGTCTCTCCTAAAATTCATACGTCAAAGTCCTAACCCCCAATGTGACTGACTGTACATGGAGAGACAGAGCCTTTAAGTAGGTAATTAAGGTTAATGCAGTCATAAGGGTGGGGTTGTAAACCAACAGGACTAGTGCCCACATAAGAAGAGGAAGATTCACCAGGAGTGTGCACAAGTTAACACCATGCGAGGGTACATTCAGAAGGCGGCCCTCTACAAGCTAAGAAGCAAGGCCTTATCAGAAACCAACCCTGCCATCACCTTCATCTTTGACTTCCTGCCTCCAGAACTATAAGAAAATACATTTCTTTAGTTTTAGCAACCAGTCTGCAGTATTCTGTTATGGCAGCCCAAGTAGACTGATATAATCTCCAAACTAATTCTTCCTCTCGATTATCTTTTTCTTCCTAATGCTGCCACCCAACCTTCACAGGCTCCTGGCATCTAAACCTTGGCATCGAAACAATACCTCCTTACTTTTGAATTCACAACCATTAATTTTCCTCTCACTACTGACATCCACACTTCCATCTTACAATTTCCAAAACACAAGGGCAAACCTTTATCACCATATACATTGCTTCCTGTTTGTCTCCCCCCATCACCTACATTTCATCCCCATCTGGCTAGCTTCAACTTCCCAAAAACATCTCACTCTATCACCTGCTCAAATACCATCAATTACATCCATACAGGCCTGCATTCAAGGGCATTTTCAACTTTATAGCAACTTACCTGCCCTAATGTTTTCTTCCAACTTCTCATGCAAAAACCCTGCACAGGGTCAAAATGACCCATAGCCATCCTCTGAACACCTCTCAAATTTTCCTATTTCTTTGCTTTTTTTTTTTCTCATTGTTACAACTTAGAATGTCCTCTCTGCTTTACTTCCGCTTTCTAAATGGTGGCTGGAAGAGAAGTTACTGAAGAACATTATACAAGAGGCTGTGGCAAAATCTTCTACTCCAAAATGCTGCCTGCCGATTTATTTTTATTCAAATAGGCTTTTAGCCTCACCAAGGCATCATGCCAAGGTCTTATACAAGATCTGAAGATGGTACCATCCAGTAAAAGAGAAGTAGGCAACATGACACCACAAATTCCACATCATGTCCATGCATTTCATAATACATCCCCATCCCAACTATTTTTGGTTTGGGAGTAGAGAGGAGAAAATCCATGAGTTTTCAACTGGCCCTTGAAAAGTCATTTGAAAACAGACTACATGCTCTACTTAGTCAATGATGTTTAACTTTCACAACACATAAAAATTTCAGCTCCATATAAAGAGGAAATGGGGAGATCACACATAGTTAAATTCAGAAAGTTTCCGAAGACTCTTATCTCCCCCTAAATCTTACATCCTAGTAAGCATCACAGAAGGTCTAGAGACACAATGAGGCACCCAAGAACTTGATCTCCAAGTTCAACCAGTTCCCCTCTCAAACACACTACTTTATTTCCAAAGCCAGCACCTAAATCCCAGCAATGAAAGTTCTAAACAGAGTCTCTCTTGGATTCTCCCGATTTTCAATGATCCCTTCCCCTATCAATTCTCCGAAGAACTTCCCAAGCCTCATCAACCCTCTTTTCCTGAGGACATAACTGAGCTTCATAACCTACATTATATCCTTATTGATTTTTATCATGTGAATGACAAAAAAAAAAACACTAACATGCCAAGATCTCCACAAAGTGAATGCCTGGCTCTTAATTTTGTATGCACTAAAATAGCCTCTGTCCCACTCACTGGGCCTTCTCTTCCATACTTCCATAACTGTTATTTTCTCCACTTGGTATCTTCCCTCCCCTAGTTCCAATTAACACACATACAAGCTCATCACTATAAAAACTTCATGTACCTTCAAATCCCTCGTTCCTTTAAAAGTTATCCTCCAAGAGATTTTTCCTGTTAACTTAGCATGTACTGTATCATACAGACACTTTTAACACCCCACCAATAACTTCACTTCTAAGTAGTTTTTATGTATTGAATAGAAACCTAACCAGAGTAGAAACTTATATCAGAAGAGGCTTAGCTCTATTGCTCCAACCCAAATCAAAGTACCCTATAGTCAGCAGCACCCAGAGATACTCCAATGTCATTGATTAGCACCCTAAGAGCACTCAAACTGCTTGATGAGCTTATCTTTCCCATTCTAACTCAGGAGTGAAAGAACAGAGAAATGATACCAAGCAGATCTACAATCTAGGTCCAGAATCAGAAGCAAATTGACAGTATAACATTCGGAGACTTCAGTGACTGTTTCACATTTTCTCATTTCCTGGGACACCAAGTGCCCAAGAGGGCTGGGCCATCAGCTTCCTATCAAAAGGGGGAAAGAACCACCCACTTTCTAAAACAGATTGACTGTTAAACACATGTACAGCAGCCTCAAAGGGGAAAAGGCAAGCTGTCCTGCCAGAGTTCTCAAAAGCTTCTGAGAACAGCAATTTTTAAGAGGTGCAAAGATATATATTAACCCATATTTGATAGACAGCACCCCTTCTCAAATTCAGGACTTAATAAAATACCTTTCTGTTTTAAAAATTCCTAAAATTTGAGAATTTCAAAATACCAACCCTTTTCAGATCAAATAACTACATTTGTCAAACCATACTAATTATTAAAATTCCACAAAGTTTGTACAATCAATCCCTAGTGTTTAGGGAAATCATTTTAAAATTCATGTGGTTAAAGGCTACCTAATCTTTGCAGTGCCAGTACACCAACCACTTGGCACTGCTTTCTAAAACCTGGGGAGATTTTCTGACCAATGAAATACAGATAAACTATGGCAAAGTAAGTATTAATATTTCTACCCTCTATTGTTACAGTGATAAACAGAGTGCCAGGAGCATACTGGTTGGTATATATAGCTCCTAGAAAAATAATATTTAATGAAAGCTAAAATGATTAACATTCCTCCTTAATCAAATTTTCCCTCTTATTTTGTTCTACACACACAGAAAACATGTATGTGCACACACACATACATAAAACACACACACACTCTACACATCAACAGCTATCAAAATAAACTGCAGGGGTAAAATAACATTATTGCTCTTTAGACATTTAAAAACACATTTTTAAACAACATTTTCAAAGCCAACAACCTTGAAAATTAAATTAAGCCCCTACCTTCATAGACCATAAGAGTAATATAGCTCATGATTAAGTGGGTAATTTATTTGTTTACATTTTATATAAAGATTCCCAAGGAGTCCAAGATCCTACCAGTGACTATTTAAGACACTGAGAAGACAGAATTTTAAGTATGGAACAATAATAAGTTCATAACAATTAACAGCATATAAAATTACCCCAAAGGAATGGGACTCTTATAAAATGTAGAACATCTTACACAGAGGAGAAATTTTCAATTGCCAGTATTAGGAAGGAATTTAAAATACCAGGATTCCATGCATTTAAGAAAGAACATTCCTTTGTTTGTTACAAAGCTGACACAAAAAAAGGGCATTTAATGGCAATGTGTCTCCTCCCTGAAAGCGGATTTATTGCTATTTAGGGTATCCAGGGAAGTAGTTCCAAGAGCTAAGCAATAGTTTTTAATGCTGACTCCTCTTCACAACCCGCTCTGTGGTACCCCACCCCCATACGGATCAGGGGAAATGCTTCAATGACTTACTTGATCTCAATATTTTTTCCCACCGGGTTGTGGAATATCATACATAGGAAGTATACTCATTTTGGTCCCTGGATTTTTCTACTGAGTCTTAATTTTACAAGAAACAAAACTACAAAGAGTAAAATACTTCAGCAATCCAAGGAAGAATGACGAACTTTTCAGGTCCTGCTACAGGAGTGCCTAATACAAAACTCAAGTGTTCGAAGGGTGATGAACGGGAAAGCATAACTGTCGTTCAAACCTTGATCTCGCGGCTTTTACTGAGTTATTAAGGTTCCGGTTATTTACAAATGTGTAAGCTTATTACATATAAAAGCTCTTAGTTCCAATAAGCTGTGGATAACTTGCTATCTCCACTTTAAAAGCCTCTTCTTCACAATTACCATCCATTTGAAGAGTGATTTGACCCACACTCTGTCCTCTGAGACATTACATAAAAGGACTCTCACCTACTCAAAAATCAATCTTTTCAATTAGATGAAAACTTAATGAAAGCTGAGATCATCTTGATGAAAGCAAATACTGCCAAAAGGCAAAAACAGCTTCACACTCTTAACGGTAAAGCCAAAGTTGCCAGATTATAATTCTGCTACATAGTCATTACAGTCCAAAGATCTGTGATTTACCTCACTGGGGCAATGATTTTCTGTAAGTAAGGTATTCACGGTTTACTATCCTTACAGGGAGCCTTGACACTACCATTGTCAATTCTACATACAGATTTGATTCCCTGAACAAAAACGCATTTAGTCATAGTTCTATAATTAAGAATCTTCAAAACAAAGAGTAATATCCCCAATATGCAAAAGGTATTCTGAGAACAACTGCACTTGCTTGGGTCCTTTGTATAGATTTCCCTACTGATTCAATTTCATGATCATGAAATACAACAGAGGGACTAAATTTAAGTTTGCTTATCCTGTCACTTTAACCACATTCTCCCTATGGCCAATAATAAGGATGCATTTGATAGACAGGAACCCATAAAGGATGAGGAAGAGGATAATGGAAAGCAACGCTAGATGATGTAGAGTCCAACCCACAAGCATGACACAGTAGCCAATTTTGCTAAGTGGATACAGGTTGAATTAACCTGACCTTTATGCTACAATGTCCTGATTTATACAATCAATACTATCTGCCCAGCTGAGTCCTGAGCTGCTAACAATAAGATTTAAATGGCCTAAGATCTGAGACAAAAATGAACCAAAATCCGGAATGAATCCAACTTTTTGTTTAAACCCAAAAATGAACCATCATCCTATTACTAAAAAAAAAAGAAAAAAGCAGTTTTCCCACAATGCAAACCAACAAAAGCACTTTGAAAAGAGAAGTATTTTTTGAAAATCATTAATTGAATGTTAAAATATAAGCTGCCCAAAGTAAATGTGTGATCCCTGAGGAAGTTCCTCATACATAGTAGGAGCAGTGTAAACACAAACCAAGTAAAGGAATCTGTAAGTCATCTTCCTGTTATTAGGTAAATTTCATGTAATACACATTTAAATGAGACCTGAATGCCAGGAAATGGGAATTCAAAACAGAGTTAAAGTGCTGGGGGGGGGATGGAGCAGTGGGGGAGGTGATGACAGAACTAGTAAAAGATGGGCTGAGAGGAGATGAAAAAAGGCAACATGTGTAGGATTTAGGGTTGCAGTAATAAGATATATGAGTGAATAAAAAGTATGGTCTAAGAATTCATTGACCATGTTCAAGGGAAAAAAGAGTATTTGGCTAGTTCACAAAGTGAACATTGCATTTGAGAAAGAATGGAGAACGTGAATGTTCGAAAGTGCTTGAAATCTGTTCTGAAGGCCACAAGGAGCCAAGGAAGGTTTCAGGCAGGACTGACAGCCAGAGCTGCCCTTTACCTGTCTTCTACAAAGTTCTGACTCAAATGTGTCTAAATTCTACAGGGCTACTTTTATCCCAGGAGATGGTTCATAAAAATCAATGCTAAAAAGGTTACAAAAGCAGAATAGTGCTCCAGCTGATCCACAATTTACGTCTAATACCTGGGCCCAGAGAACTCCAGCATGGTTAAAATCATGCACTCGGGAGCCAGACTGCCCAGGTTCTAATTCTAGCTCTGCCACTTACTTTGTGTCTTTGGGCCAGTAACTTAAACCTCTCTGTGCTGCCACTTCTCTCTGTGCTGCAAAACTGGTGAATTTTTACTATGTACACCTTAGAGTTCTGATAACTTGAGTGAAAGAATGCAGACTGCTTACAACAGGGCCTGGCACAGAGAAATAGCTTCCAACTGACGCTGATACAACCACTTCTACTATGCCACATCCTTCTGACATCTGATCCAAGTTACATAACATTTCCTATAAAATGAAGGAATGTTGATCCAGGAGCCTTTGCAGAGGAGTCTGTGTGTGGGGATGGAGTAAGGAGTCGTGTTTTTCTCTTCCTATCCTTCTAACACCACAAGCCAAAAGCTATGTACCTAGGTGAACACTTTCCTTTTTCAATATGTCTTGCCCATTTTTCCCCTCTCAATGGCTTAAAATGGTTCCCAGGCACACATATGTAATTAAAATTCATTATCTTAAAAGACTGCTTTAGGAAGCCCAGCAATCAAATCTGCTATCATCTTTTTTTATGGGTGGATATAATTACAACCTAATAGGCATCATTTAATCAAGACTTAACAATTAGGTTCTTAAATCCAGAACTTGATCATTTTCTTCCTTGATAGGTGCACAAAATTTTCTCCCAGGTGGTGGTCATGTAAAGTGAAGGGCATAAGAACTATTAAAAACCCTTATCATAATGGCCTAAAGTGCTAATTATTACCCAATTATGACAGACATAATCTGAGAGGAGAAAGCCTAACACAACCTAATGCAATCTCATAGCAGCATTTTAAATTTTTTCACCTCCATCTCGGTGAAAAACAACGGCGCACAAAAAGCCCAATATAGAAGGTAGTATTTAACTCTCACCTACTACCTTCTAAACAAGAAAACAAAGTCATTGGTAACAGCATCCAACCCTTCCCCTGGTTCTGACATCAGCAAATCAGACCTTGAAAGGAGAAAAGCAACCCTATGCTTGTTTCCCATCCCACATTTTAGACATAAGAAACAGAGACTCTGAGAAGTGGTGCCCTCCTAAGACATTCAGGGTCAAACCAGGCTAGAACCTAGGTCTCCTCCAGTAAAAAAAAAAAACAGTATTTTGTACTCTACACCTCTATCCCATCGTGGGAGTACAGAAAATTGAAATAATTCTGAGGGCCTACATTTTCAAGCCTGATAGCTGTGTCTCTCACATCTAATTATACTATATCTATCCCCATTTCCAGCTAAATAAGATTAATTCTTAGTCACTGATGCTTAATAGTAACTCCTGCTACTCTCAGCAGCCAACACCCTAGTTTGAAAGGGATGCAGATCACTAACTAGTGCATCATCTACTGAGAGCCTGTAATTGCCTTACCACACCCAAGTCCCTTCTGGCTAGACTAAGCTTCTTTACAGCCCTAATACACCAAACAAGAGACTCACAGTTGGGCAAGAAATCTATTAAGAATTAGAAAACACTGAGAGGGCTCTATTTATCACTGAAAAGAGAAATCTAATCTCTTTAGTTTTCCTTTCTTTTTCTTTTCTCAGAAGCTATGAGAGGTCTCCCAGCAAATCTAAACCAAGGCTGTGCCTTTAAACTTAGCTGTCCAAGGACTCTAGTGCAGAGGACAGATCTGATCTTTATGCAGGATTTGAAGGATTCTACTGTAGAAACAAAGCCTTAAATTTCTCCTAAGACAATCTCATTATCTTCAGTTTTCCAAAGAATTCCAATTCAGGAATGAAAAAAGAAAACAGCTACTGTTTGGGGGAGCTTTACTATAACATCGCACTTAACCTTTCGTCATAGGTATCATCACCATTCCCATTTTGTAGGTCAGAAACTGGAAGGCTGGGAAAGGTTGGGTGACTTAAATAAGGTCCCTGAATTCTTAACCTCAGGTGTAACCATCAAGCTATAAGATGAGAGCATTCCTATTTCTTACTCTTAGCTTTTCTAACACTGGCAGAAGTAACCAGGTTGTCAGGTCCTACATGGGTGGGTCACCTCACACCCCAAACGGTGCAGCCAAAGAGCAACTGTGCCAAGCTGGTAGGAGCATGCTTCAATGCCAAAAGTGACTCTGAAACCTGCAGTGCAACTCTTCCCCCAACTTCGTTTCCTCTAAGGGTAACTTGAAATGGACTGCAGCCCCATTCACTTTCTTAAAAAACTAAAAATGAAATTTTAAAACACTTTTCAAAGGACTGAGGTCCTCATCTTTACTTAGAGTAACTCCTTGGGATCTAAGTAGTGTGAGAAAGAAAAGCTACTTCAGATGACTTGGTGTCTGTGAGGGCAGAATCAATCTAGAATCCTTCATAGCAAATGAATTTGCAAAATTAGAAAAAATCAACTTATTTAAAATAAAGTTACAGTAAAAGTTTAAAACCAATTTTTAAATTTAGTTTGCAGAAGCACACCATGTTTTAAATTCTTACCCAAATACTAACTTAGATCTACCTTCCTTCGATATGGGTGCCTTCAAGGGCAATGAATATGCTTCTTAAATCTCCTCAGAGGATCTCATTCTCATTTATTAAGCAGAAACCACAGGAAAACTGGCATTAACATCCTCTTCCTGCTCTTCTGAAGCAAAAGCACCTCATTTGGGCTTTTCAGATTAAGAACACATTATGTACCAGTAAACCTTACAGTTGGACCCAGTTTCAAGCCGAAATATCATGAATTGTATAGCACCCCTTTATTCCTTCTAATTTCACTTTTCATTTCCATTTGGAGCTGTATAACACAGACACAGTTGCCCTCCAGGCTTTTTTCTCCAAACAGCCCTTGACCTTTAGAGACACCCTTACCCTGAGACACCTGCAAGTATGAAATATAAAAGCCCCAAAGACATACAAAAGCAGCACTACTGGAAACAGTCTCAAATTTAATATGTGTGTGTGTGTGTGTGTGTAATTTTTTTTTTAACTGTGGCCTTATTTCTTTAAACTAGGCAGAAATTTTCTCAGGTTGAAGATTTCATTTTTACAGCTACAAGGATTTCCAAAATAAAAAGTGATTAATGTTTCTTGTCCTGAATTTTGTGTTTGAAAGGAAATAAAAATTTCACTGTCATTCATTCAATAAATATTAAGCTCTATGTACACGGAACTATCAGAATATAAAAGTGTCTCTTTGCTCTCAAGGACTTCAAAGTTTTCAGAGAACTAAGTTTCTTGCAACCTGAAATTCCAAAACATCAATAATCTTCACCACCACCAGCCAAAGGTATCCTGGAAAAGGGACTTTGGTATTAAATAGAAATCAACATCATTAAGAATGCTACAATGAACATCCGGGTGCATGCATCCTTTTGAATTATGGTTTTCTCTGGATATATGCCTAGGAGTAGGATTGCTGGGTCATATGGTAGCTCAATATTTAGTTTTTTAGGGAACCTCCATACTGTTCTCCATAGTGGCTGTACCAATTTACATTCCCACCAACAGTGTAGGAGGGTTCTCTTTTCTCCACACCCTCTCCAGCATTTATTGTTTGTAGAATTTTTGATGATAGCCATTCTGACCGGTCTGAGGTGATACCTCATTATAGTTTTGATTTGCACTTCTCTAATAATTAGTGACATTGAGCATCTTATGTGTTTGTTGGCTATCTGTACGTCTTCTTTGGAGAAATGTCTATTTAGGTCTTCTGCCCATTTTTGGATTGGGTTTTTCTGATATTGAGCTGCATGAGCTGTTTGTATATTTTGGAGATTAATTCCTTGTCAGTTGTTTCGTTTGCAAATATTTTCCCCCATTCTGAGGGTTGTCTTTTCATTTTGTTTATGGTTTCCTTTACTGTGCAAAAGCTGTTAAGTTTAATTAGGTCCCATTTGTTTATTTTGGTTTTTATTTTCATTACTCTAGGCAGTGGACTGAAAAAGATCTTGCTGTGATTTATGTCATAGAGTGTTCTGCCTATATTTTCCTCTAAGAGTTTTACAGTATCTATAAGTATATCTCTAAATACATAGTATTTATAGTAACCATAATTCAAAAGGATACACACACCTCGATGTTCACTGCAGCACTATTTACAACAGCCAGGACATAGAAGCAACCTAAATGTCCACTGACAGAGGAACAGACCAAGAAGATGTGGTACATATATGCAATGGAATATTACTCAGCCATAAAAAGGAATGAAATGGTACCATTTGCAGAGATGTGGATGGACCTAGAGACTGTCATACAGAGTGAAGTAAGTCAGAAAAACAAGTATCATATAATATCACTGATATGTGGAATCTAGAAAAACAGTACACATGGACCTATATGCAAAGCAGAAACAAGAGTCACATATGTAGAGAACTTACGGTTACCAAGGAGGGAGGGGGGGAGATGGGATGAATTGGGAGATTGGGATTGACATATACACACTACTATGTGTAAAATAGATAACTAACGAGAACCTAGTGTATAGCACAGGGAAGTCTACTCAATGCTCTGTGGTGACCTAAATGGGAAGGGAATCTAAAAATGAGTGGATATATGTATACATATGACTGTTTCACTTTGCTGTACAGCAAGAAACTGACAACATTGTAAAGCAACTATCCTCCAATAAAAATTAATTAAAAAAAGAATGCTAGACAATGCTGGTATGTATATTTCTTTTTTTTTAACTAAACTTTTTTTAAATTGAAGTATAGTTGATATACAATGTAAGTTACAGGTGTTAAATAAAGTGATTCACTTTAAAGATGTTTAAAGGTTATAATCCGTTTACAGTTATTATAAAATATTGGCTATACAATTTATATTGGTTATACAATTTTTAAAGGTTATATTCCATTTATAGTTATTATAAAATATTGGCTATAATCCCTGTGCTGTACAACATATCCTTATAGCTTATTTTTATACATAATAGTTTGTACCTCTTAATTCCCTACCTGTATTATTGCTCCTCCCTCCTTCCCTCTCCCCACTGGTAACCACTAATTAGTTCTCTCTTTCAGTCGGTTTCTTTTTTGTTATATTCACTAGTTTGTTGTAATTTTTAGATTCCACATGTAAGTGGATATTTCTTGATCCCGTCTGGACATATGAAGGCCTTAATATATAACAACATAATGTTCAGGAATTTGTTATCCAAATTAAAATCCAGGAAATGTTTCAAATTTGCTCATTTAGACTTGAAAGAAATTAATTCTATCAGAATATTAAACAAATGTGGTATCACAAAAAATTAAATGGGTACCACCTCACCACCACCAACCCCATTTTGCATTTCAAAGGAAGGGACTACTATGCCATTTTCTTCTCTCAAGGACCTCAGCAACCTGGAATGTACAAGCGGAGCCCTGCCTGACAACAGTGGTTTGGATGATATCTCACCTGCCTCCTTCTTACCCACCTAGTCTTGACTAAATTGGGGGGGGGGGGGGGGGGGGGCGTGAATAAATGCAGTGGAAGGTTAAAAAAAAAAAAGTGCAGATGTGTTCAACAGCTGACAAAAGAGGTTAAGATTCTATATACACCCACAATACAATTTAGTCAATTTCTATTTAAAAACAAACTAGGACAATGTAGGAAAAAGAAAATGCTTAGGTGAAGTACTCCAAAGTGCATTTTTAGCTCATGTGACCTTCTACAGTGCTCCAAATGTGTGTACGTAGATGTGTGGGCATGTGTGTATTTATAGAAAGAAAGTGTTGAGAGCACTATTAAAAAAAATACATGAATAAAACATAGAATGTTTGTGCTACATGGAACTTCTGAAAGCTAGTCACAGCTTTGATTTTAAGGTAAGGAAGATAAGTACCAAGATTTGGACCAAGGTAAAATCTGCTA
The DNA here is from genome assembly GCF_008692025.1 of Phocoena sinus. Taxonomy (NCBI): domain Eukaryota; kingdom Metazoa; phylum Chordata; class Mammalia; order Artiodactyla; family Phocoenidae; genus Phocoena; species Phocoena sinus. Next base: position 72,899,714 of record NC_045768.1, read on the forward strand.
GTGACAGAACCTGGTCACACTATTCGAGGCTTCAACTCCCAGCACAATCTCACCTTCAGTTATTCTAATTCCATGCCTTTATTCTTAAATTTGCACTTCCACTGGAAACATGACTGTCCATTAATACCTGTAATACAGATTTCTAAATTTTAAGGCTCAAGTGAGCTTTGCCCTATTTATCCCAGGAAGACATGAGTCCAACCCAGCAGTTCTCAAAGTGTGGTCCAGGAAGCCCTGAAGGTCCCTGAGACCTCTTCACAGATCCAGAAGGTCAAAACAATACCTTTTCCTCTCATTCTCTCATAAATGTACAGTAGAGGGCTTCCCTGGTGGCGCAGTGGTTGAGAGTCCGCCTTCCGATGCAGGGGACACAGGTTTGTGCCCCAGTCTGGGGAGATCCCACATGCCGCGGAGCAGCTGGGCCCGTGAGCCATGGCCGCTGAGCCTGTACTCCGCAACAGGAGAGGCCACAACAGTGAGAGGCCCGCGTACAGAAAAAAAAAAAAAAAAAATGTACACTAGAGCTTTCCAAAGGTTATATGATGTGTGACAGCTGCTTCTGCATTCAGCCTGGTGCAATATATAAGAATACAGCTGACTCCTATTAAGCTAGACATTAAAGAGATGAAAAACTGTAAAATCATGCCACTTACCATTATTTTTGTTTTAGCAAAATATACATATCCATCATTTTTAAAATGTTACTTCTGTTAATGCTATTGGAGTTTTTTTGAGCTAAATATCTGTTTTTAACTTTCTCATCTTAATTTCTAATGCAACAAATATTGATAAACATAACTTACATAAACATAAGGTCTTTCGAGTCCTCAATAATTTAAGTGTAAAAAGGGGTCCTAAGAACAAAAAGTTTGAGAATCGCTAGTCTCACCAGTGCTAAATAAGTTCTCTTCCGTGGTTATTTTCTGTTGTTGTCGTTGTTGGCTGCGATGGGTCTTGATTGTGGCACTCGGCGTATTCGTCAAAGCGCGCAGGCTTCTCTCTAGTTGTAGCGTGCGGGTTTTCTCTCTCTAGCTGTGGCGAGTGGGGTCCAGAGCACGTGGGCTCTGTAGTTTGCGGCATGCAGCCTCTCTAGTTGAGGCTCGCGAGCTCAGTAGTTGTGGCGTGTGAGCTTAGTTGTCCCTTAGAGGCATGTGGGATTTTAGTTCCCAGACCAGGGATCAAACCCGAGTCCTCTGCATTGGAAGGCGGATTCTTTACCACTGGACCACCAGGGAAATCCCATAGTGAATTTTTTAAGCACGTACAGGTAAACCTTAGAATGGTGTCCTATTCCTCTCCTTACCTTTTTTTCTTTTTGCAGTACGCGGGCCTCTCACTGTTGTGGCCTCTCCCATTGCGGAGCACAGGCTCCGGACACGCAGGCTCAACGGCCATGGCTCACGGGCCCAGCCGCTCTGCGACATGTGGGATCCTCCCGGACCGGGGCACGAACCCGCGTCCTCTGCATCAGCAGGCGGACTCTCAACCACTGCGCCGCCAGGGAAGCCCCTCTCCTTACCTTTAAAGACATGTTTCTCCAGCCCTGGAACTGTGTCAAGTACTTCTTATGCCCAGTACTCACTTTAATCAGTTCAACTTTCTTTGATATAGAATTTCTATAAAACCATGATAGGGGAACCATGAATAAACTCTATATTCTGGTTCTCAGAAAGGACACTTTATAAAGCATAATAAGTTATGTTTCATGTTGCATACTTACTTTGGTTTAGAGAATACTAACAGTATACAATATGCCAAGTAGTAGTTTTCCATTTGCTAGATTCCACCATAGTCAGGCACCAAATCACATTTCATTTCACTCTTGAAGTCCTGCTCCTTCTTTTCTAGGGCTGCTTTTGCCATACCAACCTACATCCTTTATTTCAGTTTTCCTTGCACCAGGTCATCCTACAAAATTGTCCCCAATCTGGTTTCTCTCAAGTTTTCTTCCTACTATGCTCATATTCCAAAGGCTTTACAACACCCTACACCATACAGAAAGGGAAACGTTCCTTCCTGAGTTTCAAGGCCCTCTAGAAACCTAACCACCCTGTAATAGTCAAAGCTGTTTCCTCAATATGCTGGGAGTACATCATGTTTAATCCCCCTCTTTTTCTCCAAGGAAAAAAGTCTCCCTCTACCTCTATAAAACCTCCCCAAAGTGCTACTCACATCTACCTAGTTTCTCAAACCTTTCCCAACTATGCAGCAGCCCTCACCAAACCCCCTCTCCCACAATCAACTCATCACATTTCCTGACTACAGGCTGTCAACTAGACTTAACCTAAGGATAGCGTCCATATCCTACTGATCCTGAACTCCCAAAGACCTGGCACAGTGCTAGGCTCTATTGAGGCACCAAACATTAATAGACGGTTGAGATGCAGAGAATACTGAAAATCTGCTAAAATGCTTTGAAAAATACAAGGGGGATTATCTTTTGAAGTAATTAGTAACTGCATGTTAATATTTTTGCAAATTAAAATATATACATGACGCAAAAAGATAACTGTTGAACACTATAAAATGAAAGAAATCTAATTCTTCCAACGCACACACCAGAAGTTAACAGTTTCATTAACAATTCGAGCATTTTCAAAGCCAATACAAACATGTACAAGCACAGGTGAGGAAAGCAAATACTTTAGTAGATACACAGAGGTAGATCTTTCTGTAATGATCTTTGCAACTTGCTTTTTACAGTTAAATATCAGCACATGAGAGAATTCTTTCTTTATAGATGGCTATACAGTGGTCCCTTGGTATCCTCAGGGTAATGGTTCTAGGATCCCCACAGATACCAAAATCCCGAGGATTCCCAAGTCCCAAAGTCAGTCCTCCGTATCCGGTTCTGGTTCTGTATCTGCCGACTGTAAACACAGTATACAGTCCGCAATTGTTTGAGTCTGTGGATGTGGAAACCCACTCCCTGCAGATACAGAGGAGCTGATTATAACTGAGATGGCCCAAATTAATATAAATGATTCCCTACTGATAAATATCCAAGGTTTTACTATTTCAAACAATGCTTGCAATAAATACCTTATACAAGAGAGCAAAAATATACATTTAAAGATAGAAACTGTTGGTTCATAGTCAATTTATATTTTTAATTATGCTAAGTTGCTGCCAAAAAGCCCTCTAAAAAATCCTATCAACTTACAATCCCACCAAGACTTCGCCTGCATTTTTAAAAATGAAATGGAAATAATGCAGCAGTGCCGAGAGGGAACTGGGAGAAGGAAAGGCATGTCAGGAACCAGCTATGGGTTTAGAGTCACCAACCGCTATCGCTTTTTGTAAGACATTAGGCAACACCTTTACCACAAATTCCATGTTTATAAAATGAGGGTTTTGGTCAACACTGTGGATAAGGGCCCCTCCAGCTCTGACATTCTCTGACGTCCTTGAATTTGCTATATATAAGAAATGCACATTAAATCTGAAGACAAAACACTTATTCTCTTGGGCTGCCCGGAAATAAACAAACAAGTGCTGGGAAAGTCAAACTGCTGCACTGGGAAAGTAAATGCTCTGATAAAACCCCTGCTAGGAATTTAAAAATGGAAGTGAAATTGAGACTGGAGGAAATGGCCACCTTAGAGGGAAGATAAAAAACCATTTCAAAAATAACAAACAAACAAAAAAAGGATCCTTTTAATCATCTGGTGGTTTTCCTAGTTAAGACAAGCTGCATCTCAGTAGAAGAAATGCAGCTAAATGGCTATCACAAGGGAGGACCAAAGCACCCTGATGGCTACTAATTAATAAAAAGTCACAAACATCCCTTTCAAGCTTACCATTTGAAAGAGTGGATGTTAACAGGAGATATGATTTGCTAAGCTAAATAAAAGCCTTTATTAACAAGAAGTGACAAGATCACAACCCTGCTGCTGATAAACTGCCAACATACCCCGGGCCTTCAAATGACGGGCTGCCCATTTAACATATTGCAGCTTTAAAATGAGTTGCTTTAGAACAAACAGTTCTATGTCACGACAGGCCTGCAACATACCAGATGGAGCTGCTGCTGTACTCTGGATTGTGCGTGTGTGCGTGCGTGCGTGCGTGTGTGTGTACAGGGGCCACACATATACCTCAGGAATACCCAGCCCAATAACCCTTCTTAAGATTAGCCATCCTTGATCAGAGCATCCACCTTGAATCTCAACTTCTCTATCTGCTTCCAAAAAGACTCAGTGTTGAGCAGAAAGCAGCCATTCTCCCAACAGCCAAAGGAGGTTTCACACTGCTGTTAGACCAGCCTGGCAGTCATCCCTGGAGCCTGCCTCCTTAACCCTGGCAAACACGGCCACTTCAATCCAGTCTTGAAGCAGGGATTTTTTTTTTAATATAGCATGCTTTGAAGCTGTATAAAACAGGTCATAAATACATGTAAAAGGCATAATCTCAGTCTTGTCAAAGTGGTTACAGAAGCATCACACCAGATCTTTTCCTGTGTGGTCCACTGTTAAATTCACCAAATAGGAGACTACAAATAGATATGGTAAAGTCTTAATTATTCACAGGGATGGATGAAGACAAACAGCACTGTTAACTTAATATTCTAAGATGACTTTTTGTATTATCTACTATCCAGCACTTAAATAGTATTGTATAGTAATAATTAATGTCCATAAAAAACCTCAAAGTGCTCAGTTTAAATGTTAAGAATTCTGATTAACTACAATTGGTCAAATATGTATGTTATACATGGCAATTTCTCAGTAACCTGAGTACGAAGGCTGAGTATGCCTTAAAGGAAAAAAAAAAAAACTTACACGCAGTATTTACTTTTGGCATGTGTAATTTTATAACTTTAAACTTTATTTTAAAAAATATAGAGATCTACTATATTCGAGGAACAAAGCTGTAAACAGGATCACTGACATCAAGGAGCTTCCAATGCAGTTGAAAACAACGTTTAAAAGTGTCCAAAAAATGCAAACAGTCTACCTCTCTGAGGAAAACAATGAGTTAAGAATATACTCTAGTAAATGTAATGATCTAATAAGTAGGTGGGATATCATTTTAAAATACCATGTCATAAATTCACAGTACTCTTTATAGTTCTGATGATGTTTGTGGGTTGAGGAAACAAGCCACATGGAGAATTCGCTTCCTCATTTTCTCTAACCTCTTTTTCTTCTTGTCTTTTTCTGATTACTTAGAGCAATTTCCCAGACTCTGCTACCAATCTCTTACAAACACAGATAGCCCTTTAGGATTAAGGGACTGCCCAAAAGCCATTCAGGTCATTTTAAGAAAGAAGTATTTTTCAATAAATGTCTTCCAAGGTTTCTACAAAGAAAACTGCCTAAGCCTCTCCCATCCCAACGAATGTTTCAAAGACAATTCCAAAATAATATGGTATTTGATTTTAGCTCAAATTTAAATGAATACTGGGAGGAACACAGTATTGTGAAGAAATGGGGTGGGTTGCCTCGATCTGGCAGAGGGATTCTATAAAAGGTTATTCATAAATTAACCAAACAATTCAATCAATGACAAACTATAATTTGGGGCAAGTAGGTAAAGTCCTTTAGACCAAATCAAAAAGCCTGACAGACATTTCTCTCTATAGTTTTTACAACCGCAATTTATGCACTAGAAAAGTACTATCAAAAAAATGTTGATAAATTATACTTCAAAATTGAGTAGAGCAGCGCATTTTCAAAGCCACGAGTGGAGGATGTAGACTATGCAGATAACACTGCTGGACTTGGCAGTGGTTGTATAGTTTTCAGTGTGAAAGCTGCTGAATTACTGGTATACTTGAGAACATTACAGTTTGTTTCTTGGCTGTTTAAAAAAAAAAAAAAAAAGCCAGACCTTTGGTGGGATATAAACTAGATGGCAGGGATCAGATCCAGGATTCAAAGTTCACCATGAATTTATCAGGGAAAAAGAGAGTTCAACTTCAGGACCCCTTTCTATTCTAATATTCTATTGCCTATAAAATTAAAAAACAAAACGGCTGCCTCTGATGGAGTAAGGCAGGGAGAGGGTGGATGGGAGGGAAGATGCAGTTAACAAATGAACTTCTCTGACCACCCCACACTAAGTTAGGAGCCCCAAAGACTCTTGCCCTTCGTAACACAAATCACCATTATAAATAATAACTTCTAGAGCTTTAACATGTGTCTCCCCCAATACTCTGAGTTTCATGTCCGCAAAGACTAGATCACACTCACCACTATGTCTCAGTATCTAAGACAGTGTGTGGTACACAGTATGAACAAAATGTTTACTAAGTAAATGAAATTAAGGAAACTGAGATGTTTTCATGTATAAGCTGGAAAAATAATTGTTTTTAAACTACTGCAGAGTAAAAGAGGTTGATAAACAATCCAAAAAAAGTGAATGGATAAGAAATCAAGAAGACAACAAAATATCATTAAGGTCAGGAGGCCAGGCACAACACAAGCATAAAAATTTAAATCCTATAAAGCTGTAGGTCTAGAGGAAAGTTTTAAGAAGCCACTTTCTAGCAAAAAGGAATAGTGAACATTTTCAAAGAGTCATTTAATAAACTGTCAGCAAATTTGCTTCATTTCTTTAGACAATAACAAACAGGAAATAATCATAGGGAATGGGGAAGAGAAAGGTTCCAGCCACAATGAAAAATTCCTTACAGATAAAGTTCCATAAAACTCCTTAGGGAAGCTCAATATAAAATACCCAAGACCTGACAACAAGTCCCCTGATTATGTTTCTGAATTTCTTAGAGAACTGGGGAACTACAGAAACCTTTCACCAAAATCTTTTGATAGTGGAGGCCAACTTTAAAAAAAAAAGAAACTTACAGAAATTAAAAGGAAGTGCACGCTATTTATTAAACTCAAAGGTTAGGATTGCAGTGTCCTATACGATGAAATGATATAAAAAGCTATTCAGCTTTGAATTCTCAATACCTATCTTAACTTCTGCTTCATCTTGTGATGTCCTAAATCTGGCTAAACAGCATGGAGCACCCTTGGCAGGATTCCACCTGACTGCTATGCTGTACTCCTTCTCTATGTGCATAGCCTGTTGGGCCACTTTTACACCAGAGACACTTGCTTGAAATATGTAGAGATGATTTTCTTTTCTTTTTTTTTTTTTTTAGGTTTACAACAGCTTCACAGAGCACAAGGATAATATTTATAGGCTTGAAAGAGTAAAATATACACAAAGATAAGAAACCAAGGAACACGTTAACAAGAAGCGTCTCTATTCTACAATATCATGGATTGAAAGATGCACCACTAGCTCCCCAGCTGTGAGAAAAATAAACATCACTACATTAAGTGGATATATTTATGAGATTCAAAAACTATGTAAAAATTGCACATCTAAGACTTGAGGAAATATGGCATTAGTTAAACCAACATTTTTTGCTAAAATTTCCTTGTAGTGATTAAAATTTTAATAAGATCACCTATCATTCATGGTTTACCTACAGATGCAAATAAAACTTTCTCAATTGACAGTAAGTTTCAAGTACTGTATTATCTCAATTCCAGACTCTGAATTCAATTGAATTAAAAAAATAACTTCCTGAATTTCTACTACAAACAAGTAACACACTAGGTGCAAGAGATAAAATAATAAACAAGACAGACGTCCCCTTTCTAGGGAAGAACAGAAAGATTATCTTGAATCTGTATTCTTCACCATCCACCCTCCCTCCAACAGATTTTTCTGACAGTTAAGTTGGAGAAACAAGATAAATCAATAACCATCTTTACTGGGTAGATATTTTGTTGATTCAAGTTTGGACATCATACATCCTATGGAGCACCTGACCTGCAACTTTTTCTCAGAACAAAGATAGGTGCATTTCTAAAAGCCCACCAGATTTGGAACATATTAGTCCCAGAAACGTAACAACTTTAAGGAATAGCCCTTACAGATTCTCTACTACAACGAGCTAGGGTTATCAGAATGTCACCTTCGCCAGGAATAGAGCTCACAGTATCACAATCTTTTTTTCTTGATTTTAACAGAATCCTAAAATAAGTCTGAAGACAGTGCCTTCATTTCCTCACTTATAGATCTATACTTTATATAGTTCCAAAAAGTAATCCTGCAAGTGGAGACTGCCAGCTGGCAACAAGACACCAGCCTGTGATGGAATTCTTCCAGAAGTTATCTGGTCACAGACCTTAAAAAATGCAAGGTCAGGGGCTTCCCTGGTGGCGCAGTGGTTGAGAGTCTGCCTGCCGATGCAGGGGACACGGGTTCGTGCCCCGGTCCGGGAAGATCCCACATGCCGCAGGGCGGCTAGGTCCGTGAGCCATGGCCGCTGAGCCTGCGCGTCCAGAGCCTGTGCTCCGCCACGGGAGAGGCCACAGCAGTGAGAGCCCCGCGAACCGCAAAAAAAAAAAAAAAAAAAAAATGCAAGGTCAGAATCCTGGCCCTGGGGAATAGGTGTGGGCATTCTGCTGGGAGTGCTACAGGTTACAACAGCCCCACCACTGAGGGGCCAAACAATAAGGCCTGGAGATGACACAGTCGTCGAGCTGCCTCTCGGATCTGTCTGTCCTCAGCCACCTGAAACTACAACCAACAGAACTACCAGAGGTAGAAAGAACATCATTCTGGAGACCAGGGTAACAGGGTGTGAACTAGGAGTCACAGACCTAAGTCCTTCACACCCACCCAGCAGGATGATTTTAACAAACCACCTGACCTCTGAGCCTCATTTCCCTCATCTGTAAACTCATTATCCCAGGGAACTGTGTTGAAGTCCTGGAAGAACAGAAAACACAATGCTCGTGTCTCCTGGTTCCATCATTGTGGGCAGTATACCACCTTCAATTACTGATTCCACCTGTTCTTCTGTCCTAACAGCCAGGGCTTTCAGCAACTAAAAACAGGCAGCTCCTTACTGTCCCATCAAATACAAAATTTCTTACTCTAATTGCATTCTCACGAGGCAATAATTTAGAAGTTACTTTTAGAAGTTGTACAAAAGGGGAAAAACCAACCCCTTCACTTTTCTTCTCTGGATCACAAACTATGTTGTTCACCAAGAAATCAAACTTTGCCCCCTACTGTCCACAAACAATACAGGTAGATTAGCCAAATCCTTTTTAAGAAGTCCAAGAATCAAGAGCCAGTTCCACCTGAGGGAATGAGCCTCTCCAGCAAAACAAGGAGATGAAGCAGCATACAGGCTGTCCAATCACCTTTCCGAAGTAAGAAATGTAAATGCCACTAATGGAGAAAAGCAACAGGCAGACCTAAGAACATCAAGAACTGGCATGAGAAAGCTACAATCAGCAGCCTTAAGAACCCTTGTTCCTGGCAGACGTGGTCTTAAGGCATGAGCAAGAATCAAGGAGAAGGTGTAGATCAGTGTTTTGAAAAGCATCCCAGATTCTAACCTGTCACTGGCTTACTACTACTGGAACTATACTAACAGGGAAGGAGTCCAAGAAACTTTATCATCCTTATGACTTTTTCCTAAATGTTTTGAAAAATAAATGTTATACACAGAAGAAGCTCCTGGCACATCATGCAATCAAGAGAATGAAACTATGGGGGAAACATTGGAGGCTTCAAGTGGTTACACACACATGCCTGGGATCCGATCTTCTTTGGACAAGAGCAGAATTAAGACAGTCGCAGTGGTGTCTCTCTCCAGCCACAACTTAAACTTGGCAGGTTCTGCATTGCATAAACATTCTTTACCTGTGACTGGACTCCTGGCAAACTAGGAAGTAATTATTCATACAACAAAAGAGAGACCCAAAAGGAATGACAATGACATGGGAGGGAGGGAGGAGGGAAGACACAAAAACTAAGCAAATATACACACAAAACAACTGAGACCAAGAAAACCACACTCCTGTCCCCAAAACAATATGCAGAATCCTGGCCATATCCTTAATGCCCAGACTATAGAGATATGTCCCTTTTCTCAAGTCCTCAAACTACTATTAAAGTTAGAGGGGGAGGCTTGTGATATCGTTTTCTGCCGCATCTCCTTAAGCAGGCAGACCAAGGAACGAGTCCAAGGATGCTTTATAAATTTCTCTAAAGTTCTCTCAGTACCTAGCACTCAGTAATAATGTGTGATGAAACCATAAGTACTACACAAACTTCCTGGCTTCTGAACATGGTCCCAATACAAAAAACGTGAAGACATTTCTTAAGATCCTTTAAAAAAAAAACTAGAAGAAAAAACTTTAGATGAATTTGGAAAAGGTCTAGTCTCCAAGGTAACTACCAGCCCACCAAAACCAAAGCCTTTCTAATAGCACAGTAGAAGCTCCATGACAATAATTCTCAACCTTTAGGAAGATAAAACACGATTCTTTTTTAAAAAAACAAATTCTCAATGCCCCACCCAACCCAACAATGAAGACATCGTGGAAGACCCTCAACAGGACACTCCAGGGCATGTCAAAATAAGCAATATATTCATCTAAAAGAATCATATAATCATGGAAGATGCTTGGTACCAAGAGTTTTTTTAAAGTGCCTCTTAAAAATTAGTTCAGAATAGACCTACAGTATTTTTTAAACTACACACACAGTTAATTCAAAATTAGTTTTTTTCAAATTAAGCACACACTTTCACTCACTCCCAAATATTAAAAAAATGTGGCTGGGCTAGAAACTGCACCAATTTTTAAAACTGCCAGCATTAAGCTCCTATTATTCTAGAAGGTTTTGCTAAGATGTTCAATACAGGGACACATTCTAATTCCTTGTTATGACTGGCCCAGCTCAAGTGGCTGTCAGGAGAGCAGGGCTTTATAGGCATTGTTCCATCCTCAGAAGCTACATTAATGCTGGGTTGATAAAACAGGTCTTCATATCTGTGTGCTGGGCTGAACAAAAAGTTAACTAGAAATGTAAGTGCTTAAAGTTACCAAAAGGAAAGCTCTACACTGACATTTTCTACCTACTTACCATTCATCTGTATTCATCTCACTGGACATTAACACACACCAAAGTTGCTCTCTGCTATTCAAATTGTGCTATTATGCTCAGGAGTAGATTAATAATATCCACCTTCCTTATTGTAAAATCAAATTACAACACTGGTCCAAACACGACATGTGGGGCCTCTTTCTACTTCTGCTGGCGTATCAGCTTGCTCTACTGCACACGTGGGAGAAAGCTTTGCTGGGTTGCCCTGCTGTTTCTGGAGAGGGGGTTTAGAAAAGGCTGAAAACTGAAAAAAAAAAAATAAGGGGGAAAAGGAGAGAAGAACAACACACATATAAACCTCACACCTGGTAACCTCTCATATCAGCTCTTTTTTACAGCATTCTGAGGGGAGAATGTCTTTTCTAAGCCAACACCATCAGCAATGAGGTTAGCAGGTGGGCCATGGGGCTCTTTGAAACAGCTCATAACATCCTATTAGTTTTCACAGCACCAAGCAACTTCTGCTGACCTCGAAGCATCTGAACAAATATAAGCAGGCAACAGGCAGGAAGAAATCTCTGCTCCCAATGAGGGCAAGTTTAAAATCCTAGGGAGAGGGGAAAAAAGGTAAGATACCCTGATGCAAGCACATCTTGTAAAGGAACGAGGAGCTGTCTTGCAGCCAGGCATTAAGGAAGAGGAGGTCCAAGACGAGACTTCTCTATGTAAAATAAAGAAGACTTCAAGATGTAAATTTATAAGGAACAATCTAACATAATTCAAACGTTATTTGCAAACACAAAGAAAATCAAAAGAACTGAAGTCTTCAGAACTACTGCCTTTGTCTAGACATTTTAATAAACTTTTTAATTCCCATGGCTTTAAGAACTGCAGCATTAGAATCACAAACTCAAATACCCACAAAGGCCAAGCAACAATGTATTCTGAAGTGAAATAAACCATGCTCCATGTAAACAGTGCAGTGAATATGGGCTCAGCGTTGCTCCACCTTCACACATTTTCCAGAGACACAAAATATGGCTCTAGATCCTTACATGATATTTGCCAATGCCTAAATCAACAACTCACTACTTTTTTTTAAACACAGTTTAGGCCAAATAAAACAGCCCCAGAATATGCAGCCCATGGGCCACCATTTGGGACCCGTGGCAGAATCCACTTGTCAGCTGATAACCCATTTCTCCCTTTCGTCCTCTAATAGCGGCAACTGTCTTGATGACAGAAAATAATCTTCAGTGAATAAAATGTAACAAAATGCTTAAGAGCCAATGCAAAAGTGGAAGCTGAATAAGAAAAGAAAGGGACAAGTGCGTAGGTTATGCCTGACCCAGAACTGCCAGGCTAGAAGCAGAACTGGCACAGGGATCCGAAGCATAGACAGGTGACTAAGGGACAGAGGGCTAGCAAGAGGCATCACAGAGAGGAGAGGAAGGCTGTGGGTGGTTCAAGTTCTTTGCAGGGACAACAGCAAGGAAGGGATGAAAACCTAAAGCACTGATGACCTGGTATTTGGGAAAAGTCCATGAGTCATTCACAGCCATAGGCCAAAAAGGACCCCAAAGGTTTAAACAAAATAAGCCAGCAAGCAGTTAAGTAGCACCTAGGGGAGAGAAAGTGGTGTTCAGCAAACTCATACAGAAATAGGCCTTACTGGGGAAGAGGTCATAAAAACTTGCTCACTCTATAATAAACTTTGTATATTTAAAATGTTCTAGATAGTCCTGCAATAAAGATGGATGATCCTCGTGTCACCAAAGGTACCCCCAGTACAGCAGCAGCAACAGTGAAATAGAAAAGGCTCACTTTTGAAAAGCAGCTCAGAGGAAATTCAAGATCAAGTACAAACAGTTCCAGGAGTATTTTCCCTACCTTACCCAATTCGGTGAATTTATTTTCAAACACACTGGGACTTATTTGCTTTGAGACATACCTCTTATGCTTCTGATATGCACAAATGATGCCTAAAGAATAAAAAAGTGTTAAACATCCTTTAAAAACTGAACAAGTGAGCAATTTCCAATAACTTACTTGATAGGGCATCCATCAATGACTTTTCACTTGGGGTGGTAAAAAGATATTGAAACCAACAGGGGGAAAATGTTATTTCGGTGTAAATTTCATTTTTTTGATGTATAGGAATAGATCCTTGATAAGAGATCAAACAAAATTCAAATCAAGAAGATATGGGCTGATTATTTTAATGTAAATGATTCAATTTTAAAATTTGACTTCTCATTGAAAAAAGATGGAAAATTTAAATTAAGATATTTATATTCCTGGAATGTTAGCTGGCTAACTTCTCATAATTTCACATGTAATCTCTTAGCTTTATTTATATTTTCAAGAAAAAAATGCATTTTAAACTTCCCTTCCAAATTCCATTGATATATTTATATCTATTTCCATATTGAAATGTTCAAAGTCACAATTCTCCCAAAACCTCCCTGCAGTCTGGGAATTTTCTTTCTCTGTGGCAGAAATACACATTGTATGATGGTATGTTATAAAGATGGTATGTTATAAAAACAATGATTCATAATAACACATTGAAGGCCAAATATATAAAACTCATCTATGGGGACCACCTATTACCACTTTTCCAATTCAGGAAACATTGTCATTCCACTGCCAGAAATCTCATACTTCAATATGCTCATCTTCACCCCATCAATGAGGTGTGAGGTTTCACACTCAAAGAAAGGTTAAGAAACCAAGGACATAGGTAAATTGAGCCAAAACCAGATGACGGAAACTTCAGAATACCAGCCTAGTATTTTCCACCTGGATCTGCTAAATTAAGAATTTCAACCAAAGTGACAAAATCTATTCAGGCAAGACAACTCAGTAGTTAAACTGGCAGCACTGTGTTCACAAGAAGACCTTACATGTATAATATTTGTCTACAAAATCAGAATGGATTTTAAAACAACCTATGAGGAGACAAGGAAGCTTAGAGACTGCCTTGGATGAAAGCTAAAGGCCCACACCACTAACACGACGGCACACAAGAACCAATCTGAATTTCTCCCTGCTCTCACCAATGTAAGACAACTCCAACTTTCAAAGTCCTATTTCCTAAATAGAACCTTATTTTAATAGTCTTTACTCCAGAGGGCAAGATGGTAGAAACTGTATGGAAATTTCTGGATATGTGACTTTCTCCTGGGAAAGAGGGCCCGCAGCTTTCTTCAGATGCTCAAAGAGACTCAAAACTCCTCAATCTTAACAAGAAATTTCAATTTTACAGTGGCTCCATAATAAGGAAATACAGGAAAGCTGAGAACTCTGAAATAACTATTGCCCATATTCTCATAAGGAGATAAAATTAGTGAAAAGGAATACTGAGCTGGAAGTGAGTCTGACCACTGCTAACTAAATGCAAAACAAAATAAAATGAAAATCCATCCTGAAAGAACAGTTAATGGGTCTGATATTTGTGAAAATAGGGATTTTTGTGATATTCCATTAATATAGTCTTTAAAGCTGCTGAAATAATCTCCAGTAATGAATAGCCCACAACAACAAAAATTCTGGAGGAAAAGAAAAGCTAATCATATAGAATATAAATTTCCTTTTTATGAGACAGACTCCTTTTTTAAGTCAAGGAAAAAGGCCGGTATAAATCTATCACTATTAGATTAGACAAGGGAAAAATATACAGAAAACTCAACCTAGTAGTTCAAAACTTATCTGATGCTAAAACAAAACCTTCATGTTTTAAAAAAAATCTAACATTTTACTATAACTGTCTCATGATAAGTAAGTCTATTGAGAAAAATCATACAGTTTTTTCAAATTTCTAAAAGTGGGAAAGAGGGTCTTGCCTGTCAAACCTTCTTTGCTATTCATTTTAAGTCAGAAACTGACATAATAGAAATCAGTAATATAGACAAGTACTAGGAAAGTGCAAGTTTTTAAAAACAAAAAAACAAAAAAGCATAAAACACAATTACTTGCAATTAATAAGGCAGCCTCCAAATTGGTTTGGCTTTAACCCCACGCCACCTATTCCTATGACCTTCTCAGTTATTTTACTCCTTATTCCACTCCTTGCCAAAGCACCTATCCTCCTCCTCATAAACCCTGCTTACAAGGAAAACCCTTATCTGTCATCACACAAAACTACCAAGCAACATTCGAAAGGGAAACATACGGCTAAGAATATTAATGAAATTGATGCATTTAACACCAAACCCATAGCTCTGAGAAAATAACACCTTTACCAAAAACAGATATTTTTATGTAGACTAATCTTGGGAAACTTAGCATTGGTAATAATAGCGGGGATGATGGCTATGAAAATGCACCTAACCCACTGTTACAGAGGAGTAGCCTTTTGTTTTGTTTTATACGATGGACTACAAGGCTATTGATATAGAAAGTCGTCTCCCCGTTAAAAAAAAGTTCTCCTTTGACCTTACTAAAATTAAAGTCATGATATACATCATGAATGCTAAAAGCCAAATCTGTTCATTTCCTGTTAGTTAAAATTTTCCTAAATACACCATAAAACCTCTGTAGACTTTTACTAGACACTAATTCCTAGATTAATTCAGATTTCAAGTTACCAAACCTACTTAAACAGTAAAAAAAAAAAAGTGTACATTTTAACACACAAAAGGCTTAAAACAAATTATTGCCTTTCAAGCTTAAGCACCTTCTGTTTCCACTTAACACTTGAAATCGACAAGCGCTGCAAACCAACCAGTATCTAGAATCAAATAAATAGATGATAAATGTTCTTCCCAAATTAGAAACAAAACAATGGATTTGGCATTAAGAGTACACAACACTTGGGTTCTGTGAGTAACAAGAACCAGTGAAGACTGCCACATCAGTAAAATGAAATTGGCCAAAGCAAGTAAACATTCTATGCCTCTAATGTCCTCCAGAGTTAATTCAAGAGTTGGGTGTGGCATCACTAGCGCACAGAGCCTTGGATTTCCAACAGTTCTATAATATAGTATTAGCATAAAGCAGCAATGCTGCCAGCTAAATATTAACAATCAAGAAAGCCTCTAACCAGGCAGGATAAGCTACATAATCTGTAGGTTGCAGTACAAAATCAAAGTACTGGCCCCCTTGTTCAAAAATCAAGAATTTCAATGGGGAGGCACTATGGTCATGTGCCCATTCAGTGGCCCTGCCTCCAACCAAATACCCATGCTTAAAAAAAAGAAAGAAAAAACACATCATCAACACTTTAATGTGGTAGCTTACTATGATTATTGGCCCATTCAGTTGATTTTCCAAAGAATCAGAAACAGCTGGGGAGGACTGCTATGGGCAGGTTTTCCACAGGGTGGCACACCATCCAGGCCCCATACCATCTCACCTATAGAGCCCCTCCCAATGCCATCAAAAAAATTAACCTGACCAGGCTAAATACCGTGGATCTCCAACCTCCCTTACTTCCAAATAAACATTATCTGTGACAAAGGTGGCAACAAGAATGTAATAATGTGGTAGATTTTAAAAGATTTCAAACGAGAAGCAAAAGAACTGACCCTACCATGCAGACCAAGCCATCAAAAAGGTGAAGGTAAAGTCAGTCTTGATAAGATGCTATTTAGGAGTACCCAGCTCTTTGGGGACAAAGAACATGAAGAGTAATTTGCCACTGTGGTGCTCTTGCGCCATGCTGATGCCTGAAAAGCATCATAAATTAAAATATATATATTTTCTTCCAATCAAATTAAGAGGAAAAGGTTGATCCCAGCCTAGAAGCTGGGGTATTCTGGATGGCTCTGTTGTGTCCTTAAAGAGAACTTGGGACTTCCTTCTAAAAGAGAAGAAGAGAAGAAGAGAAAGAGACGTTTGAGAGGGCAAAGCAGTATTTTTTTTTTTAATTAAAATAACATCAACAGGAAAAGCACAGAAGGCTAGAATGGCTGAAAGTGGCAACAAGGATTCAGCCAGGAACACCTGTCCGTATACAAAGAACCAAAAGCTGGATTAAGAAATGAGGAAGTAGAAATGCCGCTTAGAGCATTGTTCTTCAGTAACCAGCCGGGAGCTGAGTCTTAACTAAAAGTGCTGAACCAGACAGAGAAGGACGTCGCTTCTCTGGTGAAGAAGCATTAACCAGAACCAACCAACCAAAAAACCAAAACCAAAAAAGGAACTCTAACAACCAATACCTTCTGAACCTAGAAAAGGAAAATAAGGTTCAGTAGGAAATAACAGACAGGCCTGGTGGACACTGACCAGTTTTGGGTACCTGTTCTGTTCTAGTAGCATATCCTAAAACTAAAATTCTCTTGAACCACGGGGAAAGAGTGCGTGCAGCTTAAACAGCTGACCTGACATGATTTCTAACAGCAAACAAGACACAGTGAAGGAAACACCTAAAGACAGGGAGAAAGGGGGGGGGGGGGGGGGGCGGGCCTAAAAGGCCTAAGGCTGGGTCTTTGAAGAGAAAACAAAAAACCTTACTCCCCCGAAAGGTGGCAGCACAAAGTTACCCGAAAGGGCATTAAGGGGCCAGTTTTGAGCACACAAACACAAGAACATTCTCTCAAGAAGGAAAAGAAAGTAGAGGAAGCATAGAAAATTGGATGGAACGTGTTTCTTCAAAATCTAATTTTCCCCACCGCACCCCAGCCATGATCTTCCAGAACTGTTTTCCTCTTCCCCCCTCTACTCTCTCCCCCATTTCCAAGAGAACTTTAAGTATGTACCCCACACACACCTGAACAGTGTTAAACCAACATTCCTACAAACGTATTATGAAGAACAGCTCAAAACCAAAGGCAGTAACTTTGCAGTTCCTCCATCAAGAGTCACCCATTTCTAGAACCAAAGGTCCAGATGAGAAAGTAGATCCAGGAAAGCTTTTCCACCCGCTCACCAAAATGGAGACTCCAGGTCAGCTTCCGCAAGAAAAAGTGGCCTTAGCACAAATGAAAAATTCAGACGACTCTGGGTGAAACGATTCTTGACAATGTTGTCTTCAAGGGCAACTGAACAGTATTTCAAACAAACCGATTTTACTTAAAAGGATGGGAAAATTACATCCCAACTGCTATTAGAGTTTTTAAATGGACTTAATTGCCATAAGTTTGGGCCTGAGCTACATTTTTATGAAGACAATTATTATGGGTAGGTCCACAAAAACATTAAGTTTTAAAAAGCTCTTTGTCCTTGCCGGACATATTTCGTGCGGCATTAAGCACCATCCTTTGGGGAAGGAATAAAGGAGGGTAGATAGCCGGTAACCAACCCTCCTTTCCTCACATTTTCAGAAAACATAGACGATAGGAGATGAACATTTTATCGTAAAGATGATCTTTGAAAATGCACACTATTTTAAATGACCATCTGGACAGCTACGGCTCCGTGCCTGTGGCTTACATCTAGAGGCAAGGTCCTGCGCTCCAGCCCTCTAGGATAACAAGTCAGCTTTTAAGGAAACGCCGTGGGAAGACTGTGTGCTGGTCACTGTCACGACCACTGGAGGAGCACCTGCTGGTTAACAGAGGCTGGTCCACCCGAGACTCCACCAGTCTCACCAGGGCGCGCACACACGTCCGTGCACCGGGGCGCAGCTGGCCAGCCCTCCTGGCCGAGCTGGAGGCAGCCGCCGCAACCGCCGCGAGCAAGCGAAAGCCCAGAGCCTGCCTCGCCCGGCGGCCCGACCCGCCCCGTGGTTCCCGCCCAGCGCACGGCTCGCGCGCAAACCCGGGATGCGACCTCGAGCTGCGACCTCGCGCGGCTGCGCCCGATCTCACCTAACACGGCGCAGCGGCCCGAGGATCCTCCCTGCTCTGTCCTGGGCGCCCACGGTCCCAACCCACCTCCGCACACTGCGTGGCCGCAGCAAGTCTCGAGACGCCCCGGGAGCGCCAAGGACCACGCGCGAGGAGGCGCCGTACCAAGTGGGCACGCCACCAGACACCACCCGGCTGGAGAACCCAGTGCACGCAGCCTCCCACAAGGCGGAGGTGCCAGTCCACCACAGGAATCCTGCCCTTTTTCTAGAAAAGCCCCCTCCCCCACTTTCCCTCCAATACACTCACCTGCGTCTCGGCGCAGTTCTTCTCGCGCCACCCGCGGCCGTAACCCGACACGTCCACGCCTGTGCACGCTGCCTGGCGCAACTGGCCCCGCTCGGCTCCGGCCGCCCCCAACCAGCTTGTGCCCACAAGAGGGGCGGTGCCACCTCCCGAGGCGACCAATTCCCTCGACTCCCGCCGCCAGGGGTCGAGCTCTAGGAACTTCCCGTGTACAACCTCCGCCGCCCCCACCAACGTTCCCGCCCTGAGCCCGGACGAGGGCTCCCGCCGAGCCGAGGCCGGACTCCGCAACACAGCGCCGCGGCGGCGCGCACCGCCCTCAGCCTCGGCGTCCGGAACAGACTCGCGGCCCGGCGAGGCGTGCCCGCCCCCGCCCCACCCCACCCCACCCCCGCACTTGCCTGCTGTGACTCAGAGCTGCAGCTACTACGGCTCGCGCTGCCGACCGTCACACAGCCGCGGAGGATTCGCTCCGGGCGGGCTCCGCGGAGAGGCGGTAGTGGCGGCGGCAGCGGCGTCCCCAGGTCTGACGGTGGCGGGAAGGCGGCCTGGAACCCAGCGGAACCCCCGCCCCACCCGCGCCGCGCCAGCAACCGGCCTCCTCGCACGGCCCGCAGCTGCCTCAGTGACGCCCGGGCGCCGCGGTCCCGCCGTTTGTAGCGGGGCGGGGAGGAGGGGCTTGCTTGGAAGAGCGCCAGGAGGCGGGGCCGGCGGCGAGTTCGCGGCGCCGCGGCTACTGCTGCCGGCGCGTGCCCTGCCCGGCAGCCCCGAGGGTCGGTGCCTGGGAGCACACGCCCGACTGCGGACTCTTTGGCTCCTTCCCTCCCAGCTTCCGATTCCAGGCAGGCTCCTGGACCAGGTTCCCCTGGCAGCGCGGCGAGCGTCGCGCGCCCAGAGGCGTCAGATACCAGGTGCAAGTTTGCAAACCCCGAGGCTCCGGACTCTAAAGGGCAGCCAGAGCGATTCGCGCGGGGGTACTTTGATATATGTGTATCAAATATATATACATACATATATTAACATACTGCAAGCAAAGCTCAAGGGCTTTTTCCCTACTTCACAGCTGAAGGGTCCGGTCCCTCCGCGAAAAACTAAAGGTTTGCCCCCGCTGCCCTTCTCTGCCTGTCTAGATGGAATCTGATGTTCAAATAAGCCCCGAGTACCTGTGTGGGGTGCTATACTCTGCTTCAAACACAAAGTAGGAAATCCTGCACTCGACTATATAAGCGCCTGTCGCTCGCCGCATCCTTCCAACGCCCCCCACCGAAGCCCTGAAACGGCCAACTCTTCACCGAGGGGGCGTCCCATCGCTGCCTTTCCTTGGCCCGCCCCCACGCCCAGTTCAATCGCTTTCCCCAGGAAAAACCTGTGCCAGTCCTCAGACCCAGACCCAAGACTGGGAGTCAAAACCGACCCCAAACCACGCGGCGGGAGCACGTTTTTACACCTGCTCATCCGCTTAATTACGAGAGCACCTGTCATATTGGGGCTTTTTTGTGTGTTTGTTTTCTTTCAATGCAAAGGCTTCCGTTTTAACCCTTCCCCCTAAAAAACTACATTTAAAAATATCACCTGTCAAACCTACCTGTAATCGCACGAGGTAAGAGAAAGAACTGAGCAGTGGGCGGCTGAGTCGCCGCAAGAACGTGACCGAGGTTACAGCTTCAAGGGCATGATGCGGGTTTGATGCAGCAAGGTCCGCTAAGGGCGGCCAGCGCTCCCCGCCCCCCACGCGACGGGCGGGGCTGGGGGAGAAGCGAGGAAGGACTCCTCTAACCCAGGGCGGGAGGTAGGAGAGACAAAATTGCCCTCCTGGGCGAAGTCAAATCAGACAGTAAAGTAGGGGGCTCAGCCATGATCGAAATGGAGACAGTCCAGCCCTCAATTTGGGGGACCCAGACTGGGGACACCAGAAATAGCTAATTGATTCTATATCAGCATTTCTATTGTCACCCCAATTACGATTTGCAATTAAATGACCTTAATTGACTTTGTACGGGTTCCTGGGGAAACGGCTCAAAGCGCCTGCGCCTCTTTGACCTCCCTCTAAACAGTTAATTATAATATTCCCATCCCAGGCAGGGGGGATTGCTAAGAATGCCTCTTTCCAAACGTTAGGCAAAAATGGGCCTACCAAATTTGCCAATCCAAGCCTAAAACTCTTAGAATGCCTTATGATGCCCTACTTCCCAAAACTGACTTCTTGAAGTCATGGGAGGCCTCTCTCTCAACAGAGTTCCCCAAGTCTTCCAAACCACTTCTAGTTGGCAAACACTGTGTTTTCGTGGAGAACTCCAGAACAGGTTAAGCTTTATAAAGTGGGGCTGCCAAGCACTTGGATAAAAGAGGGAAGGGGAACCCAGGAGTACCTGGTGTAAGACAGACTCAGCAAAAACTAAGAGAAATAGTTATTCTCTTAATCCCCCAAAAGGTGATTTTTAAACCCTCAACATTTTCTCTCCCTCTCTTTTTTTTTGACTTATTTTAGATTCTAACAAATCTTTCAGATGTCCCATTTAAGAAGCCATTTTACCAAGGAAATCTTATGGGGCCTAAACAGATATCATACCCTTCCATCCCCCAAACACTCACACCTTTCCCCCTGACTTTTAGGAACTGATTTCCAGTTAGGAAAATAATTTCTTAGGTTACTATTGTCTGCTCTGTACCCCACCCCCCGACCATGTTAAGCCTACATTTTATAGGTTGCACTGTAGGCCTAAGAAATAAACCACCTCCATTTCCCTTCCACTCTCAACATCCAGAGGATGGGTATAATAAATAGGGTGTAGGGAAGGACTGAAGGTTTAGAATCTTAACCAACAGGAATGTTTGTACATGAGCGGGGGAGGGGAAAGAACCTGTTCATTTCGGGGAGAAAGTACAGAGACATCCATCCTGGCCCAGCGGTGTTAAGAGTAAATTCTAAATGGTTGACAATTTCTCTCACTCTGGCCACAGTAAAGCCAGATCTGCAGCTGGTAATTACGAGAGAAAATACCCAGTCTCGACATCAGTTTCGCTAACCCGTACTTGCAAATGGAAAACAGAGAATGTATCCAACCTCCAATTTCCCACAGTTATACAGCTCTCATATTAATTCTTTACAGACGTGAACCTATTTCACGTACGTGGCAACGTGCTGGGCATAAATTAAGCAACAATGGCCACGCGAAGTCCTGTTCGCCGCTGAGATCCCGGGGTGGGCACTGCCACCTTGCTATCCCCAACCCCCAGGACCCCGGAGATGGCAAAGTCGAGTCCGGAGAAGACCGGCCGCGCGTTGGCTTTTCGAACTGGGAGGGTGGGTGGGATGGAGAGCAGAGAGAAATTAAGCCAGCCGGCTTTGTACCTTTTCCCAATCCTCTCCTTCTCAAGCACCACACGGGCGCTCTCATGCACACACTCGCCCACACCCCCTCGTGCCAATAATTTAAACTTCTCTTAGGCAAGGGCACTGCCACCACCATTCCCTCCACCCTCCCCGCCCCGCGAACATCCTCCCCCTTTCCCACCTCTACCCTGTGTTCTCTTTTTCGCAGTAGAAAGCCAGCTGGTTTCTCCTAAACCCTGAGAAATCACAAAAGTTAAAATGAAGCAAGTGTCTGCCCAGCGTCTCATCCCCAACCATCTTTCTCCAGGCGTCAGTTTAACAATAGCTATTCGAGAAAAGGGGTGGGTGGGGGGCGCAAGGAAGGGGTTGAGGGATGTGTAGCCGAGTTGGCTACTGAGTGGCTGCGAAGCCTTGTCGGCTGCGAAGGGGGTTCCCCCCTCGCCCAGAAGGCGAAGTCAGCCGCGTAGGACCAAGGACAGGGCTTGGAATCCACTTCCCAGCGCGCAGCACAGCGAGGCTCCCAGGCAGCCGCCCCTCCAACAGACACAGCTCCAAGGATCTTATTTACGCTTTTCTGAACAAAGGGAATCTCATATCCGGTACAGGCTTAAGAATTCGGCCCTAAATTGGCTATCTTCTTTTGAAACAAAACCATGATCATTGGCGGCCGTGAATTAGAGCCCGCACACCTCGCAACGATGAGTTTTGACAGCTTCTACCCACCCCAGCCCCAGCCCAGCCCCAGCCCTCAGGCGGCATGTACTTTTTTCAGTCAACTACAACTGGCCTGGTGCACCATCTAAATTCCATCTGGCAATCCCATCTCCCCAGCACATGTTATCTGTTTAATGCAATTAAGTCGGGGGTTTTCGCTGGTCTAATCTCCAAGTCCAGGCTTCTGATTCCCCTTAATGGTCCTAAAGCCTCTCCGGTCCTTCGGTTGCTTCGCGAAAGTAGAGGCATGCATCCCCCCGCCCCCCCAAACCCAAGTTATCCCTCTCTTCCCACGAAATGAACTTCCAACCTCAATCCCGAAGCTCACTCAATATCTAGACTCCCATTGTACCCCTGTTCTTCCCTGGCCACATTTACCACTTAAGTTTCTGCCATTGACATTTGTGAATATTCAGTACGTCAAGCATGCGTCCACGGTCTTTTAGTCTAGCTCTCTAGAATTAAAAAGCAGAGCAGTATCTTTGAAATAATACAAACATGTGCAATTAACTTCGTATTCTGTATTCTGCTCACTTACAGGTTTTCTGGGTTTGCCAGCGCATCGCTGCAACTAATGATTAAAGAAACCAAACTGAAACTTACCTTTCTCCCTTAAGGTTTTTGTGTATATGTGTTTTTAAAGTAACGGTGCAGTTCTCCCAATAAGGATGAGCAAGAGGCTGCTGGATAGTTCTCTTAAGACAGCACGAAACCTAAAACTGTGCTCGGCTTAAAAGAAGCAAATAAAAAGAAATGCTTTCGACCCCAAAGTCCAACGCTAAGAGAAATGGCGAAAAAAAAATATATGAAAGGGGAGGGGAAACTTAAAAAAGAGAGTTTAAAAAGACGGAGACTACCCTCCTATTGCCGTTCAACTAAACAAAAAGGGGCAAGAAAAACAAACGAAGGAACAAAGAAAGAGACGAAAGAACGTTTTTTCAAAAAGACGATGTCTTTCTCCTTGTTGCTTTTTAGTAGGTCGCTACAGGAGTAAGCTGCTGCATCTCTAACTGAGAACAGAAATAAGGGGGGAGGACGTCTTAAAAGGGAGGTGGACTGGACCACAGATTTATAGCACCGTATCACCAACCCCTTCTCTGCCTCCGCACTGCCGTGTGTGCAGCTGCTCTGCCAGGCTCCTATCCCGGGCAGCACGCGCGGAAGTATACGCTGAGTCGTGCCACAACGCAACTTGCTCATCTCCCCAGGATCCTGATTGGTCCAGACGCTTCTATTGAGGCCGCCCAGGAGAGGCCGCGCGATATGATTGGTTAGGTCCTTGTGTCACTCTCGAGAGCTCAATGGAGTCCCGTTTCAAGGTAAGTTGTGCGGGGAGGTACACGCTTAACACTGGTGGCGAAGGGAAATGCAAGAAGCAAAAAGAGATGGGGAGAGAGCAACGTGGGAGGGTTGGAACAGTACTATCAGAGTTTTTGCGATATGGCACGATCTCCTTTCCTCTTAAATCTTTCTGCTTTGGAAAGACTCATTTCCTTTGCCATCACTGCCTCATCTATGGCACTTTTCTTTATAACATTAAACTCTGTCCTCTATGTATGAGTCACTGAGAGCTCCCTCTCTTTGAACTGAGTGAAAGGGATGAATGTACATCCATTACTTGCACGCATGCCTTTTTCGATTTGTGTTCCAGTATTCTATATTAGATATTAGGTAATTTAATGTCTTTCTCTATTTTAATATATGCATATTGCTGCTCTCTTGTTTGTTTGGGTTTTTTTAAGCGTCTTTTAGGATAAGAATGAAGTCAGAAATGCTTTCAAATAAAGCTGCACGGTTTGAATTACCTTTCACTTCATGTCAGAGTAGAAAAGTGCAGGATAAACATCCTGTCCAGGGAAAGAGGTGCTGAGTTGAGCTAAGGTCCTTCACTTTGGGGTGTATGATGACACTCAAAAAGAGCAGCTGTATATAAAATTAGAACAAGCCACTCCTCTTCATTTGGTGGCAGTACAGTTCTTGGGCCACACATGTATTGCTGACAGTAAAGATAGTCAAGCCTTTATCTGGACTCTTACTCTGAGGATTTAGAAAGTTTAACCAGAAGACCAAGTGCTGTCAACCCTTCTGTTTTATAGATGAAGGCTACTTTATTAAACCCCATATTTTAATAACATTCAGGAGGATGAAATATAGCTTTATTCATGGTATTTATTTCTTCCTCCAAGTGAAACTGTAGTCCTCAGGACCGACTTGATGTATAAGTAGAGACAATATTCACTTGACCTAGGTTCTTTTCCAGCTTGGATTTCTTCTTTTAATTTTGAAAGGTAACACCAGCTTCCTACACAGTACTTACAATTCTTGCACAGTGTAACATCTTTCTGGAAGCTCATTCCTTTCCAAAAGAAATTCCTTTACTTGTTTATTTATTACTAGCCTCTATCTTTGAGAATGCCGGAAAGAGGAGGCACAGGTAAGAGTTAGAGATTGCAGGGGGGTGGAATGGGAATGCAGGGAAAATGGACAGATAGTCACAAAGCAAAATGACTAGAAAGTCAGGGTTGAAGTAAATCATAGTTCCTTGAAAGTGTCTTTGAGTGTTGATAGATGCTTAATGGCAAAGAACAGAAGACCTGTTTATCTCCCATATAGCCCGTACAATATGTCCGAGTTCTATACTTTGGATAACAATAACTGGGACTTGGGAAAGGAGGCCTGAATCTATATAACTGACATTTATAATTATCATGCCTTAATCCCCACCCCTACTTTTTATATAACAACAGGCCTGGGGTCCTAATTTCAACATAAAACTATTCTCTAGACCTGGGTGGAACTCAGGGGCAGAAGAAAGAAAAGCTGTTTGAAGAAAAGGAGTCAAGGGGCTGAGGGAACAACAAATAAAGGGAAAAAACAGAAAACCTCCACCTCATCTACAATAAAGTAACCACTGTATGAATAAACAGTTGGAAGATTGGGTTCGCTGTCATTCTCTTCAACCCCTCCCTTCACCCCTAGATCAGTACAAAGAGTAAGGTAATAAATACAATTTGGGTAAAAGTGTAATACTGTTTAGTCAGAATTACCAATGAAGTGAATTGTCTTTTATCCTTGTTAATATGCTCTTAATATTGAATTAGTTGCATTTGTTCACGTAATATTCTCAGCAATTTGAAGAAAATCTTTACCATTAACTTACAGTTACATAAGTTCCATCTAATTATGTGGAAACTAATACTTTATTTTTTGATGTTTGTATCCACAAGAAAGATTTTGTGGATTACAATAGTATATTTTTGCAAGGATTGGGGGAGGGTGGGTGTGGAAAGCTGGGTGTGGTGTGGAGTGATGAAAATCCAGCGTGTGTGTTATGTAGTTAAAGAAATTACCTGAAAAATGGCAAACTTGTCCATTCAAATGCAAAATGCTAAATTCTATGGCTTCAGTATGTACGCTTTTTTCAGTTTTTTCAGAGGAGCAAATATTTTTCTGAATGTTTCCATTTTCAACAAGTTGTTTTTTCTATGTAGATAAAGTGGAGTTAAATTAGTTAAGAAATCGAAAACGTCTTAAAATACTAGTTTACTTCCTCAAACAGATGTTTTTACATTTAAAAACTTTTAAATGGATAAATATAGTATAAGTAACACGTACTTTTCCAACTTTTAAAAATAAAAACTGAATACAATCACTTTAACACAAATGATACCTGGATATATATTTCACTTTGAAATTCATACTGTTACAGCCTGAAATATTAACATACTCTGTCTTGCAATTAATAAAGACTATGTGTAAACATCACACTCCACATTAAGCAATTGTAATCAATCCCTCCTCATTCATAGCTAGGTAAAGAATTATCCACAGCATCTGATCTTGTATTAGAAAAGCATTTGAATTATGATTTTCTTGTTAGCTCTGATATATCTTCAAAGTACTTGATATTAAACCACAACAGAGAAGGGAGAGCTATAGGGAGTCACTGAGAGCTTGGAGAAAAAGTTTGACATGGAGAAAGCTGCAAAAAGAATAGTTCTCAAAGCAGAAAAAGTAATGAATTCAATTGATTATTTTACTAAAATATCTTTATAAAGGAACAGTCATTCATAGGAATACTCGTAAGCTATTGCGGGCAATGTCTTTTATGATAAATAACCCCCCTACACTAGTTCTGGGGAGGAAGAGAGGATACTTTTAGGGTTTTATGATAAAGGTGGCTGTAAAGTACAATTGTAACTTTTTTAAAGTAAAGAAAGCAGTTAAGCTATTTAAATGAGTTTACAATGTTTGGCTTAGGGTGATAGTTCCAAACATTATACCCTCTCAGATGTATAAAAATATTATTCTGTGTTAATTTGTTGGGCTGTTTGGGATGATGGAGGGGGGCTGTCTGCTGTTCATAATGTTAGAAGTGTGACAGTTTACTGCCTGAGTGAGAAATAGAGCTATTATATAGCTTGATGATTACTATTTTATTTATTCTTCTTAAAGAAGTACGTCAACTTTACTTCCACAGTTCAGAAAACAGAAAAAAAAAATGTCGAGGAAATTGATACCAATGTGAGTTTAGGACATGAAACCGGGCTAAAGAATGAGGCAGGAGTTAGCACCATGGACAGAGACAAGCCGAGCCTGAATAAAGGTTTGCAAAGCTTGTTGGAGTTTTCTGTCCCTCCCTCCCAGTGAGACACAGAAACTACAGTTCTTGGGAACATTTCATTTCTACAGACTATAGGGCTGTCCTACTCCATAGAAACACGTTTATTTTGAATTAGGCTGGCTTTTGCTAGGACTCGGCCATAGTGACAAACCGCCAGGAAGGTTAGCGCCCCGAACTCGCTGCGCACCCTCCACTGTCCTCTTTCCAGACACTTCTTCCCCTAGTGAGCCTGTCAGTCATCAAAGAGGTCATACAAAATAAATGCAAATCCAGGTAGTCATCGAAAAGTCAGCTAAACCTACTCCAGATTTGTTAATCCTCGAAATTCCCAGAGGGAATCGCAACAAAAACGCCTACACGCTCGACCCTCTCTCCCCTCCCCCCGTTCTTCCCCCGGCTCCCTCCATCTCCTGGCAAAGGGGCAAAGCCTTTTATCCGAAGGTGAGTGACCTCCGAGACTATTTCGCAAAGAACCCTTTATATTGCAAACACTTTCCATTAGGAACAGTGCCAGAGACGGCAGTGAGCAGGACCACAAACATCCTTTACTTTCTCTTTACATCATGTCTTTAAACTCCTTTTCAAGGGAAAAGGCTGTAAAAGGAGCAGACTCAGCGAGAATTTACCCTAAATTCCGAGGTTACTGTTTACACTTAAAGACACGTGAATTGTACAGGTTTTTTAAAAAATTAAACGTAATGTGTCGCGGTAAATTAAGACCAGCCTATATTGTTCTTCCCCCCCCCCCGCCCCCTACCACGACCGCCTTTCCCCCTCCTCTCAGCAAAATGTGTATGAGGTGCATTCTCCTTTAGATGATTTGCCTGCGGATATTCAGACTGAAATCTGTTGCACGTGCCCCGGAGTGTCTCGGAAAATTTATTTGCAGCTTCGGATCAACGATCATTTATGTAAACGCTCCTGCAAATGCCCTCAGCTTTTTTCCCCTCCTCTCTTTTACTCAGGACCAACTTTTAGCAAGGTAAACTCACGTCTTTCCTGAGCATGCAAAGGGTGATCTAGGCGACGAGGGAGGGTGAGGTAAGAAAAAACTTGGAGGTGAGAAAGGGCAAGTCGGAGCTTTGTGTCCGTTTCTTCCAGGGATGCTAACAGCCTTCTCTAAGCTTCCTCCTGGAGCCGATACATCTCATGCAAAATTAATACAAGTAATTAAAAATAGCAGATTCCAAAGTTAAAGGAAACCATCTGTCTCAGCTGGTGGCAAGCAGTCTTTTCGCCGGCCCCTTTACCGGGACCTGGGAAGAAACGGTTTTTCTGCTTCCGATGCTCGGAGGCTCTTTCTTATATTGAAGATTTATGTTTCCACTTGTGTGCGATGCACGTCTAATTTGAAATAATAAAGCCGGGCTGAGCAACCAGTCAATCAGAGCTATCAACTGCGCTCGGCACGCAGCCCTGCCCCCAGCTTCCTCGGATCTCTAACCCTCTTTCCCTCCTCCCCTCTATCTCGCTCTCCTTGCTCTCCCCCTCCTATTTCCTCTCTCCTCTGCTCTCTCACACGCTCACACTTTTCCCCCACGTGTGTTCAGATCAAACCCTTGCCCCATAGAGCAAGTGACCGTACCAGGGCCCGGGGACAAAGGCAGAGTTTGTAGCAGAAGAAGACTGAGACCCGGGGAGACAGCGGCTAGAGAAACAGCTGTCTTATCAGCCCGCTGCAGAGATGGAGATGGCTCGAGAGGTCCTCAACAGATAATCACTTGAATACGTTTGCAATGCGCCAAACTTCACGCTTGATAAGGCCAACCCAATGTAGAGAGCAGCCCAGATCCTGCTCCATTCTGTTTTATCTGGGCTGTAAATTAAGAAATTGAAATTCAGGTGGCAGAGGCAGCAGTCGGCTGACAGACCGCTAAAGTAAACTGTCATTAAAATGCTTTCGGCAGGCAGAGAGGGGGCGCCTGGAATGGGATATATTTTTTAATGGGGGGAGGGGAGCGGTGAGAGAAAAAGTCCACCGGTTTTAAAAATTATTTGGGGAGAGGAAGCTGTGAGGAAAAGTTGCAAAGGGACACATCATCTTGGTTATGATTCCTAGTCATAACTACGATGTAGAAACAATTTGAAAAGAATAGAGTTGTGTGAAGTTTGGTGTAATAGAGATTAAGGGACAATTTAAACCAATCTGATGAAAAACTGAATTGTGTCTTTATCAGAGCATAGGGCAGAGGAAGCTCTCTGACTACAGTATTAGAAACAGATTCCAAATGGGCTCTAAAGTTTTCCTTTTGTTGTAAGAAAAGTAGATCAATCAGATGCAGAGGAGTTACCATAAACTGAGGTAAACCTGACCTTTTTGTTGAAGTGATGGGGCCACAGGAGAGATTCCAGGATGGTTTTTAGAACAGCCAAAGAAGTTGTCAACCACAGAAACGAATCTGCTTCAGCTACTTACAAGAATAAGAGTTATATTTCATCCCCTCTGCCCTTACCTAGATAATTACTATGGGGTATTTCAGGAAACTCAAGAAATTCCACATGTGTATTTTGACATCACTTGATTCTTTCAGCACACTTTATATCTACACTCTTCTGTCTGCTTTTATGGATATGGAGCAGGAAGTTCTATGCATTATTTGAATAAATGTTTCACAAAAAGTTTAAGATGTAAAATGACCAGAATATAGCCAGTGACCTTGTTGTCTTGATTCACTGATGACTCTGTGCTGTATCTGGTTCTCCATGTGGTTGAATAGATTGTAAATTCACTGGTGTACATTTATGAGAGTGTGTAAGTATGAGAGGATGCAGTGCATTTTCCAGGCAGCATTTATATTTTAAGTTTTAGCAATGTTTCTAAAAGCGTACCTTCAGCTGATAACACATGGTTAACACAGTTTTAGAAAATCGATCAGTTTTTACTTTGTTTAACCCCAAAATTTTGATCAATGTCAGAGTGCACTTAACTGGCAATATAAAGGTTGCTTAAATCACAGTGGGGTGAGGAAGAATTAAAAATAAATCTGTTGGGAAAAAATGATGGGAAAAAATTTAAGATGCTAGTATACATTTCAATAGTTATTAAACTATTTAGATACATTAAAAAACAATTCTTTTAATCTTTGAAATTGTCATTTGATTACTCATAGGGAAGTAATCAAATAAATATGTCATGGAATCTCAAACATGTTTCTGTTGAACATTTTTTTCAAAAATCCTTCATGCCTTGTAACACTGAGAGGTATTAAAAATATTCAAGCACACGAATGAATGAGTGCTGTATGGGTTCTTCAATGAGAGAGAAATCTAGGTTAATGTTAGGTAGCTTTTCCCCTCCATAACATCATTTTCCATAATGTTATCATGTTGGTTTAAATAATGGCTGCTATATAGGCATTTTAAGAAATATTCTTTTAATGAATCCCAACCTTTTAGGCAATGTTATATTATCTTCTGATAATGAGACATTTTTCTGCTTGTTACAAAGCACAGTATTGTTGAGTATTTACTCAAACAAATTTGAATTGCCAACTTAAATGTCTCAAGCTATGGTTTTTATTTTTATTTTTCTTAAGTAAGTTGAAAATATGCATACAAGGGACTGCTTAACCTATTCTTTGTCATTACAATAGGACTTTTTAAAGATGAGAATTTGCATAAGGCTTAAAAGATTTATTCTAAGTTTGAAATGTGAGAAAAAGATACTTTACAAATATAAATCATTATAACACTTCAAAATTAAAAGATAATTTTAAAAAGAAAAAATTTCATTACTGAACAGAAAAATGTTTTAGCATGAAATTATTACAAAAACCACTCCTAATTTTTGTCACAAATAAATGATACAATTTCTAAAGGCATAACAACTCATTATGAAAGATGAAAAATAATTTAAAAATTTTAAATGCAAAATTTATTTTTCAAGTGATTCCCCATTATTAATTCTTCTCTGTGGGAAATGGGATCATAGATTTTTAAGGTAAACAGTCTCTCTATGGTGTATAAAGGCAAAATACTGGATGCTTTGGAAATACCTTAAAGTTATAAATGTTTTTATTTAAAACTAATTATGATTTTATTACCAAAAAAAGAAAAACAATCAGACAACTAATTGTGTCTTTCCAGATATAACATTTATCTTCAGGTGAGGGTCAAATGAGTAATACATAATCATTTCCTATTTCTAACTATTTATTCCTGATCTTTGACAAAAGACCCATTTCAGTTTGATTCAATTATCTTTTGAGTGCCTATATTTATACAATATCTCTTTATAAGTTTTTTAATAGTATAGTTTGTCCAAAAATTAATCCTTTTAATGGAAATTGATATGTTGCTTTATTAGGAGCTACAATTTTGAAAATTTTAAGAGCTTGGGTTTTCACTTCAGACACATCTGAATTTGAACCTGACTCCACTTACTGTGGGGTCCTGGACAAGTTATTTTATCTTCTAAGCCTTGATTTCCTGATCTACAAAATGGTGATAATAATGTTTAATTTAGGATCCCTGTGAGGTTCAACGAAGTCATGAGTGTAAAATACTCAAACTTCCTGGCATAGAGGAAGTAGTCAATACACGGTAACTACGATTATGGAACAAAATGGTGACTTAGCACATTTATTTGATGAAGCCAGAATTAGAATTCCTGTGTTTATATAAAATGCCTCTTAAACATTTTCATTTGCTCTCATTAATTTCCTAACTGATATATCTTATGATAAATATCTTCTCACATTTCTAATTGTAACCAAGTTTAAAAGGCCCCAAAAGGCATAAAATCTGTCTGCCCTGTTATGTAGCTTCAATATATTTCCCAGTACAATTTCATGATTCACCCATAAAAAGTTGTGGGTCTTCAAAAAGGAACTTAGTCTGAGAACCTATTTGATTGATATAATAATAAAAACACCTTAGATTTTTATAGTACCTTTTATCACAAAAAGCTCAATGCACTTTTCCATATTTATCATTGTAACTCAGGAGGTAAGGAAGGACATAAATTATTTCTCATTTTCAGGAGCATAGCAGAGGCA
Organism: Phocoena sinus; assembly: GCF_008692025.1. Taxonomy (NCBI): domain Eukaryota; kingdom Metazoa; phylum Chordata; class Mammalia; order Artiodactyla; family Phocoenidae; genus Phocoena; species Phocoena sinus. The sequence goes on from NC_045768.1 coordinate 72,932,285, forward strand.
CTGGGAATTTAGGTAACAGTTCTAAGATTAATAGGAATACAGAATAGCTTTCCTGAATGTCAGTCTTTCTGCAATGTTACTCTCTTTGGCATTAATTACAACCATTGTTCCTTTATTTAGGCTCACAATGTTAGTGTCTGCCATTAAGTATAGGTTATAATTCAGTTAATTACTCACTGAAATCAAGTTGAGTCAAATATATACTATCACAGTCTAATCAAATTAAAATATTTTGATTTTATGCCGAGAAACTTTTATTATTCAAATATATATGTGCCATATATATGCATACATTATCCATTCTTATTTACCATTCTATGTTAACTCTATGGCAAGATTTTTAAAGTTACTAGTCATTTATGGCCTTGAAAGAAATCAGTTTCAATCTCCTCATCACTCGCCTCTCCCCAGGTTCATTCCCTCTCTCCACATATATTTTTATAGGCTATTATATTTATTCCATTTACATAGGCTAACAGTAATTTCTGCTCTAGTTTTCTATTTCTTAGGTTTCTGTGCTTGAAAAATCTAACAAAATAAATATCCAAAGGGACATAGAGGTAGACTGTGTAAAGGGCACAAGAGACTATGCTTTTTATAATAGTTTGTTTTGAATGAAACAAAATGGAGACAATGTCCGCTTGACATTGTAAAACAAAGAATGTCAGAAGAATAGTAAAACTTGTGTATGGTTTATAGTTTTTCAGTTCCTTCCTGGGCTTACTTTGCCATGGATTGGTATAGATTCAGCTACAGGTGTGGACTTTCAGTGAATAACTAGAACAGAAGGAAACAAAACTTGATAAAAACCTGATAAAAGAATAAACTTTAAATATTTGCATGTCTAAGTTCATAGGTTACAATGGAAAAACAAACTTACTGTTCTTTAAACTTCAATAGGTATCTATCTATAGCCTAAATGTATCCTATAATTTGATAGGACTGACCCACTCAAAGTCAAGCCCAATCATGTGAATGCCAGACTTTTATGAGGAAGTGTAATTAGCACCAAGAAGAAACAGAAGCATACGCACAGAAGAGCCAGAGCTACGCTTTATTGCCATTTCGCACCAACCCCTTTTAACCCTTCATGCTGATGTGACTAAATGGAAAATCTATTTCTCTGATTGAGCATATGTATATGCAGTTTAAGGCTGAGAATACTGTTGTAATAGAAATATGTCTGGTCACTGTCATTTCACTGTCTTTGGTCACTGTCATTTCCGTATAAGAAATTAGAGAATACGTTGTTTGAAATGTCAGTTTTTGTAAACATGAGTCGGAAGATGTAACATAAATGAATGGTGTTACAGACTGCTTAAGCTGTCTGAGTAACAAATAAACATTTCCTTGAATTATTTTGACACAACTTACTGTGAAATTTCTTTTTTTCTCTTGCTGATATCTCTAGATTTCTTGTGCAGACAATAAAGAGAAAAGTCTTTCTTTTATGTCAGGGCTCATTTTTTAACTCATAGAGCACTGTTTTGTAGAATACTAACATTTCCTAGATGTAAAATGAATACTAAAATAGAGGTGTGTCTCCATATTAGTCATATCAAAAGGATACATGAAAATTTGAGCCTCTTTACAAGGTTTTTTACACTGATAATAATGAAAATGTTTTGATGGCCCAAATATTTACAGCAGGTATTAGGACAGTGATAGGGTTCTGAACAAATAATACTTTTGAGCCAAAATGCCCAAGAAAGCTATGAGGGAAAGAAACCAGGAACCAGAGCCTATCATGCTGCACCCTGCTTAGCTATGGATGCCCCTAAAACAGCTTTGTGCCTAAGAGGGAGCTGTATAAACAATGCTAGGAGAGGATGCATCATGCTAAGATTCCTAGGCTTGAAGAAAGGAGACTTGAGTCCTAGTATTCTTTCTCCCACTAACTAGCTGATTCCCTTCAGCAAGTCCCTCTGACTAAACCTCATGATTCCCAGGAGAAGACTGGATTAATAATAATAATGGGTAACAAGAACTGAGTATATAATATGTGCTGGGCAGCATTCTAATGTTTTATGTGCATTAAATCATTTAATCCTCACAATAATCCTATCATTTTAAAGATGAGGAAACTGAGGAAGTTAAGTAATTTGCCCAAGATCACACAACCAGAAGTTGACAGAGCTGGGATTTGACCTTAAGTATCCATTCTTATGGCCCAAGTCCTAAACCACTATTTATTAGATGACCTGTAAGGTACTTTCCAGATGTAAAATTCAGTAATTCCAAAAAAATATAGCAGAAATTAATACTTGCAAGAGAACAAAAGTGTGATGAAAATAGATATTACAGTTAACATAAACAAACAAAACTCTACATTTTATAATGAAAATACTTATACTGTCTTGCCATGCTACCTATTGCTGACAAATGAAAAAGAGATAAAAGTGATAATTGGATGATTTGCTTCTTTAAAATGATTCAGGTCAAAAACAATAAAATTTTGAGAAATATTACATAAGATGTCCTAACCACCAGCAATTTCGGGGGGTTTGAAGAAATTTTAATTATTTAGCTTTTTTAGGGAATTGTCAAAAGTATTAAACATCATATAAAGGATGGTCACTAGAACATTAAACAGTGCCTATTTTGAGGTAATAGGAGTTGGACTTTCAGTTTTTTCTTAACATTTTCTGCATTATTGAATTTGTAAAAATTCTGAGCATGCATTCTTTTATACAAATCAGAAAAACAGGTAGTTTAGTGTTTTGAGGAGGAAAAAAACTTTACAGCTCCAGAGTGCAAGCTTCAGCCTTGTACCCACCAGGTGGGAGCAGGACGTAGATACTGAGTCGTGAGGACCAGTGACCTCTTAAAAGACAATTTAGATTTAGAGAAGCACAGATTAACAGCCCTGGAGCTTTATAGTTTAAACAAAATAATATTCATTCATAAAGACAAATCTTGAGATTTAATACATATGAAAAATAAATTAATAGAGGAAAATGAAAAAAAATCTCAGAAATTGCTCTACCAGTTTCTTAGAATAATACAGTATCAGATGTAACTATCTTGTCCTATTAGAATTGCCTAATGTATACATTAAAATTTTTTTTTTAATTTATTTTATTTATTTATTTTTGGCTGTGTTGGGTCTTCATTGCTGCGCATGGCATTTCGCTAGCTGTGGCGAGCAGGGGCTACTCTTTGTTGCGGTGCACAGGCTCCTCACTGCGGTGGCTTCTCTGTTGTGGAGCACGGGCTGTAGGCACGCGGGCTCAGTGGTTGTGGCTCACAGGCTCAGTAGTTGTGGCGCACGGGCTCTAGAGCACAGGCTCAGTAGTTGTGGAGAAGGGCCCAGTTGCTCCGCGGCATGTGGGATCTTCCTGGACCAGGGCTCGAACCCGTGTCTCCTGCATTGGCAGGTTGATTCTTAACCACTGTGCCACCAGGGAAGTCCCAAATTGCCTAATATTAATTACACACAGGAACAACAATTATTTCCTTCACTCACTGCCTATCTATATTATGATCAAGGGATGTTCTTCTTTTCATTTAATGAATCATTTCTTTTTCCCTGCTCTATCCTTTCTTGCAATTGCTGGAGATTCTCATAAAATGAACTTTAATTCCCAACTAGCAAAGTCCTTATATTTCTATGGCAAATAAATAAATGAAAACCATAATACAGTAAAGAATTATGATGAGATTGAGCAAAAACTGGCTTCCTGACAGGTACCATTTAGTGAATTGCTATTTCAATGCCCTAAACAGTCACCTGAGTTAATTCAATTTTCATACTGTTTAATTTTTGTCTTTAAAATCACTCTTCACTGTCTCAAGTCTATAGGATGGTACAGTCCGAACATCCTCATTTATTTAATTTTGCCATTTAAAAATATTCTAATATTATGATCAAGAATCTAACAAGAGCTAAATGCAGGTATTATTTATTTTTAAAGGAATGCTATGAATACATTTGTATTGACAGAAGTGAAAAAGAAGGTACTAAGAAACAATATCAAAATAAGAGAATTTTATATTTTAACATGATGTGTTTTAATGTGACCCTGGTACTATCTTTTAAGCTTTATAAAATGTAAATGTATATTAACTTTTATATATGAATTGTGGCCATTTTGGAAAAAAAGTTATTCGTCATAAACAGAGGACACAAAATGCTGCTGCTCTCACTCATGGACTCATTTGACTCATGGTGCAGTCTTGAATAATTTTAAACCAAACATGACTGCGGCAATCAATTTTCGTCCAATTTATTGGGCATGAGTTAAAGCCAATTAAAAAACCATTTTTGGTGCAATTCAAGGGGAAAAATGTATAAACCCATGAAAAACAGATTTCAGTCCTAGACATGAGTCATCACTATTCTAAATAATGGCGTTAAGCCCCAAGTCAGAAGGAACATGTCCTAAAATTGCATATTCCACACTGGAAACTGCATTTCTCAGCAATGATTTTATACAATTTAAAGTTTTTTAGTAAGAAACTGACCTGGAAGGAAAATCATGCTCTTCTAACATTGTCTCATTTCTGAATATTTTTTTAGCCACAAAATTAAAAGGTAGTTTACAGCAGCTCCTGAGTTTATGAATTAAGAACTAAGGTAGAAAGCCATCTGTGACCTTTATACAAAAGAAAGCAAAACATTTTACCTATAATTTTAAAGTATCTTTTACCTATTAGACCACATCTCCTTTCACATGAATATAGTGGCTCTCTTTTAAGGCTGTAAAATGAAACAATCCCTGTGCGCTCCGGATAATCTTAGGGTAATCAAAGCAGCAAAATGGAAGCTTCTAGGTTGGAAATTACAGCTATAAAATGCAGCCATACATTTTCAATCTGTATATTAAAAAGGTCTTTTCAGGGTTACAGCTGTTCAAAGTATTCAAGCGGACCTGGATTCTGGTTCTGCCTCTCCCCTGTCCTTGGTATATGACTCTAGGCATGTTGCCTGATCTCTCCAAGCCTCAGCTTTCTCATTGGTAAAATGAGTATAAAAATAATAGCTACCTTTTGGGGATGTTGTGAGCATTAAGTGAAAAAATATTTGTCAAGTGTTTAGGAGAGTGCTTGGCACAGAGTGGATCTTCCATGAATGACAGAACTGGTGAGATGAGGTGAAAGCCCAGTGGTTCTCACACATAGCTGTGCATCTATACCTCAACCCACCTGTGGAGGCTTTCTTTGAAAGTAGAGATACCTGGGCTCGACCCCAGGAGTAATTCTACTCAGTGATTCCGAGGTAAGGTCTAAGCCTACGTGTTTATAAAAACTTCTATGGATGATTCTGATGAGCCACTGATTTAAAGCAAAAACTGATACAGATTTTTCAGTTGCTCAGTTAATATGGAGTTAAAGTAAACTCTGGCTTGAACTATTTTGGTTTGGCTTTCTCCACTGAGCAGATGAACTGGAGTTACTGCCAAATATGTATTCTGGATAATGCTGAAAGAGATTTACCTGGGAGACTCTTTAAATATATTATTTACATTCAGATGTCTGTGAGGTCACAGAGTAAGCATGATTTTCCAAAAGTTCCTGTTATTATAATAAAGGAATAGACACGTGAGATAACCCTGGGAGATTACAGTCATTCCACTAGCATGGATATATTTCAGTGTTTACCACATCTCGTAGCTTTTGCTTCTGTTTAATAACATAGGCAGATAAGCCAATACTACCAAATCAATTTTTTTCAGCGTTATATTTTCCTGTTGAGTTCATTTCTAACTGTCCTATTTCGAGTTAAGTAAGCAGTCTCCTCTCCTCGGTGATAGAGATCAGGAGTGCCACACAGTTAAGAAAAGCAGCTACCAGAAAAAGATGTATTTTGGCCTGACATGACCACCCCACGAGTTACTCATCATGATCGTTTAACAAAAATGAGGGCATTTTACCTGGGAGCAACCTTTAAATATTAACTGAAACCTGGACTCTCCTTAGTATCTTCCCATTAGTGGAGATTAGTTTATTAGATTAACAACCTGTCTGTCACCTTGGAAGGGAAAGAGAGACTGTCCTAGTAGACCTTGGGTTTTACCAATGTCTGTAAAGGGGGCAGCACGAGCCTAGGGGCATAAGGGATAGCAGGTCCTAGAGGTATCAAGAGAAGGTGATGGGGAGGTGAGATAACCAATCATTCACCATTTTGTCACCACTTTTGCCTAGGGTAGCTCTAGGTGCAGCTGGTATGGTCTCAGACTTAAGGCCTTCCTTGCTGGTAGGCAACCAGAGTTATTTATACCCCGGCACAGCTCTGTGCAGGAATCCAAGAATATTCCAATACTGCCATACCACCAAACAGAATTTTGAATTTAGAGAGTTTTTAGAGAGCGGGCCATTGATATACTCTCTCCTTGGATCTAAACATGCAAATTCACATAAGATCTAGTTGGGAAAATATTATCTGGGAACATTCTACCTCCCACCCCACCTCAGGGTTCAGAAATGACTCAGAATAGTCTAGATATAATTCAACATCATGTATTGCCAAGCTCTTGGTAGATCAAATCTTAATGTTGATTAAGATGTTGATCAAGAAGTTGGTTTACCCAAATTCTAGTTTTAAAACTATTTTCAAATCCCTACGTTTCTATATGTAAAATGAAAGTATAGTATTTGATTTTCTTACTTTATGAGGTTATTGTGTAGCCAAAATAAGATGACATATATGAAAACTGGAGAAAACGTTTATTGTTGTCGCATAAGAATGAAGAGGAAAAGAATTATTTTTTTGTTTTTGTTTTTTTTTTTGCGGTGCGCGGGCCTCTCACTCTTGTGGCCTCTCCCGTTGCAGAGCACAGGCTCCGGACGCGCAGGCTCAGCGGCCATGGCTCACGGGCCTAGCCGCTCCGCAGCACGTGGGATCTTCCCGGACCGGGGCACGAACTCACGTCCCCTGCATCGGCAGGCGGACTCTCAACCACCGCGCCACCAGGGAAGCCCAAGAATTATTTTTTAATGTACACAACTTACTAGCAAATTATCCAAAGCCTTTCAGGAACATATTTCCTTTTTCTTAAGTAAACTTTCTTTTTTCTTTCCTTTTTCAATACGATTCCCCCAAAGTTTCAAAATCAAGTTGTAAGATAATAAACCTATGTTAAAACTTCAAACTTGCTGAACTATCTTGGAACGTGAAAATCTGTAGAAAAAGTGAAACTTTCCTTTTATTTTTTTTTTGGTTTATGAATGTAATGTTTTATCTAAGTCTAGGCTTAGACAATTGGTTTCTAAAACGTGGCTCTCTGAAATTTTAGAGGAGAGAGCCCTTTCAGAATTTTTCATTTAACCGGCAGAGAATTGCTTTCTCACAGCTGGAAGCTTGAACAGCTGTTGACTCTGGCACTTTTCTATTCCTCTGGATGAGAGTTCATGGACCCTCACTGTGCCATTAGGAGGACAGCCAGCGATGTATGTGGTCAGAAATATTTTCCAATGCAACCTATTTCCAAGGCTACCCCTCCACCCTCTCACTAGGACTGGGGCACAGATAACTTAGAGCCCTTGTGTCACCTGTGGGAAATATTCTCTCAGTTGAGGAAAACCAACCTCCATAAAAGTCTTCTTTCCGACCCATGGTTAGATCACAAGGCTCATGTGACCATAAAGACTCCATGAAGGACGTTTGATGTCGGTCAGTCTCAGGATTTAGCATCCTTTTAGACTTTATAAATATCCACTCCCCCCCTTTTTTTTTTTACATTTTATAGGAAATTTCCCTTTCATTTAGCGTGCATTTCTGAGTGTTTCTTAATGGATACTAAATAACTAACTCCGTTTTGAACTTACAGAAAGAAGAACAAGCAAAAAGACTATTTCAGAATAGCTGCCACTGCAGTACTATTTACTGTATCCACTAGAGGACACCTCTCAGAATGGCTTAAAATATCTCCCCTCTCATTCCCTGTGGCCTCTGGCATTTGATGCTCAACTAACTCTTGAGCTGGGCCACTGGCTACATATCAGTGTTAGAACGAAAACATTCCCCCTGCTTTAACACCTCCTGCTAGTTCAATAAAGCGATGTTTAAATAACTGAACTGGCTTCAATGAACTGTACTTGCCATTTTTTCCTGCTTCTTAGCTAGATAAAATGGAGATAATTGTGAAGTGTTTGAGCAGGTTTAATGAAAGCCAGTTTCTTTTGGTATACTCCTGAAGCAGCAATCATCATCTGTTTGGCTTTTGAAGAGCAACAATTATAATCACTTAAACCCCCAAGGGGAACAAAAATAGAATTTACATTAGCATATAAAATATACAGCTGGATTGGGCAAGCCTATAAAATTCTGGGAAAATCATTCTAATCTGAATGCTATTCAAACTCACAAGTAAAATGAGTTCAAGAGTATTTTACATGCTTCCTTCCTATAAAATAATACATATAACAATGTTGAGAGGATTTTCCTAAAAATGAACACAAGGAAATAAAAAATTGTTGCCAGCAGAGAATCCCAGCAGGAATGGGCTAAACTGTATTGTCAAGATATCAGAGAGCAAAATGCAAAACGATATTCACAGGAAGGACTAATCACTCTCAAGAGAAGATTTTTCATGCACTTGGGAGTTTAAAAAAGGAAACAGGGTGGCTTTAGTCTGATTAATGATGAAACTTAATCATAAATAAGGAAAATTAGAGATTAATAGTACTTTCCTCCTCCACTGTAAATGTGAAAGCAATACAAAGGAAAGTGAAATCGCTTAAGTTGATGCCCTATTGTTATGAAGCAGAACTCTTTTTCCTATTTTAAAACATTTTCATATCATTTCCTCTCAAATAACCTCCTTCTTACACCTCTCTTTCTAATTCTAGCCCAGATCACAGGCAATCTCCCTCACCATTTATGTTATTTAATTACTTTTGCTTTTGTGTGCCTTTCACGGTTTACAAGATACTTTTTTTTTTTTTTTTGGTAGAGCACAGAAGAATAAAAATGGAGCCTTTGCTTTCTCCATTATGCTACTAGCAACAAAACACTAACATAATCAATATATTAAAGGCTTTCCCGGCTGTGCACATTTGTCAAAGGCAGTGTGTCTAAGAAATTACACTAATGAATCTTAAAAAATTCAGCATCCTACACAGACAACTTGTTCTCCCTCATAATAAGTACATATCAAAATGTAAAGACTAGGAAAATGAATACTTTCATTTTTCTTTATATTATTTGAAGTTCCATTATTACACTTTTCTTTTTAATGGAAAAACAAGTCGGGATGCAAAACTTCACCTCCCCTGGGAAGCGCTTCCTGAATACCCACACAAAAGCCAACTGCAGGCATACTGGTGATGGCTTCTTCTATCTTTCTAAAACACTTTGTACACACCTCTGATAGCAATTATGTCACTGCATTATAACCATTTGTTGACATGCCCGTCTCCTATACAGACTGCATTGCTTGACAGCAAAGCCATCTTTTTCAGCAGGGTATTCCTGGGCTCTAGCACTGTACCTTAAACCTAATAAGCATGCAATAATGTTTGTTGAGTGAAGTTTATCATTTTTTTTTTGAAGTTTATCATTTTTGTATTCCAAGACACATCAAAATATTATGGTGACTGATAAGGCTCAACCATATATTAAATACCTTCTCTGCCATAACATCAAATTTAATGGTGATATATTAAGCACTGAGAAATTAGAAATTCCAAAGTCTAGATTTCCGTAGCAATCTTTATTCCCCTTATCTTTAACAAAGGATAAGGGTAATTTTTTAGATTTTATTAAATATTTATAATGTGTCCAACGGTTATTTTTACTGGAAACACTAAAAAAACGGAATTCTCATTTCTGAATGGTAATGACGTCTTCAGGTTTTACTAGCTTTACATGTCTTTCTTTCTTTTTTAAATTTAGAACCATTAACACTGCTTTCTCAGCCTTTGTCAACGTCTGTCAGGTTTGGTGGTACCTAGCTAGTAGTATTCTGCCCTTTCCTATAAACTTTTCATGCTCTGAGAGGCTTTGAAAGTCCATAACATGTAACTTTACATTGAACACAAATGTAAAGATTTCATGTTTGAAAGAATTTAAAGGAATAATTGAAATGCATAACATGAAGGATTCCAGGACCTATGCAGGAACTATCTTAAGGTCCTTTCATTCTTTTCCTAATTTAAACATACTCCACATTTTCCTCATAATTTTTCAAGTGAAATTATTATTTTGTATGAGGTTATGGGACAGCGATGGGTGGTGAAGTACAAGAAGAGACTCCACAGACCTATCCTAAAATACTCTTATATTTTTAGTTAATAATGAATGTTAATATTATCATTAGGTAAAATTCAGTTTTGTGGCATTATCCCACAAACTGAAACTGAAAAACTGCTTTAATAACTTTTTTTGCTTCATACTAATATAACTATAACTTTTTGTACATTTATTATTCATATATACAGACTTGTGTACTTTGATGAATTTGAAGGGAAAGAAAATTGTACATACAACTCTATGATTTTAGTACATAATAATGTAATGTAAATTTCCAAATCAAGAATAAAATAGATTATACAAATATTTTATTAACTATGATGAAAACCCAGCCTGAATTTTAATTAAAATGAGACAATAACTAGAATTAGGTTGGAGAGGTAAAAGTTCAAGTTATGGTCTCCAAGGTCAAAGTGAAGTAGAATTGAGTTATATGTGACTGACTGCTAGACTATTTGGGAGTTTGAAATGTTTAAGCCTCACAATTCAGCCCTTTATAACATGGTTCTTAAAAGTCCAAAATTATCAGACTCTTAAAAAAGCTATTGGAATTCTCATAGTAATAGGGTTTAAACATGATAGAGCTGGACAATTTCACTTTTTAAAAATCAAACTTACAAAATAGATAAATCAGTTTTTAAAAAGTCCTTCACTTATCAGGAGCATTAATTCAAAATTTTTAATTATGTATGCCTTTTTAAATATGTGTGCCTTTTAAAATATGTATGTATGCCTTTTTAAATATGTGGGTTCTCTGCATTTTAAAAAAGTAACTCAATTTTTTTAAAAAAAAGGTCCACACAAAACAACTCAGGAGCCCATCTACTGCAAAAATTGCAGATAGAGTGCTTTCATTTCCTCTCAGGTGAAAGTGAAAAATTGAACAGTTTTCTGTTGAATGTACATGATGGCCTTAAATATTTTTAAATTTAATATCTATGTCCCAATCTGTTAGGTTCAAAGATTTTATAAATAAAAAAGAGCAAAATTAGAGCTTTTTAAAAGGAAAGGATTTCCCCCCAGTATTTCAGAGTCTATCATCTTTCGTATTTAAAAAGGAATCATAAAATGAGACCCCATATTTTCTATATCACTTTCTATCTTTAAGTCTCTTTAGTTCACTAAATTAAATGAAGATAGTTTTTAAAATGGAGGCCCCTATTCACTGAATAATTAGTGTAAAACTTAACTGATTAAACTCTGACTTAGAAAATAAATATATGGCAAAAAAATCATGAAATGATTTACTACCTATAAAAGCATACAATATTTCATTGCTCTATCAAATGTTATTGTAACTGAATTTTTAAAGTCTTTAAAATGGAAAATTAAATCTGAAATTAAGTTGGTAAAATGAAAAAAAATCACTCTGCTTATTTTATTTATGTCCCTTATATTTAAGGAAAACTGGGTTTTCAGTTAGGCTTTCCTTTTATTAAGTTGTTGGTACATATCTGTGTATATTGTGTATGTTTCAAATATATTGGTACATATTTGAAAATACTTCTGTCATTAAATTGATTTAATCTTCCTCTCCTTTTGTTTATTTTTGGGGTGGGACAGAGGAGGCAATAAATCCTCCATTAGTGCCCCCAAAAAGAAACAACCAGCCAAACCAGCATAAAGTATCCAGTCCCAATCTGGGGATATAATTAGGAATGTTTCAGTAGGATTTTTTTTCTTCAAAATGTTTTATTGAGGAAAGTGCCCAGATTAACAGGTAATCATTCCTATGTTTGGAATTTGGGGAAATTATATGGGTTTTATGTGGAAGGTCTCTTTAAATTGAGTAAATCAGCTCATATTTTCTATTATTTGATTCTCATTTTGCTTGATTTTAGACCCAAGTTTAGAGTCAGATAGATTCAAATCCTCACTTTATGGTTTATGAGCTGTCTGATTTTAACTACTCAGTTTCTAGGCATCCTAAAACCTACCACCTAGAGAGTTCTAAAGATTAACTGAGATAATATATGTAAAGCACTTACATATATGATTGGATCATGGTAGAGAAACAACAAATGTTAATTATTAAAGTTAGCTTCTTAGCTGTTTTACATTGTATATTTGATATAAGATACACATTAAAGTTTAATACTAATTAGACATAATAAATGAAATTTATTTTGAATTTTTAAAATCATAGTATCACTTCAGCCGTTTCTTTTTTACTTTTTTTGCTTGCAAGCACATTTTATGTCCAAGAATGGTATAAGAGGCAAAACCTACAATGTAACATTAGATGACCCTGGCTACCCTCCCCCTGCCCCCATATCTCACCCATGTTTTTCTCCTTTATAGGAAACAATGAATATTTCTATGAGAGTATAGAAATACTGCTTAGTTGAAAACACTTAGAATTTTGTTCTTATGAACATTATAAACTTTCTGTTATTTGTAAAATTTATTCTAATGGACAGAGGTTTAGGGAAAATATCAAAACATGGCCACTGTATTTCCAATGTGCCAATAATATATAATTAGAACACTGAAGAAAGAAATGATTATAGTATCATATTCTGATATAAAGAAATTTCCATATTGAGAATATTTAGCAAACCTACAATTGCCACAGAATTAGGGTATTAGTAAATGGAAGTGCCAGGAAAATACAGCTCTAGTCTAAGTACTTATATAGGAAACTAAACATATGCACTAATATTAATTATCATCTAGAAGACAACTCTCAATTATCCAACTTATTCTAAATAATAATTGTTATGATTATCTTCAACTGAAATAGTATTTCTAATGTGCAAGTGAAAAACTACAGTAAAGTTGAGGGTTTGTTTGAGATTATGAGTATGATAAAAATAAATCTAATTAAAGATGTTTTTCTCAATTCAAGTACCAAAGCAATCTAATTTTACGTATGTACAGGCCATACATTTAAATTAAATAGGTATGAGAGTTGAGTAGTATGGTCCAAAATAAATTATATAGTTAAAAACATTGTTAGTTGACTATCTGTACTCTAAGAATATCAGTACATAAGAAAAACAAACTTCTTAATTTCAATGGGATTTAAATATATATCCTAAAAATATATAAAATACTATATTCTAATCTAAACTCTTTTGAGAGCCAAAACTTTACTGAATTGATTCTTCCTGTACCAACAGATCAGTAGTTTAGTTAGTCATTTGGTGTTTAAGCTCTCAAACTGAAAACTGTTTTAAGGATGGTGATTGAAATAGTGATGATTTTGAAAGCTAGCTATAAGGTAACACTTTCCTGTGATAGTTACTGGTAAATTACAGTAGCTTCATGTAGAATAGACAAAAAATAAGTCAGTTGTTAAAATAAGTTATTAAAGTATATGCCCAATAAAATACATTAATTGTTACTGCAATATAATCAGTTTAAAACTTATCTGTGTTTCTTATGATCAGAAGATATTTATAACTTAAAAAATCTTTATTTCAGAATAGATCTTGAGAAATGTAAGCACATACAATTATACATCTACACACATATAAAGTTAAGTATGGTTTCAACAAAACATGAGAACAATTCCTTTCAAGGGGGCATTTTTGCCTCCATTTCATCCTTCAAATGAGAAAACTTGGATGGCCTTGCCTCATCAGAGAATGTGCAGGTCCATTGCAATATAGGGCATCCCAGTCATCTCCATGGCAACAGCCCTTGACAAGTCAAAAGGCAACTACATTCACAAACAGAAAAAGTTAAGACTCCTGAGAGCTGGCCAAACAATTTAGAATTTTCCAGAGGAAAGGTTGAGCCTTTTACCAAACTTGAAATTATTAAATTTTACCACAAATATTAAGTTGGATAGTTATTCTCAGAAAGTGAATGAGATAAAGGGGCAAGGCTCAGAAATCTTTCCCCGGAATACACCTCCCATTTAAAACAAATAAAAGGGATTAGGAGAGGAGATTGAGGAAGGACCCGTATATGAACCTGTTCATTTTAGTTTTAAAAGAGGATGGGGTGGGGAGGAGAGCAGGGAGAAGTGGGAAGGAGGGTAGCAAGCAATCCCTTTCTCCAGCCTCATACGTTTTAAGATCACAACTTTCCAAATGCATTATGTGATCATCATTTAGCGTTTAAAATTTGTCTAAGAATGATGGCTTCTAAGGTTGCTACCTGAGGAAGTGCAAGGAAGAAAGGGGGAGGTCTAACGGTGCAGGTGAGGACACAGAGATAGTTGTAGTAGTTAGTGTGACCCCATTGTTCCTTTTCTCCTTAGGATTTTGGTCAGGAATGACCCGGCTACTGTGCTGAGTTCAGGAAGTGAGAACGTCACGGCTCTTTTGAAACCAGACAATAACCTAGTTCCCTTCTCCTCCATCCTCTGCACCTCGACCCTGCTGACTGCCAACTCTCACCCACTTGAAATACATCAAGCCCATTGCCTTCCCAAGAGTATCAAACAGATAAACACGGAACACCTCTACTGCCTATAGTAAAGAGAAAAAATTAAAACTACTATTTTCTGTTTCACCACCCTCTGCTCACAGCTCCCAGTCGCCAGCCCTTTGTGTGTGATGAGTCCCCTTCAAACCACCCACAGACCGAGCACCCAAGAAGAAATGGTAATTTTTTGTTTAAAAGTTCACTTACCACGGCAACCTCATATTGCTTTGTCATGCTTTTTGCACTTAATTTTTCAAAACTGCTTGTGCAGGGCGCAGAACTGGGAAGGCAGGACTAAAGTATCTCTAGTAATCACAACAAAAAGGAGAGAACATTCACCAATCAGAATTACATTAAAATGCACAACCCCCAGAGCTAGACGCAAGGTTCAGACTACACCGGGGAGGGGAGGGGATGGGGGCGGAAAAAGCCAAGCTAACGAGACAAAAGGTAAAGGGGAGAGTTGAGTGGTTGGAAGGGAAATCGATCCAAGCCGCCCTTAGACTGAGGAAGGGCTTAAAACCAGCACGACTATCACCCCTCCCCCGCCCCCAGCACCCCCGCGATCACCCGAGCGACTACACTTGCCTCCAGCTAGCTCAACCTTAGGAGAGGAATGCCCCATCTAAGTTCGCTAGCCCTGCCACAGTCTTCCACTGCCTGCTGGGTTCGTTCAGGAAAACACTTCCAGAGGCATCCATCCACTTGAGGTCTGGGCTTGGCTGCTGCTGCGGGGCGGCTGCGATCAGCTGCTAGGATCGTTGCCGTCTCGTTCTTGCCTCATTCGCGCTGCACAATAGCCCCGGCTGGGTGCACCTCATTAAGCCAGCCCGAGAGCCCCAGAGCAGGGCAGGCAGTGTGACAGCGCTGCCCCTTTGTAATGACTGTGTGATGGATGCAACCGAAGGGTGGGGTCTGGGTGGGTCAAAACTGTTAATGACAGTATGTATCATTCCGTCTGTCCTCCAGGAAAGGGAAGCCCCCTGCCACCCCCTAGGTCGGACGGTCTCTCTCTCTCTCTCTCTCACTCTCTCTCTCTCTCTCTCTCTCTCTCTCTCTCTCTGTCACACACACACACACACACACACACACACACACACTTCCCTCTTTCCCCACCTCCCTATGGGATTTTCTGCTGTCAGCGTTCAAAAAAGTATGAAAACCATCGTGTCATTTTCATCTGAACAGATAGCGAATTTATCCTTAAGGAAAGAGAAGATCCTAAAATCGAAAAATACAGGCGGAAGGGGGAGTGGGGATAAGAGTGGGGTGGGGCGGGGTCCGAGGCAGGCGTCCGGGACCTTCACTGGCCGATAGTTTACAGCTGTCAGCCAACTCGCGCCAGCACCTCCGAGAGGCACGGGACGGGCTTCTCCGCGCACCGCGTTCTCCCCAGAACCAACCTGGGGCCCGGGCTCAGGGGAGGAGAGGGGATAAAACCCACCCGAGAGGACCCCGACCGGGAGGAGATTGCATGAGGGGTCCCGGCACCCGGACCGCGTGCAGCCGGTGGGAGAGAAAGCCTGCACCCCGACGCAAAGCCGGACCGGCCGGGCAGGGGCTGCCGGGGTGCTGGAGTGAGTGCCGGGTCCCAGACGGGCGAGGCGGGCCAGGGGTTCTGTCCCCGGCCGTTGGGTACCGCTCGGCCCGACGCCCCGTCCCGTTCGCTAGTTCTGCGCGGCTCCCGGGTCCGGCAGCGCCGGCGCCGCAGATGCGCCACTAAGTCTCAGCTTGCGGGACGCGACCCCGCCTCTTCCTCTCCCGTCCTGACAGCCTTGCCATCCCTCCCAGTCTCACTCCTTCCTCAGTCTCGCCCCTGCAGCCCCCAGAAGGCAGAAAGCACGTGAAAACGCCTCTCCTTTCGCCCCCTTTGTGGAGAGTCTTGAATCGTTGCTTCGCTGCCGTCCTATTGCCCCGTTGAAAACATCCGCGGATACTTTTTTTCCCAGTCACAGGCACTGATTTTTCAAGTATAGGAAAGCCTTACAGTCTATTTCTCTACGTGGACAAATAGACTTATTTTACACTCAGCTTTCCATTTCCAACTTACTGTGATGCTATCCACTCGATGTGTCTACAAAGCACCTGTTCCGAACATCCTGAGCTATTTCTCCAGAACCGCGTGGATGATATTTATTTATTTTTATTAGAGTTTATGGCTCCACTTCTCTGACACTGTAATCGACTTATGTATTTTCTTCACTGATGCCTTATAGCAGTTAAGAGAAAGCAAGAAGCAGAGAGAAAACAGGACCTTTATGTCTAATGAAGCATCTCTCCCTTTTTATGTCTGCTATTTATCACTTAAAATTTGTGTATATAGGTTGTGCAGGCTGTTCTAGGCCGTGGGAGAGCACTGAAGACGATTTTTATGCCACTCTTCAAAGAGCTTCTGATCCATAGGGAAAGCAAAAGAACAGGCAGCTTTTAATTGCTTCTGATAAGAAACCACTTTTAGTGACAGGAAGGAAAGATCTTGTCAGAGACTTTCAACATAGGAGAATAAAGGGTGTGGTGTTGACTTTACGTGGTTCCTTCAGTTCTTATAAACCTTCAAGGGCACAAAAACCTTCCCCCTTTATAACCAATTACTTTTTACAACTCTTTACAATTCTATGATTTGAAGGTAGTACCAGACTTATGTTCACTTATTTCTTATAATTAAATAAAGGGGGGAGGTTGGGGAGAAGACCAGTTGGAATTAGTGAGAATCTAAGTTAATTGACTAATTATTGACTAACAGTAACACCGACTTAAAACATGCTTAGAACTCCTTAAAAATAGACTTTAATGAGTAAGAATAAGAATTATATATACTTAACAAAATAATTGTTTCCATGTAAACAGCTCTTTTAAGAACATAGAAAACTTTTTTAAAAGACATTTCCTCTTACATTGTTTTACTAATAATTTGCATAATGTACAAGTGTTAGTTCATAAAGACAGTTTTGAGTGGAAACAGAGCTTGAATGGCTTTTGTAGTATATTATTAATTATAAGTATAATAATAAAGAATAAAAGTTTATGTTGTTCTTAAAACTAGCCATTTCTTCAAGACCTAGATGGGCAAGACACTAAGGACTTTTAGCATATTCCCCTGGTTGAAGGCAACCAGGACATTTTTAAAAGAATAGCTCATTAAAAAAAAAAAGAATAGCTCATTAGGTGGCTGGGTAAATTCCCCCCACACTCCCATGAGCTTTTCAACAGTTCTGAAGACATTCTGGAAAATATGTACTTTACTAAGTTCACTTTTCTCTGATCTCCCTGTGTGCTCCTCCAAACTAGAACAACTTTTAGGAGAGGAAAAATGGAAGGAATGGGAATGCTAACTAATGGAATAAAGTTGCTTTCCTTGACACTCTAAACAGACTAAAGAAATGAACAATAAATTTGGAAATTGGGTCTTTTAACAAATGAAAATTTTAAGATGTGATAAAAATAGCTCCAGTAAATGTATGCATTAAATGTATTAACCTTGCAAAACATAAGACTGCACCTGGGAGAAGTTAACACAGTTGGAGATTATTAAGATGTATCAACTCACTCAGCATTAATGAGAACTTGAGCCTAGTGTGGAAAACAGTTGTACTAAACTGGCAAGAACCGTATACCTAAATGTAAATTGAAATTTTTCTAGGAGAGAAGGTTATATCAAGCCCAAAGAAAAAGTGTAGATATGTTAAAACAAAACAAACAAAAAAACTACCATTCTGCAAAAGTGTTTGTCCTACCAAAATTTTCTAGTCCGTTCCATAATAACCTATATGATAGCATTAGTACACTCTGAAAAGAGGATGTTTAATACCCGAAGAAGATAATATTTTCTATTTTATTATGATTAGGGGCCTGATTTATTTTCCCTGTTGTACGTGGCAGGGAAAAATAGAGGACAAAATAGTTTCTTTGGCATACATCAAGAACTAGATTATAATCAATAAAAGCGAAACAAATCTAAAAAATATATAGGCTAGGTATTATATAAGTAATTTACCATCTGTAAATCTCCCACCAGTGGGTAAATATTGAGAGTCATGCTAAGGCTTCAGTGACTGATGGAATACAGTGGTTAATCCCAAGAGACCTTGACTCTCCCCTTTTTGGGAACTCCTCCATGAGTTTTGTTACAAGTAAGAACAAGGTGATTGTGTAAGACTCCAATAAGGAATCTAAAGATTCTCCTGCATGCTGCCTTTTAAAGAGCAAGTTCAATACTCAGTCTGTGGAAAAGCATTATTTTCGTGCTGTTATGATTTCTTGACCCATGTTGGGTAGCAGCGTTTCTGGAGTCATATAGAAATTGGTTCCAATTCTTATAAACTGGATGACTTGGACAATTCTCTTAACCACTCTAGACTACACTTCTCTTTTTAGTAAAATTAAAAGAGCAAGGATAAACTACTGTTGTGATGATTTAACGATACGAAGAGTGAAAACACACTGCCTGGTAAAGTGTAAGCACTATTGAGACAAACATTGTAATTGGGCTCACTCAACACAAATTCTCAACCTCCTTTCTCCTTGTCTTACTAATTTAGAGACTAGAAAGTTGAATATTTGATTTTCCAATTTTCCTTGCAGCTAGTCATGGCTGTTTGACACATTTCTGGAAAAGTAAATGTTAATACATAATTGCTGAGGGGTCTTCTGGAAAAACTTGCTTTTTTGATGAAAGAGGAATAGACACAGCTACCACCACTTTTTCCCCCCTTTCTACCCCCTTCTTCCTACTTGGATATTGTGTGATGGGGAGGTGGCGCAGCCATCTGCATTTATGAAGCAATAAATCGACGGGCAATCCTTGAAAGATGGTGGAGAAGAAAGATGGGAAGAACCTAGATTCCTGATGGCATATTTGAGCTGCTCAATTAGTCGTGGACTGCCTAACTTTGGACTTTTTGTTTTATATGAAAAAACATACTGTTCTTTATTTAATCTGTATTTAGCTGAATACTCTGTAACTTGAAGCTTTCCTAACTGACATATCTGCAACTGTTGTTGTGGTTTCCTGCCTGTAAATAAAATCTGCTTAATTATTCAAATGACTCTGGATATCAACCATTTTGAAGAATTCCAGGTAAAGTCTTCTCTGAGACTTCACACATAACCAGGTCGCTAGTACTAGTGGGATAATCTGCTCGCTCAAATTATAGAGCCAGGAGTAGGTTGTTAAGGACCATTTATTTGAGGAAATCCTGCAATTGACAATTCTTTTTGAGGAAGTCCCATAATTCTCCTATAATAGATTGAACTTAAAGTTTATTTAATCCAAATATCTTTCCCCCTTCCTTTCATAATAAACTATCTCTTTGCTTTTGTTTCCAAACAAACATATAGGTATAGTCACCTTGGAATGTATTCATATTGCAATATTCAGAATACTCATGTTGGAAGACTATAAACACCTACTTAATTGATGACTCCAGTTTACTGTCATAGCCAAAACAATTTTAAATGCCCTTTTTTAGGAATTATGTTCAGAATCTGAATCACGATTTTGGGGAATGCCAGCAATATCAACGAATATGTACTCTGAAGATTGAATTCGATTTTGGAGAATATCCAAAAAGTTGTTCAGAGTCAACTCTAGTAAATTAAGTAAGCAATCACAAACTGGATAATACACATTTTTTGTTATTGTTAAAAACAAATAGGTATGTACACAAAATAATCAAATATAAAATGTGTTGCAGCAATGATGGCATGATTTAAATAAACATACGTCTTCCCAAGGTGGCGGCTTTGGAGGTCCACACACTTGGTCACACGTGTTAGCTAAACTCATCAGTTTCATAGCTATGCTCAGTTGCAATTTCTTTGAATAAACCAGATGTTTCCTTTTCATCTTTCCCCTTCCATTCTGTCATAAATTTCTTATTCTGAAACAGGTTCAGTGTTCATTTGATTCAAAGTTCATATAGTTCATTTTTGTACTATAATTTTACTATAGTTCTTTAAAAAAAAAGTACAAATAGCAAGACAAAATAATATCACCAGTAAGATTTTGAATAAAACAGAATTTCATTTGAGCTCCAACCTTGCTACTCACTAGCTGTGTAATTTGAGTGATTATTCAATCATTTAAGCCTATTTTTTATCTATAAAATGAAGATAAAAGTAGTACCTATCTTAGAGAGTTGTTGTGAATATTAAATAATATATATGGGCTTTGTGTGTAATGATTGGGATGTAGTAGGTGATCAACAAGCATCACTTAGGATAATACCATGTTAGGCAAATAGTGAAGTCTTTGGAATACTTAAAAGGTAAATAATATTAGGCCGTTTATAGGAGTTGCTACCAAGAACTGCATGAAATTCTACAATTCTAACTTTCAACAGTTTTGAAGGCATTCTGAAAAACATATTTTACTGAGTTCATTTTTCCCTGATCTCCCTTTCAGGTCCTCCAACCTAGAACCACATCTATTAGGAAAGAAAAAATGGAAGGGGGCTTCCCTGGTGGCGCAGTGGTTCAGAGTCCGCCTGCCAATGCAGGGGACACAGATTCATGCCCCGGTGCGGGAAGATCCCGCATGCCGCGGGCCCGTGAGCTATGGCCGCTGAGCCTGCGCGTCTGGAGCCTGTGCTCCGCAACGGGAGAGGCCACAACAGTGAGGGGCCCGCGTACCGCAAAAAAAAAAAAGGAAGGAATGGGTATGCTAACTAATGGAATAAAGCTCTTTTCTTTGGCACTTTGAAAAAAGGGCTAAAGAAATGCACAATACATTTATTATGAGTTAATTATGAGTTAATCATGGATAGTTAACATGGACTAATCTGGATATTTTATTATTTTGTTTGATGCAGTCCTGGTTTCAGTGTATGAATCTAGATAAAACACTTAACCTACCTAAGTCTCATTTCTTCAGTGTAGTGTAACTAATGTCTGTCTTCCCAGGGAAGTGTTCTCAAAAAATAGGTAAGAATCCAGTAATTACTTCTTTACCCCTTATAAGTAAAGAATAGAAAACTGGATGCATTGGCTAAGAACCAGGAAGTCACAATTAACTTGGAGTTTACAAAAGATCTCCAGAAGCATTTCATTACTGGGAGACCTAAGATAAAAAGACCTATTAAATAAGAAAGTGAAATATGAATATGCTTTTAAGTTATTCAATTGTTTGCTTCTAGTTAATTTTAACAAAATATAAAATAAAATTTTCTCATTTGACTCAACAAGACCTTCCCCCCACTGACCTAATTATAGTTGTATGGAGGAGGATAGAATGTAGAAAGGTAGAGAGAGACAAGGGGAGAGATGAAAGAAAATCTTTCAATAGTTTTTGATTGACTAGAGTTTATTATGTTTTTAGGGTACCATCTCCAAAAGGAAATTAAATTTTTCAGAAAAAAGGGAAAAGCAAAATCCTCTAAAAATTACTTAGATTTTAGATTTTTCTTATTTTACTAGAAGAGAAATATAGCATGAATAATATATGTTATGCTATGCAGGAAATAGTTTATTCAGAAATAAAATTACATGTATGTTAAATTAACATTTTTTTTGATAGAAAGGACTCAACTGCAGACCAATGGTTCTCAAAGTATCTGCAGACATCATCATCATCATCTGAAAAACTGTTAGAAATGCAAAATTATTGGGCCTCATCCCAGACTTACTGAATCAGAAACCGAAGTAGACCTAGTAATCTAAGTTTTAAGAAGCCTTCCAGGAGATCCTGATGCATATGAAAATTTGAGAACGACTGCTGCAGGCTTGAGCAAAGGAATATATTCTTTATAATGTGACTTTGCAGTTTCTCCCATCAAGAGAAGTCATCTCTATCAACACCCTTGGAATCTGGACTAGTTTTGTGAAGTGCTTTGACCGACAGAATGTGGCAGTACTGACAGTGTACCAGTGTGTACCCTGGCCTCAAGAATTCTTTCATTTTTCCTCTCCTTTGGTACCCTGGCACTGCCATGTATACAATCCCAGAATAGCCTATTCAAATATGAGAGCACATGGAGGAGAGCCCAGGTATCCCAGCTGAGGGCATCAGGACCAGGCTATAGTGAGTCAACTCCCAGACACATGTGAGAACCCAACCAAAATCGGGAGAGCTGCCTATAGGACCCACAGCCAATGCATGAGTAAGGCCAGCCAAGAGTGAAACTGCCCAGCTGACCCAGAGACCCATGAACAATAATAAGTGCTTACTGCTTTAAGACACTGAGTTTGGGGGTGGTTCATTATGCAGCAGTATGTTGATTGATACACCCTACCCAAAGTGTAGAATACATTCTATTCCAGTCCCTCATTAAGAAGCTTTCCGTTGATAACACTTTAATGAGGTTAAGATATCACATTATTTGTGAGGTGTTAACACTTGCTTTATAAAGATCATTTTAAGAATAATCAAGCAAGTTATACACACCATTGCTAATTCTTACAGCAACCCTGCAGAGAAGTGGATATTACTATTAATAATATTCCATTTTACAGATGAGAGTAATATAGGTTGAATAATTTACTCAGTGTCACACAGTAAGTGGTAGAGTTGATATTGGAACCAATGTCTTTTAATCACCTGTATTTCCCACTCTGCTACAGTGTAGGAACTGGAAGGACTATAAATACCTCCCAGCCCAAGCCTCTTATTTTTCAGATAAAGAAACCAATGAAGCGCAATAACTTGGCTAAAGTGATTCACAACATAAAGTTTTCAATCTTTAGAGTGCCAAATACTCACCTGTGATTGCAAAATTGGACACTGAGCAATGAGTCGTTTCAACATGGGCCTCTAGAGAAAGCTTCATTTTTTTTTTTTTTTTGAGAAAGCTTCATTTTTAAGTGAGCATAATAGGTGATTCTGCTGCAGGTGGGCTAGGAATTATCCGAGAAAGCCTGGGTCAAATTAATCCTGGAGGCAGGACTCAAGTGAAGTCAACTTTAAACTATACCAGTGATTTTCAAAAGATAGGGAGGATTCCCTCTGGTGGTGTAGTGTGGGCAGAAGGCAGTTTGTAATAGAATCACCCTAAGGGGACTTTTCAGATCACCTGACAAACCCTCTCCCCACTCTCCCCAAATGAGAACCTTTGCTACAGTACACTACTCTCATTGATAGATTTATGTTATCATCTCCAGCCCCCAGGTGTGTAGAGGTTAACAACGACAAAGGTTGAGAAGTACTACTGCACTGCGTTGTGTTGCCTCAATTATTTTATCTGGCTAAATGTACTCACACAGTAAAATTTAATGAATAAAAGCTTCAGTGAGAATAGGACTCAGAAGTATTATGATTTGAACACGGTAAGTATAAAATGACGAGCTTGGGTCCTGCTCATACAGCTTTAAACCGTTACCTGATGGTAGCATGTAACTCCAACTCCACATTTAGATAACACCTGTCTCAGGGTAGGGTAATATAAGGATCCCTATGTTTGAAGTTTTTAGCTTAGCATTGATTCAGTCTATAGGTTTTTCTACTTTGACCATAATTTTCTCCTGCTTCGTTCTCCGTTTTCTTTGCTAATGGTTATTATTAAATCCTTATGTGCAATTAACTGACTGGTATGCCCGTGCACAGATCTTATCACCTGTCCTAGTGCTCAATACCTGCCTTTCAACTTCCCCAATATTAAACAAACACCTACCTGCCTAGGTATCTGATCATATTTTGCTACAGGACTTACTTGCCAGCTGTCCTTGTGTCCTGTCTGCTCTGCTTCCTTATCCCCCTTACATTTTCCCCAAGAAGACAAAAGATGGAAATCTTTCATTGGAATGCCTATCTTTTGAATAATGAATCTCTTGCCTTGTTTCTATGTTCAGACACCCATTCTTTTTGTGCACTGCAGTCTCTCTCATTGCAGCTGTTTCACCCACTACCCAGGTCTTAGAAATGAATGGTAGGGGGAGGAAAGTGAAACATGAGTTACTTGCCTGGTCCTGGAAAGGCAGTGTAGTATAGGTATATAGCAGACAGTGCCCTTTTCGTTTTTTAAATTCTATGGTTTTATGAGGCAAAGTTACCCAAAAGGAGCAGTAAGGTGCTGACAGGGAGCAAGTTGCACTAGACAGCTACTTTATGTTTTGCCTAAGGATCCATGGAAATTCTGCCCTGTATCCATGGAAATTCAGAAGCATGGTCCAGGGAGAAAGTTTGTGCTATGTCTTCACCTTTTATTTACTGAATTAGTTGTCTATTGTTGCTGCAACAAATTACCACAAGCACTGGCTTAAAACAACACAATAGAACAACACAAAACTCTGTAGGTCAAAAGCCCAAGTCTTACCGGGCTAAGATCAAGTTGTTAGGAGGGCTGCATTCCTTCTGGAGGCTCTGGGGAAGAATCTGTTTCATTGTACTTGTCTAGCTTCTTGAGGCTGCCTACGTTCCTTGGCTGCTGGCCCCTTGCCGTCTTCAAAGCCAGTGATGGTGGTGGAGTCTTTCTCCCGTTGTACCCCTCTGGTACTGACTCTCCTGTTTCCCACTTCCACTTATAAGGACTGTTATGATTACATTGGGTCCACCTGGATAATCCGGATACTCTCTTCATCTCAGGCTCATCTGATTAGCAAACTTAATTCCATTTGCAACCTTAATTCCCCTTTGCCATACATTTACAAATTTTGGGGGTTACGACATAGACATCTTAGGCAAGGCCATTATTCTGCCTATCACATCTGTGTAGTGAAGAAACAAATTTCTCATGGTAAACAAGTATCTGTAACGATATCTATTCACTAGGATTTACAAAGACAATATACAAGTAAAACTATCACAGGCTCTTTGACTTTAGGGAATTCATGTAGTGCACTGAAAATTCTAAGGAGATTGAGAAGGAAATTGTTATGCAGTTAGTAGCTTGTAGGAATGTATGTTTTTAAAAGCCTGTGTTGTTCTAGAGTTCATGTTCTGTATTGTTTTTAACCTGAAAGCATCACACCCATGTATATGAGGAGAGCATCTGTAAACATGAGCTTCCCCCAAAGAAATGGGGACCAATTCAAATGGGTGCAGGAATAAGGAGAAGGAACAGAAGATAGCTTTGTAAAAGTAGAAGCAGTTTTTTTGAATTCTTATTATAATGTAATAATTCCACTCTCAAACTTCATCATTTTCTCTGGCTCCAGCCCTGGATCCCGTCTATTCTGTTGATTTAGAAGCCAAGTCAGTAATTTAAGTGTTAGGACTTATGCTGCATGCGAAAGTCTGTTTACAGAATCAAAGGATTTTCAAATGGAAGTGCTTATCTGGAATTTGGAGATGAGATCTATCCAAGTGCACAGAAAATCTTAAGTCTGAGAAATAATTAAATTACAACATTGTTTCTATTGAGCTCAACATCAGTTTATTAAAAAAAATTAAATGTCTCCCCGTTCTTATCTTTCCTGTTCATTTTTAAAAGAAGAATTACTTTATTGATTTTGTAAATGTAACACTTGCTTATTTTAATGAGTTCAAGTCATGCAGAAAAGTAAAAAGAGCTTTTTAAAAAAATCACCCTAAATCCCTTTTTACCATTATTAGCACACAATGCTTGCTATTTTTATAAATAAGTAATGAATTAGAAAGAAGCCAAGTGAAGCTGAAATGAATTGGAATGGATTGCTAAACTTCAAATAAATGTTGTATCCGGTACAGAGTATATTATCTCTTGAGAGATCCCTCTAAAGTTAAGAAGAGATAACTGAAAACATTAAAATGTTGAAATCATAGCTTTAAAACTTACACATTTCAGTTGTAGATGGCATCCATTGTTTCCCTGCTCTGAAAGATGAAGACATTAGCTTCTCTCTTTGCCCCTCTTCCCACCTCTCAATCTTTGTATTTATATTATTATTTATATATTGACAGGGTTTTTACATTTACATTCTGTTCTATAATTAGTTATATTTTAAATTGATTCAATGTTCACCCAAGACTTTTCATGTGTTTCCTCTTTATTTTTCCATCATCTCTTAAGTAGTTGGATTTCATTAGCAAGTAGTGTGTGTTCCTGTTTTTTGGTTTATGTTTTGTGTTGGTTTTGGTGAAGAAGTGTGCATGGGTGTTGTATTCTGCAGACTTCTTTCATGTTTGAAAACATCTACCTGTTCTACATATTGCTGTTGTATACTTTGTATACATGTATACTTTGTGTATTTTGGATGTTTATATTACTGTTATATTTCTTTACTCTAAAATTTCTTTTTTTTAAAAAAAAAATAAATTTATTTATTTATTTTTGGCTGCATTGGGTCCTCGCTTGTTGCGGTGCGCGGGCCTCTTGTTGCAGTGGCCTCCCTTGTTGTGGAGCATGGGCTGTAGGCACGTGGGCTTCAGCAGTTGTGGCACACAGGACTCAGCAGCCACAGCTCACGGGCTCTACAGCACGGGCTCAGTAGTTGTGGTGCATAGGCGGCATGTGGGATCTTCCCTGACCAGGGCTCAAACCCATGTCTCCTGCATTGGCAGGCGAATTCTTAACCACTGTGCCACCAGGGAAGTCCCCAAAATTTCTTAGATATTTTCCAATGGCTTCTGTTACTGAATGTTACTGTGGAATAACATGAGACTAGCATAGATATTTCCCTTTGATGGAGATTTGCTCTGCTTTTTTGGGTGCCTGAAGAATTCTTTATCCTTGAGGACTGGTAATTTAACTATGGATTTATCTCAGAGATGAGTTTTCCTAATCAAAACATATGCTTCTGGGCTTCCCTGGTGGCGCGGTGGTTGAGAGTCTGCCTGCCGATGCAGGGGACGTGGGTTCGTGCCCCGGTCCGGGAGGATCCCACATGTGGAGCGGCTGGGCCGCTGAGCCTGCGCGTCTGGAGCCTGTGCTCCGCAATGGGAGAGGCCACAACAGTGAGAGGCCCGCATAACGCAAAAAAAACAAAAAAACATATGCTTCTTTTCAATCTACAGATTAAACTTTTGCTTCAATTCAAAGAAAGTTTGTTCTTAATTTTAAAAAAAATTACATCTTTGTGGGTACATTGCTGTGTTCCTCTGAGTTTTCTACCTAAGAGACACTGCTCTGTTGCATGGAATTTTTCAGTCCTCCATGTCTATTACCTTCTTTCCAATTTCTTAATTTCTTTATTTTTCATTTGCATTTCTATGATTATCTCAGGTCTTTCTTGCTTTTAATATTTATTATTAGTTCTTTAATAATATTGTTTCAGTTCTCTACTTCCTTAGGTTTGCAATCCCTCTTTTCTTCATTCTGCTATTTTTAAATTCATTTTTGAATTTGTGTTTTTGTTTTTCTTAAGTTATTCTAAATGGCAAAGCCGTTGCAGAGAACGTAATTCATTTTCTTGCATTATGTTTTTTCTAGGCTTGGTTCAATGTCAGTCTTTAATATATTTTTCCTCCCTTCCTAATGTGTTTGTATTATTGCCTGCTATTTATTTTCATTGTGCATGTGCATTGGGATCTGTCCAGACCTGCCTTTGTTTTCCTGTAATTAAAGGAATGCTTTGACAAGTTGCTGCCTTAACTAAGACCAGCTTGCTTTCTCCTCTTATAAATAGTTGATGGCTAGGGATTTAGTGTTCTAGATTTTTTTTTCCTAGACCACGAAGGCAAAGTGAGGAAGAAGGAGAACTCAAGATTATGTGAACATCTGGGTTCTGCTATCACTTCGCACATTTTATTAAAGGTCTTCTGCCAGGGTTCATTGCTCCTGCTTGGGCAGGGGTGGTGTATTTCACTCTTACTGGGGAATTTACTTGTAATTAGGGTGGTCTCTTAATTCTGAGTGTAGACCTCACCTCTTTCAAAGAGAGAGCCCACATCATTCACTTTGTTTGTATTATCTCCTTTTCCTTAGCAATCATTTCCACTACTCTCCAGTCAGGATAAGGAAAAGAGAAAGTTGCTCACTTCTGATGGTACTTTTCCTATTGAATGAGATCCATTAGCCTATATCCTGGCCTTTCTTAACTCTCTTTGTGCCAAAGGTGATAGAGTTATTTCTCTGATGGGTAATGATGCTTCTGACTTGGTAGATAAATATGATTATTTCCGGGTTTTAGTTGGTAGCTCATTTTGCTCCTACTCTAAGCTATGTCATCAACTTAAATTCTTTCAGCTATAAATGTAATATTTATGTTTCTTGTCTGCCTACACCTTGTGTTATTTTTCATTTTTCCCCTTCAGAAAACAGGTAGGCCGGAAAGACCCCCTCAGAGACCTCAACAGTATATAGTTCAGGTGGGGATAGGGCAGATTGGAGGTTGATGTTGGGAGGTACATCATGCTGTCTTCCAAAATCCTCTAGTTATTTTGTTGGCTATCTTTTTTTTTTAATGCCCTTAGGCTATGCCCCTTTTCTTGTATATATGACATTTTTGGTCTGGCTTTTACTATTTTTGTAGTCAATTCTGTAATTTAATTTCATTTGACTATCCTTACATGTGAGTCCGAAATCATTTTTTTCTTTTTAATTAACTTTAATTTTTAAAATAGGCAATACACAATACAAAATGCAAAATATACAAGTGTGTGTATAGTGAGAAGTAAGTATTCTACCTACTCTTGTCTTCCATCTATATGGATACTTCCCTAGAGGCAATTACAGTTACCAATTCTAGTGTAAATCTCCAGAAATGAATGGTTTCTCTGTATACAGAATACATATATATCTGTGTATATATATATATGTATACATGTATGCATAAATATTATTTTTAGTATTTTAAATAAAAATAATAGCATACAGCATATACAGTTTTATACTTTTTAAAAACTTATTTTATCTTGAAGGTAGTTCCATATACAAACATATACAACTGCTGCATTCTTTTTGGTTTTTTTTCTTTTTTTTTTTTTGGTGAATGATTTATTCAAAATACAAAAGAATTTATGGAATGTACAGCTTGGTTTATTTATTTATTTATTTATTTAACATCTTTATTGGAGTATAATTGCTTTACAATGGTGTGTTAGTTTCTGCTTTATAACAAAGTGAATCAGCTATACATATACATATATCCCCATATCTCCTCCCTTTTGATGTATTCTTTTTAACTGTGCACAATATTTTATTTTATATCCATGCATAATTATGTCACTCAGACTCACAAGATATAATTAATGGGCATAATCTTCCCCTGCTCCTAAGGTGGAAGCTTGGGCAGATCCCCATGACTTTTTTGCTCCCTTTTAGGAACTTACATAGTTCTATACTCACTTTGTCACAGAGACTGAATTCAGAAATCAGAATGCACTGTCTTAGAGATTATTCAAAATTCAGAGGTAATCAATTTGAAATTGATTTAACACACCAAGCTTAAGGGAAACAGGGTTGTTTTGATGTGAAACTCTTCTTCCTTTTGGAGCCCCTTCAACCCCCTTCCCCTAACCACTTGAAATTTGCTAGTTTCTGAGCCCTCCAGGGTCAGAGCTGGGAGGATGGGAAAGGCAAGACATATGGACTGATCCCTTTCAAGCTGCATTTCCTCATGCCCTCTAGGCCAGACATATTTTTAAAGTGGACTTTCTAGTGGGTTTTTCAGAGGTTCCCTGCAGGGTCCCACCAAACATGACCCTCTTGACATGGGCCATGTACCTTTTCTTTCATCAGGCCCCTTCCTATCCTGCCTCAACTTACATTTCCCTGGCAGGCAGTTCACCCTACATAATTATTCAATGATGGGTCCCCTCACCCTCTGCCAGTTTCTAGATGCCCTCTTAGGCCAAACTAAAAATGGCCTCAGTGTGATTCTTTATTTAATGTCCATAGCTGGTCCATAGAGAATCATATCTTTTCCCCTGACAATTTTGGGACTGTGGTCTACCCTAAACACAACAGAACTCTCTTGGCTTTATCATCAAGTGGTTAGTTAGCCCCCTTTTTTTACCCTCTGAACTTCTCAGCTCCCATGGAATTCTCTACAGGGAACACATCTCAAGCTCTCCCACCAGCCTCAATGAAAGCTCCTTTCTAGTACTTTGCTGAACTACAATGGTGTCTGAGGCAAAAAGAAGATGTGCACCCCTATATATAGTTAACTAAATATCCTCCTATGTTTTGAACCAAGTGAAAGAAAGTTAAAAGCTTCCCCTTATGACTATATATAAAGTCTCACTTTTGTCCATTGTGGTTGCACACTTTTGCCAATCCACATAAACATGCCCAGAGGGAAGAACACAATGACTGTGCTGGCCTGGAATGAGGGCTGTTTAGAAATGACTCTTCCCTTGCACAATAATGCAAGGTCCTAAAACAAACAAACAACTTATCTTTATTTAAAAATTTGATTTTTTTGTTTGTTTTTTTAGATGCCACCAGAATATGTAGTTTTCAGTCTGTTTTTTATTTTATTTTTTGGCTGTGCCGCACAGCTTGCAGGATCTTAGTTTCCTGACCAACCAGGGATCGAACCTGTGCCCTCGTCAGAGAAAGCACGGAGTCTTAAACACTGGACCGCCAGGGAATTCCCAGAAATTTTGTTCAATGTGGATTGGTCACCCAAGTTGTGAATATAAAGGAAAAGTTCTTGAAGGAAATTAAATGTGCTACTCCAGTGAACATATGAATAAGAAAGCAAAACAGTCTTGTTACTGATATAGAAAAAGGTCTGGATGGAAGATCAAACCAGCCACAACATTCTGGTTAGAAGATCAAACCAACCACAACATTCCCTTATGCCAAAGCCTAATCCAGAGCAAGGCCCTAACTCTTTTCAGTTCTCTGAAGGCTGAGAGAGGTGAGGAAGCTGCAGAGCAAAAGTTTGAAATGAGCAGAGGATGATTGATGATGTTTAAGGAAAGACGTCATCTCCATAACGTAAAAGCTCAAGGTGAAGCAGGAAGTGCTGATGTAGAAGCTACAGTACATTATCCAGATGATCTGGCTAAGATAATTAACAATGGAGGCTACACTATACAATAGATTTTCAATGTAGGCAAAACAGCCTTCTATTGGAAGAAGATGCCATCTAGTACTTACATAGCTAGAGAGGAAAAGTCAATGCCTAGGTTCAAAGCTTCAAAGGACAAGCTGACTCTCTTGTTAGGGGCTAATGCAGCTGGTGACTTTAAACTGAAGCCAGTGCACATTTACCATTCTGAAAATCGTAGGGCCTTTAAAAGAATTATGTTAAATCTACTCTGCCTGTGCTCTACAAATGGAACAACAAAGCCTGGTTGACAGCACATCTTGTTACAACATGGTTTACTTAATATTTTCAGACCACTGTTGAGATCTGATGCTAGGGAAAAAAGACTCCTTTCAAAATATTACTGCTCATTGACAGTGCACCTGGTCACCCAAGAGCTCTGATAGAGGTGTACAAAAAGATTAATGCTGTTTTTATGCCTGCTAACAACGCATCCATTCTGTAGCCCATGAAATAAGAAGTAATTCAGACTTTCAAGTCATTATTTCAGAAATACATTTCATAAGGCTATAGCTGCCATAGATAGTGATTCCTCTGATGGATCTGGGCAAAGTCAACTGAAAACCTTCTGCAAAGGATTCACCATTCCAGATACCATTAAGAACATTCGTGATTCATGAGAAGATGTCAAAATAACAACATTAACAGGAGTTTGGAAGAAGTTGATTCTAAACTTCATAGATGACTTTGAAGGGTTTGAGACTTCAGTGGAGGAAATAACTGCAGATGTGAAAATAGCAAGATAACTTGAATTAGAAGTGAAGTCTGAAGATGTAACTGATTTGCTGCAATCTCCTGATAAAAATTTGAACCTACGAGGAGTTGCTTCTTACGATGAGCAAAGAAAGTGGTTTCTTGAGATGGAATCTACCCCTGGTGAAGACACTGTGGAGACTGTTGAAATGACAATAAAGGATATAGAGTATTACATAAAATTAGTTGATAAAGCAACAGCAGGGTTTGAGAGAATTGACTCCAATTTTAAGAGAAATTCTATTGTGGGTAAAATGCTATCAAATTGCATTGCAAGCCCCAGAGAAATTGTTTGTGAAAGGAAAAGTCAATTGGTGTAGCAAATTTCACTGTTGTCTTACGTTAAGAAATGGCCACGGCCACCCAGCCTTCAGCTACCACCACCTGATCAGTCAGCAGCCGTCAACATCGAGGCAAGATCCTCCACCAGCAAAAAGATTGGGGCTTGCTGAAAGGCTCCGATGATGGTTAGTATTTTTCCAGCAATAAAGTATTTTTTAATTAAGGTATGCACATTATCTCTTTAGACGTACTGCTATAGCACACATAATAGATTACAGTATAGTGCAAACATAACTTTCGTGCACTGGGATACCAAAAAAATCATGTGACTTGCTTTATTTCGATATTTGCTTTGTTGTAGTGGTCTGGGACCAAACCTGCAATATATACAAGATATGCCTGTATCAAGCCCACTTACAAATTAAAAGTTCTAGAAATCCATGATTCTAAAAGATAGGAAACTGGTTAGAGGTCCGTGGATGGCAATTATGAATTAGATCGAGTTCAAAGGGGGAGAAGTTTTTATTTTTCTACTTGCATGGCTAAAACAATGGTTTCAAACATGTGATAATAATAATGCTTTGCCATAAGTTGAAAGTTTGATTCTACTTTCCATTCTCTATTACCAACGGTAATTCAGTTACCATTTTATTTCAAGCTCATCTTCTATTAGAAGCTTTGTCTTTGGTATGCTTGCAGTCTAATATACCCTATGTAAGTCATTCAAACTGGTGAGTATCTCATTTGGCAAGAAGAATGAAGTTTTTTTTTTCATAAACAGCAGTTTTGAAAACTGGGTACAGAGAACAAACTGTTCAGTTAGCATTGCAGTTACTTTGTTCTATTTCTCTGTGTTATGCTCTAATTTTATTACCACAAACAAATGAAAGGCATAGGGATAGGAAGTAGGGTACAGGCCATATCCTTAATTGGCTTTCAATTGTGACTTGTTCTGATTCCATTTGTACATTCAAAAATGGCTCTTCTGAAATTAAATTCATTTGGTATATCTAGGCCATCGTTTCCTTTTGTTTTATAGAGGTTATCTTCCTTCAGCGGGCTGATAAGATTCGGGTCTAGCTGGTCATTCTGTCATTTTGGTGGGTGAAGCTTGTCCTCGCTGAGACTGTATTATGTTTAGGAATTCACTTTCTCTTTTAGTCATGGGATGAATGTCATTATTAACTTCAGTTGTTCCTCAAGTGTCATTTTTTTTGTGTGAACTGCATCAGCATCACCTGAGATGATTGTTAAAATACAGATTCCAGCACACATTTACAGAATAAAAACGCAGGGATTAACAAATTTCCCGGGTGATTCCCATTTAACCTAACATTTAGAACCACGATCCTCTAAGTTATTCTGTACTGCCTCCCATTTCACTAGCTTCTCAGAGAAAGGTCCAGCTCAAAGAACCAGCACCAGTCTGGTTCCCTCCTCTCAGTCCTGAGTCTTTCTTGACTGAGGCAAATCGCCTGTGTTGCTCCACATTTTTTTCCCCTAGTAGCTAGATGTAGAATCTAATGTCTCCAAAGAATACTGAGACGGTTTATTTGATATCTACTTGGCTAAGATACAGGGCCCAGTTTTTGGTTAAACAACAGCCTAGCTGTTGCTCTGAAGATATTCTGTAGCTGTAATTAACATCTACCATCAGCTGACTTTAAGTTAAGGAGATTGCCCTGGATAACATGAATCAGTTGCTTTTAGAGCATAAAACTAATGTTTCCCTGGACGAAGGTATTCAGTTTGAAGACTGTGATGTAGAAATTCTGCCTGAGTTTCCAGCCTGCTGATCTGCCCTACAGATTTCAAAATCCAGACTTGCCAGCTCCCCCAATTGCATAAGGCAATTCCATATATATATACACATGTATATGTGTCTATCTCTCTATATAATATTCCTACCTATCTATATAAGAATAATATAAGATCTATAAATAACATCTCTATCAATGTCAACTATCTATCTATATCTATCTAATCTCCTATTAGTTCTGATTCTTTGAAGAACCCTGACAGGTACAAAAACCTCCAGATGCCCACATAACTCTCATGTTCAGGGGCTAATGTTCTTAGGAACTCCTTTGTAGCTTCCCCTACTCTGTGTTTGTCCAGTCAATAAAGCTAACTTCTGCTTTAGATCTTATATTACCGGTTTCCTCCCCTCAGCTGAATTTATACTGAACAATGAATTCCTGCATTTCTACCATCTAGCTCATTAATGCCTAATTATTGTTTGATTCCTATATTTCCTGACTCTGATCTCCAATTAATGGACTGAGAATACTAAAGCTATATATGTAGGATACAACATTGTTTACATGGCTTTACTTTTGCAACCAGGACAGCTTCCCTAGGACCTAACTCAGTTTAGGATACAAGTTCCATTTCAGATCCTCTCTGCTCCCAGTCCTTTCCCCATCCTTCCCTCTTGTCTTCTGTTCCCCAAGGAGATCATCATGCTTTGAGTCTAAGTATTGCTCTGTCAATATAAATATCCTTAGTGTGATCAAATAATAATTTTTGTTGTTTGTTTCATGCCAGATTTTCGTCTCAAGCTTTAAAAATATAAGTTTAATGAGATGAGAAAATATTTTATCATCCTAGCAATTGGCCTCAGAATTCCTCTCTTGGTGAGAAGGGTTTCGGGTAAAAAGCTCATGTGGAATAAATTGTATTTTGTTGCAAGTTGTGGCAGTTGCCAAGTTCACATACTATAGTTGGAGGCAGCATAGTCTAGTGGTTCGAAGGATAGGCTCTAGAATCAAACTGCATTTGTTCAAATTCCATCTCTACTACTAGCTGTGTAAACTTGGAAAAACTACTAGGCCTTTTGGTTTCCTCATCTGTAAAAAGGATAACAATATTAATAGTTACTTCCTAGGATTGTTGTGAAGAATAAGTGTGGTAATACATATAAAACACTTAGCACTGTGTTTGAAATATATGAAATATTCAATAGATGTTAACTAGTATTTTCATCATCAGAAGAGGGAAAGTTCCTCTGCATGAAGAATGGAGAAAGGGAGAAGAGGCAGGAGTAGCAGGAAGCTGGGGGAAAACCTGGGACTATATTGCAATAGTAGGATGGCAAAAGGGTATTTAAAGGTAGTTCAGACTTAATATTCCATGGGAAATTGTTTGAATTGCTGAGATATAAGCCTGTTTCTCATCCTCCCCTCCCAAGTCAGTAATTAACCATTAAACTCATGAATACTTCATGCCATTAGTGTGTGTGTGTACAGTGGAGTGAGGGTTAAGTTTCATTCCAGGTTCAGGCTCTGCAACATGGCAGCAAGAACCAAGGTGGCTAAAGAAACTTTGAGAACATAAGCCCCTCAGTAATTTGTTGTAATTTTGGGTAGAGTTTTGTATGTTGTAAATCAGATCAGCCAAGTTTGCTCAGGTCACAAACATGGGGATCCCCCAGCTGATATCTGGTTAATTTTTTCTTTTAATATTGTGAAAAATGGAACATGCTCACTGTAGTGCTCCACATTGCTTATTCTTTGAAGTGTGTCATAAATAAACAAAGACTAATACTGTAACAATACTTACTACTACAATGGTCACTAAGAAGTAATTTCGATCTTTACCTGCATTATAGAAGAAAAAAGGGGATCAAATTTATATTACCAAACTATACTCTCTAAAATACACCTTACTCATCTTGTAAAGATTTCTCTGAAGGATCATACTTAGGAACCTCCCAGAACTCTCCCAGATACCCAGGTCTTCTAATCTCCCTGTCCCCTCTCTACTAGTTCTTTGTTATGTAAATAATGTGAACTTTGTGGCTAAGGATTCCCTCCTTCTTCCCTCTCTCACTCTCTCATTCTTATATTTTGCATCACAAAAGAACAGGTCCAGCAAAGAAGGAATTCTAAGCAGGAAGGGAAAGAATCTAAATGGGCAATGACAAAATTATCTTCAGTAGCTATAGGGAGAAAGAGAAGAAAACAGAACACACATTAAAAACCTTTTTTCCTTTCCTCGTTACAATTGTCCCTTGGCATCTGTGGGGATTGGTTCCAGGACCAGCCCTTCCGCCCTAGGATAACAAAATCTGAGGATGCTCAAGTCCCTTATATAAAGTGAAGTATTTGCATGTAACTTATGCACATCCTCCCATATACTTTAAATCACCTCTAGATTACTTATAATACCTAATATAATGTAAATGCTATGTAAATAGCTGTAAATACAATGTAAATTCTATGTAAATAGTTGATGGCATGCAGCAAATTTCAAGTTTTGCTCTTTGGAACTTTCTGAAATATTTTTCCTGAATATTTTCCACTTGCGTTTGGCTGAACCTGAGTTTGTGGAACCTGAAGATGTGGAAGGCTGACTGTATATCCAGAAAATCTAAAGGAAAAAGACTGCCTATAATCCAATCATCTATGTCCCTTAATTTTACTGAGAGGAACTGATCATCATACATTAACACATGTTAATGTTTAGTTTTTAATGTAAGTAATGTATTTTTTCTTCCAGTTTCAATGCGATATAATTGACATACAGCACTGTATAAGTTTAAGGTGTACAGAATAATGATTTGACTCACATACATCATGAAGTGATTATCACAGTAAGTTTAATGAACATTCATTATCTCATGTAGATACAAAATTAAAGAAATAGAAAAAAATTAACATACAGCAGTGTTAATTACATTTATCATGTTGTATATCCTTATATATCCTTAGAATTATCTTATAACTGGAAGTTTGTACATTTTGGCTGCTTTCCTCCAATTCTCTCTTCTCCTACCACCTCCCCTGCCTCTGGTAACCACAAATCTGATCTTTTTCTATGAGTTTGTTTTTGAATTATAATTGACCTAGAACACTATGTTAGTTCCTGTTACATGACATAGTAATCTGATATTTCTATACATTTCCAAATGATCACCACAATTAGTTACAATCTGTCTCCTACTAAGATATTACATAGTTATTGACTATATTCCCCACACTATACATTTCATACTTGTGACTCATTTATTTATTTATTTATTTTTTGCGGTACGCGGGCCTCTCACTGTTGTGGCCTCTCCTGTTGTGGAGCACAGGCTCCGGACGCGCAGGCTCAGCAGCCACGGCTCACGGGCCCAGCCGCTCCACGGCATGTGGGATCTTCCCAGACCGGGGCATGAACCCGTGTCCCCTGCATCGTCAGGTGGACTCTCAACCACTGCGCCACCAGGGAAGCCCGACTCATTTATTTTGTAACTGAAGTTTGTACCTCTTAATCTACCTCA
Organism: Phocoena sinus; assembly: GCF_008692025.1. Lineage (NCBI taxonomy): Eukaryota > Metazoa > Chordata > Mammalia > Artiodactyla > Phocoenidae > Phocoena > Phocoena sinus. The sequence goes on from NC_045768.1 coordinate 72,970,000, forward strand.
GAAATGTGAGTTAATATTGAATGTATATGCTATATTTTACATGTTTACATAATGAAAAACTGGAATCATTGACATGCTGAGAAGGACAGCACAGGAGAAGGCAATTACAGGCTGAGCTCTCTAATAAATATATCATACATGAGCTTATGATAGCTTCATAAAATGATTTAGGGATTATAACCTCTATTCCTAATCTTTGGAAGACTTGAATATGACTGGAATGGTTTATTCCTTGAATGTTTGGAAATCTTCATTAGTGATATCATTTGGGCCTGGAGTGTTCCATGAGGCAAGATTTTTGATTTGGATTCAATTTCTTCAATAGAATAGGACTACTCAGATAATTTTATTTCTGCATGAATTAGTTTTATAAGTTATACTTTCTAGGAAGTCTTCATTTTCATCTAAATTTTCAAATGTTTTAGCATGAACTTGTTCACTGTTTTAGGCACTAAGTTTTGGGGTACTTTGTTTCATACTACTGGATAACAAAACAAAAGACATTTTGCCTTATGTGTTGTAATTCTGCTTTCACTTTTATTCTGCATGCTCTCTAATATGTGCTACACCTATGGGAGAAATATTATGAACTGTCCTAGATCTTTAGTGGGATTCTGGTTTTAAGGGAAAAAGTGAAATGTATCGACTTTCATGGTAAAATAATTGGGAAGTATAAATTAATCAGTTAAGGAGAAACTATATTGATAAATATAATTGCCCTAAATAAAATCTTAGAGGTAGAAAACAAATATGATGTGTTTATGTGGTAATACACCAGTTTTCTGTAACAGCAAAATTTTAAAATTAAATTCTAGGAGATAAAATTAAAAATCTAGGTAAGGGCCATACTTTTAATGCAATATTTTAAAAGTGTGTTACAAAGAACACTAAGTTATGGAATATGAAAGTGTTAAAAGAAAATAAAAGAGTTCCAAATGAGATATGCCTGGAAAAAAACACTAAAATGTGAGTTAATAAATATTTATTAAATCAATGAAACACTGAATATTAAAGTTTAATAGTTTTATTTACTTAAGGACTTAGAATATCCTTTAATATATTTATGCAATTGTAAATATCTGACAGGCATAGTGGATGAAAGACCAGGCAAGGTTGTTTGACCACATAACAACCTCCTCTTGATTGTTTTTTTTTTGTTTTTTTTTTTTGTTTTTTTTTTTTTTTGCGTTACGCGGGCCTCTCACTGCTGTGGCCTTTCCCGTTGCGGAGCACAGGCTCCAGACGCGCAGGCTCAGCGGCCATGACTCACGGCCCCTGCCGCTCCGCGGCATGTGGGATCTTCCCGGACCGGGGCACAAACCCGCGTCCCCTGCATCAGCAGGCGAACTCTCAACCACTGCGCCACCAGGGAAGCCCCTCTTGATTGTTTTAATGAACTACTTGAGTTCTAGAGAACATATTTGTGAAATGCTGCTGTAAATCTGTTAGATTATCATGTAGACTAAAAAACCATTAAATTCTGGTTCCAGTAGTAGCCATGGATCTTGTATTGGAATAACCACAATATATGTAACAATTGTAAACCAAGGATTAAGTTTAAAAAAAAAGAAAAAAAAAAAAAAAGGAAGGCATGGAGTTTAACCATAAGCAGGAAAAGATACTAAAAGTGACTTGATCCTTGAAAGAAGACTGCACTGAGTAATACCCACATTTATTATAGACTTTTCCCTGAGGACCTTTCCTAGTCCTAGCAATGCTTAAGTAAAGAAACACAGAATTATTGGCTTGTGGTATAAAGTATGGCATTTAGGGCCCTCAGAGTAGCTTAAAATTGAAGGGGTAAATGACATAAAAGAGGGCTCCACAGTGTGGGGAGCCCCTAAATCTGTAAAATCTTTGGCTAACCCTGAACTGGGCATGTGTGAGGAAGACTCTGAGGAGTCTAGGAGATATCACGTTGGAAAGCTAAGGGGAGACAGTTTAGAGTTTGAGTACTACCAAGTCAACTTTTATGCTAGAACAAAATCTCAAAACTCTTCAAAGGAAGATAACAAGATTCAGTCTCTACAGTGCGTCAGCCGCAATGTCCAATACATAAAGTAATTTTTTTCTAGTCATGCAAAAAAACAGGAAAATGTGACCTATAGTTCAGAAAAAAAAGCTGAAAATAGAAACCAATCCTGAGATAGCACAAATACTTTAAAGTCTAATCTGTTGATTAGATATTATTGTGTCAATGTTAATTTACTGATATTGATAATTGTACTGCACTCATGTAAAATAAGTATTTAGAGGTAAAGGAGTGTCATTTATGCAACTTACTGTTATACATTTCAGAAAAGAATTATATCTATATTTACAGAGAGAAGGAGAAAAAAAAAGATAAAGCAAATGTAATAAAACGCTAACATTTAGGGAATCTGGTAAAGGATATTGGAGAATTCTTTGTATTACTTTTCTGTCTTTTCTGTTACTCTTAAATTATGTCAATAAGTTCACTCGTCAAAATAAAAAAGTTGATACGGTATTAGAGACGGATATAGCTAAGAACATGATTGAAGTAGATGAATGTACACCAAGGAAAAAAAATAGAGATTATTAAATATTAGTGAGGGTGCCATGAAAGGGCCAATCTTATACACTGCTTGTGGGAGTAGAAGTTGAATAACCCTCTGCAAAATATTTGGTGATGTATATTAAAAGCCTTTGACAATGAACATCCATTTTATTCAGTAATTCTGTTCTGGAATTTTCCTCTAAGGAAATAAGAAAAAATATGGAAACAGCTTTATGTACAAAATATGCCAAATACAGCATTATCTTTAAAGCTAAAAATAATGTAAGGAAACTAAGTATCTTTTAATAATTAGATGGTTATGTATATTATGGTAGAGCCTTATGGTTGTGTATTATATAATAAATATAATGTGAAGATGGTAGCTGACATGTACTGACATGCAGTTACTGTGTATCATGAGCTATAAAGTCCTTTCCATGCCTTACTTCATGTAATTCTCATAACATCCTTTAAATTGACATTCATGCATAGTTTATATTAATATAAGAAACATTTTATGATGTGAAATGTTAAATTCAGGATTCACAGTTTTACACATTGTAATTGGAACCAATTTTAAAAGAATCTATGGAATAATGACCAGAAGGAAGATTACCAAAAGGGTAATAAGGACTGTCGCTAGATGTTGGGATACTGGATGTACGTTTTTCCTTTTATTTTTCTCTACTTTACAAAATTTAGGTAATAGTTATATGTTAATTTTATAATAAAATATGGTAAAATTTAAAACAAAAAGTTATAGTAAAAATTATTTTACTAGAACTCCATATATAGCTATCATTTAAAAACCATAAAGTTGAAAATATTATTGAAAGTATCAGCAGGTTAATTAAGAAATGTGTACATGGTGTTTTTTTGTTTCTTTTTTTAAAAAAGATCTTTACTGGAGAATAATTGCTTCACAATATTGTGTTAGTTTCTGTTGTACATATATCCCCATATCCCCTCCCTCTTGAGCCTCCCTCCCACCTTCCCTATCCCACCCCTCTATGTTGTCGCAAAGCACCGAGCTGATCTCCCTGTGCTATCTGGCTGCTTCCCACTATCTATTTTACATTTGGTAATATATATATGTTGATGCTACTCTCACTTCGCCCCAGCTTCACGCTCCCACTCCTGCATCCTCAAGTCCATTCTCTATGTCTTTATTCCTGCCCTGCCACTAGGTTCATCTATTTTACATTTGGTAGTGTATATATGTCAATGTTACTCTCTTACTTCGTCCCAGCTTACCCGTCCCCCTCCCCGTGTCCTCAAGTCCATTCTCTGTATGTCTGTGTCTTTATTCCTGTCCTGCCCTTAGGTTCATCAGAACCATTTTTTTTAGATTCCATATGTATGTGTTACCATACGGTATTTACTTTTCTCTTTCTGACTTACTTCACTCTGTATGACAGACTCTAGGTCCATCCACCTCACTACAAATAACTCAATTTTGTTTCTTTTTATGGCTGAGTAATATTCCATTGGATATATGTGCCACATCTTCTTTATCCATTTATCTGTTGATGGACACTTAGGTTGCTTCCATGTCCTGGCTATTGTAAATAGGGCTATAATGAACATTGTGGTACATGTCTTTTTTTGAATTATGGTTTTCTCAGGGTATATGCCCAGTAGTGGGATTGCTGGGTCATATGGTAGTTCTATTTGTAGTTTTTTAAGGAACCTTCATACTGTTCTCCATAGTGGTTGTAACAATTTACATTCCCACCAGCAGTGCAGGAGGGTTCCCTTTTCACCACACCCTCTCCAGCACTTATTGTTTCTAGATTATTCGATAATGGCCATTCTGACCAGTGTGAGCTGATACTTCATTGTAGATCTGACTTGCATTTCTCTAATAATTAGTGATGTTGAGCAACTTTTCATGTGTCTCACGGCCATCTTTATGTCTTCTTTGCTGAAATGTCTACTTTGGTCTTCTGCCCATTTTCCAATTGGATTTTTTTTTTTTTGGTATTGAGCTCCATGAGCTGTTTGTATATTTTGCAGATTAACCCTTTGTCTGATGTTTCATTTGCAAACATTTTCTCCCATTCCGAGAGTTGTCTTTTCATCTTGTTTATGGTTTCCTTTGCTGTGCAAAAGCTTTTAAGTTTCATTAGGTCCCATTTATTTTTATTTTTATTTTAATTTCTCTAGGAGGTGGGTCAAAAAAGATCTTGCTGTGGTTTATGTCATAGAGTGTTTTTCCTATGTTTTCCTCTAAGAGTTTTATGGTGTCTGGTCTTACATTTAGATCTTTAATCTATTTGAAGTTTATTTTTGTGTATGGTGTTAGGTATTGTTCTAATTTCATTCTTTTACACGTAGCTGTCCAGTTTTCCCAGCACCACTTATTAAAGAGGCTGTCTTTTCTCCATTGGACGTTCTTGCTTCTTTTGCTGTAAATTAGGTGACCATATGTGTGTAGTTCTACCTCTGGGCTTTCTATCCTGTACCATTGATCTGTATTTCTGTTTTTGTGCCAGTACCATACTGTCTTGATTACTGTAGCTTTGTAGTATAGCTTGAAGTCAGGGAGCCTGATTCCTCCAGCTCCATTATTCTTTCTTAACATTGCTTTGGCTATTAGGGGTCTTTTGTGTTTCCATACGAATTATAAAATTTTTTGTTTTAATTCTGTGAAGAATGCCATTGGTAGTTTGATAAGGATTGCATGGAATCTGTAGATTGCTTTGGGTAGTATAGTCATTTTCACAACATTGATTCTTCCAATCCAAGAACGTGGTATATTTCTCCATCTGTTTATGTCATCTTTGATTTCTTTTAGCAGTGTTTTATAGTTTTCTGAGTAAAAGTCTTTCACCTCCTTAGGTAGGTTTATTCCTAGGTATTTTGTTCTTTTTGTTGGAATGGTAAATGGGATTGTTTCCTTAATTTCTCTTTCTGATCTTTTGTTGTTGGTGTATAGGAATGCAAGAGATTTCTGTACATTGATTTTGTATCCTGCAACCTTACCAAATTCATTGATTAGCTCTAGTAGTTTTCTGGTGGCATCTTTAGGATTTTCTATGTATAGTATCATGTCATCTGCAAACAGTGACAGTTTTACTTCTTCTTTTCCAATTTGTATTCCTTTTATTTCTTTTTCTTCTCTGATTGCTGTGGCTAGGATTTCCAAACTATGTTGAGTAAGAGTGGTGAGAGTAGACATCCTTGTCTTCTTCCTGATCTTAGTGGAAATGCTTTCAGTTTTTAACCACTGAGTATGATGTTTGCTGTGGGTTTGTCATATATGGCCTTTATTATGTTGAGGTAGGTTCCCTCTCTGCCCATTTTTCTGGAGAGTTTTCATCAAAAAAGGGTGTTGAGGGCTTCCCTGGTGGCACAGTGGTTGAGAGTCCGCCTGCTGATGCAGGGGACATGGGTTTGTGCCCCGGTCCGGGAAGATCCCACATGCCGTGGAGTGGCTGGGCCCGTGAGCCATGGCCGTTGAGCCTGTGCATCCAGAGCCTGTGCTCCGTGACGGGAGAGGCCACAACAGTGAGAGGCCCACGTACCGCAAAAATAAATAAATAAATAAATAAAAGTTGGACAAAATACATAATCAACTGCTGCCAAGAAATGGAAAACTTACCATGAATATTCATGAGATTGTACTGGATGCATTTTAATGATTTAATTTTTAAATCATCCATATCTGCTTCAAGTAATTGTCTTCAAATAAAGCTTTAATATAACTGATCTTGCTTGTAAGGAACCTATGAGACTTAAGAAAAATTCCTGTCTTGTGTGAAACAAATGACTATTCAATATTTCAAAGATTAAGTAATTTGTTTCAGAAATGGGAGAGAGAAAATCTCTACTGAAGGTGTAGAAGTCTATATACAAGGATATAAACTCAGAAGAGGATGGATGTTGGCATAATTTGAAGAGATTTATTTATCAGTATTTGTCTTATAAAATAGTTAAAACGTTATAAATTTATGAAAATATTTGCATCACCTTCAATTTATTATTTTTGATTTTGCTCTATACTTAGATTTTAGTAAAAAAAATTTTTTTCCCTTGAAGATGTTAGAACGCAAGCTTAGGTATCATCTCTAAAAACAGGCCGTCAAGGATTTCACATTTAAGAGGAAAAAAAGTGATATTTTCCTATGTTTAGTGTATGACTAACATTTTTTAAAACAAGAAGCAAAACATTCACTGTGTTTTCCTCTTCCTAACAACACAGAACTTCAAGTTCATGTGGGAAATCCAAGCATATTATAACAGAAAAGACATCTTAAAACTATCCATTCCAATATCTTCATTTTACGGAAGAAAAATTGAGATACTAAAAGATTAAAACTTTTCAGTTTATACCCCTTTGACTACAGAAGGATGTCTCCAGGAGCAGTTAAGCCTTCATCATCTGAGATACGTTAACAGCATCATATATATTCCCCACTACCTCTGTCCTAAGAGAAAAGAGTGAGTGTATCCCGCCCTGGAAAAGGGGAGATTAGGCTGATGGATATAGTACACGTACATCCTAGTATTCACAAGACACTTCTGTTTATGCTTGTTGTCTTGGTACAATTATTAATAGCTCCCTCTTTTACATCAGAATTGTCCATCTAAGTTTGGGTACCCGAGGATATTGAGTGTTTAATTTGGTTCAACCATGCTGATGGGATAAGGTGGAGTGGATATTCCTTTTTGCTTACATTTTTCCAGCTAATCCAAGAGATTTTTGGAGAGAAAATGAATGAATGGCTTTGCCAGAATTGCATAAAGTTAGAGTCCCTACATTTTATCACATTAATTTTGCTTCAATTGGACAATTGTGTACTCTGTGCTTGACAGACTTGGGTTAATCTTACTATAAGACAGCATTTACCTCATTCTTGCTCAAGGACACTAACAGTTAGACACTCACTTGTGAGACTATTAACATATTATAGTCATCTTCTTCTGTCTTCCAATTTCCTATCTAGTGAGGATTTGAGGAAAAAGGAAGTGAAAAAAATGAAGTGATGGCCTTCTATTAGGAAGCAATAATTATGTTTAAATTGTTACTATTTAAAATGAAGGCACAGATATATTGGCACATGCAAATTATGTGCAAATATATTTGGTCTTATTTCATATAACTATAATATGAATACAAATGTTCTTTTAAGGACAATTATATAGTCCTAACTTCCATAACAGCTAACCAAAATCTGAATTTGTAAGGAGAAACTTATTATTATAAACAAGCTTCCATTGTTGGAATTTTGTTAATACTTTCACTGAATAAATACCATTTTATGTAGCTGGTATGTCAAATTTTTTTTTTTTTTTTTGCGTTACGCGGGCCTCTCAATGTTGTGGCCTCTTCCGTTGCGGAGCACAGGCTCCGGACGCGCAGGCTCAGCGGCCATGGCTCACGGGCCTAGCCGCTCCGCGGCATGTGGGATCCTCCCGGACCGGGGCACGAACCCGTGTCCCCTGCATCGGCAGGCGGACTCTCAACCACTGCGCCACCAGGGAAGCCCATATGTCAAATTTTTATGTTTTGAACATGCGCTCTTATGTAATTTTCAGTGTTAAGTTGATGTTTCCAGGTGATCATCATGATGAGTCATAGTTTGAGTAGACTTAACTTTATACTTTCATTTCAGCAAACAAGCAGCTATAAATTCACAATTATGTGACTAGATTGCCCCCATGCTATTGAAGTGCAAAGAGAACACTGAAGAAAAACTTTCTCTAATTTATACATCATGGTTTTATACATATCTAATATATACCAAAACCCACCGAGGCTGGATGCATAACAAATAATTCTTCTGACTTACACAGTGCTAAAATACACATGAATCCTCACCGGCTCTCCTACTTCAATCCACTCATATTGAAGGGGTTGTGTTAAATGCCTACTGTTTCCTAAATGAGATAGCTGTATTATAGAAAATTGAAATGGTTTGTTGTTCATTTCTCAATTACAAATAAAGACTTGAGGCCACAACTGAAGTGAATTAATGCTATTATTTCTGTGGAGAATGTATTATGTCTTATTATAACTGAGTGAAGGGAGTGAGGGGAGTGGGAAGCAATGCCTTTCATAGTATCATAAAAGTAAAACATTACAATATATAAAAAAGGAATAGACTGAAGGGCAAAAAAAAAAAAGTAGAAGAAGAAGATCCATTTCCTTACACTATTTACTAAAGCTGACAACTTGCAATGGGCATTGGCATCAGTATGTGCAATTACTTCTTTACTTCCACTGAACAGTGAAACTGTTCTCCCCCTAGGAAGGCTTAGAGCAAGGTGTTTCGGGGGAGAGGGTAGGGAAAAAGACAAAAGAGCTTATCCTGAAGCTATTAGCTATAATGAACAGGTATGAAGAATCAGACACTGCTACATAACATAAATTACAATCTAAATGAGATACTCGTATTTACATAAGCAGTTCCTCAGGTGCTCTAAGCTAAGTTCATGGGAAGAAAGTCTTCCAAATGCCATTCATACCACCAGGGATAATTGCAGGACTAGAAGCATCCATGCCATTGTTGGGGAACCATGGAATGGGGTTTTAATTTTCAGTTTGACTTACAGGCTGTTGCCATATCATAGAGACTATAGTTGCAGTTTTACAGCATGGTTTTTCTTAGCTTATTTTAGAATCACAGAAAGAGTAAGCTTGCAAATCTTTTAATAAGGCAATTACATTCAGACAAAGATTAGATCTCAGTAGCACAATAGATTTTTGCTATATTATTCAGTATCTTTTTGATATTCCACTGTCACTAGACAAAGCTGTGAATAGTAATGTGACAAGTCTATTCAGAAGACAACAATGAGGGTTTCCTTAATTGTGTTCACTTGTATGCCACACAAACCCTCACTTAATTTCTTTTCCTGTTTTGAAAAAGCAGAAAGAAAATATCATTTAGAGTCATAAAAAACACTGTTGAATCTATCTTTGAAATCGACATTTTGTGTTTGTAAAATGAAAATGTTGAGATAGTCAATCATTTAATTTTTTATTTGATAAAAATATCTTCTGATTCAAAATGTCAGTCTTAATATAGGAATGAATTACTTGGTGTGAAAAAGAACAAAAATCCATAAGAATCTAAAGAATTGCTTAAAATATGCGCTTTTGGTGATGGGATATGGATTTGGAATATCCACATGTGGGTTCCTAGTGGTTGCTAATGGAAAGAAACTTAAGGGAAATATTTGTTTTATGTATTTTCTTCAAGGCTTAACCTTCTCCCCACAACTTAAAATCCTTTGAAAAAATTACAATGGAAACATAAGATATATGGTCATTTTTGGAAAATCCAACTTTACATTAATAGTTCATTTAGGAGAAGAAAATCTTGTTCATATGATCTATGATTTTGTTAATTTTATAAATTAATATTCATAAGTTAATTTTTAAAAGTTGAGCATAATGGCACATCTTCATTGTCCTGGATTGAGATTGTGTACCCAAAACTTCATTGAATTTATGTAACATTGTTTGGAACTAATGAGTGTATAGGAGGAATTATCCTCAAAGTTCAACTCAAGCAGGACAAATGGAGACTGCGATCTAGTGGAGAAAGTGACGGGTTCTAATTTGAATTCTACAAGTAATGTTTTTACATCTTGGTTTCACTTAATCTTTTTGTATCTGTTTCCTCAGGAGTAAAACAGAGGAAATGGCTGATGTGGGGATAGAATGGAAAATGGATGAGAAAAATTCTGTAATTGTAAAAGCACTATAGAAACGCTACATAATATTAAGAAAGATATAGAAGATCCAAGAAGTTTCCATAATCGTAAATTTAAGAGTTTTACATACTGAATCATGGAAAAAAGTAAGAATGTCGTTAAGACTGTATACCACTTGTTACCTTCAAAGAGGTTTCCAGGTAGAAATCAACAAATAACTCTTACACATCTTAAAAAACAATTGGTAAATGATATGATGAAATAGAACCTTATTAATTTACCAAAATATTCTGAGCAACATTTACCATGTTTATATACATAAAAAAACCAATTGAAAAAAACCCCAATATTATTATTGGAAGTGATTGATAGAGCTATAGCTTTCTGCTTACTGAAAAGCACTGTGAAGCATTCTGGTGTTTTTGCATAAAAATTAAAGAGAATACTTAGAGCAAATGTAATAAATAAGAAATGAATAAACTTTTCCTAGTTAATCAAGATGGTTTCATGAGCACTAGTTGTAACCATTAGACAAAGTGGGAGCTATTATACTTTGATATTCCTACAGAAATCTTTACTTCTATGCCCTTACCAACAGCTTATCATTGAAATGGACTTGGCCAATAGAAGTCAGACCATAGTACTCTATTTGTATCTGATGCCTTCAAGAATTATAAAGAATATAATGACAATACTTCATGATTGTTAATATATGAGCAAATTAATATTCATAATCCTGCTACAAAGTCCAAAAAGTTATTGTTGGACTCTTTCTAAGTCACTTTTCTCGGGCAGTAATGCAATTCAATTAATCAAAGCCAGTCCCTCACAAGACATAAATTTATCTTGTTGGTGTCTGTAACCCAGATTTGTCATGAACATTAAAATCCCACACAAGATGATTGATATTTACTGTAGAAAATCTTAAATGTAATTTTTCAGCACTGCATTCTACCTCTACAGATTCTAATGAATGAATAAATTATTTATTGACTTTAGCTCAAATGGCAAGGCTATGTGACCCAGGGAATAACCAAATGTTGGCAGAACAAAAGTGAAAAATCAATAGTAATTGATTATTTAAACTCAGAATTTCAGGGTACTCAGGCAGGATTTATTCTAAGCCAAGCCCCAGTAGGAGCACTCTTTGAATCTATCTGATTTGTAAACTGTCTCCAATACTTCATCCCCCCCAGTTAATCTGCAATCAGAATTGCTATTTTATATGAAGGCATCTGACTTGCTGATGAATCTTACATAGTTCTTCTGATTTGTTTATTTTTGTTCATGTGTAGATTAGTGTCCAGCTATATCACACTATTTTTGTCATTTTGAATTCTGAACCACTTGTTCAGATATTTCTCCTTTATGTTATTTTATTTCAGGAACTGCTAGAAAGCCTTCAGGACTCCAGTACTCCTGTGGTGTTGTCAAATTGAATGGTAGGGGAGAGGAGTTACCTGTCTGATCTCAGCCAAACCAGGCTGGGACATCATTCAATTGAAAGCCAAGAGGGACTCAATTGGAAAGTACCACACCATGCTTTTTATATATTGCACCTGCCTCTTGGGGGTCATGCTAAAGTGGCAGCACTTTCAGAAAGAGAAAAACTGGCAGATGTTGGAGGTGATTAAAGGGATGATTAAAAATGGGCACACTCTCTCCATGAAAGTGTGCCTGTGTTTATTCTACTACATTTAGAACTTGGCAGGTCTTGGAGATCTGGCTAGATTGTGAAAACTCTGGCAGGACCACTGTTACTTAGAGAGTTTCTTTTCCCAAGATATTGGGATCAAATGCTAGGCTATTCAATTTGCCAATGAAATACATAATATTATAAATTTAATTTTGTATGAACTGAGCAGAATACACTGAAATTATTTTCACAGAATGGTTGGTGACTATCACAAACACTAATTCTTAAAAATAGAGATGTTGAGTTCTGTGATACAATTAAGCAATGTGTTTATGAATATTTGGGTTTCTCAGGGACATTTAATTTTGTGAATAAAAGAATTTGAAATTGAAAATGTCCAAATAAAATATCTGGGATTCTTGTAATCACGATCACACCATTTTTCTAGAGAAATCTGCCATTAATATTATATTGAGTCACTTTTTTTACTATAACAACAAAAGCCATCATTTTTATCTCTTTATTTAATATAGCCATTATAGAACTTTTCAACCCATTTCTCCATAAGACATTCTGTTAAGGCAAGTGATAACCAAGCTGTATGTTCCTTCCAAGAATATCTTAAAGGAAATAGCTTTCAACAGTTTACAAGACTGATTCATCAATAATAGTAGCAGGTTTTCAATTATTGTGAGTATAGGGATACTTAAAGTGTTATCAAACTCTTTATGTGAACTTGTGAATTGCTAATAAGTAAATTAGAAGCTGATTATTCACTTTACAAATACTCACTGAGGCAAGAACAATATATATTTCTGCCATATGGGTAATATTATTATATTATAATAAAGGTGATATTATTATAGAGTGGGAAGGGATCTTAGAATTCAAACTTCCTCCCAAATTTTGAGTCCTTTATGGAACATCCTTGATGAATGGTCAGTTAATCTCTTTGCAGTCACATTTTCTGTCATCTCCAACTATGAAACCCATTGAATTCTCTTTGTTGCCTATACATTTCTATGCCTCTGACCATGCTGTTTCTCCTGTCTGGACTTCTTTCCTCCCCTACGACTTCCAAAATATTATTTGCGTTGCAATTTGAAATGTTACCTTCTTTGTGAAGGACCTTCCCAACTCTGCCAAAGCAAGTAAAAACATCTTTTGCTCTCTACTGTTACTATGGTTGGCATTTATCACATGGTATTGTATTGATATTATCACACACACACACAAACACACACACAATTTGTTACTCTCACTGTACAATTCTTGTGGCCAGAAGTGGTAAAATTCATCTCTATATGTTTAGAACCTAGCATATAGTACCCTCCCAATAAATGTTTTCTGAATGACTATATGGACAAATGGATTTAATTGGATCAGAAAAAGCAGCTGTAAAGTTACACAAGAGTTGAAAATTAAAAATCTGAGCTCATAAGACAAAATATAAGTACTGACACAGTTGAGCTATTGCTGAAACAACTAGAATTCTCTAATTTTTGTTAATTTTTTAAAGAGTGATATTGATCAGTGGTAGCCCCAATTCACTGAATGAGGTCAACCTAGAGACAAATATAATGAAGGGAGAGTTTTCACTTTGCCTAGGGAGGAAGCATCAAAAAGGACAGGAAACAAATATTTAACTGCCCGTGTCCTGCAGCATGCTGTTGAAATTCATGTCTTTTTTCATGTTTCAGCCTATCAGCAAATGATAAAATGTTTAAAATAACAAAACTTAAATTTGGTCAAGCATCCATTGTTTGCCATTATTGTCCCATCTTGATAATAGGCACGAGACTTTGATAAAGTTAATAAATTATTATTCTCCTCAGTATAACTGTAAGTGGGACTAAGATGAATATATCTGCTAAATTTCTTTCATTGTGAAGCTATGAAAGAAAGATTTTGTAGCTGTCATTTTAAAACAAACCTAAGTATGACTTGGGATGATGTACATATTCAGGGAGTGAATATTAGAAAATAAAAATTATTAATCTGAGCTATATTTACACCTCTGTTGCTCTTTATACCGAAGATTGGAGGGGTTTTCCTTAGAGTTATTACAGCCATTATAGCTTTGCATGCATTTTTAACTTTGAGCGTTAGGTTTTTAAGTAATGTTCTAACGTGGTTAATACTTTCACAGGATGCAGCTTCTCAATGTTTCAAAATATGGCATTACTCATTCAAAATTTTCAAACAGGATAGTGATAAATCTGCTGCTATTTATTTTCTCTTTTAGACAACATCAGTTTACACATCAAGCTCTGTTCTGAGATATCTAAGTATACATAGATAATAATAAATAAATTCTTCCAGGTATATTAGAAAGAAATGATTATGTAATGAATCTCTGGGTTATGACTGAAAGGGAAAAGTATCAATAACTAAGAGAAAGCATCTTTAGAATTTTTAAAGAAATCTTTATCTTAAAAGATGTGAACGAGACTGTCTTCATCATTAAACTGTAAATTTTCAAAAATATTTATGGATATAATAATTCAATGTTGCAATTTTGAATTCCAAGAAATGAAAGAGTAACTAACAAAATAATGAAAGCAAATTTCAATAAAATGTAAATCAACAAATAGGAAGTCATAGGAGATAGGTAAAAAGAGTTTCAGGGAACATCTAGAAAGTTACACACATATACAAATATATGAAGTTGAGTAGGAGACATTGGAGGCGTAGTGCTAATTGAATAAAAATTTAAAAACCCTGAAAAACTGGACATGTCTAAGAATTATACCAAAGTAGCATGACTTAATGGGTTTAGGATCAGAAAGTTAAAACGAGAATGTAGCTGCAACTAGTAACAGACAAGATGTCAAGGTATGAGGTGATTAACCTCCAGAGATATCTTCCAACCCAACCAATAGTTTTCATTTAATACTACAAAATTTCTTGTTTATTTACTGAATGTCTATGTAACAGTAGTCCCCATTATCATCGGGGGTTACATTCCAAGACCCCCAGTGGATGTCTAAAGCTGTGGACAGTACCAAACCCTGTATATACTTTGTTTTCTCCTATACATACATACCTATGATAAAGTTTAACGTATAAACTAAGCACAGTAAGAGATTAATAACAATAACTAATAAAGAAATAGAACAATTATAATGATATACTGTAATAAAAGTTATGTGAATGTGGTCTCTCTCTCAAAATATCTTATGGTACAAATTTAATGCCTTTTCTATTTATTATGCACTGTGGCACGTTTTGCAGTTTGAGGTGTGACAGCAAAACTATCATGAATTTCTTTTTCCTCCTTCACAATTCATGGATAGATGATCTGTTCTTACCATAGATGTTAGCAACCTCGACATAATTTTTTTCTTTCCTTATTAAGTGGAGAACTTTTACCTTTTCACTTAAAGGAAGTACTTTAAGGCTTCTCTTTGGCATATCTGAATTGTCAGCAACACTACTCTTGCACTTTGGGACATTGTTAAGTAAAATAAGGGTTACCTGAATACAAACACTGATACCACAACAATTGATCTGATAATGAGGAGAGCTACTAAGTGATTTGCTGGACAAAGGGATGATTCACATCCTGGGTGGAATGGAGCAGGATGGTGTAATATTTTACCATGCTACTCAGAATGGCACAAAATTTAAAGCTTATGAATTGTTTATTTCTGGCATTTTCCATTTAATATTTTTGGACCATGGTGTACTGCAGGTAACTGAAACTGTGGAAAGCGAAACAGCAAATGAGGGGGGACAATTGTATTATGAATTCATCTGACACAGTTCCCTGAAACTCAAGAGTTCTTTTAACTCTTCAAAGTAAAGTCAACAAATTTCTCCTTAAAAATAAAATAGACTGTAGAGGAGTTCTTTTTTAGAAGCAGGAGAGTTCTAGTACTTATATTGCTTATTTTCATAGCTACTTTAGTGCTGTGTCTACTGTCCTCTTTTAAAAGAATGTGTGCAGTGAGAAAGATTTTCCACTAGAGTTTTTGCTACAATGAAAAAATTATAACAAAGTTATGCCTTACATGTCTGTATTCATCAATCCAATAATTATTTATTAAGAATCTATTTCTGTCAGGCACTGTTCCAGGCATTGGGGATATAGCAGGAGCTTAAACAGTTACTTTTCTCTTATTGCTTCTAATGGTGTCCTTGTGTGGGAAGACAGACAATAAATAATCAGATAAAGGTACAATGTATCAGAGTGTGAAAAGTGCTTTGAAGAAAAAGCATCATAACATAGGGGGTGCTAGCTTAAATAGGATGGTCAGGAAAAAGCTCTTTGATGTAGTAAAATTTAAGCAAAGACCTGCAAGACATGAAGGAACAAACCATGTGGCTATGTTGGGGAAAGAGGAGAGATATAACCTTTCAATTTATAAAATGCATTACAAAGTGGATTATTTTATTTGAGTTTCACAACAACCATAGAAAGATAAATATATATTACTATCATTCTTAATACTGTGGAAACTAAAGCTGAGAAAGGCCAAGTGAGTTGAAGTTACCTGCTCGGAAAACGGCAGGAAAGGTTTTACACTGAGTCCAAGGCAAATGTTGTTAGTTCAGTAACAAATGTTATTGCCACTTATGAGGCAACTGACCTTGCAAAAGTTACTTATCTCTTAGACTCAGTTACCTAATTATTAAAATGGCATGAGTTCTGATATCATAGAGTTGTGAGAACTATAAAATAATTTGTATTAAGTCATTACACGATGTTTACTATATGCACCTAACAATCCTTGACTCTAGATCAGGGGTCAGCAGACTATGGCCCTCGGACCCAACCCTACCTGTTGTCTACTTTTGTAAGGCATGTGAGTTAAGAATGGTTTTCATGTTTTAAGTGTTTGAAAAACCAAAAGAACATTATATGAAATTCAAATTTTATTGCTCATATATAAAGTTTTATTGGAACACAGCCACCTGCATTTATATTTTGTCTATGGCTGTTTCATCCTTCAACAGCAGAGTTGAGGAGACCATATGGCTGCAAAAGAGACAGAGACCATATGGCCGCAGAGCTGAAAATTTACTGTCTGGCCTTTCACAGAAAAACTTTTCTGACCCCTGTTCTGAATATAAGTGCTCTGCTTTGTGGCCCAGGCTACATTTCACTTCTTTGATTCTGAGAGTAACTACCTATCACACCTGATTGTTAGGGCTATAGACTAGGAGTGATTCCAGAGTCTTCTTTTTTCCTAACCCTCCTACTTCCAATATATTAACAAGCCTTGACAGGTCCATAGCCAGATAATGTCATGAATCCAGTCACTTCCCTCTTCAACTACTACCACTAGAGAGACAATATAAAACCAGCCAATGGCTAGACAAAATAATAGAACTTTGACCCATAACCTGAAGCAACCTGCCCAAGAAACTACCCCCTTATCTACAATAAACAGCCCTGTAAGCCAGCCTGCTGCAAGTCAGACTTTCAGGAAGCCAGAATTCTATCTCTAGAAACAATCCAAGAAAATAAAAAATTACTTCTGTGACAATCAGCCCCAAATGGCTAAGACTTCATTAACAACTGACACCTTCCCTAATTTTTCTTCCTGCTTTTAATTTAAGACTAACCAGAGAAAGTCAAATATGCACCAATCACACAGGATAACTTGCTTCTCATTAACCCACCTACAGCTTCCCCAGGGCAACAGCCTCCACTCAAGGCATTCCCGAAGGCTTCCCTGTTTCCTGATACAAAGCTTTTCCCATTGCTCTGCCTGCCGTTGAATCTGCCAAAATGAAAGTGATGGTGGCAAGCTCCCTTGCTATGGCAAGCTCTGAATAAATAGGCTTTGCTTTTCTCAGTTGGTTATTTTCATTTATTTCCACAGTTCATAGAGCAACCTCTATCAACTCTTGCCTCCACAGTATAGAAGTCACTAAATGGGGCTTTTCTGCCCTTGGTCCTTCAGATTTTCTTCTTGCCAGCAGTGAAGTGGTCCTTATACTTTGCATCCAGCAGTGAAATGGTCCTTTTGGAATGTTACATCTGATTATATCAAGCCTGAATTCAAAACCCTGCCATTGTATTTATAATAAAAACCAAATACATACCTACACCTAAATGCCCTATAGGGTGTATTTCCTGTCTACTTTAAAAAATTTTATCTTTTGACTATCAACATCTTATTCTCCTTGTTTTAGTTATACTGTCTTAGCTTTTTTCCTTTAACTCAACAAGCTCTGTTGCGCCTTAGGTCCTTTGCATTTTTCTCCCAGATCTTGTAAGATGAAGTCCTTGCATTTTGAACTCTGCAGGAGGCCTTCTCAGACCACCCAACCTAAAGTAGTTCCTCCTGTCCCAATCCCAACCCTTAAGCTTTCTATTGTTATGTTTTTTTCTCAAAGCACTCATCAACATTTGAGAGAATCTTGTTTATTTTTCACCTACTTATTATCAGTTTCTTTCCCACGTGACTACTCTACTAAAGTAGAAGCTCCATTTGATATCTTGTCAGTTATAGTTGCAGCATAAAGATGATACTTTTTTTCTCTACCTACTTCTCTTTGATCTTATCTCTCAATTTCTAATGCTCTCTGAGTAGGGAAGAGTTGGCGTTGATAGGCTCTGCTCAAAATCCCAGCAACGTGTGTAGATTTTTTTTCATCTTTGATGGGACTATATATTTTATTTGACCTTCTTTCTCTTTTCATCTTACCCTGTTTGTACGTATTGGCTCCCTTATTTTTTAATAACTCAAATATATATGATTTAATTATTACTAGTGGGATGAATATATTTAATATTTTATTATTACAGACAATAAATATTTTGTTCTTTTGTTCATTTGTACTAGTATTTTTGTAGAATAGTATTAAATGTGAATGTTGTCTCAAAGAGTATGCCTATTTTAAATTTGCTACATACTGCTGAATTGCCTTCTAAAATTTCTATAAATTTGTATACCTCTTAATAACTCGTGTTCCCCCATATCTTAACAACATTGTATATTGCCAAATTTTTCATTTGGATCAATCTGTTATGTAACACACGATATTATATTACCAGTTTCAATTTTTTCATTCAATATATGAGACTGAACATATTTACTTATATGTGTTGGTCATTTGTATTGCTTTTTCTGTAAATTTCTAGTTCATATCATTGCTCTTTAAAAAAAAATTGAATTGTCTTTCTCTTATTGATTTTTATGCACTCTTTAAAAAATTCTTATGTCGGGCTTCCCTGGTGGCACAGTGGTTGAGAGTCTGCCTGCTGATGCAGGGGACACGGGTTCGTGCCCCGGTCCGGGAAGATCCCACATGCAACGGAGCGGCTGGGCCCGTGAGCCATGGCTGCTGAGCCTGCGCGTCCGGAGCCTGTGCTCCGCAACGGGAGAGGCCATAACAGTGAGAGGCCCGAGTACCGCAAAAAAAAAAAAAAAATTCTGATGTTATTAATTTTTCTCCTATAAATGTTGTAAATATTTTTCATTGTCACTTATCTTTTCTTTGCTTCTGATACCTTGTAGCTAAATCTATCAATTTTTTCTTAGACTTTGTGACTTGTCAATATAGAACTTCTTCAAAAATTATAAAAATATTTCCCTAGTTTCTTCTAGTAGTTTTATAGATTTTAATGTTCAGATCATTCATCCATCTATAACTTTATTTAACTGTAAGTGATCTAAATCAAAATTTCCCTTAGTAGATAGCTGTCTCAACATTATTTACTGAGATGTCAATTTTCTACCACTGATTTGAAATGTTAATTTTATCTAATACTAAATATCCATATATATGCATGGTTATTTCTTGATTTTTATGGTTCGTCTTTGAAGCAAAACTGAAGGATAGGGTACATACATAAAGTACACAGATTGTAAATAAAAAGCTTGATGACTTTTACAAAGCAGACATATCACATAACCATCAGTTAGGTTAAGAAATAAAATGATCACTCTTTCAGAAATCTCTTTTCTAGGTAGTCAATCATATCTCCAAGTATTGACAACCTTATCTTTTAAAAATATTATCTTTCTTTTGCTGCTACTGGATTAAGAAGGTGTCCAGAAATGTTAAAAGCAAGGACCTCCTTGTCTTATTCCTGCTTTCAATAGGGACTGCCTTTGATCTTTATTAAATATGAAGCTTGCTTCAGGTTCTTGATAGATTCTCCCCAATAAAATAACAGAATTTTTTTTTCTATTCAAGTTTATGAAGATTTGAAAAGTCATGCATTGTAATTGAATTTTTGTGAGGCAACAAGCAGAATTGTGCAAAGGAGACCTTGTTGTTCAGGTGGGCTTGCTTGGACATCAGGCTAGCTGGGGCAAGAATGCCTCCCCTACTTCAGGAGAGAACTCAGCTTTCATCCCCTCACCACTGTCCCTTTGCAAGAGGGACTGCAGCATTCTACTGCCCCAAGGTCTCCAGTAAGACAGATGGCTGACCTTCCCAGGTAATTCCTATTAACTGCTTTCACCTCAGATCCAGAGAGCCTGATGCTAAGCAGCCTGTGTGTTCTCCCTACCCCAAACCTTGACTTTCATGCCTGAATTATAAGGAAGAACAACGAGGATATGGAGGTGGGTGCAGGGGTGGGGGTTAACATGCCTGCACTAAAATAGCCTACATATACTCTCGTCTAGCTGTGCCCTGGGGTGGTTGGCCTCCCTGTGACATGTTGGAAGGATTATGCCATCTCTCCCTTTGCTAACTACTGGCATACCTGTTTCCCCTTTCCTCCCAAATGTGTATTCCTTAGCCTATACGGAGTGACATTGTGGAAATCATCCTGAACATTGTGGGTATAGATGATGCCTCAGATTGCATCCACCAGCTGGGGAAATTACATAAAATGTTTTGTTACTTCAAGACAGTCATATTTTTTATAAGCCAGTCTGTTATTGATTTGAATTACATGAATAGACATTTTAATGAAGTACTTTTCTTTTTTGTAATAAACCCTAACATGATACAATCCTGGGCCTGATTGCCAATATTTATTTATCATTATTAAAATCTCTGTTCACGAGTAAGAGGAATCTATTCTAGTCTATTTAAATAGAAATCTATTGTTTCTTTGTAAACAATAATTTTGATACAATGTTTGATAGATTTTCATCTTTATTCCTATTCTCTGAATAAGTTTAAATAATGTAGGAGTTATCTGTTCTTTCTAAATTTGGGAGAATAGACCAATAAAACTGGGCCTTGTGCATTCTGGGGGAAGGGTAGATATTGACTATACTTTCAGTACATTTTTTTCAGTATTGTTTAATTTGGGTTTCCTCTCTCTTTTTAAACTCAAATTTTGTAGCTTAAGCCTTTCTGGGAAATTTTCTATAATTGTCCGTTCACCTAACTCCCCCTACCCCAAACCTTGTGGAATCAATCTCTATGTTATTGCCTTTAAAAAATATCTCACAATGTTCCTTTTCTTGTTCCTAATTTTATTTATTGATACCTTTTTTCTAAAAAGGATTTTCTAAAATTTTTGTTTCTGAAGAACTAGTTTTAAAATTATTTCTGCTTTTTTGTATTTTTAACTCATTAATTTTTCTATTATCTTCATAAATACCAACTATTTATTTTAAGTTGGTTTTGTTACTATAATTTGACTTCTTGTATTAAATGCTTAGTTCATTTATTTTCAATTATTTCTTGCCAGCTAATACATGCAGTTAAGGCTATGATTTTTTTGCTGTTTCTTTGCCCATCACATAAATTTTGTCAGTAATCTAATAATCTCTAATATCATTTTCAATTTCCTCTTTAATGTAAGTAATTTAGGAGAGTATTTTTAAATTTCAAAGAGACAGGCTTTATTTTAGCTGTTTTTCATTATACGTACTGAACAATTTTTGGGGGGGTCACTCTGTGTGGCCTGTAGGATCTTAGTTCCCCTGACTAGGGATCAAACCCATGCCCCCTGCAATGGAAGTATGAAGTCTTAACCACTGGACCACCAGGGAAGTCTGGAACAATTTGTCTTTTGATGCATATTTCTACTTTTTTCCCACGTCAGTACATTCAGAAACTTCTGCCTCATTCTCCTAAAAGTTGCATTGCATTAAGTTTTATAGATGTATCATAATTTATTTAATCATTACCATATGGGTGGAAATTTAGACTCTTTAGAATTTTTGCTCTTGCAAAGAGTGCTACAAAAACATCCAGTATCTCTGTGCATATGTGCCA
Organism: Phocoena sinus; assembly: GCF_008692025.1. Taxonomy (NCBI): domain Eukaryota; kingdom Metazoa; phylum Chordata; class Mammalia; order Artiodactyla; family Phocoenidae; genus Phocoena; species Phocoena sinus. The sequence goes on from NC_045768.1 coordinate 72,991,962, forward strand.
TTATTTCTTTGGGAGCACATCCTAGAATTGGACTCACAAGCCAAAACTTACATTTGAAATTAGATCCATATCATCCAATTGGGCTTTAAAATGTTTTATTTATATATATATATAATTATATACATAATATATATACACACAGTAATATATATATTATTATATATATAATACATATATACACACACACACAGATACTCTTTTCCTTCGTCCTCACCACCATTAGATGTTGTCAGTCTTTTTTTGTGTATGTTCCTATCTTGACTGTGGTAGGCAGAATAATGGCCCCCAAAGATGCCCACATCCTAGTTCTCAGAATTTAACAAATTGTACCTTGCAAACATGATTGAAGTTATGAGCTTGAGATGGGGGAGATTATCCTCATTTTCCTATCCAGGTGAGTCCCAATATAATTGCCCAAGCTTTTAGGTCACTTATCCGTTCTTCTGCCTCAGCTATTCTGCTATTGATTCCTTCTAGTGTATTTTTCATTTCAGTTATTGTACTGTTCACCTCTGTTTGCTTGTTCTTTAATTCTTCTAGTTCTTTGTTAAACATTTCTTACATCTTCTCGATCTTTGCCTCCATGCTTTGTCCGAGGTCCTGGCTCATCTTCACTATCATTATTCTGAATTCTTTTTCTGGAAGGTTGCCTACCTCTACTTCATTTAGTTGTTTTTCTGGGGTTTTATCTTGTTCCTTCATCTGGTACATAGCCCTCTGCCTTTTCATCTTGCCTATCTTTCTGTGAATGTGGTTTTTGTCCCACAGGCTGCAGGATTGTAGTTTTTCTCGCTTCTGCTCTCTGCCCTCTGGTCTGCCCAAGCTTTTAAGTGGAAGAGGGAGGCAGAAGAGAGGGTCAGAGAAATGCAGTATGAGGACTTGACCAACAGGAACTGATTTTAAAGATGGAAGTAGGTAACCGTGAGCCAGGAAATATGGTAGCTTCTAGAAGCTGGGAACTGCCCTCAGTTTATAGCCATCAAGAAAACCAGGACATCAGTCTGATAACCACAAGGAACCAAATTCTGCAAACACCCTGAATAAAGAGAAAATGTGCTTCCCTAGAGCCTCCAGAAAGGAAGGCAGCCTGCCATCACCTGGATTTTAGCCAGTTGAGATCTGTGTTAGAGTTCTGACCTACAGAATTGTAAGATAATAAATTTGTGTTGTTTTAAGCTACTAAATTTTGATAATTTGTTACAGCAGAAATAGAAAACTAATACACTGATGCTTGAATTTTCCTTCCCTGATAAGTAGTGAGATAGAATATTTTGTTTTTAGTTTATAGTTTTTTGTTTTTTTTCTTGAATTGTGGTCTAAGTTCTTATTTTTAAATTTTGTTGATATTTCCTTTGAGGCCTACTGTGACTGTGTGGGTTTTGTCTCCTGACTTAATCCTATCTGGCACTCTAGTATATGTAAATATTCCATTTCTATTTGAAAATAATGTGAATTCACTACTGGGTTCAAAATTCTATATTGCTATATGGATCTATTAAATTGAACTTAAACAGTTATTCAAATCCTTTATATCTTTAATTTTTTTCCTTACTATTTGCTTTCCATTCATTCAGCTTTATATATGCTTATTGTTTTTCTTTTTTCATTACTTTTTTCAGAGTTTGTTATAGTTCGTTTTTCTTTTTCTTTTTTTTTTTGTGGTACATGGGCCTCTCACTGTTGTGGCCTCTCCCATTGCAGAGCACAGGCTCCGGACATGCAGGCTCAGCGGCCATGGCTCAAGGCCCAGCTGCTCTGCGGCATGTGGGATCTTCCCAGACCGGGGCACGAACCCGTGTCCCCTGCATCGGCAGGCAGACTCTCAACCACTGCACCACCAGGGAAGTCCAGTTCTTTTTTCTTATTTCATTTTTTCTCTAGGGGCTTGAAGTTGTATTTTCTATTTCTATTCTTTTAATCCTTATCCCTGATATTGTCACCATGTACATTTAGGCAAAAATCTAACGTTCATATATTAACACCCTTCCTCTACATTTAAAGTACACTTGAATTCCTGAATAACACTCTAGAAAATTCAGAACTGTGTCTTTGTTTAACCTTCAAAATTAGACATTATTATTATTATCTAATACAGACTATTTTAGTTAGATTTATCTACATGTTAATCAGTTTCCTTTTCTTTGTCTTTTGTGTACTGCAGATGCATTACACCTTTCAAGGCCTGAGTTTCTTCTTATCCTATTTGGAATACATTATGTTTGTCTTTGTGGATTCATATCTCTCATCAGTTCTAGAAAACTCTGTCATTGTCTCTTCAATAGTGCCTGTCCTCTACTTTCTTCATTCTCTCCTGGGAATTTGATTTGATGCATGTTGGACCTTCTTGTTTTATCCCCTAGGTCTCTTGATTTCTCTTTCATATTTTCTATTCTCTTTATTTTCTGTGTTGTCATTAATTACGTTCATCAGTGTCTAAAATGCTGCTTTAATAATATATATATTTCAACAATTTTATTTTATATTTCCAAAATTTTATTTGCTTATTTAAAAAAATCTGCTGGTCACTCTAGATAGTCTCTTGTTGCTTGCTCAGTTTGGTAGTTCCATTAAAAAAAATTTCTTCAACTATCTTATACAAGTTCTTTTACATTGTATATCTGATATTTTTATACCTAAAGTTCTTGGGTTTTCAAATTTGTGTTTATTACTGATGCTGAGATTCATTCATAGAAACTTATTTCCTTCAGTGTTTACATTTTCTTGACTCTAGGCTCATCTAGGTTTGATCTGAATTTATGGAAATCTTAAGGACTAAATTGATGATGTTTTCCCCCTAGGATATATTTACTAATGTTTCTTCTAGAGACTAGAGGATACTAGTGACTTTAAACCAAGAATGTGGTCATCTTGGTTCACTTGGGAACCAAGGCCTGGTGCAGTCCTGGTACATCATTTATCCTTCAGGCACCTCTACCTTTCACATTTTCCTAGAATTTACTGGTGCTCTTTCAGTTATAGCTTTATTTTTCTTTTCCTCTTGGAGTTTTCCTTAATTTCCTGAAAGATTAATAATACAGTAAAAAGTTTTACCCTGGATCTAAATGTTTTGTAGTGGAAGGTCCTTCAAATATCTATTGCCCCATATTCCCTGAGACAGAAACTACCTTCTCCTATTTCTAATAGCTTTTGATTTTCATATTTTAAATATGTATAATTAAGTACATTAATATTCATTACTGTTGTAACATCTTAATGTATTGTGTCTTTTAACTGTATAAAATATCATTTTTTGTCATGTCATATTTAATGATTTTTTTCCCTTCAGTGCTATTTTTCCAATATTTATGTTATCACTTTTGCTTTCTTTTTGTTAGCATTTCCTTATCATTAGTTTCTCATTCATTAAAATTTTTGCATTTTTAAGTTTTTAAACATTTATTGAGAACTCCATCTTATATACTAGACAGACTGTGTAATATACTTGTGCAGTTTCATTATGTATGGTTTCATTTCTCATTTTCAGCTTTTTAGGGGCCTATCAATCTAAAGATTTGAATTTTCAGTTAAGGGAAATAAGTAATTTAATTATTTTCTCCTTCTAGTCTCTTTTTCCTATTCAGTTCAAACTTCTAACAGATTCGGGAATTTCTGGATCTAGCTTACATTTTATTATTTTATTTTACTTATCTATTTTTGGCTGTGTTGGGTCTTCGTTGCTACGCATGGACTTTCTCTAGTTGTGGCGAGCGGGGACCACTCCTCATTGCGGTACGTGGGCCTCTCACCATGGTGGCCTCTCCTGCTGCGGAGCACGGGCTCCAGGCGCGGGGGCCTCAGCAGTTGTGGCACGTGGGCCCTGGAGCACAGGCTCAGTAGCCGTGGAGCACAGGCCCAGTTGCTCCATGGCATGTGGGATCCTCCCGGACTGGGGCCCGAACCCGTGTCCCCCACATTGGCAGATGGACCCTCATCCACTGTGCCACCAGGGAAGCCCTAGCTTACATTTTAAAAATCATTATTTCTTATGATTTCTTTCTCCATTTGCCTTAAATTATGGGATAATCCCATATTTGAATCTGTCAGTTTAGTAACTAATTTTCACCTAAATCTATTGTTATTCAGCCATTTTATTAAATTTTAATTTTAGCAAATATGTTTTGAAAGATTCAATTATTCTCTTTTATTGTAGCTTATCATTTATTTTCTTTTACTTTTTAAGTAGAGGCAATACTCTCAAAACTTTCTGAGAATTATTTTAAAAATTTCTACTTTTTTCTGTGTTAATTCTGACCCCTGGTGATTAGTTCTGTATCTGAGTTCTATTCCTCTCTTATATTTCTTTCTTTTACATTGTTTGTCCACTTTAATTATTGGCAATTTTTGATTGCCCATTTGTATTTATAGGTTAGGGCCTACCATAATCTTATTAGTAGCTATCCTGATAGTCTCTGACTGAGGGTCTCTAGTCTAAGAACAGTGATTGCAGGTTTCTATTAGAGCTTTTATGGTTTTGTGAAGTAGGAATTAAGTCTGATGACTGGGTGGCATTTTTGTTAGATGGATTTGTTTTTTTATGAGGAGACTCTTTGTCCCTTGTGACGGTGTAAGTTACCTGGGCCAATGTCTCATTTCACTTGTGTTAGGACTCATTCTGTTTTCTCCCTGGAGTAGAATTAAGTAATGAATGAATCACCCTCCTTTCTAAGGCCCACTTTTTCTCCCTGCACTCACTGTTTATGATCAGGGAGTTGTTTTGTGTTTCTAAGGAAAAATTCACTATTGTGGTGGAGTACTCTCTTTTGTGATTTTTGCTTCCTCCTGAGTTTTTGGTTTCTTAGCTCTACTAGGTTTTCTCCAATATTCATACACACACTACACACTACACACACACACACACACACACACACACACACACTCTCTCTCTCTCTCTCTCTCTCTCTCTCTCTCTCTCTCTCTACCTCTAGCCCAAGTGTTGTACACGGGAGGGAGCTCCCTAAGCCAAAACTGGGGAGTGAACTGCACATGCTCAGGTCACAAATCTATAGCCTTCCAAGACCCTGAAGGACCCTGGGCAGCCACCCAGGCTTCTAGTATGGAACCCTGGGAACCCAATCTGACGTCTATCAAGGTCTAAGGCCGCAGCAACTTGAACGTGCCATTTTATTCTGAAATTAGAAAATTAGATGGCAGGCAGGCAGAGGACCTGAACAGGAGCCCGCCTGATAATACCCAATGCTGTCAGCTTGTGCCATATCTTTCTTCTCTTCTGGCAGACCTGGGTACGGTGCCTTCCAAAGACCACTTGCCTCTACATCCATGCAAACCACAGACAGCGTCACCCTCACCTGCCTAATGCCTCCAATAGTTGAAAGAGGGGCACCCAAGCTCTGTGATTGCCTGAACACACGCAGACCTGGGGCCTATATGGGATTGGTCATACTCTCCCCACCCTCACACCCTAGAGAAAGGCTCGTTACATCCACAGCCTACAGGGTGTCTACATTTCACTGACACACACCAACCTTCCAAAACAACAGCCTGATGCCCTGAACTATGGCAGAGGAAAGTCTCACTACTAGACCTGGGCGGCTATACCATTGAATGAAATGGCCTTTTCAGCACAAGTTGAGCCCAAAGGAATAAACGGCCTTTACTCCCTGAATCCAAGGTGTATATACTAAAGAGTACACAGCCTACAGTCCTAGGCACCTTGGGCTTATCTGGACACTCTTTTGAACAAAGAGAAAGACACTCAAATTAGTGCACTTCACGCTGCAAGGGGAGTAAAAAAAGAATTAAAGGGTGTGAGGGTGGGGAAAGTACAGCCAATCCCATATGGGTCCCAGGTCTGCACACACATTCACTCTCTCACACAAAAATACAACAAAGTCCCAGACATTCACGAATATCCTCAGGGCTAGTTGTTTCTCCTGACAGCTGCGAAGCGTCTAAAATTCATCACAGGAGACTGTCCATCTCTGTCCTAGAGCACTTGCCTTGAAGAGCCGCCTCCGGGCATTGCTCTCTCTTTGCGACACAACCCATCTAACAGCAGCCGGTGATGGGGAAGCTGGCTCCTTCGCCCAAGTCCCTCCGTCGGGAGATACTCTCTTGTCTGAATCCCATGTAGGATGCTGGAGGGACAAGAGATGAGGCCAGGGCTGGGACCAAAGCCAAGTACGAGTGGGTGGAGTGTGCAGTTTCCCAGGAAGGCAAACATGGCACAGTTGGAGCTTGCGGGGTGAGGTACGTGACTTTGGGTGTGTGTGGGGCAGTAAGTGAGGGTCCTAACAGAGGGGTAGGCTGACCTGGTACGCGCTGAGCGGCGCGCAGCTCAGAGAATGGCAGAACCAGGCCCCACCCTGCCGCGGCGCCTCCATGCTTCTGAGAGGAAACCCGATCTCGCGGGATCTCGCTTCTGAGAGGAAACCCAATCTCGCGGGATCTCGGGAGATGTACGGCGGCGCGTAAGGGAAGCCCTGCGGTGAGAGACGGGTTGGTGCCACAGGGCCGACGGTTCTTCCTCTCAGACTGGTTCGTTAGGCGTTTGGCTCACCCCACCTGTCATGCAATCCCTAATGTTCCGGGGGCTCCTCAGCCCCTTCTAGTCAGAGTCACAGAGCAGTGGCGCCTCACCCTGAAGTCCGAACAGGTAGGGGAAAGGTGCTCTGGCCAAATGCCGTGCCTGGGAGTGAACTGCATGTGAGTGGGACCCCAAACTGTGGCCTTCCAAGAGTCTGAAGTGGCGGGGTGCAGGGGCGCGGGAGGGATGACAGCTTCTGGCTCGGAACCCTGGGGCCCCAATTTGTCCTCGCCAAGGTCTAAGGCCACAGCAACGTGAATGCATTTTATTCTTTTAAAACTAACAGATTTTTTTGGAGATATTCACATAGCATACAATTCACCCATTTAAGCTGTACAATTCAGTAGTTTTTAGTATACTTAAAAGTTGTGCAACCATCATCACTATCTAATCCCAGAAGAGTTTTCACATTTTATTACTACAAAAAAAAAAATCCCATGCATTGGCAATCTCTTTCCATTCGTCCCTCCCCTCAGCCTCTGGCAAAAACTGATTTACTTTCTGCCTTGACGGAGTCGTCTGTTTTGGAAATTTCATACAGAAGGAAACATACAATATGTCGTATTTTATGTTATGGCTTCTTATGTTCAGGATAAGGTGCTCAGGGTTCATTCACGTTGTACCATATGTCAGTACTTCATTCCTTTTTATGGCTGAATAATATTCTGTTACGTGGATATACTGCATTAGTTTATCCATTCAGCAGTTGATAGACATTTGGACTATTTTAACCTTTTGACTATTATGAATACTGCTGCTATAAATATTCATATACAGGTTTTTGTGTGGACATACGTTTTCAGTTCTCTTGGGAATATACCTAGGAGAGGAATTGTTGGTTCATATGGCAACTCTGTATTTAATTTTTGAGGAACTGCCAAACTGTTTTACAAAGGGGCTACACCATTTTGCATTCTCACTAGGTATCTATAGGCTTCCAGTTTCTCCATAAACTTGTCAACACTTGTTATTGTACATCTTTTTTGATTATAGCCATCCTAGTGGGCATGAAGCAGTACCTCACTGTGTTTTTAATTTGTGCTTATCTGGTAACTAATTTTATTAAGTATTTTTTCATGTGCCTGTTGGCCATTTATATATCTGAAGAAACGTCTATTTAGAATCTTGCCCATTTTTAAATTGGGAATTTATCTTTTTGTTATTGACTTGTAAGTGGTCTTTTATGTATTCTAGATACAAATCTCTTGTTATATATATGATTTGCAAATATATTTTTCTGTTCTGTGGGTTGTCTTTTCATTTTCTTGAGGTGTTCTTTTGAGCATAAACATTTTTAATATTCGTGACATCTACTTATCTGTATATATGTATATATATATTTTTTGGTTGCTTGTGCCTTTCATATCTTATCTAAGAAACCGTTGCCTGATCCAATGTCACAAAGAGTTTCTCCTATGTTTTCTTCTAAGAGTTTTATAATTTTGGTTCTTAAATTTAGGTTTATAATATATATTGGGTTAATTTTTGTATATGATGTGAGGTAGCAGCATTTTTCTAATAATTTTCTTTGATTCTTTGGATATGGTTTTTAACAATTCTTTTAATGTAGTTATATTAGCTGACTTGAAGTCTGTGTTTAGTAAGTCCATAATCTATGTTTCCCAGGAACTGTTTTTATGGATTGCTTTTTCCCCCTGTGTATTGGCCATAGTTGCCTGGTTCTTTGAGTGTCTTATACTTTTTTGTTGAAAAATGAACATTTTAAATAATACAGTGTGATAATTTTGGATATTAGATTCCCACCACCTTCAGGGTTTGTTGTTGCTCTTTGTTGACATTTGTTTGTTTGTGACTTTCCTGGAATAATTATATAAAGTCTGTGTTCTTTGTTGTGTCTGACTACTGATGTCTCCACTTGGTTAGCCTAGTGGTCAGCTCATGATTGGACAGAGATTTCGTTAAATGCTTTGTGTGGATAAATGCCCCAACCTTTGCTGAGAGGCTGTATGTGCGTGTTGGGGCATATCTTGAGTGCTCTGATGGGCAGTTTATAACTTTACCTTAGCTTTAACTTTCTGCTTGTGCACAGCCTCATGGTCAGTCAGAGGTGAGAGATTAGTATGTTCTTAGGCCTTCCTGGGCATGCACACAACCCTCAACGTGATGTGGCCTTCTAGATTCCAGTAACATGTCAGAGCTTTTCAAAGCCCCCTATGGATACTTCATTACCCAGTTTTTTCTTTTAAGTTTTTTTGGTTGTCCTCGTGTTAGTCCTAACTGAAATACCACTTCAGGCAGCTGCTGCATTAAACAATTGCCACATTAATTGACATTAAACATTGTTTATTGTTTTTGACAAATGACAAAGGTCAATTTTCATAGGGTGCCCTCTGCATCAGGTCAAATAAAGACATACCTTGAGAATGGTGCTTTTTAGGGAGCTGTTATGTCAAATAGTGCCATTCTGGGGGCTTAGGGCTTTTTGAGGGGGAGTTCCAAACCCATTCTGCCCTCTCCAGGCTCAAGGGTTTCACAGCTACCATTGCTTTGAAGCTGTTGGTTTTCAAGGCTGTTGCAAGGTTGGGAAGAGGATTAGGGCAAGTTAAAATGCTACTAAATTTGCTTTTCTTATCTATTTTCATTTGTTTTTCTTGAATAAACACTTAATGGATTGTTGCATGTCTTTAGTTAATTTCACAGTTCTGGAAGAGTTGATTTTGATGATTTTTGCCAGTGTTCTTCCTCATTGATTTTATAGAGAAGCAGGTTTTCAGAGGTCCTAAATAACTGCCATTTTGGAAGTGCTCTGATGTACTGAATGTTGATCTATTTTCTAATTTGGTGGTTTTGTTACACTAAGACAAGAGTAATACAGAAATTGCCATAAATAAACATGAGATAACAATATACCTAGCTCTCATAACCTTTTTTTTTTATCACTGCTGTAATCTTTTGGAATCTTTCAATAGTACAAAGATGTTATGGTTTATTTGCTTGTTTCTGTCCTAAGGAGTTTTCTACCTTAAGAAGCACTTGATGTCATTGACAACCTAGGATCATGGCTATGAGCACAACCTTTGTCTTCTGAAAAACTTAGGTTTAATCTTAGTTTTCTGATAAGTGTATGACTTTAGACATATTGTTAATGTCTCTGACTTTCAATCTTCTTACTTATAAAATAGAAACCATAATATATACCTCATAGGTTTATGTTGAAAATTGAATGACACAATGTATGTAAAGCTCTTTCTTCAATAAATGGTACCTATTATTATTTAAAATTGAAGCTGGTGGTTTAGATTTAATCTCAGTTGAGGAAATTAGCAGGTGGGATGGTTTATTCACTGACAGAAGTTTAACGTCCTCCCACCTCTTTCATTTGGTTACTTTGAAATTTTCCATACTAATTTTTCTTCTGTGATTTTCTTGGGTCTCATTTATGTATTTTAGTTCCAAAGCACAAGAGTGTCCTTCCTCTGATAGTGTCCCCATCAATTGCACTTATCTGCTTCCACCTGAGGGCCAGGAAACCCGCCAGAGGTTACTTTTTATCCAGACTGAGCAGTAGGTTGAACAGCAGTAGGCTTAACACTTCAGGTAACATAATAATTTTAGGTGTATAACTGGCTGATAAACACAGATGTTTCACAGAATGTTATCTGTCTTATTAGTTAAGCATATATAACCAGTCCTAGATAGTAATAGCATCCAAATGTCAAAATATTACTTGGCTTTTGTGTTTTCCAGTATCAGATTATGTCATTACCTAGTAGTACTAAATTTATCCAATAGACAAAATGAAAAGATACCACTTTTATAATTTTCAGTAGCACTTACACAAATAATGAACAAAAAATTGAATTCAGTAGTAGTCACGCACAAATAACAAAAATTTAAATTAAGTAAATGTATATGTAAACATTTATTTAAATAGTTTTCTCAATAAATAGAATAAAAGACATTTCACATGATCTTACTTTACAGTTTTTTAAATTAATTAATTTTTATTTTTGGCTGCGTTGGGTCTTCGTTCCTGCCCACGGGCTTTCTCTAGTTGCGGTGAGTGGGGGCTACTCTTCATTGTGGTGTGTGGGCTTCTCATTGCGGTGGCTTCTCTTGTTGTGGAGCACGGGCTATGGGCGCGCAGGCTTCAGTAGTTGTAGCTCGTGGGCTCTAGAGCGCAGGCTAGTAGCTGTGGCACACGGGCTTAGTTGCTCTGAGGCATGTGGGATCTTCTGGGACCAAGGCTCGAACCTGTGTCCCCTGCATTGTCAGGTGGATTCTTAACAACCACACCACCAGGGAAGTCCCACATGATCTTGCTTTTGAGACTCACAATAAATAATTGTACAAGTATTTTGTTAAGGTGTATTTGAGTATGTGAGTACTTGATGAGCCAATATTTATGATAAAATTATAATTTTTGTTACGAGTCCTTAACTTTGAGTTGCCGTGTACAAAGTTTATTAGAAGTAGAATATGTAGAAAATATCAATTGCTTTAGAAAGTGTGTGAATTTTGTCAGTCCAGATGTGTTTGTTCTTCTGAAGGATCAAGGCATCTCCTTAGTCTAGTCCTGCGCCTCTTGTTGGGTTTTGGTGATGACCATCTGTGCTATTCATATGCGTGACTTGTTCACCCAGTCCATTGACCATTTTCAGAGATTATCAGATGTTCTTTCTTTACTTCCCATCTCCATTCAGTTAGAGGTTAAAGGAAATAATTTATTTCTAGCATATTTTATAGATGATTTGAAGAGTTTTGTGAAGTCCAAAATGTTACTTTTTTTTTTCAAGGCTGAATAAAATTAGAGAGTGAATGCAGATTATGTGTAGAAAAAAAGGTAATTGTAATATAGTACTGAATGCAAACATTATAGGTAAGAATATTCCCATAGTCATCTACATCATTTGTCTGTCCCTTTTTTACAGGTAAAATGGATCTAGAATTATTTGACAAGTGGAATCTATAATGCATTCTTTAGGAGCCAAAGAGATTCTGCCCCAAGTAAAAACTGAAGGAAGGTTAGTATTAACGGAGATGATCCAGATGTAGTGATGAGAAGTTCTTCACACATTACTTAAAATTTACTCTGGTCCTGAGGAACAGTCATTACTATTTTTGGTTTTTTTTCTTTTCAGGTGAGGAAATGTTTGCTTAGAAAGGTTAAATATTTTGCCATAGGTCTTACCACTAATAAAGATAGAGCCAAAATACCAACTTATGTCTACCAAATACCTAATTCATGCCATTTTCAATATTCTTTCCTGAGAGTAATATAAATGCTTAGATTAAGGAGGTAAATAAAACATTTTTATGAAATGAAAAATGTTAAAGAGAACATTTATGGGACTTTTTATGTGGGATCTTCCCTGACTGGGGCATGAACCCGTGTCCCCTGCATCGGCAGGCGGACTCTCAACCACTGCGCCACCAGGGAAGCCAGAACTTTTTTTTAATGTAACTTTTAAGATAGCAGTAGGGGATTCAAGAATGGCAGCAGCAATATCTTTCCCAGCTGTTGATAGGTAAGGAAATAAAAATCAGGCAATGCTGCTTTCCCTCATTCTTCTTTCCTTGACACCCTACCCTCTTTTAAGAATTTAATTTTTAGTCATAAAACAACACAAAAATAATCCTAAATATATGTCCTATTTCTTCCATGTGGAATGGCCATATTTCCAAACGTAAAGAGCCTGTTGAACATCTGACTTAATAAGAGTTATTAATTTTTTTTGTGGTACACTGATAATTCTTGTTATTTTATATTTTATTTCCTCTGTACACTTAGAGTTGTACTTGGAGTAACTATTCGGTGATCAGGGCACATTTATCATCTTATGTTTAATAATTTCTATGGCCCATCCAAATCCACTCTTCACTCTTCTCTCTTGTTATGTGTCCTGGGAGGCTGACATTTATGGAGTGCATCTATGTGATTTACTACTCTCATCCCTCCTGTTGGGTTTTCCCCGTGGTAGTCCCCATCAGCAGATTGGAGAGTGAAAGGAAAATAAGATTGAAGTATTTTGTCTTCCTGATTCCGTAAGGTTTCTTGAATCTACCTACAAAAGACCACTGCTCCAGTAGCTATAGTTACTCTATTCAGGTTCCAGCAACTTCTTCCTCTCCATTTTTTTTCAGACCTAGGAGTAATAGCAATTGTGGCTTGCTGGTTTCCTTTACACTTGTCTACTGTTTCATGAATAATCCCTTATTATTCTCTTTGAGTGTGAAATCTGTCCTCCTGGGAGCCCAAGTGACACACAGCTAAATACTGAGCCATATACTAGCCTCTGTAGTCAAGACAGAACAGAGGGTGATTCTTAACTTAGGGGAGAGATACTACTTACAAGCAAAAAACAGACACCAGAAGATATGCAATGAAATAAACAAATACAAATTAATATAACAAAGTGCTTCAATATGAGTGTGGACATGGAAAACAAGAACCAGAGTTAGTAAGGTTTATTGAATCTTTAAAAGTGTAAGTTTGGTAGAGTACTGCTAAATATTTTAAAAAATTGTCCTCAGTATAAATTCTAAGATTTTTTGTTTTCAAGGTATACACATGATCTGATGGAATGACAGATTTGGATCATCTTTGATATAAACACACAGTGATTGATTTCAGAATATGATAAATGAGAGCTGTTCTCCCTAAGACATTGAATGGTATAGTACTCATAGAACTTGCCATTTGGGTGCCTTTATAGAATTTGACTTTTGAGTGGTACAGTCCTTTGGAAGTTGACCACTGGGTGATATAGTCTTAGTAGAAATTGACCTTTGAATGGTGCAGTTCTTAGGAAATTTGATCTTGGGTACTACAGTCCTGTCTAATTTGACCTGTAAAGTCATTGGATGAGTGTTCAAGAAGATATGTACTACAATATTCAGCAAAGCCATCTCAAAAAGGACTTAATGTTTATAAAGAACTTTTATAGTAATAAGACAAACAATCCAATTTTTTAAATGGACAAAAGTTTTCAATAGACATTTGACCGAATAGGCACATGAAAAGATGCTCAACATCATTAGTTAGTAGGGAAATGCAAGTTACATTGAGATGCCACTATAGACTCATTATAGTGACTAAAATATTGTCAGTAACAGGTGATGATGGGGTTGTGGTACAACTGGAAATCTCATACGTTGCTGTTGGGAATACAAAATGATACAGCCACGTTGGAAAATAGCTTTGGCAGTTTTTTATAAAGATAAACACACATGATATGATTTAGCAATCTCACTTCTAGGTATTTAACCGAAAGAAATATAAGCAGGTCCACACAAAGGCCCAGCTGTAGTCAAATGTTCATAGAAGCTTTATTCATAATAACTAAAAGCTGAAAACAAGCCTAATGTCCATCAAATGCTGACTGGTTAAATAAATTGTGTTATATTCATACAATGGAATGCTATTTAGCAATAAAAAGGGATGAACTACAAATACATAAGACAACATGGATGAATCCCAAAAGCATTTTGCTAAGTGAATGAAGTCAGAAACAAAAGACTGAATACTGTAGGATTCTATTTATATTACATTCTAGAAAAGGCAAAACTATTGGGATAGAAAACAAAATCAGTGGTTGCCTGGGGATGGGGGTTAGGGGTGTGATTGACCCCAAAGTGGAATAAAGGAACTTTATGGAAATGTTCTGATTCTTGATTGTGGTGGTGTTTACATGACTGTGTACATTTGTCAAAACTCATCAAACTACATTTGAAAGAGTGAGTTTTATTGTATATAATTGTATTTCAATAAAGCTGACTTTAAGAAGAAGGAAAGGGACTTCCCTGGTGGCACAGTGGTTAAGAATCCACCTGCCAATGCTGGGGACATGGGTTCAAGCCCTGGTCTCAGAAGGTCCTGCATGCTGTGGAACAGCTAAGCCCGTGCATCACAACTACTGAGCCTGCATGCCACAACTACTGAAGCCTGTGCCCCTAGAGCCTGTGCTGCACAACAAGAGAAGCCAGTGCAATGAGAAGCCCACACACCTGCAACGAATAGTAGACTCCACTCGCCGCAACTAGAGAAAGCCCACGCGCAGCAACGAAGACCCAATGCAGCCAAAAATAAATAAAGAAAGAAAAAAAAGGAGGGGAAACAGAATTCAGCAAAATCTACTTCTTCACAATAGATGGATATTCAGTTACTCTCTGAAGTAGTTGATAGCATATTTTGATGTTAGGTATATTTCAGTGTAATTCACCTTCTTTGGAATTTCCAGCTCTAAAGGATATAACATTATTTACACTTCTGAATAACATGTTATTGGAAAAGTAGAGTAAGCTAATATAATTTATTTCTTTTGAAAAAAAACTTATTTGCTCTTGTGCAACAGAAATGTGCATATTATGAATGATGGATAAGGATGAAGTAGCTGAGAAATTCTAAGAGAGGAGGAAAGACTAGAGTCAAGGGTCCTTGAAAATGATAATTTCCAATTAAGGAAAATAGGCAATTCAAAGAGCTACCTCCAACAAAAATCGGTTTTGCATAAATCTAAGCCAATCAGACTGACAGTTCTTTTTGGAGTTACCTTCTGGAAGTAACTCCAAAAGGAACTCCTTAGTTATATCTCAGTAAAACCGGGAATAAAGAGAAAGCTATTGAAATCATACATGTTAATGTCCATTTGTTTTTATATTATACTCACTTCAACAAATAGAAAAACAAGATTTTATAAAATAAGTTCTGTAGATTTCTCAGCATTTGACTAGTTTCCAAAGCTTATGCTGAATTTTAGATTTTCCTGTTGGCAATCTCTATACAAAAAGATGTTGTGGTGGTGCTTTTATTTTTTTTCTCAGATGCCTCCAATGCTTTCTAAAGGAACAACAAACATGCTTTTATGTTTGTGTATTATTGGGAGAACTACAAACATATATTTTTCTACAATCATGCCCTCACTTAAACCAGTTCAAAGTGTATCTTACAGTCTATGATAGTTATAAGCAGTCCTGAGAAGGGCTTGCAACTATTATCTACTGAGTCTAGTTCTGTACCTAGACCAAACATCTCTGTAAAAAGTAATTTATCCAGCTTTTGTTTTGGTGATTTCCACCAAACCAGAAACAGCTATTAATCAGTCAGTTTTTTTTTCTACATTATCTGGCACTATCAATTAAATTACATAAAGACAAACTGAATTTCATATCTCTGAGAAGTGGGTGTATTAAATGCTATAAACTTTTTGGATGATTCATTTAAATTAAAATGATTGAAAGTCTGTTGACAGAATCCAAAAGAAACTTGGCAGTGAGTTCATAGCATAAGACATATATTTTATCTTCTATCAAAGAGTTTTTAATTTAACAGGGAAAGTAAGACATATTAAATATAACATAAGGCAGAAAATAAATTCAGTGAAAGAGTCATATACAAATTTCTTATTCAGATCAGAAAGAAGCATAACTTATCAGGGTCAAAGATCATAGAAGGCTTTCTAGAAGGGGTGGCATTTGGACTGTGCCTAGTAGATGATAATGGCAGGACAGGGAAAGGCATCCAAGTTAGGGAAAATAGACTGGCCAAAAATATAGATAGGAACATTTTGGATGTGTATGGAGACCTGGGAGTGGTACAATTTGGCTTAAAGCAGAGTAATAAAATGGGAAAACAAAATGGGACAGGATGTGTTGAGATCCTGGATGCATAACAGGTTAAGGAATTTGGATTTTATTCCATAGACATGTGAGAAATCAGTTGGCCCTAATGCAGCCATTGGAGTATTCAGTGTTCTGCAGAGAATTCCAGTTGTCTTGTGAGAGATGTTAAGAAGTCATTTAGCAGAATTTTTTTTTTCTGTTTTTTTACTCTTTCTCTTCCCTCTGATATGCTGTTTAAAGTGTCAAAAAGTAAACTCTCCAAGACTTCCAAGTTACATCTGATGGCAACTCAAATCAAATCAACAGTTATTTACTGAACTTCCATTATATGCAAGTCACTTTATGCCAATTGTGAGGCACTGCTTCTCAGACTTTTCTACCCCAAATCCTAAATGCAGAGTGTAAAACCTCTTACCCTCAGGGTTCTAGCCAAAACAAGCCACCAGCACATTTAAGTGTTTTTTTTCTTTTAATTGTGATTTTTGCGGTGGACTATAAACAATATAAACACATTTTAAGATTCCTTTTAGTATTAAAAGTAATGAATGCTTAACTGGTCCCCCCAAAAGTCTGAGTAAAATTGACAAGAAAGTTGAACAATATTCATGCCATGGCTGTGTGTACCTACTGTAGACTACCTGTCTTTTCTGGGTTCATGTTACCCATTTTGGGGCATCTCAGATAAATGTCTGTTCCTTTAAGAACTTTGCAAATATATCAAGGAGATAAAAAAAAAGGATTTTGAAGAAAGCAATATTATTTTATGCTTTAAATCCAATGTGGTTATTTAACTCTTATTAAAATTTCAATTCAGCCATTGAAGATACATCATTAGGCAGTGATTCAGTAAAAACTAGCCAGATAGAAAATAAACACATAGGAGTCTAGAAGAGAGAAAGAAAATATGACTTTAGGTGATCTCGCAGAGCTAATGTAGCGTTATACTTTCCATTTTAAAAGAAAATTGATTTTATTAATGTTCTTGAAAAAATACCTTGAAAAGTAAAATACTATCTTAAAAGGGTTTAAATTTGTCATTAGATTAAAAATTATGTTAATCAGATTAGTGATAAAAATTTAGTTTGTAAATACAAACATAAAAGCATTTTTGCCACATTTTTTTCCTAATGGATCTTTGATTTTTTTTTTTTTTTTTTTTTTTTTTTTCCGGTACGCGGGCCTCTCAGTGCTGTGGCCTCTCCCGCTGCGGAGCGCAGGCTCCGGACGCGCAGGCTCAGCGGCCATGGCTCACGGACCCAGCCGCTCCGCGGCATGTGGGATCTTCCCAGACCGGGGCACGAACTCGTGTCCCCTGCATCGGCAGGCGGACTCCCAACCACTGCGCCACCAGGGAAGCCCTGGATCTTTGATTTTTACCCTTCCTATCATCCATTTCTTCCTTTACACTTTCTTAAAATTCATGTAGTATTCTTTTTTTTTTTTTACATCTTTCTTGCACTATAATTGTTTTACAATGGTGTGCTAGTTTCTGCTTTATAACAAAGTGAATCAGTTATACATATACATACGTTCCCATATCTCTTCCCTCTTGCGTCTCCCTCCCTCCCACCCTCCATATCCCACCCCTCTAGGTGGTCACAAACCACCTAGCTGATCTCCCTGTGCTATGCGGCTACTTCCCACAAGCTATCTATTTTACATTTGGTAGTGTATATATGTCCATGCCACTCTCTCACTTTGTCACAGCTTACCCTTCCCCCTCCCCATATCCTCAAGTCCATTCTCTAGTAGGTCTGTGTCTGTTTTTTTTTTTTTTTTTTTTCGGTACATGGGCTTCTCACTGTTGTGGCCTCTCCCATCGTGGAGCACAGGCTCCGTACACGCAGGCCCAGCGGCCATGGCTCATGGGCCCAGCCGCTCCGCGGCACGTGGGATCCTCCCGGACCAGGACACGAACCTGTGTCCCCTGCATCAGCAGACGGACCATCAACCACTGCGCCACCAGGGAAGCCCAGGTCTGTGTCTTTATTCCTGTCTTACCCCTAGGTTCTTCATGACATTTTTTTCTTTCTTAAATTCCATATATATGTGTTAGCATATGGTATTTGTCTTTTTCTTTCTGACTTACTTCATTCTGTATGACAGTCTCTAGGTCCATCCACCTCATTACAAATAGCTCAATTTCGTTTCTTTTTATGGCTGCGTAGTATTCCATTGTATATATGTGCCACATCTTCTTTTTTTTCTTTTTTTTTTTAACATCTTTATTGGGGTATAATTGCTTTACAATGGTGTGTTAGTTTCTGCTTTATAACAAAATGAATCAGCTATACATATACATATGTTCCCATATGTCTTCCCTCTTGCATCTCCCTCCCTCCCACCCTCCCTATCCCACCCCTCCAGGCTGTCACAAAGCACCGAGCCAATATCCCTGTGCCATGCGGCTGCTTCCCACTAGTTATCTGCCTTACATTTGTTAGTGTGTATATGTCCATGACACTCTCTCGCCCTGTCACAGCTCACCCTTCCCCCTCCCCATATCCTCAAGTCCGTTCTCCAGTAGGTCTGCGTCTTTATTCCTATCTTATCCCTAGGTTCTTCATGACATTTTTTTTTCCTTAAATTCCATATATATGTGTTAGCATATGGTATTTGTCTTTTTCTTTCTGACTTACTTCACTCTGTATGACAACTCTAGGTCTATCCACCTCATTACAAATAGCTCAATTTCGTTTCTTTTTATGGCTGAGTAATATTCCATTGTATATATGTGCCACATCTTTATCCATTCATCTGATCATGGGCGCTTAGGTTGTTTCCATCTCCGGGCTATTGTAAATAGAGCTGCAATGAACATTTTGGTACATGACTCTTTTTGAATTTTGGTTTTCTCAGGGTATATATGCCCAGTAGTGGGGTTGCTGGGTCATATGATAGTTCTATTTGTAGTTTTTTAAGGAACCTCCATACTGTTCTCCATAGTGGCTGTACCAATTCATATTCCCACCAGCAGTGCAAGAGTGTTCCCTTTTCTCCACACCGTCTCCAGCATTTATTGATTCTAGATTTTTCTTTCTTTTTTTTTTTTGGCGGTATGTGGGCCTCTCACTGTTGTGGCCTCTCCCGTTGCGGAGCACAGGCTCCGGACGCGCAGGCTCAGCGGCCATGGCTAACGTGCCCAGCTGCTCCGTGGCATGTTGGATCTTCCCGGACTGGGGCATGAACCCGTGTCCTCTGCATCAGCAGGCGGACTTTCAACCACTGCACCACCAGGGAAGCCCTGTTTCTAGATTTTTTGATTTTGGTCATTCTGACTGGTGTGAGATGATATCTCATTGTAGTTTTGATTTGCATTTCTCTAGTGATTAATGATGTTGAGCATTCTTTCATATGTTTGTTGGCAGTCTGTATATCTTATTTGGAGAAATGTCTATTTAGGTCTTCTGCCCATTTTTGGATTGGGTTGTTTGGTTTTTTTGTTATTGAGCTGCATGAGCTGCTTGTAAATTTTGGAGGTTAATCCTTTGTCAGTTTCTTCATTTGCAAATATTTTCTCCCATGCTGAGGGTTGTATTTTGGTCTTCTTTATGGTTTCCTTTGCTGTGCAAAAGCTTTGAAGTTTCATTAGGTCCCATTTGTTTATTTTTGTTTTTATTTCCATTTCTCTAGGAGGTGGGTCAAAAAGGATCTTGCTGTGATTTATGTCATAGAGTGTTCTGCTTATGTTTTCCTCTAAGAGTTTGATAGTTTCTGACCTTACATTTAGGTCTTTAATCCATTTTGAGCTTATTTTTGTGTATGGTGTTAGGGAGTGATCTAATCTCATACTTTTACATGTAGCTGTCCAGTTTTCCCAGCACCACTTATTGAAGAGGTTGTCCTTTCTCCACTGTACATTCCTGCCTCCTTTATCAAAGATAAGGTGACCATATGTGCGTGGGTTTATCTCTGGGCTTTCTATCCTGTTCCATTGATCTATATTTCTGTTTTTGTGCCAGTCCATACTCTCTTGATTACTGTAGCTTTGTAGTATAGTCTGAAGTCAGGGAGCCTGATTCCTCCAGCTCTGTTTTTCGTTCTCAAGATTGCTTTGGCTATTCGGGGTCTTTTGTGTTTCCATACAAATTGTGATTTTTTTTGTTCTAGTTCTGTGAAAAATGCCAGTGGTAGTTTGATAGGGATTGCATTGAATCTGTAGATTGCTTTGGGTAGTAGAGTCATTTTCACAACGTTGATTCTTCCAATCCAAGAACATGGTATATCTCTCCATCTATTTGTATCATCTTTAATTTCTTTCATCAGTGTCTTATAATTTTTGCATACAGGTAATTGTCTCCTTAGGTAGGTTTATTCCTAGATATTTTATTCTTTTTGTTGCAATGGTAAATGGGAGTGTTTTCTTGATTTCACTTTCGGATTTTTCATCATTAGTGTATAGGAATGCCAGAGATTTCTGTGCATTAATTTTGTATCCTGCTACTTTACCAAATTCATTGATTAGCTCTAGTAGTTTTCTGGTAGCATCTTTAGGATTCTCTATGTATAGTATCATGTCATCTGCAAACAGTGACAGCTTTACTTCTTCTTTTCTGATTTGGATTCCTTTTATTTCCTTCTTCTCTGATTGCTGTGGCTAAAAGTTCCAAAACTATGTTGAATAAGAGTGGTGAGAGTGGGCAACGTTGTCTTGTTTCTGATCTTAGTGAAAATGCTTTCAGTTTTTCACCATTGAGGACGATGTTGGCTCTGGGTTTGTCATATATGGCCTTTGTTATGTTGAGGAAAGTTCCCTCTATGCCTACTTTCTGCAGGGTTTTTATCATAAATGGGTGTTGAATTTTGTCGAAAGCTTTCTCTGCATCTCTTGAGATGATCATATGGTTTTTCTCCTTCAATTTGTTAATATGGTGTATCACGTTGATTGATTTGCTTATATTGAAGAATCCTTGCATTCCTGGAATAAACCCCACTTGATCATGGTGTATGATCCTTTTAATGTGCTGTTGGATTCTGTTTGCTAGTATTTTGTTGATTTTTGCATCTATGTTCATCAGTGATATTGGTCTGTAGTTTTCTTTCTTTGTGACATCCTTGTCTGGTTTTGGTATCAGGGTGATGGTGGCCTCGTAGAATGAGTTTGGGAGTGTTCCTCCCTCTGCTGTATTTTGGAAGAGTTTGAGAAGGAGAGGTATTAGCTCTTCTCTAAATGTTTGATAGAATTCGCCTGTGAAGCCATCTGATCCTGGGCTTTTGTTTGTTGGAAGATTTTTTTTTTTTTTTTTGGTACGCGGGCCTCTCACTGCCATGGCCTCTCCCTTTGTGGAGCACAGGCCCATGGCTCATGGGTCCAGCCGCTCCACGACATGTGGGATCCTCCTGGACCGGGGCACGGACCTGCGTCCCCTGCATTGGCAGGCAGCCTCTCAACAACTGTGCCACCAGGGAAGCCCTGTTGGAAGGTTTTTAATCGCAGTTTCAATTTCAGTGCTTATGATTGGTCTGTTCATATTTTCTGTTTCTTCCTGATTCAGTCCTGGTAGGTTGTGCTTTTCTAAGAATTTGTCCATTTCTTCCAGGTTATCCATTTTATTGGCATAGAGTTGCTTGTAGTAATGTCTCATGATCTTTTGTATTTCTGCAGTGTCAGTTGTTACTTCTTTTTCATTTCTAATTCTATTGATTTGAGTCTTCTCCCTTTTTTTCTTGATGAGACTGGCTAATGGTTTATCAATTTTGTTTATCTTCTCAAAGAACCAGCTATTAGTTTTATTGATCTTTGCTGTCGTTTCCTTTTTCATTTATTTCTGATCTGATCTTTATTTCTTTCCCTCTGCTAACTTTGGGTTTTTTCTGTTCTTCTTTCTCTAATTGCTTTAGGTGCAAGGTTAGGTTGTTTATTTGAGATGTTTCCTGTTTCTCTTTTTTTTTTTTTTTTTGTGGTACGCGGGCCTCTCACTGCTTGGCCTCTCACGTTGTGCAGCACAGGCTCCAGACGCGCAGGCTCAGTGGCCATGGCTTACGGGTCCAGCGGCTCCGTGGCATGTGGGACCCTCCCAGACCCGGGCACGAACCCGTGTCCCCTGCACTGGCAGGCGGACTCCCAACCACTGGGCCACCAGGGAAGCCCAGCCTGTTTCTTAAGGTAGGATTGTATTGCTATAAACTTCCCTCTTAGAACTGCTTTTGCTGTATCCCATAGGTTTTGGGTCGTCCTGTCTCCATTGTCATTTGTTTCTAGGTATTTTTTGATTTCCTCTTTGATTTTTTCAGTGATCACTTAACTATTACGTAGTATATTGTTTAGCCTCCATGTGTGTGTATTTTTTACAGATTCTTTTCCTGTAATTGATATCTAGTCTCATAGCATTGTGGTCGGAAAAGATACTTGATAAATTTCAACTTTCTTCAATTTACCAAGGCTTGATTTGTGACCCAAGATATGATCTATCCTGGAGAATGTTCCATGAGCACTTGAGAAAAATGTGTATTATGTTGTTTTTGGATGGAATGTCCTATAAATATCAATTAAGTCCATCTTGTTTAATGTATCATTTAAAGCTTGTGTTTCCTTATTTATTATCATTTTGGATGATCTGTCCATTGGTGAAAGTGGGGTGTTAAAGTCCCCTACTATGAATGTGTTACTGTCGATTTCCCCTTTTATGGCTGTTAGTATTTGCCTTATGTATTGAGGTGCTCGTATGTTGGGTGCATAAATATTTACAATTGTTATATCTTCTTCTTGGATCGATCCCTTGATCATTATGTAGTGTCCTTCTTTGTCTCTCCTAATAGTCTTTATTTTAAAGTCTATTTTGTCTCATATGAAAATTGCTACTCCAGCTTTCTTTTGGTTTCCATTTACATGGAATATCTTTTTCCATCCCCTTACTTTCTGTCTGTATGTGTCTCTAGGTCTGAAGTGGGTCTCTTGTAGACAGCATATATAATGGTCTTGTTTTTGTATCCATTCAGCCAATCTCTGTCTTTTGGTGGGAGCATTTAATCCATTTTCATTTAAGGTAATTATCGATATGTATGTTCCCATTCCCATTTTCTTAATTGTTTTGGGTTTGTTATTGTAGGTCTTTTCCTTCTCTTGTGTTTCTTGCCTAGAGAAGTTCCTTTAGTAGTTGTTGTAAAGCTGGTTTGGTGGTGCTGAACCCTCTCAGCTTTTGTTTGTCTGTAAAGGTTTTAATTTCTCTGTGAAATCTGAATGAGACCCTTGCTGGGTAGAGTAATCTTGGTTGTAGGTTTTTCTCCTTCTTCACTTTAAATATGTCCTGCCAGTCCTTTCTGGCTTGCAGAGTTTCTGCTGAAAGATCAGCTGTTAACCTTATGGGGATTCCCTTGTGTGTTATTTGTTGTTTTTCCCTTGCTGCTTTTAATATGTTTTCTTTGTATTTAATTTTTGACAGTTTGATTAATATGTGTCTTGGCGTGTTTCTCCTTGGATTTATCCTGTATGGGACTCTCTGTGCTTCCTGGACTTGATTAACTATTTCCTTTCCCATATTAGGGAAGTTTTCAACTATAATCTCTTCAAATATTTTCTCAGTCCCTTTCTTTTTCTCTTCTTCTTCTGGAACCCCTATAATTTGAATGTTGGTGCGTTTAATGTCCCAGGGGTCTCTCCGTTCTTTTCATTCTTTTTACTTTATTCTGCTCTGCAGTAGTTATTTCCACTATTTTATCTTCCAGGTCACTTACCTGTCTTCTGCCTCAGTTATTCTGCTATTGATCCCATCTAGAGTGTTTTTAATTTCATTTATTGTGTTGTTCATCGTTGTTTGTTTCATCTTTAGTTCTTCTAGGTCCTTGTTAAATGATTCTTGCATTTTGTCTATTCTATTTCCAAGATTTTGGATCATCGTTACTATCATTATTCTGAATTCTTCTTCAGGTAGACTGCCTATTTCCTCTTCATTTGTTAGGTCTGGTGGGTTTTTATCTTGCTCCTTCATCTGCCGTGTGTTTTTATGTCTTCTCATTTTGCTTATCTTACTGTGTTTGGGGTCTCCTTTTTGCAGGCTGCAGGTTCGTAGTTCCCGTTGTTTTTGGTGTCTGTCCCCAGTGGCTAATGTTGTTTCAGTGGGTTGTGTACGCTTCCTGATGGAGGGGACTAGTGCCTGTGTTCTGGTGGATGAAGCTGGATCTTGTCTTTCTGGTGGGCAGGTCCACATCTGGTGGTGTGTTTTGGGGTGTCTGTGCACTTATTATGATTTTTGGCAGCCTCTCTGCTAGTGGGTGGGGTTGTGTTCCTGTCTTGCTAGTTGTTTGGCATAGGGTGTCCAGCACTGTATCTTGCTGGTCGTTGAGTGAACCTGGGTGCTGGTGTTGAGATCTCTGGGAGGTTTTCACCGTTTGATATTATGTGGAGCTGGGAGGTCTCTTGTGGACCAGTGTCCTGAAGTTGGCTCTCTCACCTCAGAGGCAGAGCCCTGACTCCTGGCTGGAGCACCAAGAGCCTTTCATCCACACAGCTCAGAATAAAAGGGAGAAAAAGTAGAAAGAGATAACGAGAGAAAGAGTTAAAGGGAGGAAGGTAGGAAGGAAGAAAGAAAAGAAAGAAAGAAAGAGGAAAGAGGATAAAATAAAGTAAGATAAAATAAAATAAAGTTATTAAAATAATAATTAAGAAGAATAATTATTAAAAAGCAAAAAAAAAACGGACGGATAGAGTCCTAGGAGAAATGGTGACAGCAAAGCTATACAGACAAAAATCTCGCACAGAAGCATACACCTACACACTCACAAAAAGAGGAAACGGGGGAAAAAATAATAAATCTTGCTCTCAAAGTCCACCTCCTCAGTTTGGGATGATTCGTTGTCTATTTAGGTATTCCACAGATGCAGGGTACATCAAGTTGATTGTGGAACTTTAATCCCCTGCTCCTGAGGCTGCTGGGAGAGA
Organism: Phocoena sinus; assembly: GCF_008692025.1. Taxonomy (NCBI): domain Eukaryota; kingdom Metazoa; phylum Chordata; class Mammalia; order Artiodactyla; family Phocoenidae; genus Phocoena; species Phocoena sinus. The sequence goes on from NC_045768.1 coordinate 73,016,966, forward strand.
TTTCCCTTTCTCTTCTTTGTTCGCACAGCTCCCGGGGCTCAGCTTTGGATTTGGCCCTGCCTCTGCGTGTAGGTTGCCGGAGGGCGTCTTCTCTTCGCTTAGACAGGACTGGGTTAAAGGAGCAGCTGCTTCGGGGGCTCTGGCTCACTGAGGCAGGGGGAAGGGAGCGGTGCGGATGCGGGGCGAGCCGTGGCGGCAGAGGCCGGCGGGACGTTGCAGCAGCCTGAGGCGCAACATGCTTTCTTTCGGGGAAGTTGTCCATGGCTCCCGGGACCCTGGCAGTGGCGGGCTGCACAGGCTCCCCCGAAGGGAGGTGTGGATAGTGACCTGTGCTCGCAAACAGGCTTCTTGGTGGCGGCAGCAGCAGCCTTAGCGTCTCATGCCCGTCTCTGGGGACCGCGCTGTTAGCCATGGCTCGCGCCCTTCTCTGGAGCTCCTTTAAGCAGCGCTCTTAATCCCCTCTCCTCACGCACCAGGAAACAAAGAGGGATGAAAAAGTGTCTTGCCTCTTCAGCAGGTCCAGACTTTTCCCAGTACTCCCTGCTGGGTAGCCGTGGTGCACTAACCTCCTGCAGGCTGTGTTCACGCTGCCAACCCCAGTCCTCTCCTTGCGCTTGGACCGAAGCCCGAGCCTCAGCTCCCAGCCCCGCCCGCCCCAGCGGGTGAGCAGACAAGCTTCTCGGGCTCGTGAGTGCGGGTCAGCACCGATCCTCTGTGAGGGAATCTCTCCGCTTTGCCCTCTGCCCCCCTGTTGCTGTGCTCTCCTCCGCCACCCGCAGTCTCCGCACGCGAAGGGGCTCCTAGTGTGTGGAAACTTTTCCTCCTTCACAGCTCCCTCCCACTGGTGCAGGTCCCGTCCCTGTTCTTTTGTCTCTGTTTTTTCTTTTTCTCTTTTGCCCTACCCAGGTACGTGGGGAGTTTCTTGCCTTTTGGGAGGTCTGAGGTCTTCTACCAGCGTACAGTAGCTGTTCTGTAGGAGTTGTTCCACGTGTAGATGTATTTCTGGTGTATCTGTGGGGAGGAAGGTGATCTCCGCGTCTTACTCTTTGCCGTCTTCCCGATTCTCCCATGTAGTATTCTTTTTAATGTTTATGACAAATGGAACTTGTACCTGACTTTTTTTTAGTTACGACAATTTACTCCACTGATTCCCAAACTTATATTTAAAGAGATAAACCTTTTTCTGTCAGTATAAATTATGATATAAATCTCAGAATCTATATACATCTCCCAGAATATTCCAAATATTTCAGAAGGGTATGCAATAAAATATTAACAGTTGTTATCTTGGTGTATATGTATCTTTATAAATATTTATGTATTATATATATATAAATATATATGTCTTATGTATGTATCTGTATGTCTTTTCTGATATTTCAATGAACAAAATAATTTTAATAGTAGAAAAGATAAAAGTACTTAAAATAGTCCTTAAAATAATATTCTGCTAGACTTTGATATTAACATGTTTGCTTATAGGAATTTTGATTTTGTTTACTCTTGTCTTTGAAGTGGTGATTCTAGATTGAACCTCTTTTTCTTGTATTTCCTGCTTTTGACCCCCTTCTCACATGTGAAGATATACATTGTTTGGTAGTTTAGGTTATGGGAGGTTAGAACTATCGAAAGTGATAGTAAAACCAATAGAGCTCTATTCGAAAGGGGTTTCATGTTAGTGCCTTCCCTTAGTTTTATTCATATTTGCAGGAGTGTGGTTGCTCCAGGACACATATATGGGGAAATGAAAGCTGTAATGCTAGGGCTAATGTATGCTACCACATTAGGACAAATGTATGCTATCAATGGAGAGAGTTCTGATGTTCATGGCAAGTTTCTTTTGCCAAACACTTGAACTCTTGCTTTATGTCCATTTATAAGAGTTGATAGTCTGGTTTAGGTAACCTAACACTTACAAATCTGTTTTATTTCTCTGAATGTTTTCTTCCTCTTTATTCTCCTATCTTTTAAGACTCAATCCTGTGCCTCTGGAATCCTAATATAATTCCTTCTGTACTTTGTTAATTTACATTTTGTTTTGTGGTGATGTATCCACTTGAATGTCATGCTGGGTGGAGGAAGAGCAATCAAAAGCAATCATAAAATTATATGTCTTCCATCCTTTCCAGAAGGAAAGGGACTCTGGAATTCTCATAGAGGATCAATGTTGATTTTTTGGCATTTTCATCACCTAGGAATGTATAGTCTACCTTGACTGCCTGTGAGTTACAAAAGTAAAATCGATTTCTTTCTGTTATTTCCTACATATAAAATTTTATTGAATATGCTCTCTCCAATTATCAATCTCTCTACTCTCAACCCAACTCAGTTAAAATAATATAAAATTTCACACCCTATCTACCTCTAAATATCAACCTGGAAGTAAAAGAAGATAGAGAAATCACAATGTAGTGAGAAGAGTATAGTGTTTAGAATCAGACACATCTGAGTTTGAGTTCCCTATCTGCTTTTTCACTGTGTGACTACAGTCAAATCATATGACCTGTCTATGAGTTCCCTATCTGCTTTTTCACTGTGTGACTACAGTCAAATCATATGACCTGTCTATATCAGCTACAATTAGAATTGATATACTATTGTAGAGTAGCTGATATATGGTAGCTGTTAGTGAAATTTATGGATGTGAAAGTATTTTGAAATTTACAAAGTGCTGAATAAATGAAGAATTAGGGTTTTCCTTTATCTGAAAAATTTTCATGTTAATCCTCCTCAGATGCATATGGCTTTAATAATGCCCTAACTTCACCTAGATCCATAATCCTCTTTCCCTTTAGTTTATTTTGGGACTGTAGTTACTGGTTTCTTCTCTTCCTGTCTCTCTATCTTTGCTCAGGTGGAACTTCTTGTCTGAATGACTGACTGAACATTTAGTATATGCTTTCAAGCAGTGATGTATATATTTTAAGTTTATATCACGTCTCCCCAAAGAGCACTTAGCACAGTGCTTTTTTTTTTTTTTTTTTTTTTTTTAGCACAGTGCTTTGCCAGTCATGCCTTCCTCCTTAGTACATGTGACCTGGGGATTTAATGGAAAGGACATGGCATATAGGCTTTGGCTCACATACACTGGCTTTTGGTGAAAGGAATCTGGAATGAGCTGTAGAGTTAGGTCTGGTTTGAGTTCTGGCTCTGTCTCTGACCATTTCTAGATATTTGCTTAATATCTCAAATTTGTTTTTGTTTTTTTTTAACTTTAGAGGACCCAAATCAGACTATGGTTGGGAGAATTGTTAAAGATCTGCCTTGGGACAGAACCTTTTTTTTTTAGGATATGTTAATTTGGATTGCTCTCTCTAGCCTCCTACCGAGATGACTGCTCCACGGCATGTGGGATCTTCCCGGACCGGGGCACGAACCCGTGTCCCCTGCATCGACAGGCGGACTCTCAACCACTGTGCCACCAGGGAAGCTCAAGAAGTTCTTTCTTTTTATATTATATTTTAATTATCTTCCATGGTATCACAACCCTTGTCACTTGCCTCATTTTTTTCTACCCACTCAAATGTCAGAGGCTCATATAATTTAAAACTAGAGATGTTTCTGCTTTTTATTTTTGTGCTTGGGTGTTTTGGGGCAAGTGGGTGGGAATACTGACTCCTAAATTGTCACATTCCAAAGGAAGTCTTAGTAAATGTATAAAAATTATAAAATAAAACAAATGCTTTAATCTGCCTATAGTAGCCACTATTGTTTGCCTACCCTTCCTTTCATCTCACCCTTCCTTTCTGATAGGAATACCCCAAAATTTTCATGTAGCTGCCCTTCTACTATGTTGTTTAAGTGTTTCAGAGAAAGGTGACCACACCCTGACTCCAAGGAGTAAGTCCTGGTTGGTCTGAGGCTCGTCAATCTTACCCTTTTTTCACAGCCACGGTTCAGGAATATGGGCCTAAGCCAGGTGGCCTAAGTCAGTATCTTATTCAGGAAGGCCCAGGCCGATGGAACCCAATTTGAGTCAATGAAATGCAAGAAGACAAGGTTGTTTGGGGCTTCGGGGAACGAAGCTTTCTGATTCGGAAGAGATCAGATGAGATCTTCTCTCTTCCTTTGGATTTCAGGATGTGTGGATGTGAAACTGGGAATTGCCACAGCCACTTTTCTGGCATGAAGGAAGATATGCTGAACGTGAAACCAATGCAGAGAAAAGACGAGTGAAGGGGATCCCAAAGAAATAGAACTTAAATACTAGATCAAGCATTTCCTGAAGACCAGCCTACCTCTTGACTTGCACTTAAGAGAGTCCAAACCTTATTGTTTAAGTTGATCTGAGTAAGGTTTTATGTTACCTTAAAGATGTGAAAGCATCCTTAAGTGATATACCATTTTAAAATTAATATTTTCCCTAGGGATGAAAATGTGATCTAGGCCAGTACTATCCAATAGAACTTTGTGTGACGATGGAGATGTTCTGTATAAGTGCTGCCCAATAAGGTAGCCACTATCCATATGTGGCTATTGAGCAATTGAAATGTGGCTAGTACAACTCAGGAACTGAATTTTAAACTTTATTTAGTTTTAATTAATTTGAATTTAAATAGCCTCATGTGACTAGTGGCTACTATATGAGGTAGCACAAATCTAGATCAGTTAACCTTCAGATGGTTCAGAACACTCTTCAGCATCCCTCTGAAGCTTCTGTATCCAAATGATCACTAATAACTTTTGAATTCTATTTAGAATTTATCATATAATTCTAAAACAAAACAGAGCTCATATTTGATTAAACTAAAATGTGTGTGTGTATCTATGTGTGTATTAAATGTTTTTTATTTGCTCAGATTTGTATTTCACGTAATGGGTGCTGTAAGAAGAATAAGCATGTGCCTATTTCTTGCCAAATAGCTTAAGACAAACAACCTTGAACACATAAAAACAACCTTGAACAATACAGAACAATGTGTGATTATGTATCTATATCTTTAAATTGCTAAAAGACTTGGAAGGAGAAAGATTGGGAAGGCTTCTTTGCGTAACTCTAACCAGTATGGCTTCCTAAAGAGGGTAATAGTGACACGTGTAGTGACAGCTTTCTACTAAGGGAACACTGTTTATTGCAAGGCATTTATCATCTTTTTGACTCACTGTAGGCCTCAAGTAACATTATTAAAATTTTACTGCCTTCAGCCAGGAGAGAAACAGATTAACAGATAAATGCCTTTTCTGAATTAAATATCTTTGTTGTACAAGTACTAAGTACAGCTTTTGATGATGAGTCTTATGCATTTTGATTTACTCTGTTCTGGATGGCTCTCTTTTCCCTCTTGGTCCTCTTTTTCTCTCCTAGGTGTACTTTCTATAGACATATGTGCAAAGCATTGTGTCTTTTTCCATTAATAAAATTTCCTAACTTGGATATGGTAGTCATAGCATGGAGGGAACACATTCTTGGTTGAATTTTTCATTCTTTAGGTCTCTGCCAATTACTGTCAAAAGCAGTGGTGACTTTTTGTAAGGTGAATGCTTGTTCATTAGAAAGTGGCCTGAAACAATGAATTCCCTTCACATAAACCACTGAACTATCATGAGATGGTAACGACTTTCTGTCACTCCCAACCTAGGTCTAATCCAAACTTCTGACCCAGAGGTGTAAAGACTTTGTAGCTCATTAGTGATTCCCCTGGAGCCATCAAGTGCCAGGTCTCTAGTCACATGGAGCCTAAAGTGAAGAAGTATTGTGCATCTTTTAGCATTAGTTGTATTTTAATGGCAAACATGATAGGATTTACTAAGCTAAAATACTTAAAATGTAAAAAATTAAACATTCTCAATATTTTCCATATGAGACTAAGGTGATCATGTTAATACATTTCAAAATACTTTATCGTAATTGCATTATGTAACTGAAACTGTTTCATGGAATCCCAATGAGGATAATAGTCCGATTCAGTTGGGCAGAAGTGGATTTTTTCATTTATTCTATTATATAAAATTTCATTTCATAAGCTGGGAACTAGATTGAGGGGAAAGGGATGGTTCTTTTTTTTTTTTTAAAGGGATGGTTCTTAATGCTGGTCTAAAGATAGTTTTTATTATGTGATCAGGACAACTGAGTTTTCTTTACTGTTTTCTGAATTCCTTAAAAAAATCATATTTTGAATTTAAATGAGAAGTGAAGAACAGACTTTTAAACCCAGTTTTCCTGTTACTAAATTAGCAAAAGTTGGTGGTCTAGGAATGCTCTTTGAGCTAAGAAGCCTGATCAGGTTTTTTCAGGCCACTGTAAACTTTGGATTTCAGGTTATGATGTAATGTCATAATCTGAAAATAATTAATGAAAGTAATTAGTTTTATTTTTATTTCTCTTAATGTTTAAGCTTGAAACAAAACTATATAAAACAATAGGTAGTTTATCCAGACTGACTATAATATCATTTTCATTTCTGGGGTCTATCAAACCAAAGCATTGTCAATTTCATGCTTCCAAATGTATCCATTATTTATGGTCCTGTATACTCTGAAATATATATTTCTTTGTGAAACAATTTGCTTTAATTTAAGAGAAAGCAGACCAATTGAACTCTTAACTAAATACAACGATACATTTAACCCAAACAATGTATAATATGTATAACTGAAGCATTAATCATCTTTTATGAAGTTAAGGATCTATTAGTGATTCTATTACAATACCCCATTTTAAGTTTTTATTTTTTAAAAATATTTCATCAGAAAAATAAGCTTGATGGCAAAATGTGATTGAATATGAATAATTTTTATCTTCTTAGTTTATTTTTACTTGAAAATTAGTTACTTTAGGCTCTAATTATTCACATGTTTACAATTATTCAATTTTAATTGAATTAAATGACAGAAAGAATATGCTCAACTTAATATTTTATAAATTTATGTTTAATAGTCAAGAAATAGCTCATGTTGACATTGCTATTCTTGCTGCAATTTAAAATTCCTATTAACTTCTGAAGACAAATCTTTTCGAAAGTGGCAGACATATTAACGATGATCTTCAGTTATCACATCTCCATCATAGCTTTGTAAGTTGATATTCTCTTTGTTAAACTGACCAAAGTCAATATGTACTCCATTTATAGCTGGATGAACCTGATAGTTTGTATCTTCTCTCTGAAGGTTGTCTGCCTTGTTGGGTAGCCTGTACAGACAAGCTGCCAGATCTTCATTAATACCTGGGTTCCTTTTTTATTGTTAAGAGAAAGTGGTGTCTGTCTGGTAGATCATCCAAAGAGCTGTGTACTGTTATGTCTAGGGTAATTTTTTTTATTTTGAGTTATATTTTTTTTTTCTAAAATTCTAAAAATTTAGCCAATAGCCAATTTTTTTTTTTTTTTTGGTATGTGGTCCTCTCACTGTTGCGGCCTCTCCCGTTGCGGAGCACAGGCTCCGGACGCGCAGGCTCAGGGGCCATGGTTCACGGGCCCAGCCGCTCCGCGGCATGTGGGATCTTCCCGGACCGGGGCACGAACCCGTGTTCCCTGCATTGGCAGGCGGACTCTCAACCACTGTGCCATCAGGGAAGCCCGCCAAGTATCTTTACTTTGTAGTTTGTTGTACCATTTCTTACTTAGTCTTAATCCCTAAAACAGTGCACTGTACTTATTTTACACAGTTAATTTCAAAAGCATTTTTAGATATGTTTATCCTTATGATAATACTTGAAGTTAAATAAAAAAGATGATATTTTTATCATCATTTAACCAATAAAACATTTGAAATGCTGTACTAAGAAATTAATGATTTGCTGTTAATTAATCCAATCCTTCTTCTAAGTCTTTTAGCGCTTACAGATGTGTAGATATACAATCCTATATTGTTCTGTATTGTTCAGGGTTGTATTTGCATGTGTTTGTCTCAAGCTGTTTGATAAGGAATAGGCACATGCGTATTCTTCTTATAGCCTCCATTATGTGAAATACAAATCTGAGCAAATAGAAAACTTTCAACACCCCCTCACCACACATATACCCATACACCATTGACATTTTAGAATGGTTAAATCTGAACTTTGGTTTTTTGAAAGAATTATTTAATACAATTCAAAATGGAATTCAGAATAGTTATTATTAGCCATTTGGAGACAGAAGCTTTAGAGGGATGTTGCAAAGTGGTCTCAACCATCTGAAGGCTGATTGATCTAAATCTGTGCTATCTCATATGGTAGCCACTAGCCACATGAGGCTATTTAAATTCAAATTAATTAAAACTAATTAAAGTTAAAAATTCAGTTCCTCTGTTGCACTAGCCATATTTCAATTGTTTAATAGCCTCATGTGGATGGTGGCTACCTGTCATTATTGGGCAGCACTTATACAGACAGAACATTTCCATTATCGTGCAAAGTTCTATTGGATAGGACTGGTTTAGACCACATTTTAATCTCTAAGTTTAATATTTTAATATTAAAATATAGTATTATTTTTCTATAATAATAAAAATCAAAAGAAATAATTGGGAAATAGTAGTGAACTCTAAGGAAAAAAAAATCAAAGGTATTAAAGTTTTGATTGATAGCTGTTTTTCTTTGCAAAGAAGATGATAATAGCTTGGTGTTGTTTCTTATACCTTGAATTCTAGTTTATAGGAAGAGGCATAAATATCAGTTATGGGGTTCTGGGCTCCCTCAGACTTTTTTTTTTTTTATAATTAAACAACTGTGCAAGCCTGCACAAGCAGAAAGCCCATAACCCTATTTAGAAGACGAGGATATACAAATATGTCTCTATTATCCCAGAGGAGAAATCCACTAGCATATCAGAATATTATAACAGAAAGAGGATACTTGTACCTGTTACCAGTTTGAAATGTTGTCCTCTACATTGTTCAATTAATGATGACCTAGCTAAAGAAAAAGTTTAGGGGTTTTGGTAGATGGGAAAATGGTCACTATATAAGCTGCAACTGTTGACAGGTTTAATTTCATTTTGAGCCACTATCACAGGGAATATGTGGATACTATTTTAGTAATCTGCTATTTTCTCAGTTTATTCATAACAGTCAAAGGAAAGATGGTATCATCTATGCTTATAGTGAAAATCTTTGGAAGGCAGAAAGCAAGTTTCTTATTAAATTTTTGTCCAGGAGTTCATCTGTCAGATCTAGAAATGACTAGTTATTGTTACCATATACCCAAGAACATCTATGACTGATATGGAAAAATAAAACATTTTGAAAGAATTCAACAAGCAATGAGTCCATGTTGTTTTTGCCTGTCAAGTTTATAATTAAACAAAGTTCCTTGTTTTACTTCCTAAACAATTCTTCCAATGCAAGTCAGATCTTTTTAAACTATAATGCTTGAAGGGAAGGGTGGTGTTAGGGGAGCAGTAAGATTTTACAAAATGGTTAAAGGATGCCATTGCTATGATATTAACACCCATATTTATAGCAGTATGAAGAATGGAATTGTTCAATATATTGGTCAAAGATGAATTAGTAAAATTTCCCATTCTGATGTGCAGTTAGATTGCTGAAGTATACTGGGTATTAGAAATTTTTATAGAGTGGATCCTGCAAAGTCTTAACAAGTTAGCCTAATGATGACTTTAAAAAATGATTAGGACTGTAGCAGTTTGGGTGTCCTGTTTTAACCTCACTATCATTATTCTAGATTGTTGATAAATAATTTTTACTTCTGCATTCTCCTAGAGAATTCTGTCCTATGTTACCCATCTCACAAAGAGAAAACACAAGAATTTATTTACAATAAATACAAATTTGCCTGAAAAATATAGTTTTCCCATTAAAAAATAAACTAAAGTGAGTAAGAGAAACAATATGTTATTTCCCTTTTTCTAGGTGCCTGATACTTAGGATACCGACCATGTCAGAGAATGAGTATTTTCTATGAATAAAGGATATTGATGTTCCAGACTATCTTGGAAATGCGATCCCTTTATCCTAAGTGCCAATGCAAAATTTCAACCTTCCCTGGGTGAGGACACATGAATAAAGAATAAGAGCAGAAGGACCTTAGAGGGAAACCTTAGGGAATCCAAGGAGAATGGAGAATGGATCAAAAGAGCAGAAGTAGGTGATGTGGCTTATTTTCCCTTTCTTAACGCTCTCCCTTTTGCAAGTAAGTGTTTTCTTGCCTCAGCTTTATTTTTCAAATTATAAAAAAGATTGAAACAAGTCAGACCGATGAGACTCATTTGTTTCCTTTCTGAGCTAAGGCAAATGGATCTAATTTCTTTCTGAGACCAGGCAAGTGGGCATAATAGACTGTGGGAGTGGGTGAAGAGGAGGAATGTAATGGAGGGGAGACATCAGTTGTAATTTGTCTTGACTTTGTAAGACTTTTCCTTTTTTCATGACATGCTGTCTACAAATGGAGAGATACCCTGTTAAGTAATTGCTCAGGTTATTAGAGTGCTGTGCTTAAAAAGGACTCCTAAACTGTGTTAGCTTGGGTTGACATCACCGGTGCTCATCTTCAAGAGGTCAGTCCAAGAACCAATCTATTTAACATCTTCATCAATGACCAAGATAATGGAAGAGAAATAGCAGGCCTGTTAGTTAACTTTAGGAAAAACATTAGACTGCAAGGGGTGGCTTGCACATTGTAGGGCAGGGTATGAATTTTAAATGACCTTTGCTGTGATAAAGCACTTGTCCTTTGCATTCAAAATCTCAAAGGCTATTTGTGTTTTGAACATCCCTGCAGGCATGTCTAAGAAAACAAAGTGAGCTCTTGCTACTATGAATTTGTGTATTCTGTTTGCTAGATCACAGCGGATCAGGCCTGGAACAGTTTTGTTTTAAATAGAATCATCCATTTCTTATAGGTGCATCTCCACATGTTTTTCTTCTTTCTGCAGGAATTTAAACTTAAAAGAAAAAATTGCATGTGGCTTTTTCTTGGAGTTTCTAAGCAATGCTGCATTAGTGTAAGGGAGGGCCAGCTACATAATTTGCGAGGCCCGCTGCAGAAAGAAAATGTGGAGCCCCTTATTCATAAAGAAGGGAAAAAAATGTAGTTAAAGTTACTAAGATGTGAAGCTTTTTCCATTCTTCCATGGTCTCTCTCTGGACTTGTATGGTGTTTTTTATTTGCTATTTAATGTCATTTTAAGAAAAAAAAAGAAAATTTAAGTTATTAGCATAAATTTTATTGTTCATCTTTATATTGTGTAATGTCAGTTTTAAATGCAATTTGAGAACATTTAACTTGTATGTGGAATCACCAAAACTATGCAAGTTATATTTTATAGCTCATACATGCATATGTATTTCTTTCTTACCAGAAGGGTAGAAACTCTGCACAAAACTAACAGCTATTTTTAGTTCACTTCTTGATATGCACACATTCTACTAATACTCCCAGTCTTTGGCTTATTGATGAGTAAGAAAGGACTGTAAGGAAAAAAGTTATGGGTTACCCTATATTTCCCTTTCCTTCTATGTCATCATTTTTGGTATAAGAGATTGGCTAATACAGGGAAGTAACACAGGTAAGAAAGGATAAATAGGGTTCCTTGGTCATTTGTGTTTTTAAGAACACTGTTACCTTCTCTCTGTGTTTGAATCAAGTTCTGATTTGAGTAGAAAGTTTGGCTTCTCAAGGCTTTCAGTGCCTTTGCTTACTCAGTCATAGATATAATACTCTTACTTGGTACTCACTTTGAATCTTGATGAACTGTCATGCATTCTGGATCCACTAGTTTTCTGTATTCATGGGACATCTGAACTGCATATGTGAAGGGGTGGTAAGGAATGCAGACACCATATGACACCTGTGCCCTCTGTTCAGGTACATGCTTGATTGTCCCATTGGACTTCACTTACAATATACAAGTTTAAAGATAAAATTACTACAGATTTTAAGATGATAACAGAAGAGTATTAAACCAAGCTCAGGGGCCAATCAATGCTACTGCACAGGCTACACACCCATGAAGCTGGGCCTGATGTAGGGTCGTCATATACTTTCTCTGCCTGCTATGCTCTTACTCGTGGTCCCCTTTCTCTGACCTTGCCACAACAGATAGTTGATCACATCTTCCTACAAAACTCTGGGTTCGTTTTACCTCCTTAAGCCAGGAAGCAAGAGCTTCCTTGACTAGGCTGGGAGAGAAATTGCCATAATAAAGGACTACTTCTAAAACTCCAGTATTTAAATATGCAGCTATGTCAGGTTTAGGCATAAAATAAATGCTGAATTACATAATTTTTTTTTTTCTTAAGTTATAGGATATCCTCTATATACTTTTTGGGTTCTTGCATCTTACATGCAAGACTTAGAAATATTTTCAGTTTTTGTCTAATTTGGGGCCTGAGGGGTTACCAGGGTTTATTATCCTGTTTTTAATTGTTTGTACCTCAGATTCTGGAGATGGCATTCAAGCCCTACTCCTCTACCCTTATCTCTCTGGCTTTGACTTCAGAGAAAAATGACAAGGGTTCTCTAACCTGTGAATTCATTGTGACCTTGGGCAAATTTTAAAATCTGTCTGTCTTAGTTTATTTCATTTGTTAAAAGGGGATAATGCCTATCTTAATTTAAGGATTTAGTGAAATTATAAAAGTGCCTAACAGCAGTCCTATCACATGTGCTCTATTAAATCTTTTCTGATAGTAAGTTAATGTAGGAAATAAATCCCTATTTGCACCACAGTTGACACTCAGTCTCTATGCGAGTTTAAAAAGTTTAATTATCCCATAACCACTTACTCAATCTTATTTCCTTAACTTATTGTGTTCTTACTCATCCTAAAGATTGGATGTGCTAGCACACCTTAGGTGTGCTAGTGGATTTTGTATGGAAAGGTAGGTACTTGCCTACTTGCTTCACAGTAAAATGCTAATATAAAAAATAGCTTTATCCTTATCTGCCATCAATTATTTTTGCGTCAGGTGTGCAAGTTAAAATTTTACAAATCAGGCAGAAAAATATGATCCATGTGGTTTTACCCTTACATTGCTTCTTAGCTCAGTGGTTTTTTTTTTCAAGATTTATTTATTATTTATTTAATTTATTTTTGGTTCTGTCGGGTTTTAGTTGAGGCACGTGGGATCTTTTGTTGCGGCATGCAGGGTCTTCATTGTGGCGTGCAGGCTTCTCTCTAGCTGTGGTGCATGGGCTCCAGGGTGCGTGGGCTCTGTAGCTGTGGCGCTTGGGTTTCAGAGAGCATGGGCTCTGTAGTTTGCCGCCTGTGGGCTCTAGATGAGGCATGCAAGCTCAGTAGTTGTGGCGTGCGTGTTGCCCTGTGGCAAGTGGGATCTTAGTTCCCTGACCAGGGATCGAACCCGAGTCTCCCATATTGTAAGGTGGATTCTTTACCACTGGACCACCAGGGAAGCTCCAGCCCAGTGTTTTTTATTATAAAATTTATGTTTATTAGAGAAAATGTAAAATACTAACAAAAGAAAATGAAGAAAGAATTGTGTACATTGAAGATAATGTAAATAGTTTGTCTTTTCTTCTTTTGTACAACTTCTTTGTACAACTGTAAAAACACTGTTGGGATAGTACTGTATATAAAATTTTATATCCCGTTTTTTTAGATAACATTATATTGTAAACTATTTTTTATGTTACAGTCTGCATGAACATTTTCATGACTGCAGAATATACTACAACATGGATTTATTTAATGAATCCTCTATTTTCTGATACAATTTCATTCGTAGTAAATACTGTGTTGAACATCTTTCAACATAAAACTTTTTCCATTTTCAAAGCTATGCCTTTAGGATGGAGTCCCAGAAGAACACTACTGGGTTAAAACATGTTACACATTTTAAGTCTCTTGATACTTGTTGATAAATTACTTTCCAGAGGAGTTATACCAATTTTTTACTCTTATCAGAGATTTATCACAATGCCAGCCTCTGTTTTTGTAATAATCTTTGCTTTTTTTTTTTTTTAAGATGTTGGGGGTAGGAGTTTATTAATTAATTTATTTTTGCTGTGTTGGGTCTTCGTTTCTGTGCGAGGGCTTTCTCTAGTTGTGGCAAGCAGGGGCTACTCTTCATCGTGGTGTGCGGGCCTCTCACTATCGCGGCCTCTCTTGTTGCGGAGCACAGTCTCCAGACGCGCAGGCTCAGTAGTTGTGGCTCACCGGCCTAGTTGCTCCGTGGCTTGTGGGATCCTCCCAGACCAGGCTTGAACCCGTGTCCCCTGCATTAGCAGGCAGATTCTCAACCACTGCGTCACCAGGGAAGCCCAAACCACACACTCTTAATAGTCATGATCTCCTGGCAGGAGGATGGGAGAAGAAAACACTGAAAAATTTCTGCAGAGCTTCTTTTATTTTTGATGTTTCCATTTTTTTAACTCTCCCCCCCTTTCATAAAACTGTCAGGAAAAAACCCTGATTTCCTGTCATAGTGGTATGAGCAGGATTGGCTTATCCCTGCCCCTATCCTTTGCTTTTTCCCTTTCATAAAACCTTTATTGTCCTCCCTTCCTTACTCTCCCTGTAGTCCTCAGACAGTTGTTTTCTGCATTTAACCGTTGGCAATGTGGTTTTACATTTCTTTAACAGTTTGATTTTGAAGCCCTTCCCAGGTTTTTTTCCCCTTAATTTATTTTATTTTATTTTTTAAAGGTTTAGGTTGTTTTGCTGTATTAAGAAATGCTGGGGAGAAAAATGTTAGAGAAACATTGTATTGGGATGGCAAAATCTCTTTCTCTCCCTTAAGCTAAAACACATACAGTTTTACCCTGAGGAGCCAATTCTTTAGAAAACCAAGCTAACAGAGAATGAAATGAAAGGCAGCCTACATTAAATTTCATTTAAGCCTATTGTTTAATTTATGTTCTTTTGATGCACGATAATGTTTCTGTGTGTTTGATCACTCCTTTGTATTTCATCCTATCTTTGGGCCTTCTGGAAGTTTCTGTTCTGGAGTCTTCTTAAATCAGCCAGTTTTCACTTCTTCGGAGGGTTGATAGGTCAAGTGGGATATTTTTTAGCAGGTGTGTTGGCTTAGCTTTTTCCATTAAACCTTATTTGGCTTTCTCCTTTTTGACTTTAATAATATGTTAATACTTAATACTTCTGTTGATCAGTTTAAAAAATTTTGATTATTCACTTGTGCTTCAGTTGTTTTCCCATATTTTCATAGTATTTTGTTTATTTATTTATTTTGGGTACAGCTCTGGAACAGACACAGGGATTTCCCATGAAAGTATGATGACTACATGCTCTAAGCTGTGTTGTGGACCTCTGAAGATCAGGAGTGGTTCCATATTGGGAGCCATGTGGCTAAGCAGGATATAATTGCCTCATTTTTGACCCAGCAGTCGAAGATGCTGTGCTTTGCTGGAGGGAAGTGTTCACAGAGACTGCCTGTGTTGTATTTTTTTTTTTGTTTTTGAGGATTAACAGGAGACCTGAACTTTTAGGGTTTTCCATATGGTTGCTTTCCCAGTTGCACTAACATTGACTTGAAAAAAAACAAAACAAAACACCTCTTCACTTTAGGGAAAAGAAAGTCCCGAGTCACTTAGTATTCCTTACACTCTGGAGGTCTGACTATAAAGGCTTACACTTCCTGCTGCGATTGTATCCTCCTTGAAAAAAATGAAGCAGCAACATGAATTTAGTTCTCTTTATCTGCACAGTGATTCTAAGTTCCAGTTTCTGCAGTCTTCCCTCTTTTACTATTTAATACACTTAATCATTTCTCTGCCTGGCATTCCCTTATAGGAGAGATTGAATTTAACAAATGTACACTAAGAATGATAGCTGAGACTAATTCTATGAGCAGAAGGTTAAATCCAATCATAATTCCTGAGGTAATGGAGATGGGTAAGGTATGCAGAGCTCAGAAGAGTCAGAGATTAAATGAAACTACACGGTCCCTTTGACTACGTAGCCACTAGGAAACTATAATAGCATTTTAAGGTAGGGTGATACCACAGCCTAAAGATTTATTTTTTTAAAATGAACAAAGCATCACAGTCAAGCTGATGCAATAATTTTGCCTTCCCTCGAGGTGTTAGGCTCAAGTGAAGAAAGATGTTAGCTAAATACAATCTGGAATGAATACATTAATTTGCAGTCCCTTTCCCCCATCGTGCATAAAGTCTTGAACGATTTTGACTCAGATGGATTTTAGTCCATGATAAAAACTGGAAAGACTGTCTGCAAAGCTTTTAAAAATATAAATAAGTCACATTAGGTATAGGGTGGGAAGGGGAGGGAGAGATTTGCAAACACTTAAAAAAGTAACTGCTTGATTTAATGTCTGTAGATGAAAGCTGTGGACCAGCATTTCTTGTGAGACTCCATGGAGGAGTGTCGCTGGTGGCAGCTAATGGAGAACTGACGGAAAACTTGCAGCTGGGATGCTTGCTGGATCCTCCTCTAACAGCCCTTCTCAGTGGGATGGCAGGATTAGGGTTGAGGCTGAGAAGATAATGGAATCTGCATGCCTGGTCTGATTGCTTCTCTGATCTGATCACTAGTATCAGGGTGACAGCTGCTATTCCAGTCCTCTGAGCAGCAAGTGGCAGAGCAGAATGTCAGTTGCATGTATCTCTTTAGCAGTCATATATTGACAATTAAGGAGGAAGTGATTCACATTTGTATTACCCTTACTAAAGAGTATATGAAATATTTAGTCAAAGACTTGGAGGCTTTAGAGATCCCAGCGTGAATTCTTGCATGACCGAGCAGGGTTCTTCTTTTAAAATATACCCACTATCAGTGAATAATCATCATTTTTGGGTTGGTGTGTCTGTAAATATATTGAACATTACATATGCAATTTACATACATATACCTCAGAGGAAGACTGTCAAGTTTAGGAATGCTGTAGTAGTACGTGATATTGAAATTGGGGTACATTTGTTAAAATTCAAATTGAAAGTGATAGAAGAGAAAAGAGATTACGTTTTTGTTTTGAAGGATTAAAGCTTTCTAAATTAGTGAGTTGGAACGAAGTATTATGTCATTAAAAAAATAAAATGCATAAATATATTAATTTTCATAGAAAGGAAACTGGTTAGATAAACCTGCTAATATGTATCCCAAGCATTTAAAATGTGCATAACCTTTGGTGTGATATTTTCATATCAAGGATCATGTGATATTCACATGCTTGTTTTACTTAAATAATATATCTTCTTTGCTGTTTGGTTTTTCAATTAAAAGTTACTTCCTTTTGTCCTCTATTCAAATGATGTAATGTTTGACAAATATAAAAAATTATTTGTATTTGTATTACAGATATGTAAGTAATGAAGCATAATAATAACTGAGCCTAGTAAATACACCATTCAATTAGGACCTCGACCATTACATATATGATTATGTTTCTTTCCCACCTTGTCTCATTTTCTCCTTTCAATAGATACCCAGTGGTCTGAATTTTATCATTTTCTTTCCTAAATGGTTTTTATCACACAAGTGTATATTCTTTTTATTTTGTTTTTGAAAACTGAGGTATAATTTACATATAGTAAATTACACCCATTGTGGTGTACAATTCTGTGCGTTTTGACAAACACATACACTACTACAATCAAGATGTAGAGCAGTTCTATCACCTCTCAAAATCCTCCCACGCCCCTTTGTAGTCAGTCCCTCACCTTTCCTCAGCCCTTGGCAATCACTGAGCTATTTTTTGTCTCAAGAGCTTCACCTTTTCCAGAGTGTCATGTAAGCAGAATCATATGTCATGTGGTCTTTTAAGTCTGTCTTCTTTCACTCTGCATAATACATTTGAGGTTCATCCATGTTTTCGTATGTATTAGACGTTAATTTCTTTTTATGACTGAGTAGTATTCTATTATACGGATATATTTACTATAGTTTATTGATTCACCAGATGAAAAATATTTTGAGTTTCCAGTTTTTGGCAATTACAAATGTATCAGCTGTAAATATTTGTATACATGTTTTTGTGTGAACATAAATTTTGATTTCACCTGAGTAAATACCTAGAAGTGAGATTTCTGGGTCGTATGGCAAGTGTATGTTTAACTTTATAAGAAACTTTACAAGATGTAACAAATATTTCCAAAGAGGCTTTATCATTTTGCATTTTCACAAGCAATTTATCAAAGTTTCAGGATGCTCTGCATCCTCCTCAGCATTTAATATTGTTAGTTGTCTTATTTTTTATTTCAAATTTAGTCATTCTTTTGTTGTGGTATCTCATTGTGTTTTAATTCACACTTACTGAATGACTAATGATTTGAGCATCTTTCATGTGCTTATTTGCTATCTATATATCTTCTTTGGTGAAATGTCCAAGTGTTTTGCCCATTTAAAAAATGGGTTGCTCATTTTCTCACTGAGCTTCGCGAATTTTTATGCACAGGCACAAGTCATTGAACAAATATGTGATTTGCAAATATTTTCTTTCAGTCTGTGACTTATTTTTTTTGTTCTTTTAATAGTCTTTCGAAGAGCAGAAGTTCTTAATTTTGTTAATGCCCAGTTTATCAATTTTTTCTTTAATGTGTCATGCTTTGGTGTTGTATCTAAGAAATTTTTGTAACCCAAAGTTACAAAGATTTTTTTCCCTACATTTTCTTCTAGGAGTTTTATTGTTGTAGATTTTATTTTAAATCAGTGATCCATTTTCAATTAATTTTAGTATATTGTGATTCATTTTTTTTTGTATTTGGATAGCTGCTTCAACATCATTTTGTTGAAAAGACTGTCCTTTCTCTCTTTTTCTTTTAATAGATCTTTATTGGAGTATATTTGCTTCACAGTACTGTGTTTGATTCTGTTGTACAACAAAGTGAATCAGCCATATGCATACATATATCCCCATATGCCCTCCCTCTTTTTTTTAAAAAAAATTTATTTATTTATTTATTTTTATTTTTGGCTGTGTTGGGTCTTCGTTTCTGTGCGAGGGCTTTCTCTATAGTTGCAGCAAGTGGGGGCCACCCTTCATTGCAGTGCATGGGCCTCTCACTATCGTGGCCTCTCTTGTTGCGGAGCACAGGCTCCAGACGCGCAGGGTCAGTAGTTGTGGCTCATGGGCCTAGTTGCTCCACACCATGTGGGATCTTCCCAAACCAGGGCTTGAAACCATGTCCCCTGCATTAGCAGGCAGATTCTCAACCACTGCGCCACCAGGGAAGCCCTGCCCTCCCTCTTGAGCCTCCCTCCCACCCTCCCTATCCTACCCCTCTAGGTCGTCTCAAAGCACTGAGCTGATCTCCCTGTGCTATGTTGCTGCTTCCCACTACTAACTGTTTTATATTTGATAGTGTACATATGTCGATGCTACACTCACTTCACCCCAACTTCCTCCTCCCCCACTGAGAGTCCACTCTCTATATTTACGTCTTTATTACTGCCCTGCCACTAGGTTCATCAGTACCATTTTTTTTTCTTTTTAGATTGTATATATATATGTTAGCATACGGTTTTTGTTTTCTTATTTCTGACTTACTTCACTCTGTATGACAGACTCTAGGTCCATCCACCTCGTTACAAATAACTCAGTTTTGTTTCTTTTTATGGCTGAGTAATATTCCATTGTATATATGTGCCACATCTTCTTTATCCATTCACCTGTCGACGGACACTTAGGTTGCTTTCATGTCCTAGCTATTGTAAATAGTGCTGCAATGAACACTGTGGTACATGTCTCTCTCTCTCTTTTTTTAAATAAATTTATTTATTTTTATTTATTTATTATTTTTGGTTGTGTTGGTTCTTCGTTGCTGCATGCGGGCTTTCTCTAGTTGTGGCGAATAGGGGCTACTTTTCCTTGCAGTGCGCAGGCTTCCATTGCAGTGGCGAGGATTTCCAAAACTATGTTGAGTAAGAATGGTGAGAGTGGACATCCTTGTCTTGTTCCTGATCTTAGTGGAAATACCTTCAGTTTTTCACCATTGAGAATGATGTTTGCTGTGGGTTTGTCGTATAAGGCCTTTATTATGTTGAGGTAGGTTTCCTCTGTGCCCATTTTCTGCAGAGTTTTTATCATAAATGGGTGTTGAATTTTGTCCAAAGCATTTTCTGCATCTGTTGAGATGTTCATATGGTTTTTATTCCTTACTTTTTTAATATGGTGTATCACATTGATTGATTTGCATATATTGAAGAATCCTTGCACCCCTGGGATAAATCCCACTTGATCATGGTGTATGATCCCTTTAATATGTTGTTAGATTCTGTTTGCTAGTATTTTGTTCAGGATTTTTGCATCTATGTTTATCAGTGGTATTGGTCTATAATTTTCTTTTGTTTGTGGTATCTTTTTCTGGTTTTGGTATCAGGGTGATGGTGGCTTCATAAAATGAATTAGGGAGTGTTCCTCCCTCTGCAATTTTTTGGAAGAGTTTAAGAAGGATGGGTGTTAGCTCTTCTCTAAATATTTGGTAGAATTCACCTGTAAAGCCATTGGGTCCTTGACTTTTGTTTTTTGGAAGATTTTTAGTTACAGTTTCAATTTCATTACTTGTGATAGGTTTGTTTATATTTTCTAATTCTTCCTGGTTCAGTCTTGGAAAACTGTACCTTTTGAAGAATTTGTCCATTTCTTTGTGGTTGTCCATTTTATTGGCATATAGTTGTTTGTAGTAGTCTCTTATAATCCTTTTCATTTCTGCAGTGTCAGTTGTGATTTCTTCTTTTTCATTTCTAATTTTATTGATTTGCATCTTCTCCCTTTTTCTTTTGATGAGTCTGGCTAAGGGTTTTTCAATTTTGTTTATCTTCTCAAAGAACCAACTTTTAGTTTTATTGATCTTTGCTATTGTTTTCTTCATTTCTATTTCTTTTATTTCTGCTCTGATCTTTATGACTTTTTTCCTTCTACTGACTTTGGGTTTTCTTTGACCCTTCTCTAGTTGCTTTAGGGGAAGTGTTAGATTGTTTATTTGAGATATTCTTGTTTTTCTGAGGTGAGATTGAATTGCTATAAACGTCCCTCTTAGAACTGCTTTTGCTGCGTCCCATACGTTTTCGGTCATCATGTTTTGTTCTCATCTGTTTCTATGTATTTTTTTATTTCTTTTTGATTTCTTCAGTGATCTCTTGGTTATTTAGTAGCACACTGTTTAGCCTCCATGTATTTGTGTTTCATTTTCAGTTTTTTTCCTGTAATTGATTTCCAGTCTCATAGCATTGTGGTCAGAAAAGATGCTTGATGTGATTTCAATTTTCTTAAATTTTCCAAGGCTTGATTTGTGACCCAAGATGTGATGTGTCCTGGAGAATGTTCCATGTGCACTTGAGAAGAAAGTGTATTCTGCCACTTTCAGGTAGAATGTTCTATAAATATCAATTAAATCTATCTGGTCTATTGTGTCATTTCAAGCTTCTGTTTCTTTATTTTCTGTTTGAATGATCTGTCCATTGGTGTAAGTGGGGTGTTAAAGTCCCATACTTTATTATTATGTTACTGTTGATTATTATTATTGTGTTACTGTTGATTTCCCCTTTCATTGTTGTTAGCATTTGCCGTATGTATTGAGGTACTCCTATGTTGGGCGCATAAACATTTATAATTGTTATATCTTCTTCTTGGATTGATCCCTTGATTATTATGTAGTGTCTTTCCTTATCTCTCGTAACAGTCTTTATTTTAAAATCAATATTGCTACTCCAGCTTTCTTTTTTTTTTTTTTTTTTTTTTATGCGTTACGCGGGCCTCTCACCGCTGCGGCCTCTCCCGCTGCGGAGAACAGGCTCCGGACGCGCAGGCCCAGCGGCCACGGCCCACGGGCCCAGCCGCTCCGCGGCACGCGGGATCCTCCCAGACCGGGGCACGAACCCGTGTCCCCTGCATCGGCAGGCGGACTCTCAACCACTGCGCCACCAGGGAAGCCCTCCAGCTTTCTTTTGATTTCCATTTGCATGGAATATCTTTTTCCATCCCTTCACTTTTAGTCTGTATGTGTCCCTAGGTCTGAAGTGGGTCTCTTGTAGACAGCATATATATGGGTCTTGTTTTTGTATCCATTCAACCAGTCTGTATCTTTTGGTTGGGACATTTAATCCATTTACATTCAAGGTTATTATCAATATGTATGTTCCTATTGCCATTTTCTTAATTGTTTTGGGTTTGTTTCTGTGGGTCTTTTTCTTCCCTTGTGTTTCCCGCTTAGAGACGTTTCTTTAGTATTTGTTGTAAAGCTGGTTTGGTGATGCTGAATTCTCTTAGCTTTTGCTTGTCTGAAAATCTTTGGATTTCTCTGTCAAATCTGAATGAGCTCCTTGCTGAGTAGAGTAATCTTGGTTGTAGATTTTTCTCTTTCATCTCTTTAAGTATATCCTGCCATTCCCTTGTGGCCTGCAGAGTTTCTGCTGCAAAATCAGCTGATAACCTTATGCGGATTCTTTTGTATGTTATTTTTTGTTTTTCCCTTGCTGCTTTTAATATTTTTTCTTTGAATTTAGTTGTTATTAGTTTGATTAATATGTGTCTTGGTGTGTTTCTCCTAGGGTTTAACCTGTATGGGACTCTGTGCTTCCTGGACTTGGGTGACTGTTACCTTTCCCATGTTAGGGAAGTTTTTCACTATAATCTCTTCAAATATTTTCTCAGACCCTTTCTTTTTCACTTCATCTTCTGGAACCCCTATAATTCGAATGTTAGTGTGTTTAGTGTTGTCCCAGAGGTCTGTGAGATTTTCTTCAATTGTTTTCATTCTTTTTTCTTTATTCTGCTCCTTGGCAGTTATTTCCACCATTTTGTCTTCCAGTTCACTTATTCGTTCTTCTGCCTCAGTTATTCTGTTATTGATTCCTTCTAGTGTATTTTTCATTTCAGTTAATGTGTTGTTCATCTCTGTTTGTTCTTTAGTTCTTCTAGATCTTTGTTAAGATCTTTGTTCTTAAGATCTAGTTCTTCTAGATCTTCTAGATCTTTGTATTTTCTCAATCTTTGCCTTCATTCTGTTTCCAGGATCTTGGATCATCTTTACTATCATTACTCTGAATTCTTTTTCAGGTAGATTGCCTATTTCCTTTTCATTTATTTGGTCTTGTAGGATTTTACCTTGCTCCTTCATCTGTGAGATATTTTTTTGCCCTCTCACTTTTTTTTTTTTTTTTTTGATGAGTGGGATTGTGTTTCTGTCTTACTGGTTGTTTGGCCTGAGGCTTCCAACACTGAAACTTGTAGGCTGTCGGGTAGGGCTGGGTCTTGGTGTCGAGATGAGGACCTCCGGGATACCTCACTCTGATGAATATTCCCTGAGGTCTGTGGTTCTTTGTTAGTCCAGTGGTTCATACTTGGAACTCCCACCACAGGAGCTTTGACCCAACCCCCAGTTCGTGAACCAAGATCCTACAAGCCTCCTGGAGTGGCAAAAAAAAAAGAGAGAGAACAATAACAAAGTAAAAAATAAGAGTAGGAAACGAATCAATATGTTAGAAAGTATATAAAAATATACGTGAAGTAACAACTGGAAGGTAAAACAGAATCACAGTAGTAAAAAAGGGGAGGAGAAAAAAAAAAAAGGTGGAAAAGGCTTTGGCTCTGGAAGGCGGTGCCTAAGCAGGGGCAGGGTTTGAGTGAGAGACAGGGCCTTTGCTTAGGACCCACAGGGCTGGAAAAGGCCCTGGGGGTGTGTGGGGTAGGTGCTTAGGCTCAGTGGAACAGAAGGAGCCCAGGTGTGTCTCCCACCTCTGGTCTTAGAGGGTGGGGGACCCCACCTGGGAACACATTAAGTTTCCTGGGCTCAGGTGGGCGGGGCCAATGACCTCCCCTCCTCTTCCTGTGGTGTTGGAGGGCCCCTCCTGCCTGATTCTCTTGTTCTCCGCTGGTCTCCCTCCTATGCCCCCAGGAACAATGTGGACCAGAGGGGGCCTCTGAGGGTGTAGGACCTGGCCCAATAGCCGGGCAGACTTCCCCAGCCAGTTGGTCAGAGGATACACTGGGCCTGTTCCCCCCTGAGCCGAGCTCCTGAGGGTCCCTCCAAGCATGAAAACCCCTCCCCACTCTTGGACACCTCTCAGGGGTACCGGTGCTATCTGGCCTCCACTTCTCATCCCCCCTCAGTCCTCCTATGTCCTACCAGTTTGCTTGGGGGTTCCTCCCATCTCCTTAGGCATCAAGGCCCCCCGCCAGCGTCCTGCAGGTGCCCTAGTTGTGGGGAGACATGAACTCCATGTCTTCTAACACCACCATGTTCTAAATATTTTCTGTCCATTCTCAATTGAATTACCTTTGCATCTTTGTTGAAAATCAAGTGAATACATGTGTGATCTAATTCTGGAATCTCTATTTTTGATAAAAAAATGATTTATGTGTCCATTCTTTGACCAATGTGATATTGTCTTGATGGTGTATCTTTAAAGTAAGTCTTGAAATCAGGCAATGTGAATTTGAGTGGTTAATTTAAAAAAATTATCTTGGCTATTTATTTCTTTTTCTTTCCATATAAAATTTAGAATCAGCTTATCTGTTTCTATAAAAAACTTGTTGGGATTTTTGATTGAAATTAAATTGAGTCTAGAACAGTATGAGGGGAAGTGATACCTTAGCCATATTGAGTCCTCCAGTCCATTAAAAATGACGTATTTCTTCGTTTATTGACATCTTTTTGATTTCTTTCATCAGTATTATGTAGTTTTCAGCATACAGATCTTGCACATGTTTTGCTAGATTTTTGGTGCTATTATAAATGGTACTTTTGAGTTTCCAATTGTTCATTGCTGGTGTATAGAAATACTGTTGATTTTTGTATACAGACTTTGTATCTGAAACCTTGATTAAGTCACTTAATAGTTTTAGTAGGTTTTTAAAAATAGATTTTTGGGTTAAAAAAAATCTACACAATCTTGTTTCCCATGAGTAGAAACACTGTCTATTGTGTTGTCTTGGATGTCTTGTATGATGATGAATAGGAAAGCAGAGGTCCTTGTCTTATTCTGATCTTAGGGAGAAAGCACTCAGTTTTTCATTAGTAAATATGATGTTAGCTATAGATATTTTTGTAGATGCCCTTCTATTCCTAGTTTGCTGAAAGTTTTTTAAAATTATGAATCAATGTTGAATTTTCCCAAATTTTCTGCATCTACTGAGATGTTGATGGGTTTTTATTCTTTATTCCATTGATATGGTGCATACATTGATTGCTTTTCAAATATTGAAGTCCAGCATTTTTTGAATACCCACTTGGTCTTGATACATTATTATTATTATTATTTACACATTTCTTGATTTAATTTGCTGGTATTTTGTTGCAGGTATTTTGTCTGTGTATTCATGAATATTGGCCTGCTGTCCACCGTCCACCCCCACACCCATGTTGTCTTTCTCTGGTTTTGATATTAGAGTATTTTTGGCCTCAGAAAATGAGTTGGGAACTGTTCCTTGTTCTTTTCTGTTCTAGAAGAGATTGTGTCAAATTTGTATTTTTTTTTTAGATTCCATATATATCTGTTAGCATACGGTATTTGTTTTTCTCTTTCTGACTTACTTCACTCTGTATGACAGACTCTAGGTCCATCCACCTCATTACAAATAACTCAATTTCGTTTCTTTTTATGGCAGAGTAATATTCCATTGTATATATGTACCACATCTTCTTTATCCATTCATCTGTTGATGGACACTTAGGTTGCTTCCATGTCCTGGCTATTGTAAATAGTGCTGCAGTGAACTTTGTGGTACATGTATCTTTTTGAATTATGATTTTCTCAGGGTATATGCCCAGTAGTGGGATTACTGGGTTATATGGTAGTTCTATTTTTAGTTTTTTAAGGAACCTCCATACTGTTCTGCATAGTGGCTATATCAATTTATATTCCCACCAACAGTGCAAGAGGGTTACTATTTTTTAGATCAATTAAAATTATGTTTACATTCATAAATGTTATTTCCATAACTATTCTTTGATTTGTGTAGCTCCAATTTTGGTCTAGTGTTATATTCCTTCTAACTAGGGAACTTCTTTTAACATTTCTTGTAGTGCAGGTGTGCTGACAATAAATTCTCTCAACTTTTGGGTATCTAAAAAGTCTATATTTTTGCCTTTATTTTTGAAAGATCTTTCATTAGGTATAGATTTCTGAGTTTACATTTTTTTCTTTTTTGCTTCAGTAATTGTCTTCTGTCTTGCATAATTTCTGACAAGAGTCTGCTGTAGTATAATGTGTCACTTGTATTTTTCCTGTTTCCTTCAAAATTTTCTCTTTGTTTTGGTTTTTAAGCTTAAATCTAATATGATATGGGTGTGATTTTATTTAGTATTTATTCACCTTGGCATTCTCTTGCACCTGGGGCTTACCATCTTTCATTAATTGTAGAATTTTCTTTGTCATTATCTCTTCAGTTCTTTCTTCTGCCCATTTTTGTTTTCTCATTTTTCCTTCTTGTATTACAATTAAACATATGTTAGACCATTTTTTTGGTCCCACATTTCTTGAGTGATATTTTTTTTCCCCCAACCACTCTTCTTTCTTTTCTTTTCTTTTTTAATTTGATTCAGCTTGGGTAATTTCTTTTTTTTTTTTTTCCTTCTGGTATGAGGGCCTCCCACTGCTGTGGCCTCTGCCGTCGTGGAGTACAGGCTCCGGACGTGCAGGCTCAGCCACCATGGCTCATGGGCCCTGTCGCTCCGCGGCATGTGGGATCTTCCCAGACCGGGGCATGAACCCGTGTCCCCTGCATCGGCAGGTGGACTCTCAACCACTGTGCCACCAGGGAAGCCCAGTTTGGGTAATTTCTGTTGACTTTAATTCAATTTCATCAATTAATTCCTCAGCTTGTTCAAATCTATTTATGAGCTTTTCAACAAAACAAGAAAAACATTGTTCATCTCTGCTACCATCTTTTTCATTTATATCTTTTCAGTTTGATTTTTTTCTTAATGTTTTTATCTCTGTGCTGAATTTCTCCATCTGTTCATGCAAGTTGTCCACTTTTTCCAAAGGGCCTTTAAAATATTAATCATAGTTATATCATATTCATTGTCTGATAGTTCCAACATCTGTCATATCTGAATCGGGTGCTGTTAAATGCTTCTACTCTTGACGCTGTATTTACTTTTTATCCTCCTTCTTTGTGTGTTTTGTAATTTTGGTTGAAAATTAGGCATATTGTTTTGGATACTAGACTGAGGTTAATAGTATTAACGTTGGTAAAAGCCTCTGCTTTTTGCTAGACCCTGAGTCAGCCTATTCAGGAGTTGAGCTAGGTTTGTGTTTTCTTTTGGCTATAATTTCCCTACTGCTTCAAAGTTTTCAAATTCTTTTAAGAATTCTTTGTGCATAGGGTGGGGATTGAGTTGATGGAGAGTTTTTCTCAATGTACTTGTTCCACACTCAACTTCTGACATTTTCTGTTGAAATTGTACCTCAGAAAGGCTGTCTTTCTGTGCTCTTGCCTCTCCTCCAGCAATAGACTACTGTTGTTTTTTATTTGGTTCTTGCTTTCCTGGTTTTGTGTGTGAGGGGGAAGGAAAGGGGATGGAATGCTTTCTCAGGTTCTGGGTGTGTGTTGTGTTCCTAGGTCTTGATTGTGGAGCGTTCGCATCGTTCCTAGGAGAGTAAGTGTCTTACTTTCCTAGGGCTGCTGTAACAAATTTCCACAATCTGGATGGCTTAAAACAATAGAAATTTATTCTCTAACAGTTTTGCAGGCTAGAAATTGGTAATCAAGGTGTTGGCAGGTTTGGTTCCTTTTGGAGACTCAGTTTCATGTCTCTCGTCTAGCTTCTGGTGATAGCCAGAAATTGTTGGCCTTCTTTAGCTTGTAGTTGAATCAGTTCAATCTGTGCATCCTTCTTCATGTGGCATACTCCTCTTTGTGTTTCTGTCTTCACATAGTCTTGTTACAAGGACACTGGGGATTGGATTTAGTACCTAGCCTAATCCAATATGACCTTATCTAAGTTGATTACATTTGCTAAGACCTTATTTCCAAATAAGGTCACATTCACAGGTACCAGGAATTAGGACCTCAGCATATCTTTTTGAGGGGGACATGTTAGTTTGCTAGGGCTGCCATAATACAATACCACAGATGGGTGGCTTAAACAACAGAAATTTTCTCACAGTTCTGGAGGCTAGAAGTCCAAGGTCAAGATGTTGGCAGGATTGATTTCTTCTGAGGCCTCTCTTCTTGGCTTGCAGGTGACTCCCCTCTGGCTGCCCCTTCACATGGCTATCCCTGTGTGTACACACATGCCTGGTGTCTCTTCCTACAAGGACACCAGCCAGATTGGATTAGGGCCCATCCTAACAGTCTTATTTTAACTTAACCACCTCTTTATAGGCCCTGTCTCTAAATAAAGTCACATTCTGAGGTGCTGGGATTCGGGCTTCAATATTTCAATTTGGGGAAGACAAAATTCAACCTACAAGGGACACAATTTAACCCCAAATTAATTGGGTGTGGTGGGGCCTAGGATGTTTTTCTACCCTTCACCCAATTTTAGAGGAACAGGAGATGAGTAAAACTTTTATAAAATAATGTTCTACTCTCTTCTTATTCAAATCTGCCTTATTTATAATACATTTAAAAAAATTGTACACTTGTGATCTTTGTAATGTCATATAGGATTGCTTTTAATTTGTGGAAGATTTAAAGTTTGAATTTATAAGTGCTATGCTTCATAAATTGTTTGCATTTCTTTCTTTCAGAAGCCAAGAGCTACTACTAACCTGGTTTTACTTTACCCCCTTCCAGGATCTTGAGCTTAATCTAACAGTCTCTGGTTCATACCTATGACCTTCAGGTTAAGGCATTTGTCTCTTAATTGTGGTATTAATGTATGCTTGCCTTTTGTGTGTGTTTACCATTCACTAACCTGTTTTCAGCTCATAGGATTTTTTCTTCCCCTTGGAGATTTCTTACTTCTTGGGAGTCTATCAATGTAATATGTTTTATGCAGCATCTAGTTGTTTGGTAACAGTGGGACCTTTCAGAATATTTAACCCATCAAATCTCAAAGAGCATAAGTCTTCAATAATATATTTTGTAATCTTTTCAAAGCCACTTACAAAGATATACCTCCATCTTTCTAACGTTTGCATAGTATTAGATTTTAAAGATGTAGCATATTGTAAATTCATACCCCTGCTTAGAGGCATAAAGACTATTCCCAGTTTTTAGCTATTTCACAAGTTATGCAGTGAGCATCATTGTGTTTAAATGTCTATAAATTTGTATCAGCATATGCTTGTAGGATACATTTATAAAAGTGGAATCGCTGGGAGAAAGGCATTTTGAAAGTTTTCTGCAAATATTTTCTGACAAATTTAAATGTTATTAGAAAATATAAAGATTGTTTCTAGACTTTTATATTTTACTAATATTTACCTATTTAAAGTTATATTATTTCTTTTTTTAAAATTAATTAATTAATTTATTTTTGGCTGTGTTGGGTCTTTGTTGCTGCACACGGGCTTACTCTGGTTGTGGCGAGCGGGGGCTACTCTTCATTGAGGTTCATGGGCTTCTCATTGCGGTGGCTTCTCTTGTTGCGGAGCATGGGCTCTAGGCACACGGACTTCAGTAGTTGCAGCATGTGGGCTCAGTAGTTGTGGCTCATGGGCTCTAGAGTGCAGGCTCAGTAGTTGTGGCACATGGGCTTAGTTGTTCTGTGGCATGTGGAATCTTCCCGGACCAGGGCTCGAACCCGTGTCCCCTCATTGGGAGTAGATTCTTAACCACTGCGCCACCAGGGAAGTCCAAAAGTTATTTTATTTCTTATATGGTCAATATTTCCCCTTCAATGACAGTAAAATCTTGTCTATATGGAACATTTTGTAAAAAGGCAAGCTGTGCAGGAGTTTAGTAACTGGGTCCTAGTCTTGGCTCTGCCATGAATTTACTTTGACTTTGGATAAGTTAGTTGGCTTTCTTAGTTCCTTGTATCTTTACACATAAACAGAAGACTGTTGAACTAGAGCAGGGGTGATTAAATTTTATTTCAAAGATGAGAAGATGACCCTCCTGGGTGGTGCTTTGGAATCCCTGCCCATACTTCAGGGAAGAAAGCTGAGCATTTATCTTTTTTTATATGAGAAGTACTAGGAAAGATTTCATTTTGGGGAAAAAAAATAAACGTTTGGCAATTAAAACTAGTTTAAAATCCCTTTGCCTAGGTGGATCATCTAAAGTCACTTCTAGTTCCAAAATTTTGTGACATGGTTCTGTGCATCCTTCTGAATAGCTCGATTTTCCAGTATTTGAATTACAGTTATGGCTCCTGTTTTTTTCTCTCCATTTAATGCAAAAATAAAGGCAGTTATTGAGACAAAAAAATAACATAAATGAGCTATTTCTTCCTCTACTCTTTTCTCTCAGCTTTATTTCTCTTTTGAATTGAGTATGTTTCCGTCTCAACTACATTGTTTTCAAAGTTAAATTTAATACCTTAATTTAATATCCTTCACACTTAGGCTGAATTTAAATATGTAATACCCTTCCTTATATCTTGTCTTTTTAAATTTTCTTTGGAGTATATCCATAGCCCATATATTGGTCACTTTCTAATAGAATGCTTCTGTCCTCATCGATTTCCAAGTCCCAGCATATTGTCCTATAGTTAGTATTGAATACTGTAGTCACATTTCTTTTGTCTGTACACTACTTCCACCGTAATAAGATATTTTTACATTTCTGTGGGAAACTCTAATTACCTTAGATACAAGAACAAAACTCTTGGTTTAAATCTCTTAATCAGGCTTTCTTAAAATAGCCACTGAGGCAAACTGACTCACTCTCCCCTGTGCCTGATTATCATCCATCCTCAGAATTTTTGAAATTCACTCATTGTACATCTATGTTAAGAACTTCTGTACCTCTGCAAGTTCCACTTTTCCCACTGCTAAAATGTGACTTTCTCTAAGAAGTTTTCTCCTACCAACTAGGGAGGAAATGTTCTCCTTTCTCTCATTGCAGGCAAAGTACTTGTACTTTTTCTATAATGAGAAAACAGTACAATTTTATTGACGTAGTCTCCAGTAAGGCTGAATTTGCAATAATTTTACCTGTACTGAGCTGAAGTTTGAATATGCTATATCGAAAAAGAAATTTACCGGGGAAATAAGCATAATTAAGATTGTAGGATACACACATATGCAGATACATGTGTGCGCAAACACACAGGCACACACACACACACCAAATTTTGAAAAGTCTTTAAGTTTGAAAATTCTTATTTCTACCTTAGATGAGAATCTGTTTAAAATAAAAGAATATTTCAGCATGTTTTCTGTAATTTAAAGTTATCTTCCCTTGATCTGAATAGTGCTATATTATATGAGCTTATTTACTAGTGAGAAATTTAGGTAACTTACAATAGTGGATGCTGTGGTGCACTTCCCGGATCCCCCTTTAGCGCCAGGACACTCATTTCCAAGCTGTTAGAAATGTTGGTGACTGAAAGGTCTCAGCTGAGTCCCTCTCTGAGAATTGGCTTCAACTAAAGAGTGTCATTTTTACCACAGTCACATCCCATCTCTGTGAGCAGACTGCACCTAGTACCTACTCCAGTGAAAGTATAAAAACTTGGTCCTCTTGCCTTAATTTGGAATAACTCTGATAGGCCATTCCAGCTCCAGAGCTCACCATAGAATTCTGTAAGGCCGGTATTTGTCAAATGAATAAATAATTAAATATATGAAAAGAAGAAAAGAAAGAGTCCCAGTTGAGTCTTACTAGGGAGTGAGTTCCACACTTACTCTTGGAATTGAAGCAGTGGCTAGAGTAGTAAATAAATTTAGGGCTATAAGGTATCACATGAGGTATGAAACTAGGGCTTCTTCAATATCTTCCCTCTAACTTGCCTTAAGGTCTTAGAATTCCTCTTTTAGAGATTTATTCATAATGGGAATGTGGCTGAAGTGGGACTGCCAAGTTCATCTTGCCTGCTTCTGGATAAAAGAACCATGCAAGGTAAAACAAACAGCAACAACAACATGGCAAGTAAAGGAGAATGCCTCACAAAAAAAGATGTTGTGCTATACTGGTGTAATATTTTACCAGACTTAATTATTCTGTTAAATACTGATTTTCTGTGTTTTATAAAAAGATCTCTATCAATTTATTAAAGCCTTTTGGGGTTCTAAAGAATCTTCTGCCTTGAAAAGATTAAAACAGAGACCTTCCAAATCAGTGTGCAAGAGCAACCTCCTGCCACCTGCAGAAAATCTTGCTTCCAAGGTCAGAAATGACAGACCTGTAATATTTATGCCAAAGATAGCATTTCTTGGGCCCCAAATGGTATATCTGGAGACCCTATATTTACTGACTTTGTTCTTATCACTAAAGTATCTTTTATTACAAATAAAGTTCACTTTAGTTCCCCTTTGGATGGAGAAAAACCATTTAAGAAAGTTCTATGCTATCCCTTTTCCTACAGTTATTTCAGTACCAGGGTTTGGAAATTCATTTCTCTGTAAGTTCAGGAGGAATTTATCAAGAGCCTTTCTATGGTTTTTCTGACCAGCATATAAAGCATCACAGGTATTTGACTGCTTATGATGTAGTCATCTTGGGCCTCTGGATCCCAGCTGGCATTTTAGTGGATGAGGTAGAGGCATTTTTGATTTAGGTCACAAAGCTTCAAACGGCATGCACTGTAAAGGGAGTAACATGTCCTATAATTTGCTTTTATCAACTAAATGCTGTTTCCCCCTAAGTGTGGTATCTTTTTGATGTGTATTGAAATGACTGTCGCAGAATCTTAAGGGAGACTTCTGGTCTGCTTTTGGCCTTTGACAACATTTTCTCATTGAAATAGGGTCTAGGAGACTGGCTAAAAGCTTTTCCCTAACAGAATCCTCTTGGAAGTAGATAATAGGGAGGGATGCCCTGAGGAACCTGAGTATTCACGGTGGACAGAAAGGAGACCAGACAACTGAGTAGGTGGGGCCTTGGTTAGTGGGATAGACTTGTTTGATAGGAATCCCTTAACAGTTCTTAGGATTTCATTATATCTTTCTCTGGTGAGTTATTTCTGACAATAGAGGCTATGTTCTTGCAATATATTCTCTTTGTTGATTGAAAAGCTTTATATTTTTTGCCACCTTAGAGTCAAAATAATTTTGGATAAAAAAACATTCTTTTTGAACTTAATGACATATAGCAGGTCATTTTTTTTTTTTTTTTTTTGCTGTACGCGGGCCTCTCACTGTTGTGGCCTCTCCCGTCGCGGAGCACAGGCTCCGGACGCGCAGGCTCAGCGGCCATGGCTCACAGGCCTAGCCACTCCACGGCATGTGGGATCTTCCTGGACCAGGGCACGAACCCGTGTCCCCTGCATCGGCAGGCGGACTCTCAACCAATGCGCCACCAGGGAAGCCCTAGCAGGTCATTTTTTTTTTTTTTTTTTTTTTTTTTTTTTGCGGTACGCGGGCCTCTCACTGTTGTGGCCTCTCCCGTTGCGGAGCAACAGGCTCCGGACGCGCAGGCTCAGCGGCCATGGCTCACGGGCCCAGCCGCTCCGCGTCATGTGGGATCCTCCCAGACCGGGGCACGAACCCGTGTCCCCTGCATCGGCAGGCGGCCTCTCAACCACTGCGCCACCAGGGAAGCCCCAGGTCATTTTTAAACCAAAAAATGCTGACTGAATTTGGACTTCCATTTTTTTTTCCCTTGGAAGATGCTGTAGAGATGAAAAGAAAACAAAAGAATGCATGTTTGTTGTTTGGCTTCTGTTCATAGACACAAGGTTTTGGAGTATATTTCTTTGCTTTATATGTATATAAATATATGTGTGTAAAGAAATGAATCCAGCTATTCCTTGTGATATTCCGCTTGTGATAGAAACCCTTTTCTTTACTTAAAAAGCCAAAATCATTTCTCATGGAAATTTTATTAATTTGTGTTGAGGAATAACTTTTTCTTTAAAAAAGCGGAGAGAGTCAAAAGAGATTAATTTGACATTTTAGAATGGTGATATCTTGATGATTTAACTGTGGATGAGGACTTTGGTTACTGAGGGACATCGTTTTCTCTTTTAATTAATTCCTTTTTCTGACATTTCTCCCATCATGAGGCAAATTTGTTTGTGGTGCTTAACCTTTAAGTATTATATCAGTTTTCACTGGAGTCATGCAGTGACCAAGAGTGAGTAAATGTAAGACAAGAAAAATTTTTTTTAAAAAAGGCAAAAACTCTTCAAACTAAGTTTGCAGTCAGGAAATTTTCTTCTCTGCATATACTCATAACTTCATGACCTCAGGTAGTTCTTTATCTTTGCCTTCTTTGTTCCTATCTCCAAACTTCAGAGCCCAGGAACCTTGTGTTCTGCAAGTGGCTTTTCAGACTTACTCTCTCCTCCTTACCCATCAAATGCATATATGTATAGATATTTAACTCATTCTGTTCCCTCTGCTGTTCCTTTCTTAGATCCACTTATCAAATTCTACTTATTCTTTAAGCTCACTTTTATTCTCCAAATCCCTATTTTCTCTTTATTACCTTCCTTCTCTCAATTTGAAATTATGGATTCCTTCTTTTATCTCATACATTTAGTACACATCTGTGTTATGATATTTACTCCGTGTTATTACCATTTGTAATTTGTCTGTTTTTATTCTTCCTTTCCTTGAGGGCAGCAGGTTTTATTGACATTTCAGCACTGTGGAGGAAGGAGTTCTAGCATCTGACTTGAGATCCATTTACTCCCTTTACTGGGGGTAAGGGTAGGGTAAGAGATGCCCCCATGGGAAAGAAAAAAAGGAAGTTGTCCTGGTCTAATCTCCTTGTTAACTTGACCACCAGGTAAATAGGGTAATGATATTTGCTGGGAGGAAGAGACATTATCTGCAGATTGCTCATGGTAGGATGTTTCTGGCCAAAGATTATCTATAATAAATAGAACCCAGGAAATATGAGGCTTGGCTCCCTGGAGAATGTCACATGAGCTATACAATAATTGAGGGCAGGGGTCGATGATGAACTTTTTCTTAAAGGGTCAGATAGTAAATATTTTCGGCATATGGGTCACATGGTCTATGTTACACCTTCTCAATTCTGCTTTGTAATGGGAAAGCAGTGGTAGACAATATGTAACAGTTAGGCATGGCAGTGTTCCTGTGAAACTTTATTTTTGAAAACTGGTGGTTGTGTCTGAAGAAAATGAAAACACTAATTCAAAAGGATATCTGTACCCTCCCCCCCATGTTCACTGCAGCATTATTATTATTTTTTATGTTAATATACGATATTTATTTTTCTCTTTCTGACTTACTTCACTTTGTTTTTTTTTTTACATCTTTATTGGAGTATAATTGCTTTACAACGGTGTGTTAGTTTCTGCTTTATAACAAAGTGAATCAGTTATACATATACATATTTTCCCATATCTCTTCTCTCTTGCATATCCCTCCCTCCCACCCTCCCTATCCCACCCCTCCAGGTGGTCACAAAGCACGAGCTGATCTCCCTGTGCTATGCGGCTGCTTCCCACTAGCTATCTACCTTATGTTTGGTAGTGTATATATGTCCATGCCTCTCTCTCGCTTTGTCACAGCTTACCCTTCCCCCTCCCCATATCCTCAAGTCCATTCTCTAGTAGGTCTGTGTCTTTATTCCTGTCTTACTCCTAGGTTCTTCATGACATTTTTTTTTCTTAAATTCCATATATATGTGTTAGCATACGGTATTTGTCTTTCTCTTTCTGACTTACTTCACTCTGTATGACAGATTCTAGGTCTATCCACCTCATTACAAATAGCTCAATGTCGTTTCTTTTTATGGCTGAGTAATATTCCATTGTATATATGTGCCACATCTTCTTTATCCATTCATCTGATGATGGACACTTAGGTTGTTTCCATCTCCTGGCTATTTGCAGCATTATTTATAATAGCCAAAGCATGGAAGAATGGATAAAGAAAATATGGTATACAAACACACACACACACACACACACACACATACACACAATGGAATGTTATTTAGCTATACAAAGAAGGAAATCTTGCCATTTGTGACAACATGGATGGACCTTGAGGGCATTATGCTAAGTGAAATAAATTAGAGAACAACAAATAAAGTATGATCTCATATGTGGAATCTAAAAACAATAAAAACAACCCCCCTGAATTCATAGATACAGAGAACAGATTGGTGGTTGCCGGGGGCAGGGGGAAGGGTGTTTGAGAAATGGGTGAAGGGGGTCAAAAGGTACAAACTTTCAGTTACAAAATAAATAAGTCCTGGGGATGTAATGTACAGTGTGGTGACTATAGTTAATAATACTGTATAGTATATTTGAAAGTTGCTAAGAGAGAAGACCTTGAAAGTTCTCATCACAAGAAAGAAATTTTTTTAACTACGTGTGGTGATGGATGTTAGACTTATTGTGCTGATCATTTTGCAGTATATACATGTGTCAAGTCATTATGTTGTACATCTGAAACTAATATGTTATATGTCAATTATATCTCACTAAAAAACAAAACAAACAAAACAGATGATTGTCTTATGGGCTGTAGTTTGCTATCCTCTGATCTAGGGTCTAAAACAGAGACAGTTTGGAACTTAAATGCTCTCTGCTGTGTGGGGTAAACCTGCAAGCCTTACTTAGAGAACTCAACCATTGTTTCTGAACAGAGGCCCAAATCCAAGGAGGGAGGAAGGGCCTGAGGAACCATCCTTGAAATCCCAGATCTCCCTCTGCTGTGTCTCATCTTGATTGCCTGTATCCTTGAAGTCTTTAGTAAAGTTTGATTCCAAGTGAGATCTCTGATTTGTGTGGGCCTGATTTGACAGTCCAGTCCTGGATGTTAGCTCAGGCACCATGGTGCCTAATAGGATACTTTAGCACAAATATATGAACAATGAATTTTTGTTGAAAAGAATTGCTCTGGACCACTCACCTAAGTCTCCCATAGGGGAGTCTCCTATCCCTCCACTCTGACTTCACTTAGTGTGATAATCTCTAGGTCCATCCATGTTGCTGCAAATGGCATTATTTCATTTCTTTTTATGACTGAGTAGTATTCCATTGTATATATATGTACCACATCTTTATCCATTTATCTGTTGATGGACATATAGGTTGTTTCCATGTCCTGACTATGTGAATAATGGTGCTATGAACATAGGGGTGCATGTATCTTTTTCAATTATAATTTTGTCCAGATATATGCCCAGGAGTGGGATTGCTGGATCATATGGCAACTCTATTTTTAGTTTTTTGATGAACCTCCATGCTGTTTTCCATAGTGGTTGAACCAATTTACATTCCCACTAACAGTGTAGAGGAATCCCTTTTCTCCACACCCTCTCCAACATTGTTATTTGTAGACTTTTTAATGATGGCCTCACTGGTTTGAGGTGGTATCTCATTGTAGTTTTGATTTGCATCACTCTAATAATTAATTAGTGATGTTGAGCATCATTTCATTTGCCTGTTGGCCATCTGTATGACACACTTATTATACATTTGTTGAAGAAACATCCAAATAAACCAAAGTTGTGCTATTTTCCTAAATAGGCTTCTCTGTAATACTGGAGTATGGGATTAGTGTCCTAGTTTGGTTTGGAGAGTCCTAGTCAGGCATTTCAGTTGAGCAGATAAGTTGATAGATCCTTCCACCTTCTCTATTTCTTTTTTTTTTTTTTTTTCTCTATTTCTTATATGCTTCCAAACTAACTCCAGATATGCAAAGAAAGCAGAAGAAACTCCTAAAATTATGGCCTTGCCTTCTGACATGCTCCTCTCTTAGCTTGGGTGAAAGACAGAGTTAGGCAGAGTTGGCACTAAATCTTGTTATGTCACTAACTAGCTGTGTTACTCTGACCAAAATACATAACTTCTCTGAAAGTGGAAACTTCTCTATGAAAATGGGAAGTACACCTTTATCATGTAGATTTAAAGAGGAAGCTCATTTACAGGTTGGATGATTATTCTTGTTCTTTGTTGGCCTTTAGCCAGAAGTTATATGCACATGCACATATGTCATTCAGAATTACAATCAAACATTAAAAAACCTCCCCTACAGATGCTCCTAAAAGAAAAGGGCAGATTTTCTCTTTCTAGGGTGGTTTAGGAGCAATTCTAGTTGAAGGCAGAAGAGTGAACTGGAACAATCTCTTATTATCCTTTATAGTCGTATTAACCTGTTTATTTCATTTGCTTCCCTTTGCCACAAATAGTAACTCCCTCAACATGTGGACTTTAAGGGGAAAAGCCCATCATGCTGGTACCAAATGCAAGTTAAGTGCTGACTGAGTTCTGAATGTATGTATGGCTTGACAAAAATTATTTATTCAGTCAGGGAAGAAACTAATTCACACAGCAGTGCCCTAATTGGCATCAGAGAGGCATTTCCTAACGCCCTTAGGAAAAGCAAGAAGTCGATTAAATAGAAAAAATGCACGTGGAAATAGGATAACAAAGTGTGCATGGAAGAATAAAAATGCAGTTGTTAAATAATCGCCCTCATGATATTTTTAGAGAAGTTACCTTTGATTTAATGCAGGAGAGAGCACCTGGGAAAATTTCAAATTGGAGTCCCTCCTACTCCTCCCCTGCTTATACTAAGAATCTATGGCCCAGAATTCAAATACTAAATCTAAGAGAGGCAGGTAAAAAGAACAGTGGAAAACAGATGGCAGCAGTTACAACTAGCAAATTCCCAGTTGGTGGCTCTCACATTTAGAAGCGGGCATCTGTTCTTCTTCCCCACTGCAAAGTGGTTTTAACTCAGAGGTGTTAAAAATATCTAAGTTGCTGTTTTATTCATTTCTGCTATTTACTGACTTTAATGACTTACAGTATATCCAATGAAAAGTACAATGTTTACCCAAGTGGCAAGAGACTCAAAACAGAAATATGGGATGCTGTTAAAAAATCTTGTGGTCTACCAAACTGTATGTATGGTTTTATAGGTGTACCTTGCTTTGTGAAGTAGGTGGGTGCCTTCACCTTTGTTTGTGCAAATTAAAATATGCTTTAAAATACACCTGGAGCACTTGATATTCAAAGACTCCTGAGTGAGTCACAACCTCTCTGGGCCTCAGTTTCCTTCTCCACAAAAAGGGAAGAATAATGCCTACAGTGTTATAGTGTTGTGCAGGTCTGTTGTGAACATTAGAGATAGTGTTAGTAAACTGCATTCAAAGACTCTTAAATCTTGTAGATGCTTAATAAATGATAATACACTTTTTTATTTATGAAAATTCCCATTTTGAGATATATATCCATTCATAAAAAAATTGAAAATGTCAGGAGTGCCTATATGCATTAGTAAGAAAACTTCAAAAATGAGAGAAAAGAGGTATTCTTTATAATTATGAATAAAATATCAAATAGCCTCTCATTTTTATGTTATTGTAAAGATGACTTTCCCATAACTATTTATAATAGTTCCAGGAAGAGAGTCCTATTGAATTGAATATCATTAGTGTAGTGCCTGACATTGAGTAGATGATCAGTAGATATTTATTGACCACTGGCTAACTCATATTTCTTTCCTTTCTTTGCTTTTATACATCATAGAAAATCTGGAAACATAAAAGCATGAAGAAGAAATAAAAAATTAGCTTACACTTTCAGAACCCTTAGTCATAATTTTTAAAACTGTGTGTCTTATATCACAACACTGAGAAAGCACTGGTAATAAGATTATTTTTATTTTTTCTATGCTCATAAAACATATTGAATAATGAATACGTACAAAGAGTGGGTTTGTAATCCCAGATTCTAACCTCACAAACACTGAATATTCTTCAGTAAGGCAGTATTAATATTAATAATCACTAACATGTATTGAGCTATTGTTATGTACCAGGTAATATATATGTGTCTGTATTTAAACCTCAAAACAACCCTATATATGTGGCACTGTTATTTATAAATGAGGAAATCAAAGCATTCAATATTAAGGAATAGGCCCAAGAGCTCATGGTAGTGGTAGAGTTAGGATTAAGTTAAAAATTAGGGGATCTGATTCTATAAGGTGCACTGAGCTATTCTGTGTCTTTTTTTTTTTTTCTCTAGCAACTGAATATCTTTTTAACATCATTATTATTATTTTTTAAATTGAAGTATAGTTGATTTTCAATGTTATATTAGTTTCAGATTTATAGTGTAGTGATTCATTATCTTTAAAGATTATGTTACATTTAAAATTATTATAAGATATTGGTTATGTTCCCTGTGCTGTACATTATATTTTTGTTGCTTATTTATTTTATATCTAGTAGCTTTAATTCTGCATCTCTTTAATGTGGTGACAGGAGCCCAGATTTTGGAATCAGATATGTTGGGGGGGTTACACTTATTCCCCGTGCCTTGTGTGTCCTTTCACATGGAGAGACTCTTACTTTTTTTTTTTTTTGGCTGCACCACACGGCATGTGGGATCTTAGTTCCCTGACCAGGGATTGAACCCATGCCTCCTGCATTGGAAGCATGGAGTCTTAACCACGGACTGTCAGGGAGGTCCCGAGAGACTCTTCTGATCACTTTCTGTCCCTTCATTCTCTTCTCATGTTAAAGAGATTGACAATCTGTTTGTAAGGAGGTTTGAGCTGGTCATCATTGCCTTAACCCTTTCTTCTAGTCTCTTTATTTGGGATCTACCTATGTGGAAAGAACATGCTTTTTCAGCTGTTCCTTGGCAGTGCATGTTCTGTCTTTGTGGGTACAACCAATAGTTTTTTATGGGCAGGGGAGAGGTAAATTCAATTCAGGGATGCTTAAAGTCAGCCTGTTTCTTTGTATTTGAGTTAAGTTCTCCTGTTTAGCTCTTTGTCAGGAATCCATCTTTCTGACTCGAATGTATATCTCTCAATTTGTTACACACTTCGGCATAGAAGGAAGGATTATTTATTGACCGTCCATAACTCTTAGAAGATAGACTCAGATACTTTTCTAATCTTCAATGTCTTTGTTTGTGTGAAACCATAGGCAAGATACTTAACCACTCCATGCCTCAGAATCTTCAGTTATACATAGGACATAATTTTTCCTTCCTCATGTTTTTTTTTTTTTTCCTAGGCTCAAATGAGTTAATATGTATAAAATCACTGAGAACATTTTTTTGGGAAAAGAAAGGAGGAAAAATCAAGATGTAGAAGTTTGGTTTTAGTTCAGTGGGCTAAGTTTAGAAGGGAGAGGTGACTTTGGGTACATAGTGTACTTGTCATTCCGATCACCCCCTGACCCAGCCTGCATGGACCCAGACCTGAGCATAACTTGTGTTACTTCATCTCATCCTCACAAAACACTGTAATATAGGAATGTAGGCATGATTTTCACCATTTTATGGTGTGGGCACCGAGGCTTAGAGAGGTTAAACAACCTGTGCCGGGTCACACAGCTGGCAAGAAGAAAGACTGGTGTTCCATACCAAGTCTAAAGTCCATGTTCCTTCCAGGACACAGCTCTGATGATTGTAGCAGGACCTGAGGTGGTGAGCATAGAATCAGATACTCAGGTCTCCTGTGAGTGTGGGCCACTATGAAGGAGATCACTAAATGATAGCAGAAGGATGACTTGAACCAAGTGGTAGGAGCCCTCACACAGGTTGCAGGAGTAAAGGTTTACAAGTTGACATGAGGATGCTATGGGTTTTTACAGAAAAATGATTTTTATCCATCTATCACTTTCCCCTGTTTAAAGTTCAGATTTTAAAATACTGGTTTCTTAATATAGAATCATATAGCTTGTGGTCATGTTCTCACCCTTCAGAATTCTACTACAGTGTTTTAATTTTCCACTGCAAATCCTACTTCGTCCAACTAGAGGTCATCTCTTCCTGCACCACATCAACTTTCTCAGTCCCCATTAATCCCCTCTATGCCTGTCTTCTTTCATTCTCAACCTTGAAAGCAATGTGGTTACTGCCCAAGGAAGAGTAATATGTAGAAAGGATTACACTTGGCTTAGGGGAAATTTTGGTAATGCATTTGTTCTGAGAGCCACAGAGAGGCTGCATAAAAGGTAAGGGATTTGAGGGAAAAACAAAACAAAACAAAACAAACCTGTTCAACTAGGGAATTAGACCAAAAGACATTTTATAGAACAAAGTGTATTGTGCTTATGGTTGTCTTTTTTAAGGAAAAGGCCATTTTCTCAAGGGGCAAACTTGACTTTAGTCATCATTTGAAACAGGTACAGGTTATTTTATAAAGCTAATAGAAAATGAAAGCAACATTTGTTGAGTACACTGTGCTAGGTGTTTTGACCCACATTATCTCAGTTCATCTTCATGATTATTCTGAAAGGTGGAAATTATTATCTTTGCCTTTACAAAAATGAAACTGGGGCTCAAAGTGATTGAATATTTTGCCCAGGGTCGCCCCTCTAGTAAGTGCAGGCACTCGTACTCATGCCCTAGTCTGTCTGTTTTCAAAGCCCCTGCTCATTTCACTCTTTCTTGCATGACCTATTTATTAAATATGAGTGAGGGAGACTTCACTAGAAGGCTTTTTCTTCAAAGCAAGTCTAGGAATCCCTTCTCTGCTTGTAAGTAGACACATTAGTATGATCTCCATGTCCACCTATAAATTGTCTATAGTGTGATCAATTCTGAAACTGGCAAGGACAAACTTGGGCAAATAGCTGCCCTTTACAGAAAGTTTGGAATTGGAAAGAGAATGGCTGTGGTGTGTGCCATGAATTTTTCAAGAGAAATGTTGCAGGGGATGGAAGTCTTGATAGATAAGAATTTGTTTTGAAAAGCTCCATATGAGAAAATCTTCCACAAGGGACAGCCCTTTTACCAAGTTTGCAAAGACTAAAAATGCAGAGTTTCTAGGATCAAAGTGTATTTGCATCATGAAGAACTATCCCCAGATAATCAGACTGGAAGAGGGAGGTTTCCTTTAATCTTTTTTCCTTTGTTTTATTATTATTATTTTTTTCCTGAGGGGAAAATTCCTTTTTCATTTTCTTTTGCTAACTCTTCCCTTTAATCATTTTTATCTCGTGACTCTTAGCAATTTCCCCCTTTACATTAAGAATGAATATAAAGGCAAATCTTTTTTGAGTTTCTATGTCAGGGCATTGTTCTCCTGAACTGTTCATAGGTAAGGAACAGAAAGTTGAACTGAGAATAGCACCAAGACTTGAACAGAATCAAGAGTGTCCCTTCTCCTCTTTTCTCTCTATGCAGTGTAGAGTCGTGGAGAAAAATGTGTCTTGTGGCAACAGGAAAGCAATTTGAATTAATCAAAGATCATTTATAATCTTTATGAACTAGAGAGAGAAATAGACTTTTGAAAGATCTTCAGAGTCCCAGGGAAGTTGTATAAAGGGAGCCAGAGGTAGTTATTAATGAAACTTAAGGTTTTTAGTAAGGGGCTTCTGTGCTAAAGATTTTACAGGCTTCATTGATGTGTCCTAATTTTTAGGAAAAATGCCAAAATAAGGAGGTGGGATTATTGCACAGAGCTCTTTGTCTCGGAGTCTAAAGTGGGTGTACACAATTGATGTCAATGTTCACTTCTGAATTGTACTTTTCAAAAAAGCTTCAATTTATCAAAAATAAAATCATCATTATTATCTCATTATAACATGGGCCCTGGATATGAAAAAATTGATTACCTGATCTTTAGTCTCTTCCTCTATTCTATCTATCTCTAGTTTTGTTGCTTGGGGATTATTGGACTATCAACACTCTTCCTGAATAATCAATCTGGTTAATTTAGCCTATAAACCGCTTTCCCCCTTGTGTCTGGTATAACATATTGTTTACTAATGTGCCCAGTAAAGCATAAAAAGTAACTCCCAGAAATGGAAAAGGAAGCAGCACTCAGATTTTGAACTTAAGCATCTTGCATTTTACCTGTCTTCTGGGCTATGTGCTATTTATTTTGCTTTGAGCCATATGACTAACCTTACCTCATTCTGCCCAGCAGCTGAACAAAATGCACAGTGCTATATTCTGAGGCACCTACTCATTCTTTATTGCTTTTATGACAAAGCTGTCCCTCCACATGTCTGCTCTGCCCTCTGACCCAAGGCGTTTGCTTCAAGTAAACATGCCAGATGGTGGAGAAAAGTGATGGGTCAAAGAACAACCCTCGAGGGTCAGGAGTCACCAAATCCTTCTTCAGAAAGCAAACTTAAAAGCAACAATTTCACCAAATGCTGGGGAGTGCTTTCACAGTGGAAACATGGGTGGGGAGGGTAGACCTTAGTTACATATTTTATTTTCAGTGCCTAATGGTTTTAGGAATAGTGTCTATTTGGCTAATTTGAATGTAAGCAATTTGTGAGAAATAATAAGACAAGTTACACAGATGGATCAATCTTATACTTAGCAGAGAACTGCAACGTGAATGGTTTATATGTGGGTGAGCATTCCCAGCTCTGGCCAGAGAATGAGCGACAGTTTAGATTCCTTTTCTGTTTTAGGGGTTATTGTTGAAAGTTGAGGCCAAGAAGATGCCATTGTCTAAATACACTGGACCCTTAAAAAGGCTCTGTTAACCCCACTGGAAGCATTCAGAAGAGACACTCCTTTTCCTTTCTTTGTTTAGAGTGGTGTTGTGTGAGTGCAGGTGGATGAGCATTTGTGGCGTTACTGTAAATACCTTAAGTGCAAGGGATGTAGAGAGTTTTTTATATTGCTGTTTTCAAAAGTGGCTTAACAAAATGTTTATTAGCCATTTTATAGGACTGTGTATTTTAGAAAGAACATTAGAGTAGTAGTTTCTCTTTGCAAATAAGCTGGCAATAGATAGGCACTATTAGCTCTGTTGCAAATAATGATGGTAGTATAATGTACCAGTGAAATGTATTAGATTTACACATAGAATCCTAAAATATTTCTTTGATAATTTAAAGCAAACTCAGTTTTTTTCTATTAAGGGTATTGAGATACACTCATGGCCTTAAAATTCTTTCTGGGCTAAGTATTGTCATGTATGGCTTTCAGGATGAAGTATGTCTTTCAATTGCCAAGACAGTGACTTTTTTCTTTGTGGTAAAATGA
The DNA here is from genome assembly GCF_008692025.1 of Phocoena sinus. NCBI lineage: Eukaryota > Metazoa > Chordata > Mammalia > Artiodactyla > Phocoenidae > Phocoena > Phocoena sinus. The sequence continues at coordinate 73,061,745 of NC_045768.1, forward strand.
ATTCTCTAGCTAGCTTACAGTATAAAATAGTCTTTAATTGGTATTCCAAACGTAGAGGTTATTTCTAAGGCTAAATTTGTGTCCTTAATAAGTTACCAAGCTTCTGTGATATATCATCCATGAAAAGAATGATAATAATAGTTACTCTTCAACTATTATCAAATTAACATTTATTAATATTAATAACCACCAGTTATTGAGTGGCTACTATGGGCTAGAAACTTGATGAGGTACTTTAAGTCCATGCCTAATTTAATTTTCCCAATTCTAGCAAAAGCAACAACAACTAATATTTATTTAGTGTTTACAAATTACCAGTTGCTGAGTTTATTGCTTTGTGTATGTTTTCTCATTAAATCCTCAAAGCAACTCTAGAGTGTTGGCACAATTCTTTTTGTCATTTTATAAGTGAGAAAACTGAAGTTTATAGAGATTAAATAACTTGCAAGGTCATACACCTGGTAAATGGAAGACATAGACTGGAACCCAGGGTGCTCTGACTCCAAGGCACAAGTTCTAAATAACTTTTCCAGGTAATATTATTATCCCTACTGTATTAGTAAGAATGCTGAAATTCAGAGATATTGCATCTGACCAAAGATACACTGCTATCAAGAGGCAGAGGGGACAAGCAAACTCAGGGTTTTCTGACCCTTAAGACAACACTAGATATGGTAGAAGCTCTCTCAATAGATCTACCTTCAAAGACCCTAGCAAAGTAACTGATGTTCTTCATCACTTCTGTAAAACGTACAGACTGGTACTCACTTCATCTTCAGTACTCATGATTAATGGGCTACTTTCTAGTATGCTTGCACATTTCTGCTCCCAGTTGTTCAGTAGTGTGTTTACAGTTGCATGGTTTCCAAACCTGTTTATGCCAGTTAACCATGTTATGTAGTTATATAGTTATTTTAATGCCAATATAAACTAGTGAAATATGAATGTAGAAATGTAATTATTATTTCCATAAAAACCAAACTGGATGGAAAGACTTAATAAAGGCAAGCTGAAAAAATTTTTTACCTAAATTAGGTGTGAGTGATGCCATTGTAAAGAATTTCCAGTATAATAAAATACCGAAAAATTCTTCACTAACAGTTGCTTTGCAATTGTGCTTAAAATTTCAATTCACTTTAAAGAAATTCCAAGCTCTCAAAGAAAAGACCTTGGTTCTAAATCAAAAGATTGGCCAATGAGTGGATATTTATACATGTCAGATTAAAATAAAAAAGTATGTGCTCATCATTTTATGATTACATAATGATGCCCAATAGGAACATTTCTTCTCTATTATTGTCCTATTTACAGCTGAGAAAAGTTGAGGTGCAGGCTCAGTAACCTAGATCCTATAATCTAGTACAATGGCAGAGCTAAGACAAAGTTGCAAAGCTAGATGTAGGATACAACTGTGTGGTTCTCCAGGGCCTATCCTTTGTCCTTTACTGCCTTGCCAAGGATGATAAATTTGAGGGTTAGGAATCATATGACAGGAAACTCTATGGAAAATTATTGGACTGAGGCCAACCTTGAAAGGTCCCCCACTATATTCCCTGCCCTCAGAAAGATCTTCCCTTTTCTCAGATAGGTATTATTAACCTATTTGACTTTCAAAAACTCCAGGGAAAGATATTTCATCATATCACATAATGATTAGCATTGTTATCAGAATTTTATTTTCCTTAGAGACTCTACCAATATTCACTGCTTCTAAGATGTAGAGCTTTTAAGCGGTAGGAAAGAACAGAAATGACTTATAATGACATGACAATATTGTTGAAGATGTAAGTCCCAGAACTTCTCTACTTTATGCTGGCTTCCCCAACTACTTACTTGACACTTTCTGAATTATTCATAAGTGAAAAAAAGACATTGTGTTTTAGACTTGGTTATTAAAATCATTTGAAAAATAATTCATTTAACTAGTTTCTATTTGTTGAGTTAATAGGAATACCAGCTTTCCTGGAGGATTTCCTGGAGAGTGATCTATGATCATATTGTCTGGAGAATTGAGGCAGGGTTATGATGAACAGGGGAGTAATTGCTGTATATACTCCCTTGCCTCAGGATTTTTCAGTGTAATGGTCAGGTTGCTTGTGTTAGTTACTATGGCTGCATAAAAAATCACCTCACAACTTAGTGGCTTATAATAGTAATACTTATTTACTATTCCTTATGGCTTCTGTGGGTCAAGTTTTCTGTGGCTTACCTGGGAGGTTCTAGCTCAGGGATTTTCATTAGGCTGTAGTCAGATGTTGGTTGGGGCTACAGGCCTTTGAGGGATTGACTGAGGCTGGAGGATCCACTTATAAGGTGGCTCCCTCACATGACTGGCCATTTGGTGCTGGTTGTGGGTTGGAGGCCTCAGTTCCTCTCTACATGGGCCTTTCTATGAGACTGCTTGAGTGTCCTCATGGCATTGTGGCTGACTTCTATCAGAGTGAGTGATCCAAGAAATCAAAAGACAGAAGCTGCAATACCTTGGCCTGGCCTCAGAAGTTACACCCTGTCATTTCTACCATATTCTGTTGGGGTCACATAGGGTCATAAGTGGCAAGGATCATAAGGGGTTATTTTAGGGGCTGGTTACCACATCCTCCTGCTTTATCCTCCTGGAATCATGGCAGTGATCAAAATCCGCTGTTGTAGTAATGGCTGTTTCTCTTCTCTTTCAGAATGTAAGTTCCCTTGCTGCCTATCTCCTGTCATTTATTTTCTCTTTCTTTAGTTCATAGGTTTTAAGAAGCCATTTCTTTTTGACCCCTGTCTATGGGTTCAACCTGGGTCTGAATTTGGTGGTTCTATTAATTGTTACTGCAGAACAAACCACCCCAAATCCTAGTGGTTTAAAACAACAACCATTTGTTCACTTATAATCATGTAGATCAGTAGTATGAGCTGGGCTAAATTGGGTAGTACTATTTTTGTTTTTTTTGGTTTTTTTGTCTTGCCTGGGGTCACTCATGCAACCCTCAGCTCAACTGTCAGCTCAAATGGGGCTGAATGGTCTAAGGACCTTACTCACACGTCTGGTGTTTGGCAGTCAAATCTTTGATTCTTCTCTATGTGGCCTCTCCAGTAGACTAGCTTGGGCTCATTCACACAGAGGTTTCAGAGTTGAAACCACAGCTAGGAGAGGGTGTAAGCACTTTCAGTTCTCTGCTTGTGATATTATGTTTGCATATATTCCCGGGGGCTAACGGAAGTCACATGGGTAAATCCAGATTCAAGTGATTGAGGAATTGATGTCACTTCCTGATGGGAGGATTGGTAAAGTCACATTATAAACGGGAGTGATACAGGATGGGAAGAGTTATTATGATCATCTGTGTGGTCTGCCAACATAGCTTTCCTTTGTCCTTTGGGATAGCCTTTCCTTATCTGTATCACCCTGTAAACTATAAGCTCCCTGAGGCAGGGACCTTGGCTGGCTTATATTTTTCTGTATCCTCAGCACCTTTCCCATCATTACATAATTATTCATTGAACTGAACTGAATGTAAAAACACTTTCAGGGAAAAGAGATCGTGGAAAGGGCAAGTGGAGAATGAAATTGAAAGACTCATGCTCTATTGACAATTTTGACTAGATTAGTTATTTAAACAACTGCTCAATCCACGCAAACAAAACCATTTGATTTTTAAAAGCTAGGTTATTAATCGTTTGTCTGAGCCGACTAACCGTTTGGTCAAAAAGGTGGGACAAATTGTGGGTGTGTAGGCAAAATAAAAGTATAGTGTGCCAGTCAATGTCCGTTTGACAATACTTCTTATTGCTGGTTCACATTAGACAACTTTTCAAAGATTACTGTTGATATGTTCCAAAAGTATGTTGAGTGGTTAAAAACTTCATTTTACCCGTGAATTAGTCATTAAAATAACAAGTATTAACTTAGATTAATGAGAAAAATAAAAGCATATTGATGTGTTTATATTATAGCTTATTAAGTAGATAAACTTTCATAGTATGAGGTCCATGGAAGGAAAAAGTAGAAGGAGTCTTACGGTGAAAGTTGAAAGATTGAGGGCTGAGTTAAGTGCCTTAAAATATGGGGTAGCCAATATAGTTATAAAGAGTAGGTCTCATGAAAATCATGACAGTTATGATAGGAATGGATATATTACTTACCTATTGCTGTTTAAAAAAATTATCCCAAAATGTAGTGACTTGAAACAACAATAATTATTTTCTCTCATGAGTCAGGAATTTAGATAGGGCATAATGGGATGGCTTATCTCCGCTCTGAAATGTCGAGCCTCAGCTGGAAGAATTGGGAGTAGAGGCTGCAGTAATTTGAAGGCTTATTCACTCACATGGTTGATGCCAGGGGGTCTAGTTGGGATTGTTGGTCAGAATACCCATATAGGAGGCTGGATCTTTCCTCACAAAATGGTTGTTGGATTCCAAGGATAAAGATGAAAGAAGAGGTAGAGTCAGAGAAGAGAGAGAGCGGGGAGAGAGAGAGAGAGAAAGAGAAAGCAAGCTATACTGCTGTTTATAGCCTAGCTTTGGAAGTCATGCATTATCACTTCTGCCTCTATTCGTGCTGGCATTCACAAAATGCAGCCCAGTGTGTTGGGGTGGGGAAATAGGATCCATCTCTTCAAGGGGAGTGAAAAAGTGCTTGAAGCACGTGTGGAACCAGAAATATTGCTGTGGTCAATTTTGGAAAGTGTAATCTGCCTCCATGGAGCAGAAGTAGTCATATGGAACTTTTGGAACTAATATGGAACTAATATGGAACTTTTTTTTTGACTTGTGGCCTGAATAATGAATATGATTAATAGTGTTGAACAGAACCCAGAATGTTGATTCTAGGGGGAAGGCATTAATTAGAATATTTTTCAAAGAATTCAGAAAACCTGAGCTATTTTTTTTGTCATATTGGTGGTGCGTTTTTATTGCAAGTGACAAAACTGAACTCAAATTGGATTCATTAAAAAAAGGGAATTTATTAACTTATGCAACTGAAAAATTTGGGGGGATAATGCTGACTGTAAGTACAACTGGATAAAGGCCTCAAATGGTGCTGCTGGGAATCAGTGTCTCTCCATCTTGCAGGTTCGTTTTTCGATTTTTATTTCTCAGGCAGGCTTTCCTCAAGTCTAGGAAAAAGAAGTCAGCAGTAATTCTAGGCTTATATACTTTCAGCTTAGCAACTCCTTTTGAAATAGACTGTCTCTTTTGCAGTAGTCTCAGCCATAGTTCAGAGTACTGAGATCCATTGGGGTGCACTCTGAAAAAAAGACTATGAATCACCTCTCAGTGGTTATGATTCACATTAGCAAAGCATGAATCATGTACATATCCATAAAGCTAGAGGTTGTGGTTGGCCACATCCAAATCTCATGAATTGAGAGCCGTAGATCACCTTGAAGTGGCGTTTAACAGGAATAATAGAAATACAGTACTGCTACAGACACTGTGTGCCTGTGGAGAGAACATTTTCCAGCAATGACAGAGGGGATGACTTTGGAGGTCAACAAGAAAAGAATGAAATACCCAAGGATCAATGCTGTAAGGAAGAAATCAAGAGCTGGAGCCTGTTGATTGAGTTAATGAGTTATGTACCAATTTGACTTCATTCTTACGTATTTATTTGATACAGAGTTATTGAACATCTAATATGTTCCAGGAATGGAATTTTATGTATTTGGCTAGTAATGCAGCTTGAGTCTAAGTAAGAATTAGACTTGCCTGGGTAGGCCTGGCAGATATGTGGGGTGAGTCTGGTAGAAAACTATTGTGTGAGGACCTCAGAGCCTTTAGAAAAGTTTCATGCTGAGAGGAGGTAAGTTTGAAGGAAAGTGAAAGCCTTTGCAATTGGAGGAGAGAGGCAAGTGTAGCATAGTGCCTCCCATTCAGATTAGTTCCCTAAACCCACCCACCCCTGGAGTTGTATATGAACCCCAAAGAAAGCAGTGGGATTGGAGGTCAATATTGAAGTTGCTGTAAGACAAGTAGCACTGCATTGCAGCCTCCTCCAGCAAAGAGAAACCCAAGAGAAAGAGCAACATTCTCCCACTTTGCAGACGAATAACTGAGTAGCTTTCATATCTTGAGTATTGCAGTATCTCAGATATGGCAGGAGATAATTTCCTAACAATAATTCCAGCAGGCATAAGTTCAGACTGGTGGGAGCATATTTATTTATGAGCTTGTGTTTGATATTCTCTGGGTACCTCCAAGAATACCTGGGAATACTTTTTAGAGCAGGAAAGTGAAGGTCAGAATCATACAAATATGAGTTCTTGCAGCTAAGGGGGCATTTGCATTACACATAGTTTGGCGTAATCAAATACTAGGAGCACGTAATAGTAGTAAGCCATAAATAGTAGTAAGAAGTAGTAGTAAATCGATGGTTTTCAGTACTGTTGGGATATATTATTTGTTCTTCAGTACAAGGGGCTGTGGAGTAGACCAGAGTAAAGAGTGCATTTTAAAAAGTCTGAATTTTAGACTGATGTATGAAAACCTTTAGTAACATCCAGGGGCACGTTGGAATAAGCCACCATTGTTTCTCAAATATACTGATTACATAATCTGCAATTTAAAAGATGACCATAATTATCTAATGGATCTTCTGGGATGTTATGTCAGAGATGTTTGACCTTGTCTAAGATCCTACACAGAAGATGGTCAAATATACTTCTCTTTAAATTGCTCTATTCTCAGAGACATTAAAGAAACTAAGGGAGCTTAATTAGCCCTGTGCTAGGCCAGAAGAGAGAAAGAATAACATGACATGAGATTATAGAATAGTGGGCTCTAATAAAAGTATGTTTAAGTGTAATACAGGGGAAAAAAAGAAAACAAGCTCACAGACGAAGACATTTGAATTTGGCTTTGAAAGATGAGTTGAAATTCACTGGATAGCAGGGATGATGGGAAGAGACCATTGAAGGTAGAGGAAGCAGTAGTGTATACACATGAAATAACACCCTGTTTGGGAAGAGTGAGTAGTTTTGGGTCTGGAGCATAAAGTACTGGAGGTAGACATATCAGTGGGCAGAGAATCTTTCATACTTTGCTTATGAGTTTAAACTTTATCATGTGAGACATTAGGAGCCCTGGAAAGACTTAAAAGAGTGGCATAATTTTTTTTTTGTCTTAGAAAGATTACTTTGGCATCATTTTGGAGGACTGGAGATGGTCAAGATGAGGGAGAAGAAACTAGTTAAATTCTTCATAAGCCAGACTATAAATATCTGCTACCCCATTGCATATTGTCTTGGTAGGTGGTGTCTGAATGTTTTACCAAGTATCAGCCCTTTCTGTTTGGGGTTTGCTCTGGGCCTACTTCAAATTTCATGAAGATAATGAATATGAAAAGGAATTAATAATCTGTATTTTAATATAGCATGGCTTTAATTTGAGTATGCAGAGAAGATACAGAATAATTGCCTATCTGATTAACTTTTTAAAAATAAATTTATTTATTTATTTATTTTTGGCTGCGTTGGGTCTTCATTGCTGCCTGCAGGCATTGTTTAGTTGTGGCAAGTGGGGGCTACTCTTTGTTGTGGTGCATGGGCTTCTCACTGTGGTGGCTTCTCTTGCTGCAGAGCATGGGCTCTAGGCATGCGGGCTTCAGTAGTTGTTGCACGTGGGCTCAGTACTAGTGGCTCGTGGGCTCTAGAGTACAGGCTCAGTAGTTGTGGTGCACGGACTTAGTTGCTCTGCGGCATGTGGGACCTTCCCAGACCAGGGCTCAAACATGTGTCCCTTGCATTGGCAGGCGGATTCTTAACCATTGTGCCACCAGGGAAGCCCCTGATTAACTTTTGAAAAGGTTGAATAAAAGGGTTCCGATAGGCTGCCTTTGACAGAATTTATGTAAATGTCAAGTTTCATTTTTTTTATTTTAAAATTTTATTTAATTAATTTTTTTATACAGCAGGTTCTTATTAATTATCTATTTTATACATATTAGTGTATATATGTCAATCCCAATCTCCCAATTCAACCCACTACCACCCGCCTCCGCTGCTTTCCCCCCTTGGTGTCCATACGTTTGTTCTCTACATCTGTGTCTCTATTTCTGCCCTGCAAACCGGTTCATCTGTACCATTTTTCTAGGTTCCACATATATGCGGTAATATACGATATTTGTTTTTCTCTTTCTGACTTACTTCACTCTGTATGATAGTCTCTAGATCCATCCACGTCTCTACAAATGACCCAGTTTCGTTCCTTTTTATGGCTGAGCAATGTTCCATTGTGTATATGTACCACATCTTCCTTATGCATTCGTCTGTCGATGGGCATTTAGGTTGCTTCCATGACCTGGCTATTGTAAATAGTGCTGCAATGAACATTGGGGTGCATTTGTCTTTTTGAATTATGGTTTTGTTTGGGTATATGCCCAGGAGCGGGATTGCTGGGTCATATGGTAATTCTATTCTTAGTTTTTTAAGGAACCTCCATACTGTTCTCCATAGTGTCTGTGTCAATTTACATTCCCACCAACAGTGCAAGAGTGTTCCCTTTTCTCCACACCCTCTCCAGCATTTGTTGTTTGTAGATTTTCTGATGATGCCCATTCTAACTGTGTAAGGTGATACCTCATTGTAGTTTTGATTTGCATTTCTCTAATAATTAGTGATGTTGAACAGCTTTTCATGTGCTTCTTGGCCATCTGCATGTCTTCTTTGGAGAAATGTCTATTTAGGTCTTCTGCCCATTTTTGGATTGGTTTGTTTGTTTTTTTAATATTGAGCTACATGAGCTGTTTATATATGTTGGAGATTAATCCTTTGTCCGTTGATTCGTTTGCAAATATTTCCTCCCATTCTGAGGGTTGTCTTCTCATCTTGTTTGTAGTTTCCTTTGTTTTGCAAAAGCTTTTAAGTTTCTTTAGGTCCCATTTGTTTATTTTGTTTTTATTTCCATTACTCTAGGAGGTGGATCAAAAAAGATCTTGCTGTGATTTATGTCAAAGAGTGTTCTTCCTATGTTTTCTTCTAAGAGTTTTATAATGTCCGGTCTTACATTTAGGTCTCGAATCCATTTTGAGTTTATTTTTGTGTATGGTGTTAGGGAGTGTTCTAATTTCATTCTTTTACATGTAGCTGTCCAGTTTTCCCAGCACCACTTATTGAAGAGGCTGTCTTTTCTCCATTGTATATCCTTGCCTCCTTTGTCATAGATTAGTTGACCATAGTTGCGTGGGTTTATCTCTGGGCTTTCTATCCTGTTCCGTTGATCTATATTTCTGTTTTTGTGCCAGTACATATTGTCTTGATTACTGTCGCTTTGTAGTATAGTCTGAAGTCAGGGAGTCTGATTCCTCCAGCTCTGTTTTTTTCCCTTGAGACTGCTTTGGCTATTCTGGGTCTTTTGTGTCTCCATACAAATTTTAAGATTTTTTGTTCTAGTTCTGTAAAAAATGCCACTGGTAATTTGACAGGGATTGCGTTGACTCTGTAGATTGCTTTGGGTAGCATAGTCATTTTCACAATATTGTTTCTTCCAATCCAAGAAAATGGTATATCTCTCCATCTGCTTGTGTCATCTTTGATTTCTTTCATCAGTGTCTTATAGCTTTCTGAGTACAGGTCTTTTACCTCCTTAGGTAGGTTTATTCCTAGGTATTGTATTCTTTTTGTTGCAATGGAAAATGGGATTGTTTCCTTAATTTCTCTTTCTGATCTTTTGTTGTTAGTGTATAGGAATGCAAGAGATTTCTGTGCATTAATTTTGTATCCTGCAACTTTGCCAGATTCATTGATTAGCTCTAGTAGTTTTCTGGTGGCATCCTCAGGATTCTCTATGTATAGTATCATGTCATCTGCAAACAGTGACAGTTTTACTTCTTCTTTTCCAGTTTGTATTCCTTTTATTTGTTTTTCTTCTGATTGCCATGGCTAGGACTTCCAAGACTATTTTGAATAATAGTTGCGAGAGTGAACATCCTTGTCTTGTTCCTGATCTTAGAGGAAATGCTTTCAGTTTTTCAGCATTGAGAATGATGTTTGCTGTGGGTTTGTCATATATGGCCTTTATTATGTTGAGGTAAGTTCCTGTATGCCCACTCTATGGAGAGTTTTTATCATAAATGGGTGTTGAATTTTGTCAAAAGCTTTTTCTGCATCTTTTGAGATTATTATACGGTTTTTATTCTTCAATTTGTTAATATGGTGTATCACATTGATTGATTGGTGTATGTTGAAGAATCCTTGCATCCCTGGGATAAACCCCACTTGATCATGGTGTATGATCCTTTTAATGTGTTGTTAGATTCTGTTTGCTAGTATTTTGTTCAGGACTTTTGCATCTATGTTCATCAGTGATATTGGTCTGTAATTTTCGTTTTTTTTAGTATCTTTGTCTGGTTTTGGTATCAGGGTGATGGTGGCCTAATAGAATGAGTTTGGGAGTGTTCCTTCCTCTGCAATTTTTGGAAGAGTTAGAGAAGGATGGGTGTTAGCTGTTCTCTGAATGTTTGATAGAATTCACCTGTGAAGCCATCTGGTACTGGACTTTTGTTTGTTGGAAGATTTTTAATCACAGTTTCAATTTCATTACTTGTGATTGGTCATATTTTCTATTTTTTCCTGGTTCAGTCTTGGAAGGTTACGCCTTTTTAAGAATTTGTCCATTTCTTCCAGGTTGTCCATTGTATTGGCATAGAGTTGCTTGTAGTAGTCTCTTATGATGCTGTGTATTTCTGCAGTATCCATTGTAACTTCTCCTTTTTCATTTCTAATTTTATTTTATTAATTACTTAATTAATTAATTTTTTTGTGGTACACGGGCCTCTCACTGCTGTGGCCTCTCCCGTTGCGGAGCACAGGCTCTGGACGCGCAGGCTCAGCAGCCATGGCTCATGGGCCTAGCCACTCCGCGGCATGTGGGATCTTTCCAGACCAGGCCACGAACCCGTGTCCCCTGCATCAACAGGCAGACTCTCAACCACTGGGCCACCAGGGAAGTGGTCTAATTTTATTGATTTGAGTCCTCTCCCTCTTTTTGTTGATGAGTCTGGCTAAAGGTTTATCAATTTTGTTTATCTTCTCAAAGAACCAGCTTTTAATTTTATTGATCTTTGCTATTGTTTTCTTTGTTTCTTTCTCATTTATTTCTGCTCTGATCTTTATGATTTCTTTCCTTCTACTAACTTTGAGTTTTGTTTGTTCTTCTTTCTCTAGTTCCTTTAGATGTAAATTTAGATTGTTTATTTGAGATGTTTCTTGTTTCTTGAGGTAGGCTTGTATTGCTATAAAATTCCCTCTTAGAACTGCTTTTGCTTCATCGCATAGGTTTTGAATCGTCGTGTTTTCGTTGTAATTTGTCTCTAGGTATTTTTAAAATTTCCCCTTTGATCAGTGATCTTTTGGTTATTTAGTAACGTATTGTTTACCCTCCATGTGTTTGTATTTTTTACGTTTTTTTCCCTGTAATTGGTTTCTAATCTCACAGCGTTGTGGTTGGAAAAGATGCTCTATATGTTTTCAGTTTTCAGTTTTCTTAAATTTACTTGATTTGTGACCCAAGATGTGATCTCTCCTGGAGAATGTTCCATGTGCACTTGAGAAGAAAGTGTAATCTGCTGTTTTTGGATGGAATGTCCTATAAATATCAATTAAATCTATCTGGTCTATTGTGTCATTTAAAGCTTCTGCTTCCTTATTTATTTTCTGTCTGGATGATCTGTCCATTGGAGTATGTGAGGTGTTAGTGTCCCCCACTATTACTGTGTTACTGTCGATTTCCTCTTTTATAGCTGTTAGCAGTTGCCTTATGTATTGAGGTGCTCCTGTGTTGGGTGCATATATATTTATAATTGTTATATCTTCTTCTTGGATTGATCCCTTGATCATTATATGTCTTTCCTTGTCTCTTGTAACATTCTTTAGTTTAAAATCTATTTTTTCTGATATGAATATTGCTACTCCAGCTTTCTTTTGCATTCCATTTGCGTGGAATATCTTTTTCCATCCCTTCACTTTCAGTCTGTATGTGTCCCCAGGTCTGAAGTGGGTCTCTTGTAGCCAGCATATATATGGGTCATGTTTTTGTATCCATTCAGCCAGTCTGTGTCTTTTGGTTGGAGCATTTAATCCATTCATTTTACCATTTAATCCATTCATTTAATTACCATTTAAGGTAATTATTGATATGTATGTTCCTATGACCATTTTCTTAATTGTTATGGGTTTGTTTTTGTAGGTCCTTGTCTTCTCTTGTGTTTCCCACTTAGAGAAGTTCCTTTAGCATTTATTGTAGAACTGGTTTGGTGGTGCTGAATTCTCTTAGCTTTTGCTTGTCTGTAAAGGTTTTGATTTCTCCATCAAATGTGAATGAGATCCTTGCCAAGAGTAATCTTGGTTGTAGGGTCTTCCCTTTCATCACTTTATGTATATCATGCCACTCCTTTCTGGCTTGTAGAGTTTCTGCTGAGAAATCAGCTGTTAACCTTAAAGGAGTTCGCTTGTATGTTATTTGTCCTTTTTCCCTTGCTGCTTTCAATAGTTTTTCTTCATCTTTAAATTTTTTGCCAATTTTATTACTATGTGTCTCAGCGTGTTTCTACTTGGGTTTATCCTGTATGGGACTCTCTGCGCTTCCTGCACTTGGGTGACTATTTCCTTTCCCATGTTAGGGAATTTTTCGACTATAATCTCTTCAAACATTTTTTCGGGTCCTTTCTCTCTCTCTTCTCCTTCTGGGACCCCTATAATGCGAATGCTGTTGCATTTAATGTTGTCCCAGAGATGTCTTAGGTTGTCTTCATTTCTTTTCATTCTTTTTTCTTTATTCTGTTCTGCAGCAGTGAATTCCACCCTTCTGTCTTCCAGGTCACTTATCCATTCTTCTGCCTCAGTTATTCTGCTATTGATTCCTTCTAGGGTAGTTTTCATTTTAGGTATTGTATTGTTCATCTCTGTTTGTTTGTTCTTTAATTCTTCTAGGTCTTTGTTAAACATTTCTTGCATCTTCTCGATCTTTGACTCCATTGTTTTTCCGAGGTCCTCGATCATCTTCACTATCATTATTCTGAATTCTTTTTCTGGAAGGTTGCCTATCTCCACTTCATTTAGTTGTTTTTCTGGGGTTTTATCTTGTTCCTTTATCTGGTACATAGCCCTCTGCCTTTTCATCTTGTCTATCTTTCTGTGAATGTGGTTTTTGTTCCACAGGCTGCTGGATTGTAGTTCTTCTTGTTTTTGCTAATGTGAAGGTTCTTTAGGTTTTTGTTTTATTATATAATTAGGGCTAAATTTTTAATGTCACAGTATGATTCAAAATGTAAACATTCACTCAACAGATTTTGGAACATGTGCCATATTATATGGGAAAGCCTGTGTCCCTATAGCACTTCTATGCCTGGATCATTAAATTTCCCAACTGAAAGCTTAGCTTAGCTTCAGGTTCTATAGGTAATCCTGTTTCTCTTCTGGAAAAATGAAGAAGCTTCAGGCAAATAGCTTGGGAGGACCTATATTAATGTCTTTGGGTAGATCTTACTCTGATCTGATTTCCTTCATTTATTAATTAGAATCCCAAGACTAAGCCTTACCATGTATCCCAGTTTCAGTAATGTGTTTTTTTTTTTTATAAATTTATTTTTATTTATTGTTTTTGGCTACATTGGGTCTTCGTTGCTGTGCGCAGGCTTCCCATTGCGGTGGCTTCTCCCGTTGCGGAGCCTGGGCTCCAGGCGCACGGGCTTCAGTAGTTGTGGCTTGAGGGCTCCAGAGCACAGACTCAGCAGTTATGGCACACGGGCTTAAGTGCTCTGAGGCATGTGGGATCTTCCCGGACCAGGGCTCGAACCCGTGTCCCCTGCATTGGCAGGCGGACTCCCAACCACTGCGCCACCAGGGAAGCCCAGTAATGTGTTTTAATCCCTGTCCTTTGTCTTACTCCCTGCTTTGATAATTCATTTAGTATTCCTATTTCTTGAGATTTTGACTCTGCCCTTATGGCTGCCTAGAACTCAAGTCCTCTGTCTAGCCATGCTATCCGCTATGGGGCCTCTTGGACAATCCAGCTATCTCTGTAACAGCTGCCTCCAGGTATGACCATTTTCTGTACTCTGCTTCACTCCCATTTCATACAGGTAGCTGGACCTTATGCCTGGTTCTCAGCCTCTTTTGACTTGTTCTGTCCATTTGCAGACTGTTCTCTGGTTCCAAAAATAAGCAGACAATAATATTTTCTGAGTACTCTAGGATAGTGGTTTTCAAACAGTTTCCCTCAGAATCTGTGGGAGATGTTTTAAGCATTCCATGTTTAAATTTGATACAATTTTATTTTAAAATGTTTGATTATTAAATAAGCCCACCCCAAGTTTTAGCCCTATGGTTCCTCAAAATTAAGTTGAAAACCATGGATATAGCAAAAGTTTTAATTGGCTATTTAGCTTAGAAATGAGGCCCTCATTCTTAAGATATTTAGTTACTACTGAAGCTTTTTCACCATCTTAAATTGATTAAAGTGCTTTACAGATTACAGGAAAGGGTGTCTATCATTCTGGTTTTTTGTCTTTGTAATACCAAAAGGTATTTGTAACACGAGAGTGAAGAGTGGTTTACTTATCCCTGCCACTCGTTAGCCAAGTTTTCTTGGTCAAGTCCCTGAACGTCTCCAAGCCTTGGTTTCCTCTGGCAATACCTTAGGAGGTAGAGCAAGGATCAGAAGATATTGATATCCTAGTAAATACTTATTATCTCATTTCATAGTAGGGTTGACACTACGTTATGATGTGTAACACATGTAGAGATTCTGATGATGATTATTATTAGAATAAAGATAGTGGAGTCAAATTGTCCTTGTTGGTATTAGTTTTCAATAACAAACTAAATAAACAAATAAAGCCTAAACTATTGAGTCCATCATGGAAAGAGAACATCATAAAATGATTGGTCAAAAATAGTGTACAGCCCTGTCCTAGGAATTCTACAGGACTCTTGATTGCATGTGACGAATAACAAAAACAAAAAATACCTAAATTTGCTTTAGGAGAGACAAAAGGAAAAGTCAAAGTATGCATCTATGGCTCTCTGGCATGGCTAGATGCGGGCGTCAAATTATGCTTCTGTACTCTCTCTCTCTTTCTCTCTTCCAGTCCCTCTCTGGACCATCTCTTTCCATTTTTTTGCTTTGCTTTTCTCTCTGGTAGCTTCATTCCTAGCCAGGTTTTCTTCCTATGATGACATGTGGTAGGTTCAGTGTAATGTCTTATCTGTTTAGTAATTCCTGCAGGAGTCCCAGATGTCATCCTCCTTCCTTATTGCTATGGATACATGGACCTAGGTTACATTTCCATTTCGCAGAACCACTTGTTAGGTCTGCCCCAACTAAATCTCAAAGGCTGAGGATAGGGTAAGGGCTGACCTTCAGAAAGGAGGAGATAGCTTCTTTCACCAGAAATTGGCATGTTGTGAAGATGTCATTACTGTCAATTCTAAGTGCATGATCTTGAATTTTGTGAACCTTAGATTCATCGCCCCTTATTGATAGAAATAGTCACTCCAGAGGTTTAGGTTGAAAATTAAATGACTTAAAGTATTAACAAGCTTACCAGAGTATCTGGCATTAGGTACCCTTAGTAAATCTAATTGTTTCCCTATTTTCAGTAGCATGGAAATAAGATTTGTGAGAAAGCCAAGTGTAAAATAGGAGTCATTCTGAAATTTCTACCACAATTTGACTTTCCTTTTGATCTCATACATTTAGAAATGGAAATCATGAACATCTGTGTAACATTTTCTATAGGTCTGTACTACTTTAGGCAGCAAGCAGACATGTCCTGTGCCCAAGAGGGTAACTTCAGGTCTTATGTTCTTTTAGGGCCTTGTGACACTCAGGTAGCTCCAGTTACCTACCCAGTGGAAGCTGTCAGAGGCTAACTGCCCATGTCAAAAAGATCGTCAGAGGCAGAAATGCCTGAAAAGCTCAGCATCCGTCACCTCCTAGGGAATATTAGCCACCCTGGGCATAGGAGTGGAGAACTGTGGGACTGTCAATCAATGTGATGACCGGTACTTTGCTACTCTCATATTTTGTCCTATTAATGTGAGGACAAAAGCTGTGGTAATATTGACACAACCTGAGGAACA
This sequence comes from Phocoena sinus, assembly GCF_008692025.1. NCBI lineage: Eukaryota > Metazoa > Chordata > Mammalia > Artiodactyla > Phocoenidae > Phocoena > Phocoena sinus. Next base: position 73,077,812 of record NC_045768.1, read on the forward strand.
TGCAGCAATTTGAATGTGTTGTTTGTTGGAATAAAGCTGTGGTTATGTAGCTTTAGAAGTGCTAAAAGTAATTAGTTTTAACTCATCTTGACTATCAAAGAGATGCATGGGAGGGAGGTTGTGGGGTATCCTTTTAGTTCCCGATTGATTTTTGCTGTAGGTTGTTTTTGTAATTTTTCTAATAACAAACACCATGTGACAAAGGCCTTCCTTCTAGCATGTTCTGTGATCTTCAGTCTCTTGGTCCTGACATAATCCATTAGTGGCTGCATTACAAGCCTGGTTAAAAACACAGAGCTGGGCTTCCCTGGTGGTGCCGTGGTTGAGAGTCCACCTGCCGATGCAGGGGACACGGGTTCGTGACCCGGTCCAGGAAGATTCCACATGCTGCGGAGTGGCTGGGCCCGTGAGCCATGGCCGCTGGGCCTGTGCGTCCGGAGAGGCCACAGAGGCCACAGCGGTGAGAGGCCCGTGTACCGCAAAAAAACCAAAAAAAACCCCACAGAGCTGGTCACATCCCATTACAATGAAAACCTTTGTTTAAACAAAATGGTTCCCAAGTTTCCTTCTGTGGCATAATTAATTCAGGTAGCATAGAATAAAACATTTTGATATCACAGAGTATTTGGAGATTCTCTTCAAATTCCTCTTAAGGAATTGTGAAATCATTCATTGCTTATTCAACAATTTAAAAATATATACTGTGTCGATTGCTTGGCATTGAGCCTTTTAGCAGTGGACAAAACAAAATCTCTTCTCTCAGAGACATCACATTCTAGTGGATGACAAAGATAATTGTATTAGTTTGCTAGGGCTGTCATAGCAAAATACCACAGACTGGAGGCTTAAACAATGGAAATTTATTTTCTCACAGTTCTGGAGGCTTGAAATCCAAGATCAAGCTGTCAGCAAGTTTGGTTTCTCCTGAAGACCCTCTTCTTGACTTGCAGGTGGCCACCCTCTTGCTGTGTCCTCACATGATGTTTTCTCTGTGTGTGCATGCCCCTGGTGTCTCTGTGTCTAAAGTTCTTCCTCTTACAAGGACATTAGTCAGATATGATTAGGGCCCACCCCAATGGCCTCCTTTAGACTCAGTTACCTCTTTAAAGTTCTTATTTCTCAATACAGTCACATTCTGAGGTACTGGGGGTTAAGGCTTCAACATATAGTTCTGTGGGGACACAATTTAGCCCAGAACAACAATGAAAGTTAAACAAATGACTGTGTATTATTTAAGATGGTATTGCAATGCTATAAATGAAAGTTAAGCAGGGTAAATGATGGGGTGAGAAAGCTGGGGCACTGTAAACAGAAATGGATGGTCAGAGAAGTTCTCTCTGTGGAAATAGCATTTGAACAGAGAAATGAAGAGAAGGAGTGACGCCCAGGAATATCTGAGGGAGAAGTCTTTTAGGCAGAGGAGATGGTGCTTCATGTAGTAGGAAAAGTGCCAAGAGGCAATGTGGCTGGAATGGAGAATGCGAAGGGCCCAGATGAGATCAGAGGTAACTGGGGCCTGTCATGGAAGGCCCCAGAGACCTACTCAGAAGGGGTGGCCATCTGATGGCAACAATACATTACTAAACCCACAATCAAGACTCAGTGTGATCTATGCTAGTTGGTTTGTACTGCATGCTGTGGACAGCCCTGGCTACATAATTTGTGGGGCCCAGTGCAAAGTGAAAATGTGGGGCACCTTGTTCAGATGTCAAGATGGTAACAACAGGGTATTAAACTAAGGGCAGGGCCCTTCTAGTTGCAGAACCTTGAACAACTGTACAGGTCACATGCCCTGGCTGTGGAAATACATGAGAGAAGTAGCTGACTCAACACATTTTTTTTCAAAAGTAAAACGCTCAGTTGGATGTTGTATAGTCTTATGGAAAGTGTGTTTCCGGAGTTTGGATTTGAAGTCCCTAGTAAAGTCCTGGATTCTTTGTTTTCTGTTAGCCAGGGTTCTCCAGAGAAACAGAATCAGGAGAATATATATATTAGGAATTGGCTCATGCAATTATAGAGGCTGAGAAGCCCCACAATCTGCCACCTGCAAACTGGAGACCCAGGAAAGCCCATGCTGTAATTTCCTCAAGTCGGAAGGCCTGAGAACCAGCGGAGCTGATGGTGTAAATCCCAGTCTGAGGGCAAAGGAAGGTGAGATGAGATGTCCCAGTTCAAACAGTGAGGCAGAAAAAATAAAGGGGTGAATTTCTCCTTCCTCTGTCTTTTGTTCTGTCCTTGTCCTCGTTAGATTGGATGATTCTCACCAGATTGGGTTTACAGTCTGCATTACTGATCCACCCATTCAAATGATAATCTCATCTGGAAATACCATCACAGACACGCCTAGAAATAATGTTTAATCTGGGTACTCTGTGGTCACTCAAATTAACACATGAAATTAACCATCACAACCAGTGATACCTTGGGCAAGTTATGTAACCCAATTAGTCTCAGATTTCTCACCTGTAAAAGAAGGATTATAGACCCTGTCTTATAAGGTTTGGTTTTGGTCCAGTTTAGCCAAATAATGGTGACAGTGTTTGGTAAACTATAGGATTCCATAAAAAGATTATGATTGATTTAGTAATATATTTAAATTGCTTCTCCTTTATGTTCTGTTTTGACATCTCCTTCCTGTAATTCCTGAACAAGGAAAGCATTTTATGAGCTAATGGTGATAATTTACACTGGAAATAAATATTATTCACCTCTTTTTTATGCAGGAAATCAGTCTTATTATGCAATAACGTTTTATTATGGGCAAGAAGCCCAGGCATCAGACTGAATGTTATACTTTGTCCCATGACATAACTGAGACTATATATCAATGGTCTTTATTCCTCTGCAACAATTATTTGGTAAAATGAACAAATTCTAAGTGAGCCTGTTGTTCTGGCCTCTTCTCTCCTGCTTCAGTTTTTCTCCTCTAGACAGTCATTTTTCTGCCTCTCTTGTCCAGTTCTCTCCCCACAGAGCAGCTGTATTTGTATGTCTCATCCTGAGAGGGCAGGCAACTGGCTGCCCTCAAGGCCACTCTGTGGCCTGGCCAGTGGGGAACCATGAAGAGCCATCTGCTTGCCTCCGCTGCAGAAATTGAGTGTCACCTTTGTAGTAGTCCTGTTTACAGAATGATAATAGAGTTATTCTTAACTAAGTGTATTGTTTGCTGAAGAAAGGGGCATACTTTCAAACAGTAAACAAGGAGAAAGTGTAACCAGTGCTGGTAAGATTACACACTTTGCTGCATGTTTTAGTTTTTCTATAATCAAGTAAGAGATGACAGTAGGCACATGGGAAACATACTTCTGATTGAATACAACTTCAAACAATGTGGCCCTCTACATGCAGAAACAAATGACAAGAATGCCTGACTTGTTGGAAGGGCAATCTGAAAAAAAAAATTGTTTATTTTTACAGGTTGTAGCAATTGTTTTAAGGCTTAGAATCTCTCTTCATAGCGTCACCTCAAGACTGTCTATTGTTCCTAAGGCTACAATTGTAGTGTGGGGTAATGAAAAAACATGAGTTTAGCACCAGAGAGGCTATGTTCAGATCCCCTCACTCATTTACTTACTGGATGAATTATATGGTCTAGTCAAAACCTTCAGATTGTTTCCTCATTTATAAAGTGGGCATCAAAATATTTTTGGAAAATTTGGGAGTATCCTAATGATCTTCATAGGAGAAACTTGAATATAGTAGATGATCAGTAATCTAGGTATTACAATTAGACAGTGTTAAGATGATTGTTTTTCATTATTCTTACCTGTACATGAATACAAGAAACTCATCCCAAGAAATACAGACATCTAATTAACCAGACAGTTTTGATGGTGGTTGAAAACTTGAATCAACTTAGATATTACATTAATATAATTCAATACACATTTATTAAGTGCTAATTATGGAAAAGTCACTAGCTCAGAGATAGAGGTCCAAAGACAAACCCTGAATTCAAAGTTGGTAGAATGGTCAAGACATGTAACTTCTAATTCCTTTTCAATTGGGCAATACCCCATTTCTCTATAAATTTTTTTTTGTTGTTATGATTTTCTTTTTGGATGTTAGATCTCTCTAGTTGAGCACTTATTTTTAAAAATATATCACATATTCTTACCTAAATTTGAGATATCTCTTTCTTGGTGCTTTATACTGTTTCTAAATGAAAGCACAAGAGTATTGAACCTTGTCTGGTGCTATATGAAAAGAAGACTCACAGCAGGTATGAGTAAAAATGAGGAAAAGACAGGAGATCAGCCAAGATGGTGGAGTAGAAAAGCCTTGAGCTCATCTCATCTCACAAGCACACCACAATCACAACTATCTGCAGGACAACCATTGATGGAAAAGACTGGAACCTACCAGAAAAGATCTTCTGCAACTAAAGACATAAAGAAGGAACCACAGTGAGATGGGTAGGAGGGGCAGACTCACAATATAATCAAGTACCATACCCCCGGGTGTGCAACTCACAAACTGGAGAATAATTACATTGCAGAAGTTCTCCCACAGGAGTGACAGTTCTGAGCACCCCGTTGGGCTTCACAACTTAGGGGTCCTGCACTGGGAAGATGAGCCCCCAGAGCATTTGGCCTTGAAGGCCAGAGGGGCTTAATTTCAGGAGACCCACAGGACTGGGGGAAACAGAGACGTCACTCTTAAAGGACACACACCAAATTCACGTGCACCGGGTCACAGGGTGAAAGAGTAATTTGTTAGGAGCCTGGGCCAGACCTGCCCGCTAGTCTTAGAGAGTCTCCCAGAGAAGCGGGGCTGGGGGATGGCTGTGGCTCACTCTGGGGACATGGAGACTGGTAGCAGTCATATTTGGGAACATTCTACAGCATGAACACTCCTGCTGGTGGCTGCCATCTTGGGACCCTCCTTCTACTCATTAGTGCCAAAACCTGGCCCTACGCAACTGCCCGTAGGCATCAATGCTGGGTAGCCTCAAGCCAAACAGCTAACTGGGTGGGGACACAGCCCCAGCCATTAGCAGACAGACTGCCTAAAGGCTTCCTGAGCCCACAGCCACCTCTAGACACGCCCCTAGACATGGAGCTGCCCACCAGAGGACCAAGACCCAGCTCCATCCACCAGTGGGCAGGCACCAGCCCTGCCCTTCAGGAAGCTTGCACTAGCCTCTAGACCAGTCTCACCTCCCAGGGGGCAGACACCAGACTCAAGAGAACCATGATCCCGCAGCCTGCATACCCAGCCCACCACAGCAGGCCAGACCCTACCCTGGGACCAGCTGGGCCCTGTCCCTGTCCACTGGCAGGCTGACACAAGCTTCGGGACACCCCAGAGCCCATACCCAACTGTGTCAGGAGCCAATCCCCCATCCCCCACCACCCAACAATCTGAAATGAGCTCTGAGATCCCTGGGCTCTGCAGCCAGACTCCAGGAACTGGCTCTGCCTGCTAGTAGTCTGGCATTAACCCCAGGACCTGCCTTCACCCATCAGTGGGCGGGCAACAGCCCTGGAGTCTTCAGGACCCTGGCTCCGCCCACCAGTGAGCCAGCACTACCCTGGGGACCCCTTGGACATAGGCAACCTACCCAAGGAAGAGTTCAGAGTAATGAATGTAAAGATGATCAAAGAACTTGGGAGAAGAGTGCGCGAACAAAGCGAGAAGTTGGAAATTTTTAACAGTTAAAATGAGTTAGAAAATATAAAGAACAACCAAACAGAGATGAAGAATACAATAACTGAAATGAAAAGTACACTAGAAGGAATCAGTGGTAGACTAAATGATATAGAGGAATGGATCAGCAAGCTGGAAGACAGAGTAGTGGAAATCATTGCTGCTGAACAGAAAAAGAATGAAAAGAAATGAGAACAGTTTAAGAAACCTCTGGGACAATATCAAGCACATTAATATTTGTATTATGGGGGTCCCAGAAGGAGAATAGTGGGAGAAAGGGCCTGAGAAAATGTTTGAAGATGTAATAGCTGAAAACTTCCCTAACCTGGGAAAGGAAACAGTTGCCCAAGTCCAGGAAGTAGAGGGAATCCCATACAGGGTTAACCCAAGGAGGAACACGCCAAGACACATAGTAATTAAAATGACAAAAATTAAAGAAAAAGAATATTAAAGCAGTAAGGGAAAAGCAACAAATAACATACAAGGGAGCTCACATAAGGCTATCAGCTGATTTTTCAGCAGAAACTGCAGGCCAGAAGGGAGTGGCCCGATATATTAAAAGTGATAAAAGAAAAAAACCTACAACCAAGAATACTCTACCTAACAAGGCTCCCATTCAGATTTGATGGAGAAATCAAAAGCTTTACAGACAAGCAAAAGCTAAAGGAGTTCAGCACCATGAAACCAGCTTTATAACAAATGTTAAAGGAACTTCTCTAGGTGAAAAAGAAAAGGCCACAACTAGAAATAAGAAAATTACAAAATGAAAAACTCACTGGTAAAGGCAAACATACAGTAAAGGTAGGAAATCTTCCACACGTAAAGCTAGTAGGGAGGTTAAAAGGCAAAAGTAGTAAAATCATCTGTATCCACAATAAACAGTTAAAGGATACACAAAACAATTATATATAAAATATAATATCAGAAACAGTAATCATGAGAGGAGGGGAGCACAAATGCAGGGTTTTAAAAAATGCATTTGAAATTAAGAGATCAGCAACTAAAAATAATCACGCATATATAGACTGCTATGCAAAAGCCTCATGGAAACTGCAAACCAAAAATCTATAATAAAATGAGGAAAATACAAAGAGATGAGACTTTAAGAAAAAGAGATGAGACTTTAACATGTGAAGATATGAGGAGGGAGTAAAAGAAGCAGTTTGGTAAAGATAAAATGGTGCAAAAACTGGAAAAATATAGAAGAGGAAATGGAAACAGAAAGGAATTTAAGTAAAGAGAAACACAAGAGGAAAAGGGAATTTATGTCTGAATATGTGGTCACATCCTAAGACCTTTTGTCTTACTTCTGGCTTGAAAGGGGTTTTTTCTTTCTTGGAAAGACATTTTTAATTGGTGACATTTGTCTCTATATTTTATAGAACATTTGAGAATCCTGGTCACTGATTTATACATTTATAGAATCAAATGGAAATTTTACAAAATTCTTACTACTTTTATACACCTATTGCATGTTCTCAGTTGAATGTAACATCAGCAGTAGATGCCACTGACTGAACACTGCCATTCACGGACTAGTTTTTTCTTCCGTGGGAGCAGGATTAAAATTTTCATTTCTTTAAATGAGAACACCAGGGATCACTGCCACAACAGTCAACAGATTGTGAGATTGTTCTATTGATAAAATAGTTTCTAGTTCTCTCTAGAAACAGTGGGCTCTCATTCTTGCTACTTCAAGTGCTTAGTAATATCTGAATAATAAACACAGCAGTAGTACCGGAGACAATTTTTCTCAGCATAGAAGTGTGTTCCATGTCTCACCTCAGTTCCTAAGGTGATACTTGAAGGTTTCTCCTTTGAGGCATACATTCCACCATGCAATGCAACATGTAGTAGTTTTGACCACAGTAGAGTTGCACTTTGGATCTAGTTTCTTCCTCTTCTTTAATTTTCTAAAGAACAAGATATTAGAACATTTTCTGGGAAGTATTCAAGGGAATTATCTTCCTGTCATTGGGTGGTACTTATATTTTTATAAGCCTACTATGGCTCTAGAGAGAAATCTGTAGTGAGTCAAAGCAAGGGGCTTCTCTTGGCATGAGTTTATCAATAACATGACTGCAAAATAAGTTTCCTTTCAGAGTTTTGAAATGATAGCAACATCCCATTTTTCACGAATATATCTGACTGGTTAAAAATAAAATTAAAAAATGATTTTCATGTGCCTTCAAGATATTTTTGTAGAAATCATTTTTTGCTTTCATTTATTAATAAAAAAGTTAGAACACCAATAATTTTGATCTTCCATCATTATTTATGACTATTTTCCTCTGAAAAATTCATGATAAAGAGAAAATTTCCCTTTCTTTCCCCCAGAATATCTATTTTTCTTGATATTAATCTGACTATAAACATAGCTCTGAAACATACTAAATCTTATTTCTCAGCACCAAAGACTCAAAGAAAATAGATCCTCAAATGAAGTTTTGCTTTGCAGTACCAGGAGGAATACTAAAGTCAATCTTCAAGTCTCTAATAGTTCTTTCAAATGTCCTAAATAATTGTTTGATACTTGTTTGTTCATCACAATTGAAAAAAAAATGATAGGGAAAAAAACTCTTAAGCCAACAGGAAGCTTTTAGAAGTGAGGTACCATTGTAGCGTTGTTACCAATTTGAGTCATTGTAGTAGTGATAATTGAAGCTGTTCATAATCAGAGAGAGGCCTTTAAGGCCAAAATTAGTAAAAAGTATTTTGTTAGGGCTGTTAGTCAAGGCTTTTCACCTGGACAATGTCTATTGTATAAAATATATTATTAAAAATTGGTTTCTCATCCTTGGTAGAATATTTTTAAAAGATCTGTTGCCATATATATTATTAAAGCAATTGGCTCCTAAGAAAAGAATAGCTTCTGTTCTACTCAGTCTTTTCTTGAGTATTAATATCCTGATTAAACCCCAAATCTCCATGAATGATTCCCATGAATACTGACGTCCCTGGTCTCTTGAAAATGAGGATTCTAAAGCAATTCTTCAAATTTAAAGACCTCTCCAGATTCAAACTCTGAATGGATTGTACAGCAGAGGTTAAAACTTGGACTCCTTGACCTCCAGTCTTTCCCTTGTCTGTTCTCCGTTGTTGTATCCTACCCCTAATTCCCCCCAGAACTTAGAGAAGCTGGGGGAAATGGTATGAGCTAAAGGAACATGTGCAAGTATCTCATATGGAGTCCATAGAATGGACCCACAAATCAGTGGACACTTTCCATTTAAAATCTGTTTAGCTCCAAAAAGGAAAAGCCTAAGCTGCGAGGGGAAGGAGCATCTCATGTGAAACTCATTTGTTTGGATTTGCTGAGCCTGTTCCTTCATTTGTCCAGGTGCAGTCATTTACTTCTCACAGGCTGTTCTGCTATGGAATTGTTTCAGCCTTCATAGAAATGCTAAGGCTCCTGGCTGGGGCAGACGATTGCCTCGCCAGAAGGTCTCTTTACTGGTAGCAGCCTGTGGCTACCACAGTGATTAAAAAAAAAAAAAAAATCTTGCCATCCTTATCCTTTGATTTTGGAATACTGCTCTGGGTAGTCGATCCCCAGGTACTTCTCTCCTTGCCTGGGTGCGTGCTTCTTTATTATTATTGCTTATCTGTTTCAGTCCATAACCTTATCTTAAACTCTGATTTAGATGTGTCCTGATTTCTGGTGTGGATATTTCATACTTTGTTTTTCTCCCTGTGTATAATTTATCTAGCTCCTGAGTAGTACCTGGATCCTACCTTAACTAATAATCTCCAGGAATTATTCCACTCTGGAATCTGTCCCAAGCTCTAGCCTTCACTTTAGATTACCTGTTCTTTGTTTCTTATCTTGTCTCTCAGATCTACTTGCCTCCCACAATTTCAGAACAAATATTTACCAAAACCTATGGAAAGGGCTTCTGGATTCCATAACAACACTGCTTCCCTCCTTATCGAGAAGCCCTGAGCAAATATTTCTTTACCTTGTAGTTGGTCTAAATCTGACTGTCAATACAATGATATTTATAATTAAAAAACAGGAGTACAGAAGGGTAAACGTTTGGGTTTGATGCCAGAGTCTTCTATTCTCTCTCAGCTGATTAATACAATTTTAGTTTAGATGTGGTGGGTGTGAATTGCTCTGAATCTGAAGAAAAGTTTATAAATCTCTGAAAAAAATTGTTTTGTAATTGTGTATAGTAGTAATATTGCTGTGTGAAAACAGGTGCCAACCAAAAAGCCTAGCTTTGAAGGAAAGCTTCATAGTTGAGTTATGAGACAGCTGGAGAGCAGCAAAATAGATATGGATCCATAAGCCCTGCAGGAAAAACAACTTTAATCAGGGCCTGACACGTTGGGTGATTGTAACGAAGTCCCTTGGTATGTGTAAGCCCTGGATCAAATGGGACCAATTGACTATTGACAGGCGTTACATTAGTGCAAAACTGGATGAAAAACTGGCTATTGCCCTGCACAGACTCCAATAATGAGAAATGAGGTTCTTGTGAAAGAAAGGGACTTGGTTTGTTTTCAAAAAACATATGTGCACTGGCCCAGGTGATACCCCTGGTGGACTGAAATTCCTCAAGGCGCAGCCTTTAGATACTGCAGTGGCATTTAGTGCTGTCTTTCCAAGCCTCTCCCTGTGACAGCCTCTTTGACTCCTTATATTGATTCCATGGTTCTGAATACCAGTAGCTAATGCTGGCAGCCTGACCCGGGAGTAGGGAGCATCATCCTGCCTTGAGAGCCCCTCAAATGGATTTTACAAGGGAATGGTGCATACTTTGCTGCTAGGTGCAGTGAAGCATGTTTCTAGCACTTTTCACAGATCATAAATTAATTTGAAATGAGCCTCTCTCCTCCCACAAAATATAATACCAGAGAAGAACTGTCATCATGTTTTTTCTGAAGCATAGCGCTTGAGGGGGGAAAAGTCATTTTCTCCTGCATTTGTTGACGAGACACATGACAGGTACCAAATGCTAGACTGTCCACAAATGCGTGGCATGTGTGTCCAATTCAAAATAATTTGTAGTTTGAGGTAGATTCTCCACACCTTCAGCTCTGGACCTGAAACAGTGGAAAGAGCTGTGCATATTCCCATCCAAAGATGGGTATTACGCAAAATCACAACCAATGTCTCAGGAAGCCCAAATGTCCTGCTGTTTCTGTATTGCAAATATAAGTGATTATCCTTGATAGTTATTCTGGAAAAATGTAAGAAGGAACAAGTAGGACATGTAGCCTATTTTACTATTATGTGTGGGCATTTGGTAAACAATAAAATAATGCAATATCCTTTTTAGTAATACTGCAAGGTGGAAAGCATGAAACTAATTTTTTAGAACTCAATATTCAGAGTGTTTTGTTAACTTGTGTGGAGTACCTGCTCTCTTACATACAAAAAATTTACTAAATTGATTATATTAAAATTGGTTCATCTCATTAGTTTAGTTTTCTTATTTTCCTTTGCCTTAATATATAGCAGGGACCAAAGAAAGCCATATTTGATTAATTGTACTATGATTGAAAGTGATCGTATGTCAAAGAGAGTAAGAAAACATTGAAGTGAAAAAGAAGGGAGGAAGAAAAGCACAAAGGAGAAGATGTTCTGTTAGTAGTGAGTATCCAGGAAACTCAATATAAACTGTCTTGTCACTGGTCTTTTTTCTTGCCTAGATCCTCTCCTGATTTCCAGAACTATACATCTAACTGTCCAAAGACTACTGTTCTCCTGTGTTTCATGGGTACCTCAATTCAATGTCCAAACTGAATTGCTCATTTTTCCTCCAAATATGTTCCTCCTTCCATGGTCCCTGTCTTAGGGAATGGCACCATCATTCTACCAAAGAGAGACTCAGGAGTCATCTGAGATTATTTTGTCCATTTTCATTCTCACTTAATAGGTATAAATGGCTTGTCCAGTCTTAGCTCCCAAATTCCCTACCTTTTTATAGCCAAGTCTACTGCTTTAGCAGTTCTTGCTTGGATTACAAATTGCATGGGCTCCATGGCTTTACCCTCCATCCCACTTAAATTTAGCCTTTAGCCCATGGCCATAGCTTTTTAAATGCAAGTATGATTACATCACTTCCTTGATTAAAATTCTTTGACAGTCCTTATTGCCCACAGGATAAATTTAGCACCCCAAATTCTTCATGATCTAGTTGTGCTTGCTTCTCTAATCCTATTTCCTACCACTCTACTCTGAGGCCCTTTTACTAGATGAAGAGCAGTTTTCCATAAGTATAGTGCTGTTTCATACTCCCATGTCATTGCATGTGCTATTTTCATTGCTAGGAACACCTTTTTTTTTTTTTTTTTTGCGGTACGTGGGCCTCTCACTGTTGTGGCCTCTCCTGTTGCGGAGCACAGGCTCCGGACGCACAGGCTCAGTGGCCATGGCTCACAGGTCCAGCTGCTCCTTGGCATGTGGGATCTTCCCGGCCTGGGGCATGAACCCGTATCCCCTGCATCAGCAGGCGGACTCTCAACCACTGCGCCACCAGGGAAGCCCTAGGAACACCTTTTTACCTTTGGAAACCAGTTTGGAATCTGGGAAGCCCTCCATGACTTCTTAGTTTGAATTATTTTCTTTCTCTAGCCCTCCTAGTGTCATGTGCATAATCCTAATATTGTATCCATTATGTTAGTTTAATTGCTGGTTTCTCTGTCTCCCTTATTTATTCTGAGCTCTTTAGGGTCAGGAACAGTGCTTTATATATTTTTGTACACCCAGTGCAGTACAGTCCCTGGTGTACGTGTTGACTCAATGTATACGTGTTGACTCAACATATGGATCCAACGATAAAAAGCAGAACTTGGGGGCTTCCCTGGTGGCGCAGTGGTTGAGAGTCCGCCTGCCGATGCAGGGGACACGGGTTCGTGTCCCGGTCCGGGAGGATCCCACATGCTGCGGGGCGGCTGGGCCCATGGGCCATGGCCGCTGAGCCTGCGCGTCCGGAGCCTGTGCTCTGCAACGGGAGAGGCCACAGCAGTGAGAGGCCCACGTACCACAAAAAAAAAAAAAAAAAAAAGCAGAACTTGGCAGGATGGTGGATGAGGAGGTACCACTTTGGAGAGACGATCTCTATTGTCTTGGGGGATTTGGCAATATGTAGACATAATAGCTGAAAGAGGATTTGATCTTAATTCAGATTTGATTTAGACTTCTGGGCATATTGATCCTAAGAAAGCCAACAGCAATTTATAATTGGAGACTACTATAACGGTGTAGAATTAGTAACACTCATATGAAAAACTGAAGAAAGACAAATTTTCTCTCTTTCTCTCTTTCTATCTTCCTCCCTTTCTTTCTAGCTTCTTCCAAAAGAGATGTAAAATAAATATATTAGAATATATATTTTTATTTTTAAGGTGGCTATCTTAATATATATGTATATACAGGTATAGATACATAATTTAAAAAACTTTTAAATGCAGTGTAATCCTTTTTGCTGAATAGTTCTGTGTTGATGTGGGTAATCAGAAAAAGTGAGTTTGGGGCAGGGGAAGGAGAAGGGAAGTCAAGTAATGGTAAAACCACATTATATATTTTGAGAGCTGGCCATGGGGGAGAGGAAAAAGCAGAAACAGAGCACATGGTGCTTCAGAACTTCATTCCTCTGCCTGTCAATGGGGAGAGCGGTGGATGCAAGAGTTGAAGGTGTCAGGGCTGAGTGGTGCACCGGGTTCCCACAGGCTCAGTGTGGAGATAACATGGACAGAGCTAAGGCAGCATTCCTCTGAATTAGAGAGGATACTAAGAAACTACCCTGGAGCTTCCCTGGTGGTGCAGTGGTTGAGAGTCTGCCTGCCAATGCTGGGGACACGGGTTTGTGCCCTGGCCTGGGACGATCCCACATGCTATGGAGCGGCTAGGCCTGTGAGCCATGGCTGCTGAGCCTGCGCGTCCGGAGCCAAGAAACTACCCTGGGTACAGTGGGGACATCTATTTTTGATCATACCAAACTAATTACGAATGTGAGAATTAACAAAAGCTTTTTTTCTAGTTCAGTTTTCCTCTGCTCTTACTCTGGAGCTTTAGCAGTGGTGAGAATCTGCAGTCAACATGTTAGATATCCATTCCACTCTGAGCCCAACCTCCTGGGCTCTCTCTTAAATTGGAGAGAATGCATTTAGGGAAGAAAATGCAGCCAATGACTTCTGCAATGGGGAGTTCATAAAAAGCTGGCTAATACTGCTGGGAATTTGAAGGCATATATGGACTAAGTAAAGTGATGAGTAGGTTATTCCTTGTGGGGTACTTCTCACTTTGGTGTGTAAACATAAGTTGTTATATTTATTGTTTTCACAATGTGGCAAAAAGCATTGCATGTGCTCCAAGAAGGAAAAATAACTAGTTCCTGTATTCTAAGCACTAGTCCAGACACTTTACTTCTCCTAACCACAGTCTAGTACAGGTTTATCGTCCTAACTTGACCATAGAAGAAGCTGGACTTCCCAGCTAGTAAGTGGCAGAGCTGTGTTCAACCCTGGGTCTGGCTGACTCAGATCCTGTTCACATTCTTTTCTCCCTACTGCCTTCCTTGCCAGCACATCTTGGCTGGCAGCAGGAGAGTCAAACCTGACAGGAACCATGAAAAGCTTGGAGTTCTCACCCTGCTAGGCAAGCAGCAGTGCCATAGAGGTAAGTCACTGTGAGCCCTGTCATTTATTTCTGTCTACTTTAAGTCTCTTATCTGTAGGGCAGAAAGCATTTACAAAGCTTTCAGAAAAATGCTTTGTGATTACCAGTACTAGGCGAGCAATGGCTTGCCTGTTTTCCACAGATAGCTGCAAAATATGTCTTTTAGGGAGAATTATCTGCTTTCTTCCACTTAGATTCATATATAAACACACTGACGAAAAAAATGTTTTGGAAATCCCATAGTCCTAGGTGTGAACAGATACTTTCTATTCCAGGTTGCGTTGAATCAGATGGAAAAAAAAAAAAAAAACCTTGAAAAGCAAAAAGGTAAAGTACCTATTCAGTTGTAAATAGACAAACAAGAATTGTTACCTCTTGGTAACAAATGCCCGTTCTATGGTAATTCCTGTTAAATCTAGAAATTCCAAGATGTAATTCTACTGGTATGAAATATCAGGTGTTCCCTACCAAAGTGCCAGTGTTTTTTGAGGGGGAGTTTGAGAAAATAATTAGGAAAGGGCTATTAGTTCTTTCTCACTTAAAGTATACCCAGCCCTCTGGGTAGGGTCTACTTTGATGATATTTTTGTTTTTGAAGAAAGAAAGAGGATGTTAGAATTGTCATCCCCATTGGCCTGACAGGAGCTTAATCTTCATTGTCCTTTGTACTTTCTCCATGTAGACTTCAGCTATGGGAATAATTCTTAACAAATTGTACAGCTGACCTTTGTAAGCAGGCCCCTTCCGCGTGATTAGAAGATTTAGAATTGCATGAGATTGTGACAATTCATGAAGCCCTGTACACCTTAGACCCCTTGCTCTAACATATCTTGTTGGAAGCACAGACCCAAAGATCCTTGCTGATCCCCAGGTGGACCTTTGGAGCCTTCAGGCCTGGAGCCCGGGTCTTGCTGCAGCTGCTATGTTTATTCTCCTCCTGCTCAAGACAGGGAATTCCCGATGGAGGAAATCTTAGTGCTCGATAAAGAGCCAGTTTTTGTATAGTCTCACTGAAAAGAATGAACATAACCTTTAAAGGCTTGAGAATGTGTTATTCTGAGTCTTTTTTTTTTTTTAATATTCAAAGCCTACTGATTCTATTTGAGATGTCTCTTCCTTGCAAGGTACACCATCCTGGCTGGAAAGGGCTTTAATAAGCCAGACATGGTAGGGTGATTGCTTTGCTCCACTTTGCTTTGCTGTTAAAACATTAAGTGTAATCTGATGTGTCAATAGAGCCACCTCAGGTACTCAGAATCATTTTAATTCCTCTTACCGTCAAAACATAGTGTCAATACTGGCATGGATTGGCATTAAAAATATTTGCGAAATCACCTGGAGAACAGCACTTTTTACTGATAGGAGGTCTCTTTAAAAGCAGTCTCTGTCAAAGATTCAATTTGAACTCTTTCTTGGCTTTGAATTTTACAGAGCAGCTTTTTTTTTCAACTTGACCTGCTTTGCATCATTCAAACCTATCAGTGGAGGAAAGAAGGTTTTCCTTTTTATCTGATCCTATGGGAGATGTACATTCCCAGTGTGTGCTCTGTAATGGATGTGCAAGATGACACACAAGTGGATGATATCACTCATGGTGGGTGATTAACTACTTCCCTGGGATTCACGAAATGCACTCAAAAGACAATGGGAAGAAGAAGTGATGATTGGAACTTTCTTATATACCTCACGTGGGTGCATGTTTTTACCACTCTAGATAGATTTTAATTTTGGGGAAATATGAACATACCAAATGGAAGAATATAAATATAAAAACCTTAGATTTGTTTTGGAGAAATATAAACATAAATATACATATATTTGTAACATATTTCATGTGCTTTATAATTTATAACATGGGATATATAATATATAAATGTATGTATGTGTGACATATAAAACATATGCGTTATGTGAGTATATTCACTTTATATCATATATGTAGTGTTCTAGATCCCCAAGCAAATAAAAAAACCAGGAAAGAAATACTTTATTTTTTTGCTAAGTGTCATATTCTTTGCTAAGTGGCAAATATAGATCATCTATGTGATTTTTATAAGTACATTGTAATATTTGGAGAGTTGAAGTGATCCTTAAGCATTATTTACCCAATAATTCATTTGTTAACACGTATTGACATTTGGCAAACACACATGTTGTTTATTTTCTTGCTTTGCAAAGTCTTTGGGGGATAAATGACCTGTTGAACTGAAAAGTGAACATCCTTGAATTTCAACCTTTGAAAGCAATAGAATCTATTGACAGGAATGACTAGATTTTCTTTGTTGTTTGAAATCTAAAAGCTGGTCATTCCTTTTCTATTTTCCTAATGTTAGCAGGGGTGTGTATGTGTGTGTGTGAGCATGCGTGTGTGTGTGTGTGTGTGTGTGTGTGTGTGTGTGTGCTGGCAGCAGATCACTCAGTTGACCTTTTTCATAATCAACTACAATAAGTAAGGTGTGCATGTATGTGTGTGTGCTTGCACTTCTGGTGTGATGGACAGTTTGCTTAAATATATGGGAAAAGTTAATCCCTTTGCCCCTGACCTTTGGCACAGGAACCTTGTGCTTCCAGTAGAAAGTGTAGTAAATGCCAAGTCCTTTGGGCAGAGGATGTTTGCATTAATGTTTTCTACACTGGAGCCTGAGCCATAGATTTTCTGTCAGGCATCCTTTCCACTGCTGATATGGAATAAGTTGAGCTGTATACAGAATATAGTGCCTGATGCCATCTGTTTGACACCCCAAATATTTTAACCCCAGCCAGTGTGTTAAAGGAGAAAGCCTCCCACTCTCTATCATGCATGTAATTACCATGTAGTATGGGAGGTAGAAAAAGTCATGCAGTTTAATATGATTGTCAAAGGGTCAGTTGTCCTGTTAATTATCAGGATCTGAGTGATTATAATATGACACGAAGAGGGAGGAGGATGTGTATAGTACATACTAACCTTGTAAATACAGTTAACTCTTGATCTTCTTGGAAATCTAGGGTTGTGATACTAGCACAGCACAGGCATACAACTCTGCATATGCCAGTCTCTCTGTCTGAAATGTTTGGGGAATACAGGCTGCAAACTGAGTGAAGCAGCTTTGGAGGAAAGACCCCGCTTTAGGAGATTAAAAAGTTGTGCAGTGTGGCAACTGGATTTAGCAGTTTAGAAGTAATCCTTGACGCCTCTGTCTCCACATTGCTTCCTCCAAAGAGATGTAAGTCCCGTTGATTCTAACACTTAAATATCATCCAAATCTATCCCTTCCTCTCTATTTGCATTTTCATTGTCTGTCTTAGGTTCCCCTCATTTCTTGCCTAGATTATTTGCCAGATTACTAGAAGCTGCCCAGCTTCCAGTTTTAGGTTCTCTAATCCATTCTTCAGTGTGATTTTTTAAAAAAATGCAAATCTATCAAGTCCCTCTGAACTGAGTGTTATTCTCAGATACCCCATGCTCCCCTGTGCCCCTTCTGTCATTCTATGTATTGCTCTCTCTACATTTCCTCCGTTTGTGCCTGTAAGTCATCCTTTAAACCTCGGGATACATATCACCCCCTCACTGTAAGCCTTTACTGGTCTGATTTAAGAGTCCTTCTTTGGGCTCCCTTGGTGTCATGTGCTTGTTTTGGTTATAGTTCTTTTCCTGATTTGTTAGAGTTGTCTTTTGGTAGTTGTCTTTATAGCTCCTGCCTTCTAGAACATAAGGACTTGAGGGCAGGGACCATTATATTTTGTTTTGTATCCCAGAGCCTGGCATAGAGTAAGTGCTAAATGAGAGTTTCTTCAATAAGATAATAAAAGGACATGACTTTTAGATAATAGAATAATATATGACAAGTAATAGTCCTGGTAGATGGTCAGTTAAAGAGAGTGTTTATGTAGGAGGTGGTTGGTGACACACATTTGTTCTAACAGATCTCCTCCCTGAACCTCTCTCACTGATCACCTATACCAATCTTGACATGATCACTCTCAAATGACTAGGAATAAATAGTCTAAATCCTTGCATGCCACCTCTTGATTTAATTATAATCTTAGGTATTGGGAAGGGAAGGCTCTTCTTCCTTCCTCCTCTGGTTTCTTATACTTCCCCTTGGAGCAAGAAAGAGTTGCTGATTGATGAGTTTGGGAGTGGAATTAAGCATGCATAGTTCATCTCCTTGCCCTCCTTTTTCTTCTGGAGCATAGCTATACCAGGGGCATGCATTCTATTTTGCTACTCTTTCTCCTAAAGCCTGTGGTGGTCTGATGCTGCCTGTGACTGGATGGGCAAAAGTGTCTAAATCTGATGTCCAATAATAGGAATCCCAATTTGTTAAATATGTAAACCACATTCTTCAGTAATAGATTTATCAATATAAAAGATACGTTGCTATCCCAACTGTCAAACTCTTTTGTTCTATTTTGTATTTGTTTCACATCTCAGGTGGAGGACTTATTTATTTATTTATTTATTGGCTGCGTTGGGTCTTCGTTGCTGCGTGTGGGCTTTCTCTGGTTGTGGTGCACGGGCTTCTCACTGCGGTGGTTTCTCCTGTTGCGGAGCTCGGGCTCTAGGCGCGCGGGCTTCAATACTTGTGGTTCGCGGGCTCTAGAGCGCAGGCTCAGTGGTTGTGGCGCACAGGCTTTATTGTTCCGCGGCATGTGGGATCTTCCCGGACCAGGGCTTGAACCCTTGCCCCCTGCACTGGCAGGTGGATTCTTAACCACTGCGCCACCAGGGAAGCCCTGGAGGACTGTTTTTATTGGGTAAACTCATAGCTCAACACATAGAATTTGAGAGCTAGAAAGAATCTTAGCTCTACTCAAAATATATATTAAACTTTGAGAAGTTCATTTCTGCTTACTAAAGAACAGTGATTCACTTAAAGTTATGTAGAGTCAGCCATCATTGTAAAAAGTAATTAGACTCATTTCTGAACAGTTATCATTTTGGGATGTCAGCCGTGGTAGCATTTAAGAGCAAGACTGAAACAAGGAAGCCACAGCCAGGTAAGCAGAAAGGTTAGTACTAGTCATGAGTGGTTGAATGCAGAAGTAAAGAATGAGGATGTCTGTGTGTGTGGGAAGGGTAAGGTGAGAACAAACATGGAGATAAAGTAGGTTGTGGAGATCAATAATCCAACAAAGAAAACTTAGCAGTTCAGAAATCCAGTGGAGGATCTTGGACAAAAGGCTGTACCAGTATCAAGAAGCATAGAACTTTAGGATTGGAAGATATTATATGTCATCGAGTCTATCCACACATTCATTATTTAAGTCATGCCCCCAGTATTATCACTCTACAATATCAGTTCCATGTAGTATCTGTCTATTTCCAGAGACAAAACCCTCACTGTGTATTAACTTATTGCATCTTCACTATGTCCATTCTGCCTTTGGATCTCTATAACTGTTATGCTTTGAGTGAAATCTATTTCTCTTAATTCATCTCTTACTGTGATATCTTATGAACTTTGTTATAACTAAGGTAGGGGATGTTATTGTTGAAAGGGACATGGAATAATCTTTTCTTCTGCCATAGTTCCTAGAAGGAGAAATACTCTTCTAAATATAGATGGCATGGTTTTATTGTCCCATAGTAGGGGTGGCCTTAAAAGGGAATAGGTTCTGGTATCTGCCTCTTTTTTTTTTTTTTTTTTTGCGGTACGCGGGCCTCTCACTGTTGTGGCCTCTCCCGTTGCGGGGCACAGGCTCCAAGACGCACAGGCTCAGCAGCCATGGCTCACGGGCCCAGCCGCTCCGCGACACGTGGGACCCTCCCGGACCGGGGCACGAACCCATGTCCCCTGCATTGGCAGGCGGACTCTCAACCACTGCGCCACCAGGGAAGCCCTGGTATCTGCCTCTTGATGGAAAAATATGGCTCCATATTTACTGGGTTAAGATCATTGTCTTTGGAAGACATTCACCAGTTTGCTTGGTCAATATCAATGAACAGGTTAAGTCTTTCAGTCACCTGGGGGTTACTTTTGCAGTTAACTCATCCTGGCAGGTGCCATGGTATGTATTTTGTTTAGAGCCAGCTGTTCTCTTGGAGCATAATGGAGCCATTCCTGCCACAGTAGGTGACTGATAATACATATGAGAAAGTATTTCAGACCAAAATAAAAATGTCCACCTATCTCATGGTCTTGGTGGATACTCCTGAGACTGTATCAAGCACTTTTTAAATGCTTGGCTCGAACAGCCCAAAGCTGAGAAAAGTTCTTGCAAAAACATTTAACAGATATGCTCTTTCTATCTGCTATGATGGAAAACTGGAATGGCCTTTCATTCCAGAGGGAATAACTGGTTAAATGACTCTGGGCTTCCCTGGTGGCACAGTGGTTGAGAGTCCGCCTGCTGATGTAGGGGACGCAGGTTCGTGCCCCGGTCTGGGAGGATCCCACATGCCACGGAGCGGTTGGGCCCGTGAGCCATGGCCGCTGGGCCTGCACGTCCGGAGCCTGTGCTCTGCAGTGGGAGAGGCCACAGCGGTGAGAGGCCCGCATACTGCAAAAAAAGACTCAATATATATATATTTTCTTTTCACACAGAGCAAGCTTTTTTTTTGTTACCCTGATAAAATTATAATCTATCAAGAAAAATTACCATCATCACAAATTCTGATCATTTGTATTACAACCAGTGATGAGAAAGTAATGGCTAAGGACAAAATTAAAAGATTTGTCTCAAATTATTAACACTACAACTGCATTTTAATATACAAATATGAAATGACAATTATTTGGCAATCATTTGTAAGTTCTAAATTGTACCAAATAGTACATGTTCTTAAATACACTGAAGAAACAGGAAAGAATTCTATTAGTAAGTGCCTCTATCTACATGCCAGCCAATATTTCTTCTTTCCCATCATGTTACAATGTATCTAGAAAATCTCCATTGTAACTTCTAGACACGTATCTCTCTATGTGATTGAGTATTTTTCATTTCTCACATATTTGTTTTATACATGGACTTGCCTTGTCAGATAACTGCATTTATGTGAAAATTATATTTGCATATACATACACATGTGTACATACACATACACACCCAAATTTTCAAAGGGTGTCAAATAATTTAGGAAACACGGATGCAGTTAGCATAGGTCAATTAAAGTAATGAGATTGAAAGTATTTGATGAGGAACAATAATTGTACCAGAAAGATGGGATAAGATATTTTAAATATTCTGATAGTCCAGCAGCCTGAGCAGAAAGGATGATGTTTTGCATCATTCTGTAGTTCTCACTGATAAAAAAGAAGTAAAATACTCCAATAAAGATGTTAAAAAAAAAAAAAAGAAAAGACAAACATGTCCTGACCCTTAGTTGATACAGGTATTCATTGAGTTGTATCTTATAGAAAGACATTGATATTGTGATTAAAAAGAGTCCTACCATCCTGAGGAGAAGATCTAAGTACAGAGTGTATAGAAACATATATCTATTTCATTTATAGTCTCTGGTAAAAGTCAAAGCACTGAGCTGGCAACATGCACGTGTTGAATACTTTCATGAGGGTAACATGAAACTTCCCTGAGAGGTCAAACAAGGAGGACCCAGTTACTTAGCGAACTAGGGAAGCACCTTCTGTTTCCGTTTGCCTTAATGTGTTTTTACTCTCCTGACACCCAGTCAAATTCTCTTCCTTTCTACACGTTGAAACCTATTCCCATGAGACATTTGACAATTACCTGAGTCTGTATTTCTGGATTCTGTAGTACTTGCATTTTAAGGTTTGCCTCCAATATGAAAAGAGGATTTTGCCTTTGTTGTTCAGTCTTGGAGGAAGAGGAAGTGATTCATCTGGGGTCAGGGTGAGAAGCCTTCCCGATGGCTGCCTGTTAAGACTCAATATTTTTTTTTTTTTTTTTTTGCGGTATACAGGCCTCTCACCGTTGTGGCCTCTCCCGCTGCGGAGCATAGGCTCCAGACGCGCAGGCTCAGCGGCCACGGCCCATGGGCCCAGCCGCTCCGCGGCATGTGGGATCCCCCCAGATCGGGACACGAACCCGTGTCGCCTGCATCGTCAGGCGGACTCCCAACCACCGCGCCACCAGGGAAGCCCAAGACTCAATATTTTTAATAGGAAGGATAGTAGCCATACTATCTTCTTATTTTAAAAGAAATGTAGATTTTGTTCCTCTCATCCAATCTCTTTAAATGTATCTGCCTTACCTACTCAAACAAATGGTGGTGGCATGCAAAATTGCAGCCATGTTTTAGGTTCTACAACTTTGATGTTCATCTCTGCTATCTCCTTGTCATAATTTATGACAGATTTCTTCTTCTTGCTCTCATCCTTTCTGTATTACTGATCCATTTGGGGGCTGTGTTGGGCCTCATTCTTCTATCCCGTTTTGTACAAGTTTTTGCTTTAGCTCTCTGACTCCAGGATCATTCTGGTATTTGGCCTCTGGTTCTCTGGATTAGAATCACCACTTATAAGGCACATGTCCATTTACTGCTCTTGCCACAGAGAAGAATATGACAGATATGACCTGAATCTATTACAGAATGCCAACACTCCTGGCTTGGGAATTCTTCATTTCTTACCAAATGCATTCTTGAAAGGAGTGATATGTAGGGATGTTGTATAAGGATTGTACTATTATGTACTTCTATTATTTATTATACTACTATATATGTATTACTTTCATTTCCCTTAGATTATATTAAACCGTTAGGTGTCTATACTTGGATTAGTTATCTTAGCCTCTTACAAAGACACCTTGAAGGAGTTATGCTTTGAGGTTATACCCTCAGTTGTGACTGAGGCCAGCTATAAGAAACAAATTATTTTGGACTTGTTTTGAAAAACATTGAAGAACTTGTCCATTACATCACTTATTATCTCATGTATAAAGCTTCAGAAATACATGTCTTTCAGAATTTAACAGAGGAAAATGTCATCTCTTTCCATGAATGTTTTCCCCTTTATATAATGAGAAATTCACATTTCCAATAATGTAACTCAATATATTCTCATTTATTTGCTCAGGGCATAATGTAATGGTTAAAGATAGCATTTAATACTTTAGTTAGTACAAATACATTTTTCCTTTATCTGAGTTTTCTATTTGTATTTTATTAAGTTGTTTTGCGTATATATGTGTGTTTGTATGCCAATAATCTCATATCTATTTTTGAAAGAGTCAGTATTATATAGACTTATAATATCTTCCCTGAACAACTGTCTTTCTTACTTGGGCAAGCTGTGGTAAAGTCTTTAGGGACCTACTTCTGGAATTTTACAGCATCCTTAAGGGATTCCATGTATCAGCCCTATTCTGAATCCTTGGATACTTACAAAAACACATGGCATGCCACTAGATGCTATAAATCACGTCTAAACTAAACCAAACCAAAACCAGCCACCTTCCTCAGTTGTCTTGCCATATTGTTGAGGAAGTATCTTCTGTAAAGAGTGGGACTTTAGGACAAATAATAAGTTTACAGAGACTGTCAGAGGCTAGCAAAGGTACACATTGGGCAACCAGAGAAGGTCTGGATTCCACTTCATCTGGGATCCAAAATATGGATAGATCTGAATACATGATGTGGAGATTTGAGGGCAATGATGTGCTGATAAACTAGCTACCCCTCCCCCTTCTGCCAAGTTACGATTTGTAGTGTTTTCCGATTTCCATGGTATAAATACTTCTTCCAACATGGCCAATTTCAAGCTATTTATGATTTAACAACTGGCTTGAAAAAAATTCCTAAATATTTAAAAATTTTCTGTGATGAGCCTGTTTGAGCTAGATCTTGCATACCACATATCACTTGCATACAGCATGTGATATTATGAGCAAAGGCTCAGATTTGTGAGGTCCCGTTAAGGAACAGAAAACAGTCCCAACTGGCTGCATCAGGAGGTTCATGTCGGGAGATGATGATGACAAGATTCAAGAGATAAGTTGAGGCAGAGTTTGGAGAGTATTCAGTTGGGCATACTGTACCAACTGTGGGGAGCTCTTGAGTTTTTTGAAATAGATAAGTGACAGTATAAAATTAATATTTTAGTAGATGGGAGCAGAGAAGGTAGTAATGATTTTTGAAAAGCTGTAGGTGTGAAGTGATAACTAGATTTAGAGGAGAAACAGCTAGTGTGAGAAGGAAGGGATGGTGGAAGGCAGGACAGTGGAGGCAGTGAGGACAGTGTATCTCTGTTCCACATAGAATCCGCTGGGTTAGTTTGAAAGCTTGTACTGCAACCAACTCAGGGTTCATTTAGTCATTTGTTTGGGGATTGATATTAGCTGTTACTGAAACCTTCGCTAGGGCTGTGGTGAGAACACCTGTACATCATCTTTCCATGTGGTTGCTTGGCTTCATTACAGCATAATGGCTGGGTTCCAAAAGCAAGCATCCCAAGAAATGGCCAGGTAAAAACCACATTGTTTTCTATGACCAACCGTTAAAAGTCATGTGAAGGTCCTTTTGCTACATTCTGTTTGTTCAGTCAGTCACAAAAGCCCATCCAGTTTCAAAAGGAAGGGAAATAAAAGTCCATCTCCTGATGGGGAAATAGCAAATTTCTGAAAGACCATATGAAAGTGGAACAAAAGGGTTTCCCAATAGGTGATTGCTATTATTCTTATTAAATGGGTTTAAATGTCTCCAAGCAAACTAGTTTCCTTCAAAACCTGATGAATATTTTCAGTAAATGCCTGGTGTGGGTTAAGTAACAACCAGGAAATAGTAGTTTTATAGCTCTTGTCAAGTGAATGGTATGATTAATGTGTGGTACTATTGCATGAGATGGAAGATAATAGCATTCTCTGAGAAGGGAGAACAAGGTCGTACTTGTATGATGAGCTTGTTTTTGGATTAATTAACTGGGAAAAAGTAACAAAATAAATTGCAAACTCTTATTGAAAGTGTATCATGCAATAGATTCAGTAAATCATCTTTATCCATTATCTCATTTAATCCTCACAAATAAATCTAAAAGGTAAGTATTATTAGCCCCATTCACAAAGGATAAAACTGAGGTTCAGAGAAGTGAATTAATTTGCCTGGGGTCACACTGTTAAATAATGAAAGCTGGATTCAATCCCAGGCCTGTATTCTTAACTGTTACATTCTACTTCCTCTCTGTGAAGTTGGGAGAAAACTGGAATAGAAATAGAGTCTTCATTTTGACTGCAAAGAAATATGTCTAGGAGTGGGATTAATGCTGTACATGAAATGATACTTTAAATGTGGAGGTGGACTGGGATTCAGAAAGTGATGGAGTTAGGCATGTGCCCTGAAAACTTTGCAGTCCCTTGAATTAAAATGCAGGTCTCAAGATAGGATAGGAATGAGGTAAGGCCAGAGAACCTTGACACGTGCTTGCACAGGAGTATAACCATTTTCACACATTTGTTTAGCATAAACAATATTAGATGTTAAATATATGTTTATATATCTGCTTCACCCACTAGGCTCTGAGCTCTTGGCAACATGCATATAACACTTAGTAGGTAGTCAATATATGTCTGTAAAATTAAATAGAAAGGAATTGCACTTTATTCTTCTTTTGCTCTATAATTTATTTACATTTTGTTTTCTCTAATTTTTGTTTGTAAATTTTCTTCAAAATTTTAGTGTGTTTTAGTGATTCTAAGTGAACCCAAAGTATGAGATCTCTCTGTTTTATCATTCTTAGTCCAGTGCATAAAAGAAAGAAAACCATGCCTTATCATTTTAGTCCAGTGCATAAAAGAAAGAAAAGCATGTCCTTGAATGCCCCTTTCCTGGTTGCAATAATCCTGATGCAGAACGCTAAGAGGAAGGTGAATCACAGGAGAATGGAGGCAATAGTCTCTTACGGTCCCTAGAGAGAGTCATAATCCTTGTCCACAATCCTATATAGATATCCCTCTGCAATAAGAATTTGGAAAGAAGTGTTCAGTCATTCACCTGGACAGTTAGAAAGCTGTTAAAAACTTTATGACTTTGTGTTCTTTAAAGTAACCAATTTATCATCTTGTTGTGAAATTTTATTTGTTCTGACATTTATGTGATTAACCTCTCTGGTAATGGTTGAAATTAAACATAGACTAAAAGGACTCAGGCCGAAAAAGGATGGGTGTCCTCTAATTTTCCTGGAGATTAATCTCTTCCTCTCAAATATATAAAAGTAAACTTTTTCTTGGTTTGATTTTGCCTCCCAAAGTCTTTTCTAAGTTATAATTAGAGATGAAAATTAAGATATCAATGAAAAAATACACTCTGATTTATCACTTCTGACAGAGGAGGTTTTTCCCCCAGGCTGCCTCCCAGTTCCTTATTTTAAAGGAATCAGCAGGTGAGGGTGACTATTTCTCAACTAGTGGCAGCTTGGGAGAGAAGAATTATATTCAGGAAAATATGTGAGATTAAAGCACATCAGAAAAGAGGCATCATATCAAATCAAGATATTACTCAAATCAGCTCACTACCCAGTTTCAAGGTTGGAGTTTTAACACCTTATGCTTCTTATAGACAGATGACATAAACCTCCTAATAAGATTTCACTTAAAGATGGCACCTTCCTTTGAGAAAACACAGTGACTAGCATTTAATGAGCATTTACAAGACAAGTGCCTGATAGACTATGTGTTTATACAACTTTTAATCCTCACAAGTCTCTTGTGTAGGTATTATTATATCTATTTTGTTGAGGAAGAAATTGAGGCTGAGAGAGGTTCAATGCCTCGCCCAGAGACATGTAAAACATAAATAGAAGAACCATAAATGTAATGTTGGTATCCTAAACTAATGCTTCTCAAACTTTTTCTTTCTTTCGTCCCAAAAGATTCTAATGCCCTCATGCCCACATCTCTTTCTCTGCTTAGTTATGAAATACTACTCTTTATTTCTATCATCCTAGAGGATTGTTTCTGGCCAGCTTTCTTCCTCCCTCCCAACTTTCCTCCCTTCCTTTCTTCCTTCCTTCCTTCCTTCTCTCCCTCCCTCCCTTCCCTCCTCCCTCAGTCCCTCCTCATTTTCTTTCTTATCAGGAGACCAATAATTTTTCTTTCAATTTTCAAAATTGAAAAATATATTTTACCCATATTTTATTAAATCTATGATAGCATTGATTGAAAGATACAAAATTGGACTATGTTCTACTAAGGAAAAAAAAATGCTATCAACTAAATTATGACATAATGCCTTAAAGATGGTCCTGCGTGGCGCATGATTCATTTACATCAGCCACTCATTGTCTTTCATCAATGTCAAGGGATTTAGCAGTTTATTTTGTTTTCAGTTCCTCTGCTTGGCAAGGGATAGCTAATCCCTTTTGTATGTATCTTAATAACAAAACCCAATACAACCTCATCTACTTCTGGGTATTTTCTTTTCTTAGGTCTATAAACGCATGGTTATTATTTGTAAGAAAATATGGGGCTCCAGTCATTCCTGATATGTTGAATATTTGCTTCACTAAATCAGATTTATTCTCCACTGCTCTATTTCTGTATATTTCTGTGTATGTAATAACTTCTGCTTCAGTGCTGAATCATCGTGTAATCCTATAGGAGACATTTTAAATGGCAGTTAAACTGAACACTTGTAGCACCAAAAATACTCAAAACTCAATGGAAACGATGACAATGTGAATAAATTTAATCAGGGCAGTGGCAACCACATCAAAACTGTCATCTGGCCAGCAGTGGCTACAACATGCCACTGAGACTCAATTTCAGAGATATTAAAAGGTGAAAAACTGTACTTAGAATCAGTGAAATAAAGAAATATTGAATATGCTTTTTGTTGGCCTCTGTTTTCTGCTTCTCAGATCCTGATCAGGTCCCAGCTCTTTTATTCTTGAGGCATCGCTTCTCCCATACTTCTCATCCTGCAGAAAAATATTGTTGTGCACTGTGCCTCTCTCCACTATGACAGATTCCTTCCTCTACTCTAGGCAGTATTTTATCATTTACTCCAAGGCCTGTTATAAATGTTCAGAAAATTAAATTTTTCTTTATCCTCTTAGGGAGGAAAAAAAACCCAACTACATTTCCAACTTGGGGCAGTGTATGTTCCCCATTTCCATTGTACCGTGGTGATATGTAACCCTTTGCTGATAGACGTGGTGAGCATAAAGGGATTTAATTCACATTTAACTCTGCACTAAACTTTTAAAAGAACTGTATAATTTGTATGTAAGAATTATTTTCCATTGTTAAATATTTTGGAAACATTTTGTATGTAACTAATGAACACTTCCTTTGTGCTATGAGAAAAGTACCTATAAAGTAGTTGATTTTTGATTTTTATTACACATTCATTTTTTTCTTTTTTCCTGTATTCTTCATAATTTTTTCAGTTTCTTGAAATGTAATTGTAATACCTGCTTACTGTACTAATCCAAACAATATATAGTCAAAAGTGAAATTGATAGTTTCTTACTTTCTCTTTCTAATCCCATTCTCTAATGTAACCACTGTAATCTATTTCCTTTATTAATAGTAACAAATATATATCTGTGTGTATATATATATATATATATATATATATATATATATATATATATATGAAACATGGGTCCCTAACATGGAGCTGCTATTCTTGCTTAATAGAATATTGTGGGGCTATTTCTAAGTTAATGCATAATGATCTACATTGTTCTTTTAATAGCTGCTTAGTGTTTCGTAGTATTAATATATCATGATTTAGGCAAACATTTCCCTGCATATTGGCATTCTAGTTGCTTACGGAGATTGTTATAAACCTTTTAGAGTTATTTTTGGGTAAGGATTTGAGGATATTAGACATTGCTGATTTTTTTCTTTTTCTATTTTTTCCCCCATCAGCTAGAATCCCAGAAATGAAAATACTCAGGGTATATACATATTAAAATTTTAATATCACTATTTAAATTTGTCACAGTATAAAAATATACACTTTAACCAGTAATCAATGAGTGTGCAAATTCTTCTAGGTTTTCATTAGCATGGAATGTTATAGGATTTTTACATTGTCATCCAACAGGCAAAATTTGGTATCTTGTTTTAATTTGCATATTTCACCACTATTGAGGTGGTATATTTTCATTGTTTATTAATCATTTGAATTTCCTCTTTTGTGATTTGCCTACTCCTATCTTTGATCCATTTCATTTATTTATTTATTTAATAAGCAGCTCTTTATTGAAGACATGACCAAAATATCACCAGCATTTAGAGTAGGTGGAAACTTGTCGCATTTCTGCTTTGGGACAAGGGATGAATTAACAACTATCCAACACTAATTTCCTTGCTAAGAGTCTCTAATTAGATAGTGCCATATCATTAACTGATGGTAACGAATTGGTATTTTGACCCATTTTAGATTGTCTTTTTCTTAATAATTTGAAACAACTCTTTACATTCTTAATAACAAATGTGGAATGCTTACTATTTCAATTGACTTTGACTCTGAGTCCGTTATAAGTGTTAACACAATAATTACTTTGCACGACAACCTTATGAAGTAGGCACAATTTATAGGTAAGAAAACCAGGGCAGAGAAAGGTTAAATATGTGTTCTAGGTCACATAGCTAGTGAGTAGCAGAGCTGGTATTCAAATGAAGGCCAGTGGTATATGAAGTCATGTTCCAACCCCTGAACTATGGGATGCTCAGCCAGAAAGGTAGATCACTGTGTGCTGAGCACAGAGATATGCTATTGCCGGGTTCATAGGAGTTGGTGGCATGCATTTTTCAGAGCATTTTGGAAAACAAATATTTTTGTCTAAAGTAGGTAAGAATTATACTTCTCATCAAGAAAAATAAAAACTATACCATTTCAAAGTAGAATCTTGATGGTATATATTGTTGTTGAAAGTGAACAGTGGGAGATACTGAGAAAGCTGATAAGGCAGAAACTGAACAATGAAAGCAAAGGAGCAGAGGGGAAATTTTCTTAGTCACACCAGGCATTAAATGTCATAAATTTTTTTTTTTTTTTTTTTTGCGGTACGCGGGTCTCTCACTGTTGGGGCCTCTCCCATTGCGGAGCACAGGCTCCAGATGTGCAGGCCCAGGCCATGGCTCACGGGCCCAGCCACTCTGCGGCATGTGGGATCTTCCCGGACCGGGGCACGAACCCGTGTCCCCTGCATTGGCAGGCGGACTCTCAACCACTGCGCCACCAGGGAAGCCCATCATAAATTCTTTAATGAAGTGGGATTAAAAAATAATATAAGGAATACTTTGTAATTTGTTTAAGTAAATTATTTGTATGTAGTTTGCATTACATTAGCCACTCTTAATTAATCCCTTTGTGGTCTTTATAAAGTTCTTGGTTTAAGAAGACTAACATATCTCCCCCACCAAGGATTGTTACAATGGATAGATTTATGACTGTTCTGATATTTTTTAACAAATTTAATTGTACCAGAATTTTAACACATTTTTTTCTAATACCTCCATTTAGCTTCATTTTTGGAGCCCTCATATTGCCTGATTGCAACAATAAAAAATAATCTTAATTCAAGATAAACCCAGGAATCTCAGTGTTAAACTCATTTAATTAAGTATTTCCCCCTCTAACTTTCTAAAAATTGGTCTGAGTTTTAGGGGCTTTGGATCATGGTATTTGGGAAGGATATTTGGTTCAGGGCCATTTTTCTTTTAAGTGGGTATATGCAAGATATTGCAATCCTGTTTGGTCCTTGGTCATGGCCAGATTTCCTCACTGGAATCTTCCAGGACATCTCTTATAGGTTAAATTGTGTCTTCCAAAAAGATATGTTGAAGTCCTAACCCTCAGTACCTCAGTATGTGACCTGATTTGGAAATAGGGTTATTGTAGGTGTAATTAGTTAAGATGAAGTCATCCTGGAATAGGGCAAACCCCTAATCCAATATGACTAGTGAGTGTCTTCTTATACGTGATGACAGGAGAGGAGAAGGCCTTGTGCCAATGGAGGCAAGAGATTCGAGTTATGCAGCTATAAGCCAAGGAATGCTAAGGATTGCTGATGACACCAGAAGCTAAGAGAAAGGCATGGAACAGATTCTCCCATAGAGCCTTTGAGAAAAGATAGCTCTGAGACATCTTGATTTTGGACTTCTAGTTTCCAGAACTTTGAAGAAATAAAGTTCTGTTGTTTTAAGCCATTAGGGCTATGGAACTTTGTTATGGTAGCCTTAGGAAACTAATACAGCATCCAAACTCATGCCACTTCTGTGTTGTCTTCTTAGCCTAATGGTCCACTTACACTCAGAGCCATATCCACTCTACTCATTTGGGAACATGTTTGGCTGTATCCCATGCCCTGTCAAACTGCTCATCTGCCAGAGAACTTCATGTAGCTTCTCCGTACTATTACAGGGACAGGTTGTCATGAATACTCTGTAGTGCTTGACAACTTCCAGGACAACCACATAGGAAACCCCGTTGGGGTTTTGGGATTCAGAAATAGAGAGTATGTAAGTTATAATTCTCCTGTGCCTTGGAGCTCACCTAGGGGTGAGGATATGAGGCAGGATCTCATGCGTGATTCCTACCCCAGTATGTCCTTGTATTGCTCTTCTTTCTAAGCCTTCCCTATCCCTGTTTACAATCTCTACCCAACTCTTAATTTTTCTACAGTCTCAAATTCCTGGGATTTCTATCTAGTCTGGGTAAACAGATAATAATTGCCTCTACAACTTGGGTCTATCATTATCCATCCTTGAATTTTCTGTCTGACATGTAGTAGGAGTAAAAATCTAGAATTTGCCATCTTTGTTCTCTGGTTCTTTTATGACATGCTTTCTTTAGACAATGGGGAACTCTAGTCTTGTGGGTTTTTTAAATTAATTAATTAATTTATTTTTGGCTGCGTTGGGTCTTCTTTGCTGTGTGGAGGCTTTCTCTAGTTATGGTGAGCGGGGGTTACTCTTCATTGTGGTGTGTGGGCTTCTCATTACAGTGGCTTCTCTTGTTGAGGAGCACGGGCTCTAGGCACGTGGGCTCAGTAGTTGTGTCTCGTGGGCTCTAGAGTGCAGGCTCAGTAGTTGCGGCACACGGGCTTAGTTGCTCTGAGGCATAAGGAATCTTCCTGGACCAGGGCCCAAACCCATGTCCCCTGCATTGGCAGGCAGATTCTTCACCACTGCGCCACCAGGGAAGCCCTAGTCTTGTGGTTTGAATGGAAGAGAGTGACCATTAAAGGAAAAATACAGATGCATAAGACCTGAAACTATAAAACTCCTTGAAGAAAATGTATGGGGAAAGCTTCTTGACAATGATTTTGTAGAAATGACACCAAAAGCACAGGCAACAAAAACAAAAATAAACAAGTGGGCCTACATCAAAGTAAAAATCTTCTGCATAACAAAGGAAATGATTAGCAGAATGAAAGGGCAACCCATGGAATGGGAGAAAATATTGTCAAACCATATATCTGATAAAGGTTAATATCCAAAATATATAAGGAATTCCTACAACTCAATAACAAAAAAGACACTAGTTGAAAACCAAAACTGATATCTCGGTTAAAAAATGGGCTAAGGATTGAACAGATATTTCTCCAAAGTAGTTATGCAAATGGTCAACAGGTATATGAAAAAAGTCTCAATGTTACTAATCATGAGGGAAATACAAATCAAAACCACAGTGACGTTATCACTTCACACCTGTCAGGATGGTTATTATAGATATATAAAAAAACCAGAAGATAACAAATGTTGGCTATGATGTGCACTGTTGGTGGGAATGTAAATTGGTGCAGCCATTATGGAAAACTGTATGAAGTTTCCTCAAACAATTAAAAATAGAACTACCATATGTTCTAGCAAAATATGTTCAAAATAAATGAAATCAGGATTTTGAAGATATTAGCACTTTCATTTTCATTGCAGCATTATTCACTATAGCCAAGATGTGGAAACAACCTAAGTGTTCACCAATGGATAAATGGATAAAGAAAATGTGATATACAATGGAATATTAATCAGCCATGAAAAGAAGGAAATTCTGTCATTTGGGACAACATGTATGGACCTTGAGGGCAGAAGCACCGGATGCTAGTGGTGATGGGAGCTGGGGAGAAGGGTAGAGAGATAGACATGTGTCAGATAGTGAAGGTACTTTTAGCTCTGTTAAGAAATTTTAACTTCATTCTATGGGTGAGAGGAAGATGTTGCAGCATTTTAAGTAGGCAAATGATTGATTAGATTGTTAATTAGATTGATTAGATTTTAAAACGTTGGGTCTGGTTTTACTGAGAGATTGCATTGAAATGATAAAAGAAGACTGAGAGAAGTTAGAATCATGCAATTGAGAGATGATAGTATTCTGAAGTCATGCAGATGATGAAGTTAACATGTCTAAGAGAGATAGAGAGTAGTGAATATCTAGTGTTAGAAATGGTTGCATTTAATAATTAATTGGAGGAGGAAAAAGACTGAAAAAAGAGTGGATAATCTTAGGTCTCTTGCTTGGGCCACGCTGTAAACAGAAATGCCATTCAATGAGAAATACAATGCAAGAGGATAAACAGGTATTTTGGGGAGTAAGATAAACTATTTTTTAGAAATGTGGGGTTTGAGAGTTCTACAGACATTCAAGCATGAAAATTTAGTAGGCAGTTTTATACTTGGATTTGGAACTCCAAGAGAGGCCAAACCAGAGGTCTGGATTTGGAGGCCTTCAGGCAGTGACAGAAATTGAAGCCATGGAAGGGATTGTGATTGCCTATGGATGGTGTATCACTTAACTGTTGCTGCATAACAAGCCACCTCAAAACTTAGTGGTTTTAAACAAGCATTCATAGTTCTCATATTTCTATAATCTGGATTGGGCTCGGTTGGGCAGCTTGTCTCTGTTTCATATGGTGTTGGCTAGGCTTATTTATGCATTTGCAGTAAGCTAATGGTGCAACTGGAACCAAGGATCTGATGTAGACTTACTCACTTGTCTGATATCTGGGTTAGGATGGTTGGAATGGATGTGAACTGGCTAGACCTTTCTCTTGTCTCATGATCTTTCATCTTCCAGGGCCTTTCTCTTTACATGACCTTTCATCTTCAAGGAGGATAGCCCCAAATTCCTTACATGGCATCTCAGGGCTACAAAAAAGAGAAAGTGGAAGCTATAAGATCTCCAGCATAGCCCTAGAACGTGCAGTGTCATTTCCACTTAATTCTATTGGTCCAAGCAAATCACAAGCCCATTCCATTGTGGGAGGGCCCTGGGATGTGAATTCAGCAATTCACTGGGGCGATTTTCCAATAATCAATCACAAAAGGTATGAGAGTGAGAAGAGTCTAGAGCTCTGAAAGGCACAACATTTAAGAGATGGGCATAGACAGAGAAGCCCATGTATGTGACTGAAGAGTGAAAAGTAAGGGAGAAGAATAGCACTGTAACAATTAGAAGAAGATTCCACTTCCAGAAGGAGGGAGTGGTCAGTTACTGTTGAAAATAATAGTAACTATTAGTTACTGTTTTCTTACTATTAGTAAGAAAATAATAGTGAAACAACTTCAGATTTAGTAATGAGCAGGTTGTTAGCACCTTTGACAGGAAGAAATTCAGTGGAACGGAGGGAGCTAAAGCCAGATTGCAGAGTTGAGGGAAGGAAAAAGAGGGATCAAGAAGGCCGTCTGTAAAAGGGCAGAGAGAACTAGGGAAAGTCTGTTTGTTTTTAAATAAGGGAGGAATTTGTGCCAGTCTGAATGCTGACATCAAGGTGGCAATTAAAAGGAAAAGATTGAATATATTTAAGAGACTAATATTAGGGAACTGAGTTCTATTTTCTTGGTTACTGCTAGAAATTTGAAGTCATTTTAGCTGCACAGAACAAAACATGGTTACCTCAAGCTATTACTTTTGAGCTCTTTTTAGTTTTTTAAAAGACAGTTTACATTGAGTCGAAAGAAGTCAAATGCATTAAAATTCATAAATATGTAATTCCTCCTTGCTTTTTGAAGTGTCCAGTTAAAAATAATTTAATCTAAAATGGATCCAAATTAGAAGTAAAAATGTTTAAATTAAAAGGAAATATTTTGAAAGTATATTGTCTTGCGAAGGTAAACACTACATTTAAAGTATGCATTCTTGGACTTGAGGATATGGGGAGGGGGAAGGGTAAACTGGGACGAAGTGAGAGAGTGGCGTGGACATATATACACTACCAAACATAAAATAGATAGCTAGTGGGAAGCGGCCGCATAGCACAGGGAGATCAGCTAGGTGCTTTGTGACCCCCTAGAGGGGTGAGATAGGGAGGGTGGGAGGGAGGGAGACGCAAGAGGGAAGAGATATGAGAACATATGTCTATGTATAACTGATTCACTTTGTTATAAAGCAGAAACTAACACACCATTGTAAAGCAATTATACTCTAATAAAGATGTTAAAAAAGTAAAGTATGCATTCTTACGCTTGATACATTTATTCATTTTCTTCATAAGGTAAATGCTTTAACAAATGTTGCAAATGTAGACAATTAAATTAACTTTACATCAGAGAGCAAACATCTTACAAATGGCAACAAGAGACCAGTTGTATTTAAGATGTCTGATATTGCTTTATGTCTGTATTAATAATAAAATATTTTAATACACTATTTCTCCTCATGGAAAACCCTGCTGTCCTTATTCATATACAAATAAAACTGAAGAGGGATCTGGATGCCTGTGTACCTCCCACAGGCTTTTTCTGGAACTAATTTGATGAGAAGAAAGTTTACGCTTTCTAACCACCCTTTTATACAGATATGCTCCTCACTATTTTACTCCTAGAGCCCTGGGTATTTCTGTCATTTTGACAGAGTAGATCAGACACACATGTTTGCTCCAGAGCATTTAAACATACATTATTGATTCTACTGTTTGAAGGTAAAAATGCTTTTAGAAGAAACTTGGAAAACAAGTCTAAATGAATTGAATTTAAAGACCAATAGAAGTCCCTAGGTATGGTTTCCACAGCAGTAATTTGAATGTTGAATGTTTCTTTGCGGGCAACAGGTAGTTGATTAATGCCTTCAACAAAAAATTTGGAACCTACTATGTGCTAGGTAGCTGAAAAGAAAAAAATTAGGCCAAACTGTGTCCTGTTCCCAGCCCCTCCTCTCCTACCGATCAGATAGGTCACAGTCTATTCAGGGTGCCAAGCAAGTAAAGAATTTCAAGAATAATGTGACATGTACCATGATAAATGTGGAAAAAATGTACTTTGAGAGCACAGAAAGAAGAAACTAAATTTGTATTTTGGAATTGGATGCAGACAAGAGGAATTTTATCACCTGCTAAAGCAACAGAGAAAAGGCATTTGATTTTTATCTTAGAGAAGGAGTACGGTTTGTAGGATGGATTGAGGGCTTGGCAGGAAGAATTACATCCTGTTCAGAGGAAATAACGTTTAAAGGCAAGGAATTGTGTTAGGACATGGTGGTTTGGAGTGCCCCTTGTGGTGTTCTGGGTAGTATGGCAGAAGCACAGGATGTGTTGAGGGAGTGGCAACTTACGCTGAAAGAGTAGGTTTAGATACAAATAAACATTTTTATGACATCATAAGGTGTTTGAACTTTACACTGTAGTTTGTGGGGAAGGTTGAATGACCAGTGATTTATATCAGACATAAACGTTAACATCAGGAAAATTGCAGCGAGGAATCATACAACTTGTGTGACTTAAGGTGATCGTTGTTTCTCCCTCTCTACCTTCAAGAAAAGCAATAATTAAATAAGGCATTGCAGGTGACTGTTTCTTGGAAGTAGAAGTGTCTGGGAGGTGCCTCCTTGTAACTTGTTATGGCATTTCATAGCATTTAGTTATTTATGTGGCATTTATTTACCACCATGACATAATTCCACATGCTAACTCTCACTCACAGTTTGTAATTAAAGCTCATCCCTTTTGTTTTATCCTCTGGTGATGAAGACCTCTTTTCAGCAGCTTTTGATTCACTTGAAGGCAATCTTAAAGTTATCTCTTGGACTTTCCACATTAGACTACATAATTCTATCTCATTTACTTTTCTTCCTTGTGACTTCTATGCTACAACCCTTTAAGCCATTTAAATTGCTATTTTCTAGATCTTTTCCAGTTTCTTGACATCTTCCTTATATGTGGTAAAATAAAAAAGCAACATAGTAATTTTTAAAGACTCTAAGTGCAGCTGCATAGCACAGGAAGATCAGCTTGGTGCTTTGTGTCCATCTAGAGGGGTGGGATAGGGAGGGTGGGAGGGAGACGCAAAAGGGAGGAGATATGGGGATATAAGTATATGTATAGCTGATTCACTCTGTTATACAGCAAAAAATAACACACCATTGTAAAGCAATTATACTCCAGTAAAGATATTTAAAAAAAAGTCTAAGTGATGTTAAAACCTGGTATAAAGGATTATTTTCAGCCATTTTACATTATACTGCTATTAGGATATGCCTAGTTTCATGTTAGGATTTTTTTTTTTTTTTTTTTTTTTTTTTTTTTTTTTTTTTTTATGCGTTACGCGGGCCTCTCACTGTTGTGGCCTCTCCCGCTGCGGAGGACAGGCTCCGGACGCGCAGGCCCAGCGGCCATGGCTCACGGGCCCAGCCGCTCCGCGGCACGTGGGATCTTCCCAGACCGGGGCACGAACCCGCGTCCCCTGCATCGGCAGGCGGACTCTCAACCACTGCGCCACCAGGGAAGCCCTCATGTTAGGATTTTTTAAAGGCAGCTCTTCATTGGTGGAAGATACAGTTTTATTTAATCTTTTGATCATCCTTTCTCCTTTTCTGTTTATGCAGGTAAAAATATTTTTAAAGCAGTCTTGTTATATTCTTTTTTGTTCTTTATGAAATGACTTATCTAACAGTTTTTAAACTCTATTCTTTTTTTCAAGCTTTATTGAGGTATAATTGACATACAAAATTGTGAGGTATTTGGAGTATACAGCCCAATGATTTGATATATGTATACATTATGAAAGAACTCCCCCCATTGTTTAAACTCTATTCAAGCAGCATGATGTAATGGGAAGAAGATAGTTTAGGGAGATCTGGGTTCAAACCATGTCTGTGTACCATGTGTTGGAAGAGAGCAAGTTAGGCTAAAAACGTTATCCCAGAAAAATGTTGTCCTATTTTCAAAAGTGTCCTAATTTAGAGGAAACCTGAATGGTCACCTTGGGCTCCATCAGTTACCAGTGTGTGCCTCTCTGAATCAGCTTCCTCATTGGTAAAAGGGGAAAACAACATCTAGCCAATAAAATTGTTCAGAAATTTAAATATTAAAAAATAAGTTTCTACCATGAAACCTGATGCACAGTAAATACTTTAGTTAAATAGGTCCTTTCCTTTTTCTTCTCCCCTTTTTATAAGGATTCTGTATACTTAAATTATCTAAATATCTGAGATAAAAACAAATTCCTCTAAATAATGTGCTTGTGAAGGTCATCCTTATAGATGACAGTAGGGAATTCAATGAGCATCCTTGCTTATATCTACAGTCCAAGTCATTACTAATGACATTACATAGTACAGACTTGCATGTACAATGGCTTGAGTTGTCCTTTAGCTTGATATACAACCCATAAGAATTACCCCATATTCAGTCGAGCCTCCAGTTTTCAGGTTGAATCCCATTAAAATAGGATTTCACCACATGCCTTCTGAGGAACACTATTCCCTGTGGGTAATCGATGGATATTATGGATAGGGGAGAAGTGTTTTGGTCACATAATTTGGGGAAATGGGAAATGCTGGAATAAACAGAGATTTCTGCTTTGCAGAATTTCCCAGAGCCTTTCGCATACTCATCTATGCTGTGATTCTGAAAGAGTGTACTATAGTATGCAGCATTTACAGAATAACTAATTGAACTTGAATCTTTTTTTATAAAGCACCTCAAGAACTAATGCTCAATGGAAATTATTTTGGAAAATACCACGTTACTGACAGCTCAGTTTATCACAGTGTTTTCCAGTCTTGGCAGAATGTTCATTCGTTCATTCATCATTCATTCATTCAACAAACATGTATTTGGCCCACATTATTGATTGAGTGCTTTGTGTCTAAGTAGCATTTCAAACCAGATTATATGTCACACAATTATAGTTTAGTATTTAGAAAGCAATTAAAGTAGTAATTATAAAATCTAAGTATATTATAAAAAATGCATATTAAGTTCTGTAAATATTTCTTTCATTCTCATTTGGCTGTAAGAATTCAGGGTTCTGTGGTCTTCAGACTTTTTTATTGTGCCTTCAGTTCTTCACATGTCAAATATGCTTAATTATTTATAAATTATATGCGTGGATTAATGGGTTAATACATCATGTATTATAAATCATGCATAGAATTAAAATGTTTTAAAACGATGAGATGAAAAATAAACAGAAATTCTAATATTTTCTTCCTAGATTTCAATGGCTGACCTTGCTAACCTGTGGACTGTGTCCCCCCATGCTCCTTTTTTGTGCCCCTCTCTTTGGAGAACACTGTCCTAGTGATAAAGGAGCAAAGAAGGAAGCAAATTTAATCATGCTACAGACTTGGAGGAACTTTTCTTTTTCATCCATTATATTTGTCCCCATTTATTAGGAGTAAATTTAGGTTTTACACTATTGTGAGCAGTTCACGAAAAAAGGATAAAGAAACAAATATATGTATATTTCTTTGATCTTCATAAGCTTACTCTGATTGAAGGGAATGCCCATTAACAGAGCAATATCAGTTTAGAAGGTGGAATTCTTTTTTTAAATTTAATTTTATTTATTTTTTATACAGCAGGTTCTTATTAGTTATCTATTTTATACATGTTAGTGTGTATATGTCAATCCCAATCTCCAAATTCATCCCACCACCACCACCAACCCCCTTTCCCAGAAAGTGGAATTCTTAGATCAGTTCTATTAAGATTATCAAATATTTGTGGAACATCTCTCATATGCTAAGTGCTAAGTATCAGGAATACAGAAGTAATTCTTGGGCCTATCTTTGAGGAGTTTGTATCACCAAAGGAGTGATGCCTAGTTTAACAGTATTTTCAGGACAGAAGGGATGGTTACCCTGGAAAACCACTTCTTAGTATTATGAACATTATATTTTGAGTAAGAGCTCTTTCTGTCAAAGGATTGGGGGACAGTGTCCTAATATCAAAGGATCGTGGGGTTGCCTTGCTAGGAGGGACCCCAGAGCTCTCTTGTTGCTTATGGCTCTTACTTGATGCTTGTTCTTATGAATTCTAGTTGTTTCTGGGTACTCCTTTCTACTTTACACCCATTTCAGTATGTAAGACCTCTGCTATCCTGTGAGATGCTGTTGCCTGTGATTGCTATGCTATTTCTCCTCATCACCTGCTCTTTGGTCTTCATGGATTCACCATTCAAACCTGTTTCTTTGTCAACTGCTACCATATTGTTCACTCACCAGTAGATTCCCATTTCATCCTTTGTGACGATTACCCCAGTATATTATTACTTTAGATTCATTTTATTTCACCATGATTCTTAATTCTAGCAGATGTCCACTTACATTTCAATCACATATAGTCTTCATTAGAATTATTTAAGTGCATGTGACTTTAGAATGTTTCAAAATGTATTTTATATCTTTGTTTGTTCTTGCACTGACATTTGTACACATATATAAAAGCTTAGCTATTTTTGAGGGATAGATGTAACTCGGAGAAGGGTTTCTCAGGTTTCTAGTTTTATTTTTCTGAAGCATTTCACTTCAAATAGAGTTTTAATTGTATTGGCTCTAAGTGAATGTAAACCAAGTTAGTATTGAACCAGCAGATGGAAAAATCCTTATCATTGAGCAATGAAACAACTTGAATTCTTTTTTTCCCCTTTTGCCATCTGGTATCTGTGCTCATATTTGAAACATTAACCATTCAGGAAAGAGTTATTTTCTGTATCCAATAGTCAGAAGCTTTCTCTGAAGACTGGTGCTTATCTTTTCAGAAAAAAAAAGATAAAATGCTACAAATACAAATGGAGCCCTGTACTAATATTTGACAGTCACATAAAAGCTTAAGAAAATGCAGAGTACAAAGTGAGTTTAAGGAGATGCCATTTTCAATTTATTTTCATAATCTAATTCTGCATTGCTTGTAAAGGTTAATCTAAATCCAGCAGAACAAAGCCTGTCCACTGTTTACTTGTTATAGGCACTCCTGCATTATTCTAAACCCAGCAAAATGAACATAGCCCTTGTTCACAACCTATTGCTATTTTTTTCCGAATTGCAGCAGATACGATTTTTTTCACACAACCCTCAAATTATCAGTAGCCAAATGGTGTCTGTAATAGTAAAATGCTTCTAAGAAAACATCTAGAAGAGAGTTTATAATACCTTGAAAGTAATAACACAATGTATTTAACCTCCAGTTGTTCAAATAACCTTGCAGATCAACTTGTTCTGGATGTCCAGCCATATTTCCATTACCTACTTGGAGGGGGATGAAAGCCAAAGGAACTTACATAGTTTAAATATTATTTGAAATATTAGCCTAAGGAAATATCTATATAACATTAAAAACTTCAGCCCCTGTGATTCAAGCATCACAATATCTGGTAGCAATGGCTTTTAGATTTTCTGGTGTTTTCATTATATATGAATCTGTTTATCTCTATTTTTTTCATGAGTTTTCCTAGTATAAACAAAACATGAATAATTAATGTGGTAATTCTGTTGTACTTGAAATCAAAACCTTGGTCTAAGTCTAGATCTTTTAGCATGTGAGGTATTTACTGTTACTTTTCATATTGGTTTACCTTTGATAGATTTTGAAGACTATTTCTTTCCCCCTGTGGTTGTGGACCACTCGGGGACCTACTGGCAATGCCTCAGTTTGTGGCTGGGTGGTCCAATTCCAGAAATTTGGTCTGTATGGACAGCTAAGATGCTCCTATATATTATTCTTTAGTTTTAGAAATAATTTTTCACTGATGAATCAGTCCTTGACAAGTTTAAGAAGATTACAAATAACATTCACTAGGTTAAAGTTAAGTGTTTTCTTGTATGAACTTGGACCTTTATTCTTCTGCTTAATCCAACTCTGGCTTACTTGGATTTAAGACAGATGCTTTAACTTTCTCTCCTAATTGGTCTTTCAGGCGTTGAAGGGCTTTTGGGTGTAGAGATGTGCTCAGCCTAATCGTGTAATGGGCAGTGGACTGAGATTGCTCTCAGTAGCTACAGAGGAGGCCTCACAGGGAACCTGAGCTTCATTCCCTGCCCCTGGGAAGGCTGCAGTCTCCCCACAGAAACTCTGATTATTGTGAGTCTGAGGATTTTTCCCTCAGAAACGGTGTCTGGTGCTCACTGCTTTTATGCCCTGCCATGCCTGTTACCTAAATCATCTCTGTTTCTCTGATTGGTGCTGTAACAAAGTTTTCTCTGCTCACTTCTCTCCTTAATGGCCTCTGACTATTTAGCTCCTGTCACTTTATGGGTTTTTCTTTCTTAATGTGGATTTTCAACTTCTACCCTCACTGAGTTGCAATTCTCTCCATGTCTTGCATTCATCCCTGCCACGGAGTGTGTGGTTGGATCGACCCATCAGCATACAGGACAGTGTGCCTCTGTTGCCCCCAGTTCTTGTACCAGGCCCACCTTAAATGCCAGTGGTCTTTATGTGTCTTTGTGTCAAATAGTCACCTGGATTAGAACAACAACGAAAACCAGAAACAGTACCAGGGACATTATTTACTTATTTAACTTACTCCATGTCAGGAATTCAGATTACTGCTCATCTCAGCTCTGGGAGGCAGGTTTAACCTTATCCCTGTTTTATAGATATGGAAATAAGACTTAGAGAGGTTACATACTGACAGAGCTAGGACTCAAACTCAACTCTGTCTAACT
Organism: Phocoena sinus; assembly: GCF_008692025.1. Taxonomy (NCBI): domain Eukaryota; kingdom Metazoa; phylum Chordata; class Mammalia; order Artiodactyla; family Phocoenidae; genus Phocoena; species Phocoena sinus. The sequence goes on from NC_045768.1 coordinate 73,120,824, forward strand.
TCAAAATCGTTCCTTTAACTACTGTAGTATGGCAGAGGCCAGGTCTCAGGGTCACATTATTCAAACCCCAGAGACCTTTGCAAATGGATGCCCTCAGAAGGGCCCCAGAGGCATGGCAGATGCCCTGAGGCTTTTCAGGAGGGACGTTTTCACCAGGGTGCACCTTTTAGCACCAGTACTTCCCTGGCAGCACAATGGAGACTAGCATATCTATCCTATTAAACACAATTTCTTGGTGGATTCAAGATGTGAAGCAAAATCCTACTCTTAAGCTTCAGAGCAATCGTAATGATACAGATGGTACTGGGCATGGAAGAGTAGAACCTGGTTCTTGTACCCCAGTCCTGGAACTTACTGACCTTTACATTTTGGACAGATCACTCAATCTATTACTTTGTTCATCTTTAAAACTGGGTCAGTCTTAATTTTCAAAGGACAAATGCTCAGACTTAATTTTTTTTAAAGATTAGATTATTTTGATAAAGGACTTGGTGTTTGATAGGATTTGAGTATGTTAATGGCTTGTTTCTTATTTCTCCAAAGAAAGATTATATCTGGTCACTTAAACAAAATGAAAGAGAACCTCTTAATTGAAGGATGACACACATACAAGAGTGCAGAAATAATAAGTGTTCAGCTGAATTATCTCAAAATGAACTGACTTGTGAAACCTCCTCCCTACTCAAGAAACAGAACACTGTCAGCACCCTAGAAGCTCCATTCATGTCCCCTCCCAATAACTGAACCCTCCCTCTTTCCCGGAAGTAACCACCATTTTGACTTCTAACACAATAGATTGGATTTGCCTACTTTTTTTTTTTTTTTTAAAGCTTTGTGTAAATGAAGTTATAGATAATGGATTCTTTTGTACCTGGCTTCTTTTGCTAAATTATGTTTGTAAGATTCATTATGCTATTGCATGTAGGTATAGTTTGTTTTGATGGCTGTAGTATGTTTCATTATATGAGTGTATCACAGTTCATTTATTTATTTTAAAGTTAATGGGTATTTGTGTTGTTTCCAGTTTTCAGCAATTATGAGTAATGTTGCAAGAGTGTTCTTGCCTATGTCTTTTGGTTAATATGTGCACATGCTGAGTTGCTCGGTCACTAGGTATGATATCTTTAACCTGAGTAGATAATACCAAGCAGATATCCAAATGGTTTTCTATTTCTGCCAGTAGTGTGACTGTTTGTTGCTCCTAAGACTAGCCAACTCTTAGTGTTTTCATTCATTCGAATTGTGATGAGTTTGTAGAGGTATATTTTTACCTTTCCTTGACTGCTAATGTGGTTGAGCCTCCTTGCCTATGTTTACTGGACGTTCAGATATCCTTTCCTGTGAAATTCTTGTTCCTAATCTCTTGCCCACTTTTTCTATTGAGTTTTGACTTTTTCTTATTGATAGTTTGGATTTCTTTATTTATTCTCAGTAAGAGTCCTTTGTTGTTTATATGTGCTACAGATATTTTCTTCCAACCTGTGGCTTGACTTTTCATTTTCTTAATAGTATTTTTTAATGAAAAGAAGTTCTTAATTTTAACGTAATCAGATTTATTGTTTTGTTTTCTTTGGTTAGTGAGTTTCGTCCTCTGTTTGGGAAATATTTCTTAACCTCAAAATCATCTAGAAGCTAGTCACTTGCATTATCCTCTGGAAGCCTTATTGTTTTTACTTTCATATTTACAACTACAGTCCTCCTGGAATGGATTTCTACGTGTGCTTTGAGATAGGAGTTTACTACCTTTTTCTATGCTTTTTTGATTCCACATCCTCTCCCCTTTATTGGAAAACAAATGATACTCTGGCTTGAGGAGGTTATGACTCTTCATACGTGTATGTTCTCTATAACTGTCCTTTTACACATCACCACATTTTCCCCAACTTACCTGCCATTTTTCTTGAGCATATTTGAGATGTAGGATGAGTTTCTTGAGTAACTTTTTAGTACTCTAGCTTCTTAAGGAGGTTAGGACAAGAACATTCTACAACATTCTTGAAGAGAACAGAGCAGTTATAGCAGGTATATAGAGTGATTTATTCACAGAGTTGCAGGTCATGCTTTCTTTTCAATATTCCTCCCACTATTCTCTGTCATTCACTCTTCAGCTCAGTATCACTCTCAGTACCTGGACTTAATCAGCAATGACATCTCTTCCATTTGAGGGAATATGGAAGAAAGAAGGAGGCTTCCCATTTTATAGCAGAACTTTTGGCATTGTGAAAACATAACGATGCTTCTCAACTCTGTAGAAGAACATGGTCACTTCGGTGCTGGATGGAATCTTTTGTTTTGTGAAGAGTTTTCCATGGCTAGCTAAAACATAATTACAACAAAGGTCATATTGGCAGCAGATACTCCATGTGGAATAGGCATCTTTTAGATTTTTTTTTTTTTGTTGGTGTTGCTACTTTACCCTCCAAGTTAAATGCTGTTAGGAACTCAGACCTTTGGTTCAGCGATGAAAATGTGTAGAGAATGCACAAATGGTGGCTTGCCCAGAGGCCTTACACCCATTTCTCCTAGGCTGTATTGTCATTTCTGCCATCTTCTGTGCCCATGCTGTGGTGATACGGTGACTTCAGTGCTATCATTTTTGTGTTTCTATGAACAATGGCAATTTATTGTTTTTTAAAAACTGTAGGTCAAAATTACAAATATCTTTTTTTTTTTTAACTTTGCTTTCTAGAGTTGACGATAAAGGAAGAGCTCTGCAAAGAGCAAGGTGTGAGTGAATCTGCCAGAGGCTAGAGCCAGCCATGATTTACATCCCTTTCTAACTCTTTGGGAGAGCACTGTTTTCTTGTCTTTGTGTAGTTTGCAGTTTTTGAAGGGCACATTAATAAAGGTACACTCTAAGGAAGATAGGGAAAGGTCAACTAGTGCTTCTTAACTAGTTTTAAAAAACTTCTGATGTCTACAGTTGTGTGGGTATGTGCACAGACATAATTGTTAAGGGCTCATCCTACAACTCAGTCAAAAATAATGTGCTTTTTCTCTAGCACTGGCCTTTTTAAATGTCAGTAACTTTGTTAATTCCAAACCAATTATTTTCACACTTTTCAAAGCATAAATTCACACTGCTCATATGTATCTCTATATTGGGATACAATAAAAAAATATATGTATATACAGACACATATACACATGCACACATTTACTCATTACCTTCATTTCTAGGGATGATGCCATTGTTCTCATTACTTTAATGTGTGCAGGATTGGTCAGTGTTAAATGCTGGTGGTGAAAGGATAAGTGAGACAGGGATCTTGACCTTAAAGAGATTCTTATCTGGTAGAGTAAGTATGCTGATCGAAAGGTAAGCTGTGGCCTACAGTATTTTCACTTTGAATGTTTAGAAAAATACTATTTAGGATCTAAAACCTACCACCAGGCTGTTCAGAAAAATTTCCCAGTTCTGACTCTATGTGGGCACGTTCTGGATGTAAGTTTGTGGTAGAATTAAAGAGACTATCTCTGCTCTCAAAGCACTCACAAGCCAATATGCTACACTTTCTCACTTTGCATAGATTCAAAATCATGAGGCTACAAAAACAGAGGAGGTAATTTTAATTTTTATCTGCCTCTGCTTATTCTCACTGGTTTAATTTATTCTTTTCCTTCATACCTTCTCAGAGTTAAAGCACCCTTGTATCCAGGATTTGAATTATTTTCTATTCCGGTATTAAGGAACTAGACCACCTTTACTGGGATTGGGAGTAAAGTGCTCATAAACAATCACTCTTTCATGAAAAGAATGCCAGGTAAAAAGTTCCTGCTTCCATTGAGTTCTGTGTAAGTACGGCTTCCTCCAGCCAGTCAGTTGTATTAATTATCTGATACCTTTGCATACCTGATAGGGCTTTTCATGTAGGGATTTCAAATTAACTTGTCCCTTATTTTGACATGGTATAATTTTTTCCCTTTTCTTTGTTTTTTGGCTAATCAACAATCAAATGGATAGAATGTTCATGTTAATATTTTGTAGAATATGGAGATTTCAATACACTAATAAAAAGCATGGACAATGGTGGAACGTCCTTGATCATTTTTATTAAGTTTCATGGGTTATTATGTAAGGTAAAAGATGCCAATTATTCACAAATTAATTTATGGATTTGATGTAATTATCCCCAAATCTTGATACCATTATCTGGAACTTGATGAAATATTAAAATTCACCTAGAAGAGGGAAAAAGCAAGAAGAGCTAAGAACATATTGATCAAAAAAGTAGTGGTTAGAAGCCTTGACCCATGAGCTATTAAAAACTACAATAATTCAATGGTTAAAAACTGTGTTGTAAGTCAATCTAATTTATGTATAAGTATGTGAGATATTAATAAGCATATATATGGATATAATATTCAGATATCTATCTACCTTCCTACCTAGCTTATTCTACCTAAATCCTAATTCTAATATTCAAATCTATCTCTATCTATCTGTCTGTCATCTCAATGTCTATCATACTCAATGTACATTTGGAACATTTACCAAGAAGATATGCAGGAACCATATAAAAGGATCTAAGAATTTTATTGAATGGTATAAAACATGATGATATTATGTCCCTACATGGGAGAAGCCTTGTAGGACAATATAAATTTCTTTTATGTAACTTGTTGTACACTGCCTAGCACATACAGTGAGTATCCAATGAATGTTTCTTAAAGGAATGAATATTAAAAAGTTTGTGATATTTTGTAGTCAGTTATTGGAATTTTTATATCAGCATGAGATGTAATCTAAATAAGTATTAATATATAGAAAGTAATTGTCAAGATAATTGGGGAAAAATTTGATCTTAGTTACCTGGTAAGAATGTATTTGGAGAAAGTAGGGAAATATGGATAAGAAAAAACTTTTAAGTTAGCTACGTTATGTGTTGTTGAATGGTAGGAAAAAAATCTGTAAGAAAATAGTAGCTTGGATCATCTATGTTCAGGCCCTGAATTAGATATTTTTTGTATATTCTCAGTGTTTGGTAGGTAGGGCAATATCAGCTAGGAAAAATCTGGTATATCAGGCATTACATTCAAAGCAATAGGAATTTGGGAAGAAATGCAGATTTCTAAAGGAGAGAGAAACTTAGAGTGAGATTTAATGACTGTTTCCCTGATATATGATTCATCAAAAATTCTTTCCAGTATAATTACTCATGAATATGAGAAGTCAACTGCAATTTATTCCCAGGAATCAATCAGTGCTTTTCTTGCTAGATCAATCCCTCATGGGTTTCTGATCCCTATGCCTGGATTAGAACCAGTGATGTGGAGTTCATTCATTACTCATTCATGTATTCCATCAATATATATTTATGAAATGCCTACTAAGTGACATGATAGTGCTAGGTGCTGCTGGTTTAACAGGAAGCAAGACCTGGTTTCTGCTCTCTCAAGAAGAGAGAATGGGAAGTTGTGAGGGGACACATTCTGGTATGTCTAAAGAACATGGTATAAGGGCTGTATAGTAGCTGGAGAAGTTGTATGTATATCATAAGATGTATGTAGACTACATAAAATTTAAGTTTAAGGAGTTGAGACAAAATTCTAAGAGAAACATGCCACGACTGGAGGCTTTTAAGTGATGGAAGTACATGATCATATTTGTGTTTTAGAAAGACCACTTCATCTACAATGCTAAGGAGATTGGAAGCTTTTGCAGTAACTCTGATAGCAGAGGATATAGGTTTTGTAGGGTCCACAGGTTATATATTTTGGGATTCTCTTTAAGAAAAAGAATACAAAATTTTGAATATAAAATTAGATACAAGGCTCTAGAAGGGGCTTTGAGGCTCATGAGTCTTCCTCTAGATTCATCTCTAGATCCAGAGAAGTGATTTTGGTGGTCCAAACTATGCTGGTGATAGTGGGGATGAAGAGAAATGAATGAATGAGGAAATTTGAAAGACTTGTGATTAGATGTGCAAGATATGAAGAGGGAGCTATCCAATATGATGCTTAATTTTCTGGCATGAGCAATCAATTATGTAAATACAGGGTCTGTTCATTGAGACAGGAAACACAGGAGGAGGAGTGGGTTTTGGTGGCAACATAAATTAAGTTTTGTACCTATGTCAGGTTGAAGTGACTGAAACATTTGGGTGTGAATCTCCAAGACAGCTGAAAATATCCTGCTCTGATGTGGCTCAGTCAATTTTGGCAACTTGTGTGTTCAGCATCCTGAGGATGAACATAATGCCCCGTCAAATGTGGTTCCTAAAGTAGCTGTAGATGTACACCTGCATAACAAATAGTTAAATGATCATTGCCTTGCAGCACTATTGGCTAGGTCTGAAAACTAATGCTGGGTTATGTAGGACTCCTACTGTTTTTCTCACCTTTAATGTGGTGCCTTTCAAGATGAGTTTTTTCCTGGTTCCTAGCACTATAATATTGGGGCATGTGTTGCTTAGCTAGCAGGCTACCCAAAAGGCTTTCTGTTCTCTGGGGATGATGAATTCTTGGTTGTGTGTGTAGGGTTTCTCTAATGTAGGTCAGTGTCTAGGCTCCCTTTGATTGTTAATCCATAGTCTTGAACTGATATGCAACCCACCGAGGACCTGCTAAACATAATGTTTTAAAGTTTAACGGCAAATTTCCCTCCCCATTGTCCTTTAATTTGAAACTGGCTGAACAAATTTTTCTTATACTTTTCATGAAAATAAAGAAAAATATGACTTTAAAAGAAAATAAAAATCACCCTACTAGGAAAGTTTTAGACAGTTATCAAATGACTTAATACAGGAGATAATAATAGAGACTGCTTTGCAACCTAAAATACAGCGGTTTCTACTCTGAACACTGTAATTACTATTTACAGCTAGATTATAGGGAAATCTGTGGGTGTCATGGAATTCAGTTTCAGAATTATGGAAACGCTGTTTGCATAATTAAAGGGCTAGTTAGTAAATTCCCTCCTATTTTCTAACCTATTTAACTAGATCATATATGTGCCAATATTTCTTTGCTAACTATGGTGAGGGAGACAACCAACTTTAAATCTTCTATTGCTGAATAATACCCATAATAACTATGTAATATATGGTTCATAATTAGTGAATATGCCGAGGTTTTTCCAGAAGTGCATTAGATATGGCATAGATACAAATTTCTGTTTCATTAAATGACTTTATAGACTGTATTTTGCTGCTTTTGCATATGTGATTTCTTCCCCCCTGTTTGATAGCAAGATTACTTTACTGCTTCTTAATGAGAATACCTTTTTTCCTGGAACCTTTTCTGAAGTTTTATTGAAGGTTTCAGTGACCTATTTCTAATGATTTTAGAGCTCTAAAATTTTCTCTCCCTTATTTAAGTAGCTTTAACTTATGTTTGATTAGTAGCTTTGGAAGTAGATTCACAGTCTAATTTTAGGAAGGAAATCTTTTCTTACAGGAGAAACAAATTCAGAAGTAAGTTTTCACATCACAGGATGCCTATGAAATATGGAAATGGCTCGTATTCCCACAACACTTATTAGGTGAAGAGAGGGTGAAAGTTGGAGATGACTTCTCTTAGTTACGTTTTGTTCTCAGTTGCATTTGTGCAGGCAAATTTCTCTTTAATATCCTCTTTAATAAACACTGAGGACTCAGATGAATAAGTTTACTGGTTGGTCTGAGAAGTGACTGTGATACAATGTAAAGTGCTCTAATTTCATAGTCCTGTAGAAGCACAGATGAGATGCTGGTGTTGGGTGTTTGTAGAATGGGTGGGAAGTTTGCAAGCATCCAAGTGCCACATACCCAAGATAGTTTAGAATTATTATTTGAAATTTAGAGTAGCTATGACTTAAATATCAAGGAATATACTGATGACTGAGTTGGGCCCTGAAAAGTGAATAGGATTTCACTTACCACAGAAGATGGGAGAAGGCTGTTCAACCAGAGCAAAGAGTCAGGAGCATTAATCCATATTATCATTTTTTTTCCAGTTAGAGTAAATTTTTATTTTAACTTCAAAGAAACACATACACTTTACAAAACTGAAACAGTTCAAAAATATGTAAAGTAAAAAGCGGATATCCACTCCACGTTCTTTGTTTTTCTTCCTATCCCCAGCATCTTTCCATACTTCCCTCTGCATGTTTGATGTTAATTCTCTGAAAGCTTTTCCTGTGCATTTACCATTTAAATATCTGTGTGTGTATGTGATTAGCTTCATTGTTATGTAATTACATCACTTAATATGCCTTATAGACCCTTTCATGTTACTGCACTTCAGTCTACCCTATTTATTTTAAGAGCTACCTATCAGTCTAGTATGAATTAACCATAATTTATGTAACCATTACCATATATAGGCTGTTTATAATTTTTCTACATTTCAAAAAATGCTGCAATGAATATCTATAGCCATAGTCTCCTTATTTATTCCCCTAACATCCTGTTCTCTCTCTCCCTCCTCCCTCCCTTCTTCCCTTCTATCTATCTAAACTATATCTTTGTACTCATGTGTATTTCTGTAGGATAGATCCTAGAAATGGAATTGTTACGTCAAGCTGTATGGGGGAAAATACCATGTTTCTCCCATTAAATGTAGCACCTTTTAGAAATACGTGGAACACAGTATCTAGTATGTTCTAGGCATACATAAAGAATAAGGGATGGCAGAATAAATTAATATAGGTTCATTTAACAATATACTGAAGAACCTATGTTCTGAAAAAGTAAAGAATAAAGCAATATGTACTACAGGTAAGACTTTAATGATATTTACTTTAAATAGGAAAAGACAGCTTTATATTTTTAAATACCAGGACAAATAGATTTCATGTGAATAGGAAATACCAAACAAAGCATAATATTGGTCAATTTGACATTATTAAATTGATCATGCAAGAGGTTCTTATCAGGATGAAGAGGACGAAAATCTAAGGACACACGTAAATTGGATACTGTGTCCAGATACATGGGTCTCTCAAGGTGTCTGGGGATTTCCCTGAGCATCACATTTGAGAGGATTCAGATGCTAGATGTCTGGTTCAGGGCTGCTCCAAGAGTCAGAAGGGATCCTAAACTGCTCAGGGTAGGGAGAAAAAGCATTGATGCTTCTACCTTATCTGTCTAGGACATTGCTATCTCTTCCCTAACTCTTTGTTATTGGCTTATGTTTATTATCCATCTTTAAAAATTTAGCTCAGATTTATACCTCTAACAGGAAAGGTTTTTTTTTTTTTTACATCTTTATTGGAGTATAATTGCTTTACAATGGTGTGTTAGTTTCTGCTTTATAATAAAGTGAATCAGTTATACATATACATATGTTCCCATACCTCTTCTCTCTTGCGTCTCACTCCCTCCCACCCTCCCTATCTCACCCCTCCAGGTGGTCACAAAGCACCCAGCTGATCTCCCTGTGCTATGCGGCTGCTTCCCACTAGCTATCTACCTTAAGTTTGGTAGTGTATATATGTCCATGCCTCTCTCTCGCTTTGATACAGTTTACCCTTCCCCCTCCCCATATCCTCAAGTCCATTCTCTAGTAGGTCTGTGTCTTTATTCCTGGCTTACCCCTAGGTTCTTCATGACATTTTTTCCCCTTAAATTCCATATATATGTGTTAGCATATGGTATTTGTCTTTCTCTTTCTGACTTACTTCACTCACTCTAGGTCTATCCACCTCATTACAAATAGCTCAATGTCGTTTCTTTTTATGGCTGAGTAATATTCCATTGTATATATGTGCCACATCTTCTTTATCCATTCATCCGATGATGGACACTTAGGTTGTTTCCATCTCTGGGCTATTGTAAATAGAGCTGCAATGAACATTTTGGTACATGACTCTTTTTGAATTATGGTTTTCTCAGGGTATATGCCCAGTAGTGAGATTGCTGGGTCATATGGTAGTTCTATTTGTAGTTTTTTAAGGAACCTCCATACTGTTCTCCACAGTGGCTGTGTCAATTTACATTCCCACCAACAGTGCAAGAGGGTTTTCTTTTCTCCACACCCTCTCCAGCATTTACTGTTTCTAGATTTTTTGATTATGGCCATTCTGACTGGTGTGAGATGATACCTCATTGTAGTTTTGATTTGCATTTCTCTAATGATTAATGATGTTCAGCATTCTTTCATGTGTTTGTTGGCAGTCTGCATATCTTCTTTGGAGAAATGTCTATTTAGGTCTTCTGCCTATTTTTAGATTGCATTGTTTGTTTTATTGTTATTGAGCTGCATGAGCTGCTTATAAATTTTGGAGATTAATCCTTTGTCAGTTGGTTCATTTGCAAATATTTTCTCCCATGCTGAGAGTTGTCTTTTGGTCTTGTTTATGGTCTCCTTTGCTGTGCAAAAGCTTTGAAGTTTCATTAGGTCCCATTTGTTTATTTTTGTTTTTATTTCTATTTCTGTAGGAGGTGGATCAAAAAAGATCTTGCTGTGATTTATGTCATAGAGTGTTCTGCCTATGTTTTCCTCTAAGAGTTTGAGAGTTTCTGGCCTTACATTTAGGTCTTTAATCCATTTTGAGCTTATTTTTGTGTACGGTGTTAGGGAGTGATCTAATCTCATACTTCTACATGTACCTGTCCAGTATTCCCAGCACCACTTATTGAAGAGGTTGTCCTTTCTCCACTGTACATTCCTGCCTCCTTTATCAAAGATAAGGTGACCATATGTGCGTGGGTTTATCTCTGGGCTTTGTGTCCTGTTCCATTGAGCTATCTTTCTGTTTTTGTGCCAGTACCATACTGTCTTGATTACTGTAGCTTTGTAGTATAGTCTGAAGTCAGGTAGCCTGATTCCTCCAGCTCCATTTTTCGTTCTCAAGATTGGTTTGGCTATTCGGGGTCTTTTGTGTTTCCATACAAATTGCGAAATTTTTTGTTCTAGTTCTGTGAAAAATGCCAGTGGTAGTTTGATAGGGATTGCATTGAATCTGTAGATTGCTTTGGGTAGCAGAGTCATTTTCACAATATTGATTCTTCCAGTCCAAGAACATGGTATATCTCTACATCTATTTGTATCATCTCTAATTTCTTTCATCAGTCTCTTATAATTTTTGCATACAGGTCATTGTCTCCTTAGGTAGGTTTATTCCTAGATATTTTATTCTTTTTGTTGCAATGGTAAATGGGAGTGTTTTCTTGATTTCACTTTCAGATTTTTCATCATTAGTGTATAGGAATGCCAGAGATTTCTGTGCATTAATTTTGTATCCTGCTACTTTACCAAATTCATTGATTAGCTCTAGTAGTTTTCTGGTAGCATCTTTAGGATTCTCTATGTATAGTATCATGTCATCTGCAAACAGTGACAGCTTTACTTCTTCTTTTCCTATTTGGATTCCTTTTATTCCTTTTTCTTTTCTGATTGCTGTGGCTAAAAGTTCCAAAACTATGTTGAATAAGAGTGGTGAGAGTGGGCAACCTTGTCTTGTTCCTGATCTTAGTGGAAATGGTTTCAGTTTTTCACCATTGAGGACAATGTTGGCTGTGGGTTTGTCATATATGGCCTTTATTATGTTGAGGAAAGTTCCCTCTATGCCTACTTTCTGCAGGGTTTTTATCATAAATGGGTGTTGAATTTTTTCGAAAGCTTTCTCTGCATCTCTTGAGATGATCATATGGTTTTTCTCCTTTAATTTGTTAATATGGTGTATCACGTTGATTGATTTGCGCATGTTGAAGAATCCTTGCATTCCTGGAATAAACCCCACTTGATCATGGCATATGATCCATTTAATGTGCTGTTGGATTCTGTTTGCTAGTATTTTGTTGAGGATTTTTGCATCTATGTTCATCAGTGATATTGGCCTGTATGTAGTTTTCTTTCTTTGTGACATCCTTGTCTGGTTTTGGTATCAGGGTGATGGTGGCCTCGTAGAATGAGTTTGAGAGTGTTCCTCCCTCTGCTATATTTTGGAAGAGTTTGAGAAGGATAGGTGTTAGCTCTTCTCTAAATGTTTGATAGAATTCGCCTGTGAAGCCATCTGGTCCTGGGCTTTTGTTTGTTGGAAGATTTTTAATCACAGTTTCAATTTCAGTGTTTGTGATTGGTCTGTTCATATTTTCTATTTCTTCCTCATTCAGTCTTGGCAGGTTGTGTATTTCTAAGAATTTGTCCATTTATTCCAGGTTGTCCATTTTATTGGCATAGAGTTGCTTGTAGTAATCTCTCATGAGCTTTTGTATTTCTGCAGTGTCAGTTGTCACTTCTCCTTTTTCATTTCTAATTCTATTGATTTGAGTCTTCTCCCTTTTCTTCTTGATGAGTCTGGCTAATGGTTTACCAATTTTGTTTATCTTCTCAAACAACCAGCTTTTAGTTTTATTTATCTTTGCTATCGTTTCCTTCATTTGTTTTTCATTTATTTCTGATCTGGTTTTTATGATTTCTTTCCTTCTGCTAACTTTGGGGTTTTTTTTCTTCTTTCTCTAATTGCTTTAGGTGCTAGGTTAGGTTGTTTATTCAAGATGTTTCCTGTTTCTTAAGGTGGGATTGTATTGCTATAAACTTCCCTCTCAGAACTGCTTTTGTTGCATCCCATATTTTGGGTCGTCGTGTCTCCATTGTCATTTGTTTCTAGGTATTTTTTGATTTCCTCTTTGATTTCTTCAGTGATCACTTCGTTATTAAGTAGTGTATTGTTTAGCCTCCATGTGTTTGTATTTTTTACAGATCTTTTCCTGTAATTGATATCTAGCCTCATAGCATTGTGGTCGGAAAAGATACCTGATACAATTTTAATTTTCCTAAATTTACCAAGGCTTGATTTGTGACCCAAGATATGATCTATCCTGGAGAATGTTCCATGAGCACTAGAGAAAAATGTGTATTATGTTGTTTTTGGATGGAATGTCCTATAAATATCAATTAAGTCCATCTTGTTTAATGTATCATTTAAAGCTTGTGTTTCCTTATTTATTTTCATTTTGGATGATCTGTCCATTGGTGAAAGTGAGGTGTTAAAGTCCCCTACTATGAATGTGTTACTGTCGATTTCCCCTTTTATGGCTGTTAGTATTTGCCTTATGTATTGACGTGCTCCTCTGTTGGGTGCATAAATATTTACAATTGTTATATCTTCTTCTTGGATCGATCCCTTGATCATTATGTAGTGTCCTTCTTTGTCTCTTCTAATAGTCTTTATTTTAAAGTCTATTTTGTCTGATATGAGAATTGCTACTCCAGCTTTCTTTTGGTTTCCATTTGCGTGAAATATCTTTTTCCATCCCCTTACTTTCTGTCTGTATGTGTCCCTAGGTCTGAGGTGGGTCTCTTGTAGACAGCAAATATATGGGTCTTGTTTTTGTATCCATTCAGCCAATCTCTGTCTTTTGGTGGGAGCATTTAGTCCATTTATATTTAAGGGAATTATCGGCATGTATGTTCCCATTCCCATTTTCTTAATTGTTTTGGGTTTGTTATTGTAGGTCTTTTCCTTCTCTTGTGTTTCTTGCCTAGAGAAGTTCCTTTAGCAGTTGTTGTAAAGCTGGTTTGGTGGTGCTGAACCCTCTCAGCTTTTGCGTGTCTGTAAAGGTTTTAATTTCTCCATCAAATCTGAATGAGGTCCTTGCTGGGTAGAGTAATCTTGGTTGCAGGTTTTTCTCCTTCATCACTTTAAATATGTCCTGCCAGTCCCTTCTGGCTTGCAGAGTTTCTGGTGAAAGATCAGCTGTTAACCTTATGGGGATTCCCTTGTGTGTTATTTGTTGTTTTTCCCTTGCTGCTTTTAATATGTTTTCTTTGTATTTAATTTTTGACAGTTTGATTAATATGTGTCTTGGCGTGTTTCTCCTTGGATTTATCCTGTATGGGACTCTCTGTGCTTCCTGGACTTGATTAACTATTTCCTTTCCCATATTAGGGAAGTTTTCAACTATAATCTCTTCAAATATTTTCTCAGTCCCTTTCTTTTTCTCTTCTTCTTCTGGAACCCCTATAATTCGAATGTTGGTGCGTTTAATGTTGTCCCAGAGGTCTCTGAGACTGTCCTCAGTTCTTTTCATTCTTTTTTTTTTTATTCCACTGTGCAGTAGTTATTTCCACTATTTTATCTTCCAGGTCACTTATCTATTCTTCTGCCTCAGTTATTCTGCTATTGATCCCATCTAGAGTATTTTTATTTTATTTTTATTTTATAAATTTATTTATTTATTCATTTATTTAATTTTTGGCTACATTGGATCTTTGTTGTTGCACGTGGGCTTTGTCTAGTTGCAGTGAGCAGGGGCTACTCTTCGTTGCGGGGTGCAGGCTCCTCATTGCGGTGGCTTCTCTTGTAGCGGAGCACAGGCTCTAGGTGCGCAGGCTTCCATAGTGTGGCACATGGGCTTCAGTAGTTGTGGCTCGCGGGCTCTAGAGCGCAGGCTCAGTAGTTGTGGCACACGAGCTTAGTTGCTTCGCGGCATGTGGGATCCTCCTGAACCAGGGCTCGAACCTGTGTCCCCTGCATTGGCAGGTGGATTCTTAACCACTGTGCCACCAGGGAAGCCCTAGAGTATTTTTAATTTCATTTATTGTGTTGTCCATCGTTGTTTGTTTCATCTTTAGTTCTTCTAGGTCCTTGTTAAATGATTCTTGCATTTTGTCTATTCTATTTCCAAGATTTTGGATCATCTTTACTATCATTATTCTGAATTCTTTTTCAGGTAGACTGCCTATTATCTCTTCATTTGTTAGGTCTGGTGGGTTTTTATCTTGCTGCTTCATCTGCTGTGTGCTTTTTCTGTCTTCTCATTTTGCTTATCTTACTTTGTTTGGGGTCTCCTTTTTGCAGGCTGCAGGTTTGTAGTTCCCGTTGTTTTTGGTGTCTGTCCCCAGTGGCTAAGTTTGGTTCAGTGGGTTGTGTAGGCTTCCTGGTGGAGGGGACTAGTGCGTGTGTTCTGGTGGATGAGGCTGGATCTTGCCTTTCTGGTGGGCAGGTCCATGTCTGGTGGAGTGTTTTGGGGTGTCTGTGGACTTATTATGATTTTAGGCAGCCTCTCTGCTAGTGGGTGGGGTTGTGTTCCTGTCTTGCTAGTTGTTTGGCATAGGATGTCCAGCACTGTAGCTTCCTGGTCATTGAGTGAAGCTGGGTGCTGGTGTTGAGATGGAGATCTCTGGGAGATTTTCGCCATTTGATATTATGTGGAGCTGGGAGGTCTCTTGTGGACCAGTGTCCTGAAGTTGGCTCTCCCACGTCAGAGGCACAGCACTGACTCCTGGCTGCAGCACCAAGAGCCTTTCCTCCACATGGCTCAGAAAAAAAGGGTGAAAAAGTAGAAAGAAATAATTAGTAGAAGAAGAAAGAAAGAAAGAAAGGAGGGAGGGAGGAAGGAAGGAAGGAGGGATGGAAGGAAAAAAAGAAAGAAGATAAAGTAAAGTAAAATAAGATAAAGTATAATAAAGTTATTAAAATAAAAAAATGATTTTTAAGGAAAAAAATTAAAAAAAAAAAAAAGGACGGATAGAGCCCTAGGACAAATGGTGGAAGCAAAGCTATACAGACAAAATCTCACACAGAAGCATACACATACACACTCACAAAAAGAGGAAAAGCGGAAAAAATCACAAATCTTGCTCTCAAAGTCCACCTCCTAAATTTGGGATGATTTGTTGTCTATTCAGGTATTCCACAGATGCAGGGTGCATCAAGTTGATTGTGGAATTTAAATCCCCTGCTCCTGAGGCTGCTGGGAGAGATTTCCCTTTCTCTTGTTTGTTCGCACAGCTCCCGGGGTTCAGCTTTGGATTTGGCCCCGCCTCTGCGTGTAGGTCGCCGGAGGGACTCTGTTCTTCGCTCAGACAGGACGGGGTTAAAGGAGCCACTCATTCGGGGGCTCTGGCTCACTCAGGCCGTGGGGAGAGAGCCGCTTGGAATGAGGGGCGGGCCTGCGGCGGCAGAGGCCGGCGTGACGTTGCACCAGCCTGAGGCACGCCGTGCGTTCTCCCGGGGAAGTTGTCCCTGGATCCCGGGACCCTGCCAGTGGCGGGCTGCACAGGCTCCCAGGAAGCAGGGTGTGGAGAGTAAGCTGTGCTTGCACACAGGCTTCTTGGTGGTGGCAGCAGCAGCCTTAGCGTCTCATGCCTGTCTTTGGTGTCCGCGCTTTTAGCCGCGGCTCGCGCCCTTCTCTGGAGCTCCTTTAAGCAGCGCTCTTAATCCCCTCTCTTCGCGCACCAGGAAACAAAGAGGGGAGAAAAAGTCTCTTGCCTCTTCGGCAGGTCCAGACTTTCCCCCGAACTCCCTCCCGGCCAGCCGTGGCGCACTAACCCCCTGCAGGATGTGTTCACGCCGCAACCCCAGTCCTCTCCCTGCGCTCCGACCGAAGCCCGAGCCTCAGCTCCCAGCCCCGCCCACCCCGGCGGGTGAGCAGACAAGCCTCTCAGGATGGTGAGTGCTGGTCGACACTGACCCTTTGGAAGGGAATCTCTCCGCTTTGCCCTCCACACCCCTGTGGCTGCACTCTCCTCCACGGCTTCGAAGCTTTCTCCCTCCGCCACCCGCAGTCTCCGCCCGTGAAGGGGCTTCCTAGTGTGTGGAGTCCTTTCCTCCTTCACAGCTCCTTCCCAGTGATGCAGGTATCATCCCTATTCTTTTGTCTCTGTTTATTCTTTTTTCTTTTGCCCTACCCAGGTACGTGTGGGGTTTCTTGCCTTTTGGGAGGTCTGTGGTCTTTTGCCAGCGTTCAGTAGGTGTTCTGTAGGAGTTGTTCCACGTGTAGATGTATTTCTGGTGTATCTGTGGGGAGGAAAGTGATCTCTGCGTCTTATTCTTCCACCATCTTCCCGGAAGCCCAGGAAAGCTTTTCTTTTAAAAATCCTTTCCTAATCTCCATTCTGTGTCCTCATTGTTCCCATATATTCTTGGGATGGTGGCATCACCGTATCATCATCATCACCATAGTTTACATCATCATCTGATGCTAATATTTATTTAAATTACTATGTGACAGAAGTTTTGCTAAATAATTTCTATGGATTAGCTCATGTAATTCTTATGATGAAATAGGTGATACAATTATAAGTATTACAAATTTAGAGAGGCACATTGTATATTATTTATAATCTTTTTGACTTGTTTTCCTCTCTAAACTGTATGTTTACTGAGAGCTTAGACAATCTCTTTTATCTTAAATCTCTGCATCCCTGGCAGTAAGTATAGTGACCAGTAAATATGGCCATGTGCTAAATATTTGAATGAATCCTGGTTGAGTCTAGGTTGATCTAATTAGTAGATGTGGCTCTGATATGATCATTTTTGAATAAAATTATACTTTGATTCTTATGCAACCAGTACATTTCTGGAACAATAAGTTATTTTATTAAATTAAAAAAAATTTGTCAAATTAAAATAAAATCTCCCTTAGGTTTTATTTCTCTGTTCTATATGTGTGCCCAATTCATATTGGATGAAAGACTGGTAATCACAGATTTCTGCTATTGGAGAAAGTGGGATAAAAGGCTTCTTGGCAAAATAGTCACAGTTTTTCAGCTTGCAAATTAAATTATAGTGTAGATTTGCTATCTTGCCCCCATTAACTTCTTGCCCTCTTTGGCTTTCTGAGCCCTCTGGGGATCAGATTTCCTGTGGCCCTGTATAACAGGCTATTGATCACACTTTCTGCCTTGCACCCTTACCTCTAAGTACAAATTGGCCTGTGTCAATTGGAGGAGGAAGATAATTAATTTATACTCACATTGAAATTAGATGCATTCTAAAAGGAGACAGTCACCTGGGCTTTACCAATTTAGGGATGTGACTTCCTGAGCTAATATTCTAAAGTAGTAGAAGCGTAGGTAAATATATTTTTTGCACATCTGTGTGTACTGGGGTGGGAAAGATTGGAAGATACCCTAAAATAAATTCTAGTGGCGACAAAGTATTAATCACACTCTGTGTCAAAGTTGAAATTATTCACTCTTAAAATACGGGAAACTTTTTGAAATCTATGAAAACAATGTGTAAGATGTAAGATGACTAGACAGCAGAATGTCTTTCCTGTTACAACTATATGTTGTTCTTTCTCTTTCAGTATCTAAAATCATGTTAATAAGTCACTTTCTTCTAGTTGTAGCCTTGAGAACATCACTACTTTAGAATCAAAGATTTTATTATAAAATAAAGTGCAGGTCATGGAACTACCTATAATGTGCTTATAAACAAGTGTTTTTCACTACTACTTATTGCTCTACTTTTATGCTAAATAATATATTTGAAGCACTGAATTAGTAATTTTTCCAAGCAGAGTGATAGGAGCCTCCAAGAGATAGGCCAGGCCATTCTGCTTTTCTGCTGGCCTTCCAGAATGCTTGTCACTTAATGCAACACAGGTAAATTAACATGTAATAAAATTTCCAGGAAAAGTGAGATTCATTCCCAACACTGGTACAGAAGAAGTGAATAATTGTAATTCTTCCGGTGGGTTGACTTCTTAATTCATTCTGATCATAGCAGTGAAAATATTTTTAGAGGATAATGAATGTACCATTCTCTAGAACCTGGTGGCAATCCCCTAAACATTATGCTTGTGATGAATCCCTAATATTTATAGTACTCCCTGAGAGTGATGTGGGGGAGGATTTGGGCTTATTATTGAAAAGCAATAACTTGCGCATCAAGGGTCTGCTATTGTTTTGACCTTGTCCCTAAGTTATTTTTAATCTCAGCAAATTTTTGGGTAAATGACCTTTTGTTCCTCGACTGACATGAATAGTAAGGATTATAGCATTGATCAACTCTTTCAGAAGGGAGGTAAATGAAATGGATAGATGCATTGTCTTAGATGGGTGGTTCATTAATTTAGAGTAAAAGATATGTCACAGGGCTTCCCTGGTAAGCAGTGGTTGAGAGTCTGCCTGCTGATGCAGGGGACACGGGTTCGTGCCCTGGTCCGGGAAGATCCCACATGCCGCGGAGCGGCTGGGCCCGTGAGACATGGCTGGTGAGCCTGCGCGTCTGAAGCCTGTGCTCCGCAATGGGAGAGGCCACGACAGTGAGAGGCCCGCTTACCGAAAATGATATGTCACAAACAGTTCTAGAATGTTTTCATTGCTGAGACTCATAGATTACTTAAAAGGTGCTCAAAAAACATACCTTAAACATGAAACAACTTGTATTAAGATGTGAATCAGTTCAGGTGACCTTCAGGAATCAATTACTTTAGGTCAGGTATCTCCCTAGATGTGACAAAAATCTGCATATAACAGGCAAATTCAATCACCAATACAGATATTTTTAAGCTATATAAATCAATTAAACAGTCATTGAGCACCTGCTGTGCGCCAGGCACATTGAGGGTAATTGAAATAAAGAAAACTTGGTGCTTGACCTTAGGCATTTATTAAAGTACACAAGCTGGAGAAAATTCTAGGTAAGCCCTTTGGTTTTTTAAAATAGGAGATTCAGAGACAAAATAAAGTTTATAAAGAGACTATTATTGGCTTTATGGCTGTCGGAAATGAGAAAATTAAGTGGAGATTTTGCCCTGTTTTCCTGTGATAGATGAGTTGGGTTTGAATAAGTTAGGCTGCCTGAGAAATACTGGGTCGTACATTCTGATCAACTTAATTAGCAGTAGTGTTATAAAGCAGTCCTTTGGCTTGATGTGATGGTTTCATCTTCTCTGAACCACTGTCATCTTTTCCTTTGGGCCAACATAGCCTGGCAGTGACAGGGTACAGCATACTAAATCCTGTCTAGGATTTGTGCCTAAATGTGCAGGTAAAGAAATGCTTTTTTTCAAAATACAGATGGAAAGGTGTTTGCTTTTGTAATTTCTGGAGGAAGAAGTCAACTGATAATTTGAAGCTACCTAATCTGTTTAGCTATTCTTTTGACTTGAGGTTTTCTTAATATTTTAGATAACCACATTAAATAATACAAAACATATTTAATCATCTGGATACTAAAATGAGAAAGGTCAGGATATTGGTCTTACCTTTCAGGGTCAACTAATATAGGTTGATAACAAGTGCGTCTCAAAGCTGCCTTCAGGCAGTTTGTTCATATTGATCAATTTTTTGGGTAACAGTGTATTCAAATGATAATCCTAGAAGGCTGGTCCCAAGGGAAAAAAATGTTAATCCAACAACTTTTATGTAGAAGTTTAAACTATAAAAGAACTATTAATTTTTTGGATAAAAAGAGAAATTTTAAAGTGTCACAGTCTGTAGAAATTTGTGAGTTTATGAGCCCACTATGAAATATATCAACTAAATATTTGTTTATACATTTACACAAATAATATATGTTTCTCTAGATGGTGCAGAAAGGAACTTTGTCATTTCTCTCTTGGTCTCCAGCACTGGGCAGAGTGCCTGGCCCATGAGGGTCCAGAGTAAATGTTGAATGATTAGATGAACAAATGAATGAAGTCTGGTTTGATTTAAGCCCCTCTAAATTCCATATATAAACAAGATTTGTTTTTGAATTTTATTTTATTTTTTATACACCAGGTTCTTATTAGTCATCAATTTTATACACATCAGTGTATACATGTCAATCCCAATCACCCAATTCAGCACACCACCATCCCCACCCCCTGCAGCTTTCCCCCCTTGGTGTCCATACGTTTGTTCTCTACATCTGTGTCTCAACTTCTGCCCTGCAAACCGGTTCATCTGTACCATTTTCTAGGTTCCACATACATGCGTTAATATATGATATTTGTTTTGCTCTTTCTGACTTACTTCACTCTGTATGACAGTCTCTAGATCCATCCACGTCTCAACAAATGATCCAATTTCGTTCCTTTTTATGGCTAATATTCCATTGTATATATGTACCACATCTTCTTTATCCATTCGTCTGTCGATGGGCATTTAGGATGCTTCCACGATCTGGCTATTGTAAATAGTGCTGCAATGAACATTGGGGTGGATGTGTCTTTTTGAATCATGGTTTTCTCTGGGTATATGCCCAGTAGTGGGTAATTCTAATTTTAGTTATTTAAGGACCCTCCATACTGTTCCCCATAGTGGCTGTATCAAATTACATTCCCACCAACAGTGCAAGAGGGTTCCCTTTTCTCCACACCCTCTCCAGCATTTGTTGTTTGTAGATTTTCTGATGATGCCCATTCTAACTGGTGTGAGTTGATACCTCATAGTAGTTTTGATTTGCATTTCTCTAATAATTAGTGATGTTGAGCAGCTTTTCATGTGCTTCTTGCCATCTGTATGTCTTCTTTGGAGAAATATCTATTTAGGTCTTCTGCCCATTTTTGGATTGGGTTGTTTGTTTCTTTAACATTGAGCTGCATGAGCTGTTTATATATTTTGGAGATTAATCCTTTGTCCGTTGATTCCTTTGCAAATATCTTCTCCCATTCTGAGAGTTGTCTTTTCGTCTTATTTATGGTTTCCTTTGCTGTGCAAAAGCTTTTAAGTTTCATTAGGTCCCATTTGTTTATTTTTGTTTTTATTTCCATTACTCTAGGAGGTGGATCAAAAAAGATCTTGCTGTGATTTATGTCAAAGAGTGTTCTTCCTATGTTTTCTTCTAAGAGTTTTATAGTGTCCAGTCTTACATTTAGGTCTCGAATCCATTTTGAGTTTATTTTTGTGTATGGTGTTAGGGAATGTTCTAATTTCATCCTTTTACATGTAGCTGTCCAGTTTTCCCAGCACCACTTATTGAAGAGACTGTCTTTCCTCCACTGTATATCCTTGCCTCCTTTGTCATAGATTAGTTGACCATAGGTGAGTGAGTATATCTCTGGGCTTTCTATCTTGTTCCATTGAGCTATGTTTCTGTTTTCGTGCCAGTACCATATTGTCTTGATTACTGTAGCTTTGTAGTATAGTCTGAAGTCAGGGAGTCTGATTCCTCCTGCTCCGTTTTTTTTCCCTCAAGACTGCTTTGGCTGTTCGGGGTCTTTTGTGTCTCCATACAAATTTTAATATTTTTTCTTCTAGTTCTGTAAGAAATGCCATTGGTAATTTGATAGGGATTGCATTGAATCTGTAGATTGCTTTGGGTAGTATAGTCATTTTCACAATATTGATTCTTCCAATCCAAGAACATGGTATATCTCTCCATCTGTTGGTATGACCTTTAATTTCTTTCATCAGTGTCTTATAGTTTTCTGCAAACCTACCTTTGGTCTCCCTAGGTAGGTTTATTTCTAGGTATGTTGCAATGGTGAATGGGAGTGTTTCCTTAATTTCTCTTTCAGATTTTTCATCATTAGTGTATAAGAACGCAAGAGATTTCTGTGCATTAATTTTGTATCCTACAGCTTTACCAAATTCATTAATTAGCTCTAGTAGTTTTCTGGTGGCATCTTTAGGATTCTTTATGTATAGTATCATGTCATCTGTAAACAGTGACAGTTTTACTTCCTCTTTTCCAATTTGTATTCCTTTTATTTCTTTTTCTTCTCTGATTGCCATGGCTAGGACTTCCCAAACTATGTTGAAAAATAGTGGTGAGATTGGACATCCTTGTCTTGTTCCTGATCTTAGAGGAAATGCTTTCAGATTTTCCAGCATTGAGAATGATGTTTGCTGTGGGTTTCTCATATATGGCCTTTATTATGTTGAGGCAGGTTCCCTCTGTGCCCACTTTCTGGAGAGTTTTTATCATAAATGGGTGTTGAATTTTGTCAAAAACTTTTTCTGCATCTATTGAGATGATCATATGGTTTTTATTCTTATGTGTTAATATGGTGTATCACATTGATTGATTTGCATATATTGGCTAATCCTTGCATCCCTGGGATAAATCCCACTTGTTCATGGTGTATGATCCTTTTAATGTGTTGTTGGATACCGTTTGCTAGTATTTTGTTGAGGATTTTTGCATCTATATTAATCAGTGATATTGGTCTGTAATTTTCTTTTTTTGTAATATCTTTGTCTGATTTTGGTATCAGGGTGATGGTAGCCTAATAGAATGAGTTTGGGAGTGTTCCTTACTCTGCAATTTTTGGAAGAGTTTGAGAAGGATGGGTGTTACCTGTTCTCTAAATGTTTGATAGAATTCACCTGTGAAACCATCTGGTCCTGGATTTTTGTTTGTTGCAAGATTTTTTTTTTTTCTTTTTTTCGGTAGGCGGGCCTCTCACTGCTGTGGCCTCTCCCGTTGCGGAGCACAGGCTCTGGACGTGCAGGCTCAGCGGCCATGGCTCACGGGCCCAGCCACTCCGCAGCATGTGGGATCTTCCTGGACCGGGGCACGAACCTGTGTCCCCTGCATCGGCAGGCGGACTCTCAACCACTGTGCCACCAGGGAAGCCCTGTTGGAAGATTTTTAATCACAGTTTCAATTTCATTACCTGTGATTGGTCTGTTCATATTTTCTATTTCTTCCTGGTTCAGTCTTGGAAGGTTATACCTTTCTAAGAATTTGTCCATTTCTTCCAGGTTGTCCATTTTATTGGCATAGAGTTGCTTGTAGTTGTCTCTTAGGATGCTTTGTATTTCTGCAGTGTTTGTTGTAACATCTCCTTTTTCATTTCTAATTTTATTGATTTGAGTCCTCTCCCTCATTTTCTTGATGAGTCTGGCTAATGGTTTATGAATTTTGTTTATCATCTCAGAGAACCAGCTTTTACTTTTATTGATCTTTGCTCTTGTTTTCTTTGTTTCTATTTCATTTATTTCTGCTCTGACCTTTATGATTTCTTTCCTTCTGCTAACTTTGGGTTGTGCTTATTCTTCTTTCTCTAGTTCCTTAGGTGTAAGGTTAGATTGTTTATTTGAGATTTTTCTTGTTTCTTGAGGTATGCTTGTATACCTGTAAACACCCCGCTTAGAACTGCTTTTGCTGCATCCCATAGGTTTTGGATTGTCGTGTTTTCATTGTCATTTGTCTCTAGTTATTTTTTAATTTCCTCTTTGATGTCTTTAGTGATCTCTTGGTTATTTAGTAACATATTGTTTACCCTCCATGTGTTCGTGTTTTTTACGTTTTTTTCCCTGTAATTCATTTCTAATCTCATAGTGTTGTGCTCAAAAAAGATGCTTGATATGATTTCACTTTTCTTAAATTTACTGAGGCTTGATTTGTGACCCAAGATGTGGTCTATCCTGGAGAATGTTCTGTGCGCACTAGAGAAGAATGTGTAATCTGCTGTTTTTGGATGGAATGTCCTATAAATATCAATTAAATCTATCTGGTCTATTGTGTCATTTAAAGCTTTTGTTTCCTTATTAATTTTCTATCTGGATGATCTGTCCATTGGTGTAAGTGAGGTGTTAAAGTCCCCCACTATTACTGTGTTACTGTTGATTTCCTCTTTTGTAGCTACTAGCAGTTGCCTTATGTGTTGAGGTGCTCCTGTGTTGGGTGCATATATATTTATAATTGTTATATCTTCTTCTTTGATTGATCATTATGTAGTGTCCTTCCTTGTTTTTTGTAACATTCTTTATTTTAAAGTCTCTTTTATCTGATATGAGTATTGCTACTCCAGCTTTCTTTTGATTTCTATTTGCATGGAATATCTTTTTCCATCCCTTCACTTTCAGTCTGTATGTGTCCCTAGGTCTGAAGTTGGTCTCTTGTAGCCAGCGTACATATGGGTCTTGTTTTCTTATCCATTCAGCGAGCCTGTGTCTTTTAGTTGAAGCATTTAATCCATTCACGTTTAAGGTAATTATTGATACGTGTGTTCCTATGACCATTTTCTTAATTGTTTTGGGTTTGTTTTTGTAGGTCCTTTTCTTCTCTTGTGTTTGCCACTTAAGTTCCTTTAGCATTTATTGTAGAGCTGGTTTGGTGGTGCTGAATTCTCTTAGCTTTTGCTTGTCTGTAAAGCTTTTGATTTCTCCATTGAATGTGAATAAGATCTTTGCTGGATAGAGTAATCTTGGTTGTAGGTTCTTCCCTTTCATCACGTTAAGTATATAGTTCCAGTCCCTTCTTGCTTATAGAGTTTGTGCTGAGAAATCATCTGTTAACCTTATGGGAGTTCCCTTGTATGTTGTCATTTTTCCCTTGCTGCTTTCAATAATTTTTCTTTGTCTTTAATTTTTGCCAATTTGATTACTGTGTGTCTCGGTGTGTTTCTCCTTGGGTTTATCCTGTATGGGACTCTCTGCATTTCCTGGACTTGGGTGGCTATTTCCGTTCCCATGTTGGGGAAGTTTTCGACTATAATCTCTTCATATATTTTCTCTGGTCCTTTCTCTCGTTCTTCTCCTTCTGGTATCCCTATAATACGATTGTTGTTGTGTTTAATGTTGTCCCAGAGGTCTCTTAGGCTGTCTTCATTTCTCTTCATTCTTTTTTCTTTATTCTGTTCCACAGCAGTGAATTCCACCATTCTGTCTTCCAGGTCACTTATCTGTTCTTCTGCCTCAGTTATTCTGCTATTGACTCCTTCTAGTGTAGTTTTCATTTCAGTTACTGTATTGTTCTTCTCTGTTTGTTCTTTAATTCTTCTAGGTCTTTGTTAAACATTTCTTGTATCTTCTTGATCTTTGCCTCCATTCTTTTACTGAGGTCCTGGATCGTCTTCGCTATCATTATTCTGAATTCTTTTTCTGGAATGTTGTCTATCTCCACTTCATTTAGTTGTTTTTCTGGGGTTTTATCTTGTTCCTTCATCTGGTACATAGCCTCTGGCTTTTCATCTTGTCTATCTTTCTGTTAATGTGGTTTTTGTTCCACAGGCTGCACGACTGTAGTTCTTCTTGCTTCTTTAAATAAGATTTTGTATATATAAAATATATATGTATATATATTTTCCTGCAAGAGGAAAGACCAATGAACACACTAATTGAAGTTCTCTTTGTTTGCCAACTTTTTAATTAATTGAAATCAGCATGATTCGTTGTCTCCCCAGTACCTCGAACAATTGCTGGCATGTAATAGTGCTAATTACTTGTATGAATGAATGAATGTTCTAGTGATATGTGACATTTTTACCATTTCCATTCACTGTACTCTAAATCTTCCATTATTATCTATATTCAGGTTTCCCATTTTCTATGAAGGCATGTTTCTTCTTATTCTTTAACTCAGTGGTTCTCTTTCTTTGAATCTTGGCATGTACCAGCTTTACAACTTAGTTGGCTTTACGTTTTTTTTATACACCTAGAAATGATAGTAATTTCGTTTTGTCAGCTTCTGGGAATTTATCATGAAGGCAAATTAAAAAACATTAGGCAGACTGTTTTGGAAGATGCTCGTTGCATTGCCATTTTTAAGAGTGAAGCTGCTGCGTCCTGCTTTACCTGTTTAAGAGTACAAAATAAGGTCAAATTTCCTGTAAACATTCACATCCAATGAACCTTAGCTGCTGTGCTGCCCTCTCTTCCCAGACTTCCTCTCTCAAGTTAAGTTCAAGGTCTCCAGGAATATTTATTTAGTCCAAAATATTTGTTATTATAACTTCACTGAAAAAGACCTGTGAAAAAATCTGTTTACCTCATCAAAGGACCTGTTCTCTGTGGCTGATACTGCTGTCACTGTGATATGGAGTTACTTCTGAAAATACGAAGTCCAAAATCACGACATTGAACACTGCTGGAATCATCATGACAAACAAGGAACCCAGCTGTTGCCGATTTGGCAATTGTTTCTTCGTGTGCAGGGAGAGAAGACAGTTCTTCCTATAATGTGTTTGCTTCACATCAAAGTAGATATCGGTTCCCAGACGTTACAATTCTTAGTGACCGGCTCATTCAGTGCATATATCCAGCTGTTATTCTCAAGGCACATTATAGTTGCTGTGTCAGTATCAGCCAAACACTGCAGAACCAGCCCTTCCCTACAACATTCTAGAGCCTGAGGTTGGCCTCGTTCACTAGTACAGAGTATCACATTTTTTTTCTAGGAGATTTTCTCTTGGGACATCTATACTTTCCTGTGAAGGCAGATTCCATTAACATTAAACTTCCTAGGGAATAGATTCTTCTTCTATTTTAACATCTTTATTGGAGTATAATTGCTTTACAATGGTGTGTTAGTTTCTGCTTTATAACAAGGTGAATCAGCTATATGTATACATATATCCCCATATCTCCTCCCTCTTGCATCTCCTTCCCACCCTTCCTATCCCACCCCTCTAGGTGGTCGCAAAGCACTGAGCTGATATCCCTGTGCTATGCGGCTGCTTCCTACTAGCTATCGGTTTTAGATTTGGTAGTGTATATATGTATATGCCACTCTCTTGCTTTGCCATAAAAAGAAACGCAATTGAGTTATTTGTAGTGAGGTGAATGGACCTAGAGTCTGTCATACAGAGTGAAGTAAGTCAGAAAGAGAAAAACAAATACCGTATGCTAACACATATATATGGAATCTAAAAAAAAAAAAAAAAGGTCATGAAAAACCTAGAGGCAGGATGGGAATAAAGACGCAGACCTACTAGAGAATGGACTTGAGGACACGGGGAGGGGGAAGGGTAAGCTGGGACAAAGTGAGATTCTTCTTTTAAAAGGCTTGTTGCTCCTACATAAAGTTTTAGAGCACCTGGCTTTGTGGGAGAGAAGTGCTGCCTAATTCCAGCAATTACTTGTATTTTAAATCCTAGAAACTCATACATTTAAAAAAATCTGCAATATTCTTGGGTCGGTTGCTTGCTGCTTTATGTTGTAAACTGAAGTGTCACTCATTTTACCCTCCCCAAACCGAGGTTCTCTCTAAGATAACTGATATGTTCACCAAGGAAGTCCTAACAACTTTTATAGGATATTTTTCTCTCTTAAAAATTATAGACTGCCTCACTGAGTACACAGCTACAAGGTGGAAATATTCAAAGGTTTAAAAATAGAATAATGACTAAGTAAACTGGTTGGTATACTTATTCAATTGGACATTATGCAGGCATTAAAATCAAGGTTATGAAGACTATATAATTATATTAAATATGCCTATGAGTTGTTAAATGACAAAAGCAGAGGCAAGTCACAAACTTGTATATATACTTGTATGTTTGCTATATATGTATATATCTATTCCTAGTCTCTAAGATATATTATATAACCACTCTGTCATGCCCTTAATTTTTGGAAGGGTATACAGTCCATTGTTGGAAAGTCTTAAATGATCAAATGCACACACATTGGCCAGAGAATGGTGCAATACAGTTCTTTGCTTTTTGCCTCAAGTCATTTTTAGGTTCATTATGAGTTCATTTGGACGGAGATCAAGGAGTCTATTCTGTCCCCGCTGCTCTCTTCTCCCCCTCCCTTAATGTCCCTTTGTCTTTACTCTTTGGCTGTTCCCTCATGGCTAGGCTCTTTCCTCTTGGCCCTTAGAATCCATTCAGTTTGTTTTTTCATAAAGCTGATGTGTGTGTATGTGTGTGTTTGTGTGTAAGTGACACAGGTCAGTCCTGCCTCATGGATAGGCATCCACAAAGAAACCTTCTAAATAACTAAGAGGAAGGGGCTCGTAGAATGTCATTGTTCTTTTTGTCTCTCTTGTTCTTCTATTTTGCTAATCTGATCTGAGTCTCATAATGAGATGACCACTTGCTTTTCTTCAGAAATGAAGTGATGCAAGAAGGAAACTCTACCTACCTATGTTTAGGAGGATGGGACCAGAAGGGAATCTTACCAAAAGATTTATGGTGGTTTTATTAGAGTGGCATATTGCATTTAGTTTTTTCCATTTTTTTCCTAATTTCCAAAGTGCATATAATGGGTTATAATACTTTACAATATAATAAGAAATTATGAAAACAGTGGATGAAGACACTTCTTAGTTTATTGATTAGGAAGTTGAATTCCAGTTCAGGTAAGTGAGGTGTCCAAGAAAATCTAGTGAGTAGCAGAACCAGGACTAACAGCAGGGAGGAATTATATTCTTGTGGAAGGCAGATAAGCATTGATGACACACCTAAATTCTTAAAATGGGTCCACCATCTTCCAGCTGCATTACCTAGGGAAGTCTTTTCCTCTCTTGGAGCCTCAGTTTCCTCATTTATAAAATGGGGATAACTGGTTGGATTGTGATTTCCACAGGCTTTACACATGATAGCACATGTTAAGTATGTAGCACAACAAAACAGAGGAGGCCTGAAGCCACGCCAGCTTTCTTTTCCCGGTTGCCAGCTGCCCGTATCAGACCTGAGCTCCAGCCAGTGGCCCGCCTCTTTGCGTCATTAGCGCCATGGCTCTCAGCAATGCTGATGTGCAGAAGCAGATTAAGCACACAATGGCTTTTATTGAAAAAGAAGCCAATGAGGAAGCAGAAGAAATAGACGTGAAGGCAGAGGAAGAGTTCAACATTGAGAAGGGTTGTCTTGTGCAAACCCAAAGACTGAAGACTATGGAATACTATGAGAAGAAAGAAAAGCAGATTGAGCAACAGAAGAAAATTCAGGTGTCCAATTTGGTAAATCAAGTGAGGCTCGAAGTCCTCAGAGCGAGAGATGGATGATCTTATCACAGACCTACTAAATGAAGCAAAACATAGACTTAGCCAAAGGGTAAAAGATACAACCAGGTACCAAGTACTGCTGGATGGAATGGTCCTCCAGGGTTTGTACCAGTTATTGGAGCCCAGAATGATTGTTCGTTGCAGGAAATAAGATTTCCCTCTGGTGAAGCCTGCAGTGCAAATATCTATGTACAAAATCGACACGGAAAGAGATGTTGATGTCCAGATTGATCAGAAGGCCTACCTGCCTGAGGAAGTAGCTGGTGAGGTTGAGATTTATAATGGGGATCGCAAAATCAAGGTTTCCAATACTCTCAAAAGCTGGCTGGGCCTCATAGCCCAGTAGATGATGCCAGAAGCGCGGGGAGCCTTGTTTGGTGCAACCGCCAACAGGAAGTTTTTGGACTATGCCTGCAGGAGGTGGTGTCCACCAACTGCTGTGACGTGGACACTTCTGACATTTGAAGAAACAAGATGACCTGTATAGCTTCCTCCTTGCTGTTCTCATATTCTGTATTTATCAGTGGATACCCTTTTTAAGCTAACGCCCCTGGCTGATTGGTAGCAATGGGAGAGCTTTGCTTAATATGATCAGGAAACCTTCCTCTAGCTTATCTGACAGTAATACAACTTCCCGCTGGTTCTGCAGCACGAAGGTGAGGGGTCAAATGGTGGGTGCATGAATGTCCTCGAGTCTCCTGCTGTCCACTGGTCCAGCGTCCAGCCTACAGAGGGGCGGTGTGTGGTGGCCTCTAGAGTCAGGTCACTGCTCTTTGGACTTCAAGTGCATGTGGGGCTGCATTCCTTCCAGCAGTAGCAGCTTCGCTGTTAGCTGTTTGGGCCTAGAAGTGTTTGTCTGTAATATGATTTAAGATCTAAGCCATGAATATGCTCTATTTATTAAAACGAAATGCATATGTGGAAAAAAAAGTATGTAACACAGATACTGTCACATAGTGGATAATCAGTAAATGTTATTTCTCTTCCTTTCCAGTTGCTCTGTTACCTGGTGCAGAGCCTTACCAGTGTACTAGCCAGCATCTTCTCTTGAGTTACTGTAGTATATTATGTTTTATTACACTTATATACAATGCCATGTGTTGTTCACATGTTGAAGTCCTAACTGCTGGTATCTCAGAGCGTGACTATATTTGGAGACAGGGCCTTTGAAGAGGTAGTTAAGTTAAAATGAGGTCTTTAGGGTGGGCCTTAATCCAGTCTGACTGGTGTCTCTGTAAGACAGGGACATTTGGATACATGGAGAGACACCAAGGATGCATGTGCACAGAAGAAAGACACTGTAAGGAAACAGTGAGATGGTGGCCACCCACAAGCCAAGGAGAGAGGCCTCAAGAAAAACCCCAACCTGATGACCCCTTGATCTTGGACCAGCCTCCAGAACTGTGAGAAAATAAATTTCTATTGTTTAAGCCATGCAATTTGTGATATTTTATTATGGCAGCCCTAGCAGAGTAATATACCTTCCATCTTTAAATAGAAGCTAAGCTGCTTGAGGGAAAAACTGCATTGCACTCATTTGTAATCAGAGGAGATAATCAACAATTTCTTAATGAATACTATGATTTTTGTTAAGGATAGATTTTTATTAAGGGTGTAATTTTTATTTGTTTTATATGTCTTTGATGTCTCCCATGGAGGCCCAGATATTGAGGTTACTGACAAGTATAACGTGATGATGAGGATTATATACCATCTTTTTTTTTTCTCTTGCAAATAACGACGAGAATTGTCCCTTTTATGAAGTCATAGGCATAAATGCAATTAAAGCTGAAAAGATTATTCCTGGTTGCCTGTCTAGACATAGGAAGAGAGAATTAAATCTTCAAATATAATTTCTGAAATTAGGATTAATGACCAGTAGTACATGATTCCCTCATATGCTTATGACCTCATGTTGTTTGAGACGAAATGTGAGAGCTTCTCACTACCTTTGTATTAATTAATATGACTGAGTTATGGTAAATATAGTTAGGATATAACATTAACTTGTCTGTGTTGGAAGTTTGCCTTGTATTTTGCAGAGGATCAAAAACAGGTAATCATAAAAGAGAAAGTCAAAGGGTTTTTTTACTGAGTTTAAAAAATTACATTTGGGCTTCGCTGGTGGCACAGTGGTTGAGAGTCCGCCTGCCGATGCAGGGGACACGGGTTCGTGCCCCGGGCCGGGAAGATCCCACATGCCACGGAGCGGCTGGGCCTGTGAGCCATGGCTGCTGAGCCTGTGCGTCGGAGCCTGTGCTCCACAATGGGAGAGGCCACAACAGTGAGATGCCTGTGTACCACAAAAAAAAAAAAAAAATTACATTTGATTCTCATTTTCTGGGTATGGAAAATATGGGAGAAAATGAATTATCTTAATTACTTTATGGAAGGGACATCAAGAGATGAAAAAATTCTGCAGGGTTTTCAATGTTTTCTAAGTCTGAGAGCTCAAAGGAGAATTTAGTGATAAATGAGAAATCCTCTGAACAGTAAGATAGCAAGTTTATTACTGAGAAAAATGCAGAAAATAGTTTTTAAGGAAATGGAGGGGGTTACTTGTTACATGGTCTTTGTTCCCTTAGCACATACATGTGTACACACATGCATACACAGAAGGAATAGTTTTCTAATGTCTTGTCATTATCATAATCTGCTGAATAATCTTTGGATGTTAATTAAAACCTCTGGCCCTCATTCACACATCTTCAGGTAAAAGGCATTAGAATACATAATCTAGAAAAACTCTAACATAGGTTTCAATTCTAGCATTCTATGATTCTTTTGTATCTGGAGGTATGGGAAAAAAGGGAGGGGATGAAAGTGATGTCACTTAAGGGGGCTACTGTTTATACTGGTTCTACTAGTCTCCTAAAGACAGTCTCTGCCACGCATCATTGACTGGCTTTTGAGGTCAAACACCAAGCCTTATGCTTCAAGATGACAGGGTGCTATTCACTGCTGAATCTCGAGAACTAGAAGAATACCTGCAACATAGAAGACAGTCAAAATACTTGTTGGAAGAAGGATTAATGTTTCCAATGCCATTTTGAATCTGTGTGATCTATTATAGGGTTAACATGCCATATTTTTCAGGGTCATGTTGATGTATGTCTACTCAATTATTAAGACATACGATTAGAGGACTAGAGAATTAGAGAAACGTAATCACATGTCGCTGCTAAACTAGACAAAATGATCTGAAACAGTAGCAAAATTTTAAAGAATGTTTTGTTGTTTTCTTCTCACATAGAAAACCAATAAACTTTGTTTTATCCTTCTTTTCCATCCCTTCCTTTTTTGTTTTTTGTTCTTATTTATTTTTTTATCATAATATACCGTTATTAGGAGCAAGATGTATTTTCTGAATGTAAACTCCAGAATAAGTTTACCTGAGGGCAGGGGCACTGTCTGCCTTTTTTTCGTGGACCTAGCAATGCAGACTCGCAACAGTATTTATTTATTTATTTATATTTTATTAGGACGGGGCTGCAGAAAGAACCCGGGGGCAGATCCACTACCTGTGAGCGTGGAGCTCATGGTGGGCTGTGAGCTGAGGCAGTGAGAGTGTGAGGTGCGGGGAGGGCACTGAGGTGGGGCTGGGGTCATGGTCAGGGTGGAAGCTGTGGGTCAGAGAGATGTGACTAAGCAGTGTCCCTTTGAAGGCCTGAATGAAGCTGCAGGGAGGAGTCCTGTCCTGGAGTGGCATCTCTCCTGGCCTCTACCACCTCCTGGCTCTGTGATCTTGAGCAAGTTTCATGGCCTCAGTTCCTTTACCTTGGCCTCAACTGGGGATCTTTAAAAATGCTGATGCCTGGGCCCCACCCAGAGGGTCTAATGTAACTGCCAGGGGATGTGCATGGGCATTGAGAACCCTGAAAGGTCCCCAGAGGGTGCTACTGTGCAGCCAGGGCTGGGCACAAAAGTATTTGTTAAATGAATGAATAAATGTTGAAATTCATAACCATAGTAAATGGTTACAGAAGTCAGGATATTTAGCTCAGTATTCATTAGTAGTGGGGAAAGGTAGCCTGGCAAGAAGGGAGGGAGGCATGCATGTATGTGTACATATATGTATGTATTTATATTTATAAAACATCAAGAGAAATACACTGATACTTCTGTTTTGACAAAACAAAAGCTCTGTATGTCTGATAATTTTCTTGGTCAAGTTCAAGGGAAGATTCTTATGAGTGAGAAAAGACAAAATTAAAAATGTTGAAACTTGTAGCCATTCTTTTGAAAAGGCTTTTTGATTTAAAAAGAGAGAATATTCTAAATATTAGCCATATGGCAAGAAAGAATGAAAGACAACAAAATTGTCTTGTAGTATGGTTTGCTTCAGACACTAGTCTTCTAGCAGGTAGCTTGGCATTGTCCTTCTCTCCTAGTTCATTATCGCCACATTTCTCTGGATGTCTGAGTTTGGTGCACACTTTCTGTGACTTAGGAGCCTGATGTTGCTGAAAAGCGATGTAAGAACAATCATCAGAATGGGAATCAGCCCAGCATTCTGTCTCAGTAGGAATAAAGAGGAAATCAGCTGCCTAATGAAGCTCCTTCTCTGCCCCCTGCCCTTGTGAAAAATAGCAGCTACAGTATTTCATTATGACTCTGTGTGCTTTGCTTCTCACCCTTCCTTGGTCTGAGAATCAAAGGCCATTTCTGTCATATCTCACCCTTGGAGTTCTCATCGTCACTCATGCCTTCAACTATCACCTCTATGCAGATATCTCCCTAAATCTGTATTGCAAGTCCCATCTCCCTCAACCCTTGCTACAATCCTGTCTCTCAATGAAGCAAGTTTTATTTCTTAATTTTGCCTATTTTGACCTTATAGTTCCATGTTTTAAGAGAGTCAGAATCACAAACAATATTTTATTCTGCTTTTTCCTCAAAGAGCAAATCCTTAAACCTTATGGACTGGACTTTTATATTTTACCTCTTAACAGATACACGGCAGGGACTGAGACACTTTTAGGAGTAGGGAATGTCAGAGCCATTTGCTGGCTTCCTTTTTTACTTCCTGAATAAAAGCACTGAGTAAGTGTGACATGTATATCACTTTAATGTTGAGACTGCAGAGTAAAATTTAAGAGATTTATTCTCTCCTCGAATTTGACTCTGAAAATAACTTGTACTAACATCAGGAACTTTGCATCCTCATCTTTGTAATTGCATGGTTCCCCCAGTCAGATTTAAGACATAGAAGTGATTGCAATAGAAAAAAAATATTTAAAGAATGCAAAACAGTAGCTCTGTATTAATACATTTAAAGTTTATATTCAAAGAGCATGTTTTTGATTAAGTATGTCCAGGCACTATTTATATATCTCAGAAAATCTTAAAAATTTATATATGTCTCTGAAATTCTTAAGTTTTATAAACTACAACTTAGTCATTCTAGTCTTATATCAACACTTACTGAGATATCTCCATGACTTACCCAAATCCCAGATTTGAAATAAAATTTCATCTATCCATCTATGATATATAAATTTAAAATGATGCACGATCCATGGTGCCGGAACTTTACTCCTGCAGGGAATATCTTTTTCCTGAACAGGACTTTCTCATTTACAGGGTGCTTATCTCCACCACACCTTTTAATCCTCCATTAGCCTCATACTAATACTGACAAGCGAGGGCCATGAATTTGTCATTCTAGCCTTAAATATTCTAGAAGTGCATTTCCTCTCCTATAGCCATATAAAGGAGATCATCTCCATCACCATCTCTGTACCATAAGCATTCAGATTCTGGATTTGCCTTTGTCTAATTGTATGGTTCGTTTCTCCTTCACTATGGTTGATCACATATTCTATTTCTTTATACAATATGTCACTCTGGCATCTCTCCATGAAGTATTTGCATTGCATCTATATAGCATGAGTACCTCTTGCCATGTAGTTTGACCCTTATAACCACCAGAAACTTATAAAACTTGCCTATGGTTTAGCTTACAGACTTTACCCATCAAATATATATTTTTAAAGTCTTACATTTTGAAACAAAAATCATTAAAATGTATTAAAATTGATTTTAGAATAGTTTCATGAAGATGTTTGACAAGAGTGTTTGGCAGTCTATCCAGTGAGAGACCAAAGTGAAGACTTCCTCTACATTGCTTTCTTTAGAACCTTAGATTTTCTCTCTTGTGCTATATTTAGATGTGTGGCATGTTTAATTTTCTGCTCCTGTGCCTCACTGTGCTTCTGGTGCTTATTGTAATCCAGCTAGTGTGTCAGGCCAAAGTGTGAAGAAAACTTTAAGTTCTTACCTGAGTAAGCCAACTTACAGCAGCATGAAGACCTCCTGTGCTGGGTCCCACTCATCCTTCTTTTCACTCATGCATTTCTGACATTGCAAACGGAAGTCAACAAATTTTTTTCTCAATAAAGTAGTTCTAAAAACTTAAAGTGTTTTGCTAATTCATCAAGAATTGAGATGGTAGTGACATAACCAGATTAATCAGATGGTAACAACTGACAGTTAACTTTAAATATATTCAAGGCAGGCCAATTCTGTTCAACTCATTTCAAACACATCTTTTGAACACCTATATAGCCAAATACTGTATTAGGTTCTGAGTACACAGGGATAAATGAAGTATACTCACTGTGTACATTCTAACAATGAGAGTAAGCATACAAACAAAATAAATTGCAATGTTTTTCAGTAAGTAGAATAATGAAATTATACACACAATGCTGAAGTAACCAGAGTATGACATAATTAATTTTGAGGTCAGGGGAGCTATGGTGAAGTGATTCTCTACAGTACTTCCTGGAAGGAGTGATACACAAACAGGATTTTGAAAGATGCCCAAGATGTCAGGGTGGGGTCAAGTTTAGACAGAGGGAAGACAACTGGGTATCCTAGTCTAATCCCTATGACCTCGGATAAGCTCTTATGCGTACAATAATGATCTTGCCTGTTTTCACACAAACACTTTTTCACTTTAGCTATTTTTTAAAAGATGAATATTTTCCTACAATTATTTTAAAAACAAATTCATAAACCAAAAGACAGATGGCTTTGACTTGGGATGCTGTACTGTAATATGAACAGTATCCTCTGGATCTGTGAAATGTGGTAAGCCTGGTTTTAACCATCATTTAAGAAGACAGCAAGGAAATCAGTGGGAAATAGTAAAAATACAAAATGAGTATGAATCAAGAGGTTAATTTCCCATTCTGGCACCAAGAAGCTTTTGATTTTGGTTATATTATTCATCCTCTGAGGGTTTAAAATTTCTCATGTGTAAACTGGGGGGGGGGGGGTTGTTATCTAGGATATCTCTGTGGTCTCCTCTGCCTTTTAAAGCATTCTCTGATTCTACAGGATGGTCAGGACAGTGAAAATAACCCAACAGATGCAGGAGTGGAGGAGTGAGCACAGCCTTTGCAGCCAGCAAATCTCAGATTGAACCCTGGCTGAACTTCATCAGGTTGAGGGATCTAGGGAGCATGGGCATCACTTCATTAGTAATTCTCATTTGCAGAACACCTATTTTATAACACTGTGAAGATTAATACAATAACATGATCAGCATACCTGCAGAGTTCCTGGCACATAGTAGGTACTTAAATGTTAATTTCTATTTCCATCTTTTTTTGTTCTGATTAGTAGAAGCAAGTCAATCTCTTCTATAGGGAGCCTCAAATATTCAGGTGTTAAAGACCAATTATTCTCAGACTCATATACTGTCTTGTCCATACTATGGCCAAGACATGGTAGGATCAAGTGAAGCAGAGAAATGTATTAAGGCATCACATAGCCAGGATATTTGATATTTGATAACAGTGTTTTTTAAAAAGAGAAAGTCCTTTAACAAACTCTTGCCCTAGTGACCTCGCTGCTTTTCAATCTCTCCTGACCTTTCAGTTGTGCCTGATTATTAACACTGATACCATGCAACCTGACTAGTCAGCACATTTGCTGATAAAGGAGTATGTCTTACATAATAATTCTCTTGCATTTCACTTCACAGCCAAGATTTATTAACCAGGGTTTTGTTGGTAGGAGTCTTCATATGAAAACTTGGATGCTTTTATAAGGACATACTGTACTACATTTGCAGAAAGAAAGTTTCATAAATTATTATAAGAGGTAGTATAGGTCAGTTGGCTCCAAAATAAGCTGAATGCAGAGTCTCTAAGATCTAAGGTGGATGTCATTCCACCTCTGTTCTTCCTGGGGATGTTCTGTTTTTGTTTCATTCTCTTTGTCCATCAGTTCAAGGCCTAGTTTCACAGAAGCTTAAATCCTCTGTTTTTTGGACGATTTGAAGAAGGGCACCTCTGGCTGGAATGGGGAAGATCCTTCCATTTCTTGTCAAATACTATGATAACATATGATAACATGTTTCTAACAACCCCTTAGTAAATGTTGCTTTACTAAGGGGTTGTTAGAAACAATGACATAGCTGTCTGCTTGGTATCCTGGGAAGATCAGGGTCTTTCAGATCAGACAGATACAGGTTCAAAGATCAGCCCATCACTTAATAACTGAGACTTTCAGTGATAAGCTTATTTTCTCTGAGACTCAGTTTCCCCAGATGAGGCTAATTATAGCTTTCACATGGGATATTGTGAGGATAAATTGAGACAGTAAATGTAAAGTTCTAAGCAATATCTCTTGCATAAAGATATAGTGCTCATTAAATGGAGGCATCATAAAAATAAAACTTGAGTGCAAAGTGACAAATAAAAAGTGTTGGTCACTTCAGTGATGGTTCCAGTTCCCAAGCAAATGACTATCACATACATCCTATAAGAATAAAGTCTTTTTTCCAAACAGGTGGTATTTCAACTCTCACTCTCTTGTTTGAATAAACAGCAGCAAATAAGTAACCCCAAACTAGACTTTTTAAAAAAGAGAATCTATGAGAGAATTTTTTTTTCAGTAGAACAGAATTTGGCAAAAGTTTTCTGGTCGCCATCTGAAAAGTAACTACTGTGAGAAGGCAGGCAGATTTATAGGACATAAGTAACAATCTTTCAGCACAGTAATAGTATGTTGCGAGCAAACATAAGAGAAGCCACTATAAAAATTGAAAAGGATGTTACTTTTCACATCTAGGGTATGTTTTCAGGGGAACATGTTGGTATGTGTGGCCAGCATGAATATCTGTGATTATATGAATATGCTGTGATTACCTGACTGATAGTGAGCTTGCTAATGTGACTGACTGGGGTGGGGAGTGCTGGTTTGGAAAGGCAGGGATACATTGCCTTCACTGAGACAATAGGTTTTTGACCTGCTGTACATTTCCCACAAAGTCAAATAACTGGTGATGTTGGTCTTTGGAAAAACAGCCAGTGACTTTCTATGCTAATAATCTCAATCCCAAACCTACAAAATTCTTATACACACTCCTTAGAATGGTAGTTAAAGGCATTCCGTGAAAAAATAAGAAAGGGCTTCCATTGTCAAATAAATTTGGAAATGCTGAGTATTGTGTCCCCATCGTGGATCAACACAGTATAATATAATAGCATATGAAAAACTCTGAGAAGTCCTACAGTGAAAAAAGCTAATTAATTAGGGAATGGTCCAATCGTTACCTCACTTTAAACTGATGTCCTTTATCAAGAAAACTTTATATAAACGTCCTCTTGAGTAAGTGATCTGGAAAACATGTTTTGGGAAATCCTGTCATTGGTACTCAGGGAAAAAAATTATATATGTGGTAATATGAAGGAGTGAGTTGCTTCGGGGAGATGGACATTTATAATTCCTCATCTTCTGAAACGTACTCCTTGTGCTTTCTCTGTAAAGATATTTTAGAGTCATCTGTGAAGAATCTATTGTAATCTTTTTGTTCTGGCTTATGACTAATTTTCTTGTACAGGGATACCTTGAAGACATTGTGGGTTGAGTTCCAGACTGCCACAATAAAGCAAATATCGCCATAAAGCGAGTCACATGAATCCTGTGGTTTCCCAGTACACATATAAGTTATGTTTACACTATGCTGTAGTCTCTTCAAAGTGTGAAATAGCTTTTGTCTAAAAAATCAATGTACATACTTTCATTAAGAAATACTTTACTGCTAAACAATGTTAACTATCACCTGAGGCTTCAGCGAGTCATATGCTTTTTGCTGGAGGAGGGTCTTTTCTCAGTGTTGATGGCTGATGCTGACTGATCAGGGTGGTGGTAGCTGAAGGCTGGGTGACGTGGCAACTTCTTAACATAAGACGACAGTGAAGTTTGCCACATCGACTGACTCTTCCTTTCACAAATGATTTCTCTGTAGCGTGCAGTTAATTAATAGCATATTAATTAATAGCATTTGATAGCATTTTACCCACAGTAGAACTTCTTTTAAAATAGAAGCCATACAGAGTGAAGTAATTCAGAAGGAGAAAAACTAATATCATATATTAACGCATATATGTGGAATCTAGAAAAATGGTACAGATGAACCGGTTTGTAAGGCAGAAATAGAGGAACAGATGTAGAGAACAAATGTATGGACACCAAGGGGGGACAGGGGGTGGGTGGGATGAATTGGGAGATTGGGATTGACATATATACACTAATATGTATAAAATAGATTAACTAATGAGAACCTGCTGTATAACACAGGGAACTCCACTTTGCTGTACAGTAGAAACTAACACAACATCGTAAAACAACTATACCCCCCCCAAAAAAAGAAGCCAATCCTCTCAAACCCTGCTGCTGCTTTATCAACAAAGTTTACGTAATATTAGAAATCTTCCGTTATTATTTCAACCATCTATATGGCACCTTCGCCACGAATACATTCTATCTCAAGAAACCACTTTCTTTGTTCATCCATAAGAAGCGACTCCTTATGAGATTGCAACAGTTCAGTCACATCTTCAGGCTCCACTTCGAATTCTGATTCTCTTGCTCTTTCCACCACATCTGCCTTTGTCAATGAGCAGTAATATTTTGAAAGGAATCTTCTTTTTCTGAGCAATAGTTCTCAACAGTGGGTTGAAAATATTCAGCAAACCATGCTGTAAACAGATGTGCAGTCACCAGACTTTGTTGTTCCATTTAGGGAGCACAGGCAGAGTAGATTTAGTAGATGAATTCTTAAGGGCCCTAGGATTTTCAGAATGGTAAGTGAGCATGGGCTTCAACTTAACGTTGCCAGCTACATTAGCCCCTAACAAGAAAGTCGGGCTGTCTTTTGAAGCCTTGAAGCCAGACATTGACTTTTCCTCTTTAGGTATGAGAGTCTTAGAAGGCATCTTCTTTCAATTGAAGACTGTTTTGTCTACATTGAAAATCTGTTGTTTAGTGGAGCCACCCTCATTAATGATCTTAGTTAGATCTTCTGGGTAACTTGCTGCAGCTTCTGCATCAACACTTGCTGCTTCACCTTGCACTTTCATGTTCTGGAAATGGCTTCTTTCCTTAAACCTCATGACCCAACATCTGCTCATTTCATATTTTCTTCTGCAGCTTCCTCACCTCTCTCAACCTTCAGAGAATTGAAATGAGTTAGGGCCTTGCTCTGGATTAGGCTTGGGTTTAAGGGAATGTTGTGGCTGGTTTGACCTTCTAGCTAGACCACTAAAACTATCTCCCTATCAGCAGTAATACTGTTTCACTTTCATACCATTTATGTGTTTACTGGAGTAGCACTTTTCATTTCTTTAAAGAACTTCTCCTTTGCATTCATAACTTGGGTAGCTCTTTGGGGCAAGAGGCCTAGCTTTTGGCCTTTGTCAGCTTTTGACGTGCCTCCCTCACTAATCTTAATCATTTCTAGCTTTGGATTTAAAATGAGAGGCGTGTGACTTCCTTTCACTTAGAGGTCATTGTATGCTGATTAATTGGCCTAATTTCAACATTGCTGTGGCTCAGGGAATAGAAAGGCCCAAGGAGAGGAAGAGAGACAGGGAACAGCCAGTCAGTGGAGCAGTCAGAACACACAGTATTTTTTTTTTTTAATCTTTATTGCAGTATAATTGCTTTACAATGGTGTGTTAGTTTCTGCTTTATAACAAAGTGAATCAGTTATACATATACATATGTTCCCATATCTCTTCCCTCTTGCATCTCCCTCTCTCCCACCCTCCCTATCCCACCCCTCTAGGTGGTCACAAACCACCGAGCTGATCTCCCTGTGCTATGCAGCTGCTTCCCACTAGCTATTTTACGTTTGGTAGTGTATATATGTCCATGCCACTCTGTCACTTTGTCCTAGCTTACCCTTCCCCCTCCCCATATCCTCAAGTCCATTCTCTAGTAGGTCTGTGTCTTTATTCCTGTCTTACCCCTAGGTTCTTCATGACCTTTTTTTTTTCCCTTAGATTCCATATATATGTGTTAGCATATGGTATTTGTTTTTCTCTTTCTGATTTACTTCACTGTGTATGACAGACTCTAGGTCCATCCACCTCATACAAATATCTCAATTTTGTTTCTTTTTATGGCTGAGTAATATTCCATTGTATATATGTGCCACATCTTCTTTATCCATTCATCCGATGATGGACACTTAGGTTGCTTCCATGTCCTGGCTATTGTAAATAGAGCTGCAATGAACATTTTGGTACATGACTCTTTGAATTATGGTTTCCTCAGGGTATATACCCAGTAGTGGGGTTGCTGGGTCATATGGTAGTTTTATTTTTAGTTTCTTAAGGAACCTCCATACTGTTCTCCATCGTGGTTGTATCAATTTACATTCCCACCGACAGTGCAAGAGTGTTCCCTTTTCTCCACACCCGCTCCAGCATTTATTGTTTCTAGATATTTTGATGAGGGCCATTCTGACCGGTGTGAGGTGATACCTCATTGTAGTTTTGATTTGCATTTCCCTAATGATTAATGATGTTGAGCATTCTTGCATGTGTTTGTTGGCAATATGTATATCTTCTTTGGAGAAATGTCTGTTTAGGTCTTCTGCGCATTTTTGGATTGGGGTGTTTGTTTTTTTGTTATTGAGCTGCATGAGCTGCTTGTAAATCCTTGAGATTAATCCTTTGTCAGTTGCTTCATTTGCAAATATTTTCTCCCATTCTGAGGGTTGTCTTTTGGTCTTGTTTATGGTTTCCTTTGCTGTGCGAAAGCTTTGAAGTTTCATTAGGTCCCATTTGTTTATTTTTGTTTTTATTTGTTTTAGGAGGTGGGTCAAAAAGGATCTTGCTGTGATTTATGTCATAGAGTGTTCTGCCTATGTTTTCCTCTAAGAGTTTGATAGTGTCCGGCCTTACATTTAGGTCTTTAATCCATTTTGAGTTTCTTTTTGTGTGTGGTGTTAGGGAGTGTTCTAATTTCATACTTTTACATGTACCTGTCCAGTTTTCCCAGCACCACTTATTGAAGAGGCTGTCTTTTCTCCACTGTATATTCTTGCCTCCTTTATCAAAGATAAGGTGACCATATGTGTGTGGGTTTATCTCTGGGCTTTCTATCCTGTTCCATTGATCTATCTTTCTGTTTTTGTGCCAGTACCATCCTGTCTTGATTACTGTAGCTTTGTAGTTTATCTCTGGGGTTTATCTCTGGGCTTTCTATCCTGTTCCATTGATCTATATTTCTGTTTTTGTGCCAGTACCATCCTGTCTTGATTACTGTAGCTTTGTAGTATAGTCTGAAGTCAGGCAGCCTGATTCCTCCAGCTCCATTTTTCGTTCTCAAGATTGGTTTGGCTATTCGGGGTCTTTTGTGTTTCCATACAAATTGTGAATTTTTTTGTTCTAGTTCTGTGAAAAATGCCATTGGTAGTTTGATAGGGATTGCACTGAATCTGTAGATTGCTTTGGGTAGTAGAGTCATTTTCACAACGTTGATTCTTCCAATCCAAGAACATGGTATGTCTCTCCATCTATTTGTATCATCTTTAATTTCTTTCATCAGTCTCTTATAATTTTCTGCGTACAGGTCTTTCGTATCCTTAGGTAGGTTTATTCCTAGATATTTTATTCTTTTTGTTGCAATGGTAAATGGGAGTGTTTTCTTGATTTCACTTTCAGATTTTTCATCATTAGTGTATAGGAATGCCAG
This sequence comes from Phocoena sinus, assembly GCF_008692025.1. Lineage (NCBI taxonomy): Eukaryota > Metazoa > Chordata > Mammalia > Artiodactyla > Phocoenidae > Phocoena > Phocoena sinus. The sequence continues at coordinate 73,164,091 of NC_045768.1, forward strand.
AGATTTCTGTGCATTAATTTTGTATCCTGCTACTTTACCAAATTCATTGATTAGCTCTAGTAGTTTTCTGGTAGCATCTTTAGGATTCTCTATGTATAGTATCATGTCATCTGCAAACAGTGATAGCTTTACTTCTTCTTTTCTGATTTGTATTCCTTTTTCTTCTCGGATTGCTGTGGCTAAAACTTCCAAAACTATGTTGAATAATAGTGGTGAGAGTGGGCAACCTTGTCTTCTTCCTGATCTTAGTGGAAATGCTTTCAGTTTTTCACCATTGAGGACAATGTTGGCTGTGGGTTTGTCATATATGGCCTTTATTATGTTGAGGAAAGTTCCCTCTATGCCTACTTTCTGCAGGGTTTTTATCATAAATGGGTGTTGAATTTTTTCGAAAGCTTTCTCTGCATCTATTGAGATGATCATATGGTTTTTCTCCTTCAATTTGTTAATATGCTGTATCACATTGATTGATTTGCATATATTGAAGAATCCTTGCATTCCTGGAATAAACCCCACTTGATCATGGTGTATGATCCATTTAATGTGCTGTTGGATTCTGTTTGCTAGTATTTTGTCGAGGATTTTTTTATCTATGTTCATCAGTGATATTGGCTTGTAGTTTTCTTTCTTTGTGACATCTTTGTCTGGTTTTGGTATCAGGGTGATGGTGGCCTCATAGAATGAGTTTGGGAGTGTTCCTCCCTCTGCTATATTTTGGAAGAGTTTGAGAAGGATAGGTGTTAGCTCTTCTCTAAATGTTTGATAGAAGTTGCTTGTGAAGCCATCTGGTCCTGGACTTTTGTTTGTTGGAAGATTTTTAATCACAGTTTTAATTTTAGTGCTTGTGATTGGTTTGTTCATATTTTCTATTTCTTCCTGGTTCAGTCTCGGCAGGTTCTGCATTTCTAAGAATTTCTCCATTTCTTCCAGGTTGTCCATTTTATTGGCATAGCGTTGCTTGTAGTAGTCTCTCATGACCCTTTGTATTTCTGCAGTGTCAGTTGTTACTTCTCCTTTTTCATTTCTAATTCTATTGATTTGAGTCTTCTCTCTTTTTTTCTTGATGAGTCTGGCTAATGGTTTATTTGATTAAGTGTTCTCTCTTATATGGGTGGGGTTCTTGGTGCCTCAAAATAAATACAATAGTAACATCAAATATCACTGATCACAGATCACCGTAACATATACAATAATAATGAAAAAGTTTGAAATATTATGAGAATTACCAAAATGTGACACAGAGACATGAAGTGAGCACATGCTGTTGGGAAAATAGCACCGATAGACTTGCTGGACACAGGGTTGCCACAAACCTTCAATCTGTAAAAAACGCAGTATCTGTGAAGCTCAATAAAGCAAAAGCACAATGAAACAAGGCCTGTGTGTACTATTGCATTAAACAGGAATCAGTTATTTCATAATTTTATTTCGCAGATTAAGGCACCAGAGCTAGATCTCATTGTCTGATGAAATCTTTTTCAGGTTTTATTCTATACCTTTCAAGTTCTGCTACAGCTTTCTTTTTAACTAAAAGTATTTTCTTAATTTAAGCCATTCTCCAGGATGAAGAAAACTTGTAAGCACTGTTAGTGCTTATCAGGAGTAAATGGGACTCTGGAGAGTTCTTTGAAATAGGAAACATTTGAACAGAATATCATCTTTCTTTCAGCTGTTTATATAGACGCAATTTCAGCAATTCTATACCTCACAGCTCTAATTCCTCTTCGTCTGTGTCTCAGGCTTCCATCAATAATCCTTCTGCTGAAACACATTTGAAAAGAGAGGTAGAGTAGACACCCTTGCAATATCTTCTGAATATCACTCAGCAGTGATTTGTAATCGGGTTCATAAATTTTAGGAAGAAAAACATAAAGCTAGGTAGGGGATTCGATCCATATGAATCTAGATTGGACCAGGGTATGGTTAGTAGCATTTTATAAAAATCATCTTTTGAATGGACAGTGGAGCTTTTGTAAAACACTTAAAAAGTCTGTGATTATGTATTTCTGTTGTGGATATGTATCTACAAAATAAAACTCTCTTGCACTGTACCTTAATGTATGAATGAATTGGCTGTTTTTTGGACCCAATTATATTCACCTTACACACTGTGATTTCTAATACATCTTCCCATCCTGGAAACTCTACAATACAGTTGTTATCCCATCTCATAACATTTGTATTGGAGACAAGGAACTAATATGTACGTGTTAAGAAACTGAATTCCTGCTGCCTTTCTGAAATTCAGAAGAAATATGCTATTGCTTACAATTGTATTTATATCATTAAAAAATGGAGTACGAAAAAACAATGAAAGATATTCTTTTTGGACAGTGAAAAATGTTAAATTAATTTTATTGATTTGGACCTTTCTGTGTATTTGGTGAAAGCTATTAAAAATTGTTCTAATTTTTTTGAACAAAATTAAAAAAATTAAAGGTGAAAGTCATGTAGGATATTTTTCTCTTAATTTGTATAAGAGCCCTATATTCATATTAACTTTTCATTATTTGTTTATATAGTAGCATTGGAACTTTAGGGGAAATATACTATATTTAGATATATTTATCCTGGACTTTTCCCCTCAACTCTAGTATACTTATGTGTCCTGTGTACGTTTAGTTACAAAATAAAAGAATATTGTGTATTAAGCATTATTTGGAAAAGGGAATGGTGAATTTATAATAACCTTTGTTTAAATATAAGGATTAGAGACATTGAAGCATATGACCATAGGCTATCACTTTACTTTCTCTAGAGCAAATTACACTGTTTGAAGAATTCCTTTAAGCTCACAATTATAGCAGATAAGCATTATACAACTTCACAAGAATATTTATATTGACTAATGGAAAGAGGTTACTTTAAAAGTGGTGAAAGTGATGAGGCCTAAGTGCCCATTTAGCATGAATTCTACATTTCCCTCTGTTGAATTTGTAGTAGTTCTTTTCCTCATTCAGCTCTTCAGAGATTAGAGAACTTCAGCCTGTTCTGGAAGAAGTCACTGTCGCAATGCAAAAGGCTGCTCTGCTCTCTGTGTCCATTTAGCTTTCAGCTGCCCTGAGAGCACGCCAAGTGTCAATCAGGGCTGATTGGACCCCTGAATCGAGGGAACAGCACAGAGCAACTCACCTCACCCAAGTCATCAGACCATCTCCAGATGGCAAAGAACTTCTGAAGTTAAGAACCAACTTGCTTGTGATGCAAATTAGTGACTTGAGGCTAGATGCTTCATTAATGCTTCCTCTTCCCTGAGCCACCAAGGCGTCAGAAGTTGGACTGCTTACTCTCATGTTTTCTCTCTCTGTAATATGTGTTAATGACCATTTATTCTCATAGAAATGGTCTGATCAATCGCTTATGGCTAGTTAATAAACTATCAAAGCTGAGACGAAAATTACGTTTCTTCGAGAAGAAAATAAAAACAATATTTACCTTTTCCTGTGGAAATATGTGAAAAAAGTTTGGAAAATTCTGTTATCATATGACCTCTCTGTAGAGACTGTGATTAAAAATAATGAAAAAGGAGACATATGAGTTTCTATCCAGATCACTATTTTATTTTTTTATCCAACAAGTGATGAGAAAAATTATGCGAACCCATGCATTTGCCCTGAGTTATGATTGTATTATATTAACCTCAGCTAACAATATTCTATACTGACTTTGGCTTACTTAAAATTCTGCCTCTTGGGTATAAACACACATCTAAAATTGACTCAACTCATTTCTTTCTTGCTGAGGTCACTTTATCAGTTACTCTCAACTACTGAACTTATTTTATGTGTTCTCTTTTTTCCAATATTACATTCTCAAATTTTTGGCACCTGGGAATTTCTCTCTGTGATGGTTTTATTACTGAATTCAAGATTTGTACTTATTATTAGCTTTTATGGCTAATAAGATGCTAAGATGAGTTAATAGGGTTTTGCCTCTTCTTTTGCTTAATATTAATGGAATGGTACTGACTACAGTGGACATTGCCCAGGCATTTGCCAGTAAAGTGGGCCCATGAAGAATGAGTTGCCTTTTTCCATAAATTATCTCAGCAGAGAAAAAATGCTTGACAGTTCCCTGTGGCTGTGATCTTTGGATTAGGGTAGCTCCTATAGTAGAATTATCTTAGCAATATCTGAGAAAGATAGTTCCAAACTTTCACTACCAAAAAGAATAGGCACTAATAATAAATATATGGGAACAGTAAATATTTGAGTATCTATTTTATGTCCATGTGGATCATTTGTTCAGTTGTTTTGCTTTTCAGTAGAATACGTTAGGTCATTTAGTGCCGAAGTGTGAAACCATGGAGTGTATTTTCTATAGGAAATGGGAAGGCTCACTTTCTGATCAAATTGACTGAATAAGCTACTTCCAGCAGATAATCAAATCCTGTGGAATTATCCTTTATTGTGTATCAGGTGGACAAAAAAGAAAGGATTCAGAGAGAAGAGGCGTGAGTCATTATGTGAGTTTTTGGGAAGTGTGAATACTGGCTTATTCTTTATCCTAGTATGAGCAGTACTTTGAAAGATTAATTTAAGACTAATCCTCTTCAAAAGTTCATGATAGCAGAGGCTTGGGATGAATTCTATACATGAAAAATCATATTTGTGTAGTTATAAAAAGTACCAATTTACAACCTGAAAATGATGAAAATAATAGTTTAAGTAGGATACATGGATGAATTTAATATGTTACTAGATACATGTTTCTTGTTATTTTCTTGACTTACTAATCATAGGAAGGGTCCTCTCTAATTTTTAGAGATGAACTACTAAATTATGATACGGATGCAATTTCTACAATTAATTTGATAAAATGGATATACCAAGTTAAGTACAACTTCAGGTATATGGAAATATTTATTTTGTTGACAGACATTTGAAAATTGAACTATTTCCTAAATGTGACTTTAATATTTAGCTTTATAAAGTTCCTATTTAGCATGGAGGGCTATGAGGGTCAGATTCTTTTGATCCCTATACAGGTCAGTGAAAATTAGATAAAATTCTGTGTTAATTCAGTTGAAGAAAAGCTTTTACTGGGAGCATAGAAGTAATTTGTTTTTAAATTTTGAAGTAATTATGTAGTTCTTCTTAATCTTAAATCAATTTAAATATACACCCTGAGGAATTTCCACAAGTATAAATTTAAGCTAGGAAAAATTTAGCTTCACTTAAGTGAGAAAAAGTGGAGTTTTAAGAATAAAAATCGATGACACGGAAAATAACTATTACTTTAGCTGATGATGTACATTTCACAGCAAACGCTTTGTTGTAATCTTGATGCTACTGTATCAGTGTTAAAGATTCTAGCTGCTACCAATAAGAGGAGAAAAGGGTGAGGCAATTTAATACAGCAGTGTGTCTGCACAGGATGTCCTCTAAGGTAGCTCATATTTTTGAAGGATGTATTGGAAGGCAGGACAAATAACTGAGAATAAACTTGGAAGAACAGTGCCATGGCCAAGTGGTAATTAACCATGGGTGAAGATTTTAAAAAAGAACATGAAAATGATTTCTAGTTGCTTGACAAAGAAAAATTCCTTTCTAGGGAAAGTAAACATGGTTGGGGAGAGGAAAGTTGGGACTCTTATTTACAGAGTCTCTATTATGTTTAAGGGCTTTAGTCTGTTCTTTCATTTAATCCTCAGAGCAATACACAAAAGGTGAGTATTTAATAGGTAGAAGACAGAGGCTCAGAAAGATCAATAATTTGCCTCAGTTAATATAGTGAGGATGAAGTATCCAGGTTTGTTTGGCTCCAAGCTCATGTTCTTATTCATGGTGCGTAAGAGAGGTACATGATTGAAAAACTATTGTTCCTAAACTCTTAAAAGTTTTATTTTGCTTGAGTTATTTTTGCATTATTTATCTTCTCATTTAAGAATTATTTCTGAATTTTCTCTTGAGTTTACTATAATTTTAGTAGCTTTTAAAAAATAAATAAATTTATTTATTTATTTATTTTTGGCTGTGTTAGGTCTTTGTTGCTACACGCAGGCTTTCTCCAGTTGTGGCGAGCAGGGGCTGCTCTTCGTTGCTGTGTGCGGGCTTCTCACTGTGGTGGCTTCTCTTGTTGCAGAGCACGGGCTCTAGGCATGCGGGCTTCAGTAGTTCTGGCTCGTGGGCTCAGTAATTGTGGCTCGCGGGCTGTAGAGCGCAGGCTCAGGAGTTGTGGCGCATGGGCTTAGTTGCTCCGCGGCATGTGGGATCTTCCCGGACCAGGGCTCAAACCTGTGTGCCCTACATTGGCGGGCGGATTCTTAACCACTGCACCACCAGGGAAGTCCTTAGTAGCTTTTTTGACCACACCAGTTATTTAAATAGTAGCATTGCTCACTGTAGGGTCTTTTTTCCACAGATTTTTCATGATTCAATGTTCTTACTAATCTTCCTTGATATTTACAGAAGTTTTTCCCCCTGTGTCCTTTAAATTAGAAAATGTTAGTATATATTTGAATTTTTGTCACAATTCCACTCCCCCGCCCCCCACTCCTGGAATATGGTGACCTAGCAGGGATCAAACTGTAGATCCTGATTTTTATTTATTTTTTTAATCTATTGTTTTCTTCAATTATATTTTTAATTATCGCTTTTACCTCATTTTAGTTTTCACTCCTGTATTTTTAAAAAATCTCTATATTGTATTTGTTCTTTGAATTGCCACTAATTCTTTGAATTGCTGAAGCAAAAATACTGAAAGAGGCATCAGAAAAACTGCAAATAATTTTCAAAAAGACAAGAAAAGTTGACTAGAAATTATTAATTGATAAATTTAACGTTGATAACTTTTTGCCAATCTGATGGAGGGTGTGAAGAAACTGATTATTAAGTGAGAAACTGATTATTGCCAAAGAAACTGATTGTTAAACAGATATGCATTTAAGAAAGAATAGGCTGATGACGTCTATCTACCAGCATGAGCCCACATGAACATGTCATGCCCAAATTACCTCATTGAAAAGGTCTGTTTACTAGAAAAGTTTAGTAGATTTTAAAATAGGGATTTTAATGTACATTTTTAAGGCAAAATAACATGCCTGTAGAAAAGTGCAAAAATTATAAATCTTTTAATTGTCATGAGTGAACACATTCATATCTAGAAACAGAAGGTTGGTGGTGGCCCCTCTTTGTCACTATCTTCATCTTCCACCCCAAAATTAATTGTTTTTCTGACTTATATAGATTAATATTGCTTGCTTTTGAGTTTCTAAAAGAAATGTCTGCATTCCTTTGTACCCAGTTTCCTTCATTCGACATTGTGTTTGTGAGATTCTTCTATGTTCTCATGTATAACAGAAGTTAATGAACTTTTGTAGCTGGGCACAATATTCTATTGTATGACTATGACTGTTTATTTATCTGTTGATAACTATTGGGTTTCTTCCAGTTTGGGGTTATTATGAATAATGTTGACATGAACGTTGTTATACACATCTCTCGGTGCATATATTTATGTATATATACCTTCTGTTAATATGCACCTGAGTTACATACATTCAACTTTAGTAGATAATGCCAAACAGTTTTCCAAAGTGGTTTACCCATTTACATATCCTCTGGCAGTGTATGAGAGTTCCAGTTGCTCTACATCTGCTATGGTGTGAATGTTTGTGTCCCCCCCACCTCAAATTCATACACTGAAATCCTAATGCCGAATGTGATGATATTAGGTGGTAGGCTTTTGAGAGATCATGAGGGTGGAGCCCTCAAGAATGGGACCAATACTGTTATAAAGGAGACTCTTTTCATTCTTCCATCATTTGAGGATGCAGCTAGAAAGCACTGGATATGAACCAGGAGGGCCCTCATCCAAAGATGACCATTCTGGCTCCTTGATCTTGGAATGCCCAGCTTCCAGAACTGTGAGAAATAAATGTTTGTAGTTAGTCTAGTCTGTGGTATTTTACTATAGCAGCTTATAAGGACTAAGACAACCTCCTTGCAAACACTTGGTATTGTCAATCTTTTTAGTATTAATAAATCTGGTGGGTCTGCAGTACTATCTCGTGGTTTTAATTTGCAGTGCCTTAACAACTAATGAAGTTTGCAACTTTTTATATGATTTTTAGCCACTTGAATATCTTCTTTTCTAAGTGCTGAAATATTTTGATTATTTTAAAAATTGGATTGTCTAATATTTTCTTATTGATATTTAAGAGTTCTATTTGACAACTGTATAATTTTCCAAATGTTTCCTCCCACTCTGTGGCTTGTATTTTCACTCATAATGGTGTTTTGCTTCAGCAGAAGTAGCTAATTTAATGTAGTTCAATATATTCATCTTTTCCTTTATAGTTTGACCTTTTCTCCCATTTAAAAAAACTTTTTGTATTCCAATGTCATAAAAATATTATTCTGTTTTATATTACCTCCTAGAACACACTTAGATAAATGATCTACTTAGAAGTGATTTCTGTTTGGTGTGAGGAGGGTGTCACCTTTCTTTCCTTCTTCCTTCCTTCCTTCCTTCCTTCCTCCCTCCCTCCCTCCCTCCCTCCCTCCCTCCCTCCCTTCCTTCCTTCCTTCCTTCCTCTCCCTCCCTTCCTTTTTCTCTTTCTTTCTTTCTTTCTCTCTCTTTCTTTCTTTCCCTTCCTTCCATCCTTCCTTCCATCCTTCCTTCCTTCCTTCCTTCCTTCCTCCCTTCCTTCCTCCCTCCCTCCCTCCCTTCTTCCCTTCCTTCCTTCCTTCCTTCCTTCCCCTCCCTAGTAAACTGAACCAGTACCATTTATTTAAACATCTTTTCTTCTCCCCACTACTCTGTAGTGCCACCTTTTCACAAATCAAGTGTCTGTATATGCCTTTATCTGGACTCTCTCTCCTGCTCTATTTTTCTAATTGTATGTCTTTTCACCTATACCAAATTTTCTTAACACTATAGCTTTATACTAACTCTTGATATACTGTGGTGTAAGTTGTCTCATGCTTTTCTTCTTCAAGATCCCTGGCTATTTTGGGTCTTTCTGTTTACATAGATTTTAGAATTAGCTAGTGAATTTCCATAAAACATCTGCCTGGGACTTTGACTGGGATTGCACTGAGTGTGTAAATCAGTTTGGGAAAATTGATATTTTTAAAACATTACACTTTCTAATTCATGTTCCTGATATATGCCTCCATTCATTTAGATCTTCTTCAATTTATTTATTTTTATTTTTAAATTAATAAACTTTATTTTTTAGAGCAGTCTTTGGTTCACAGCAAAATTGAGTGGAAATACAGAGAGTTTTCATGTATTCCCTGTCCTCCCACATACACAATCTCTCCCACTATCAGCATCCTGGACCACAGTGGTACATTTGTTACAATGCATGAACCTACACAGACACATAGAACCTAAAATCCATAGGTTACATTAGGGTTCACTCTTGGTGTTGTACGTTCTATGAATTTTAACAAATATATAATGACACGTATTCACCATTGTAGTATCATACAGAATAGTTTCTTTCACTACCTTAAAATCCTCTATGCTCCACCTGTTCATCTGTCTCTTTCCCTAGCTCTTGTCAGCCACTGATCTTTTTCCATCTCCATAATTTTGCCTTTTCTGGAATGTCATATTGTTGAAATCATACAGTATGTGGCCTTTTCAGATTGGCTTCTTTCAGTTAGTAATATACATTTAAGTTTCTATCATGTCTTTTCATGGCTTGTTAGCTCATTTCTTTCTCTTTTTTTAAACTGAGGTATACTTGATGTAAAATATTGTATGTTTCAGGTGTACAACATAGTAATTCACAATTTTTAAAGATTACATTCCATTTATAGTTATTATAAAATATCAGCTATATTCCCTGTGTTGTACTATATATCCTTGTAGCTTATTTATTTTATACATAGTAGTTTGGACCTTTTAATCCCCTACTCCTATCTTGCCTCTTCCCCTTTCCTGCTCCCCACTGGTAACTACTATATACCTGTTTGTTTTCTATATCTGTGAGTCTTTTTCTTTTTTGTTGTATTCACTAGTTTGTTTTCCTTTTTTAGATTCTACATATAAGTGATATCATACAGTATTTGTCTTTCTCTGTCTGACTTACTTCACTTAGCATCTTCTCCACGTCCATCCATGTTGTTGCAAATGGCAAAATTTCGTTCTTTTTTGTGGTTGAGTAATATATTGTGTGTATTTGTGTGTATCACATCTTCTTTATCTATTCATTTGTTGATGGATACTAAGATTGCTTCCATATCTTGGCTATTGTAAGTAATAGTGCTATGGACATTGGGGCATATGTATCTTTTTGAATTAGTGTTTTTGTTTTTTTTTCAGTTAAATGCCCAGGAGTGGAATTGCTGAGTCATATGGTAGTTCTGTTTTCAGTTTTATGAGAAATCTCTGTACCGTTTTCCATAGCGGCTGCACCAGTTTACATTGCCACCGGAATGTATGAGGGTTCCCTCTTCTCCATGTCTTTGCCAACGTTTGTTATTTGTGGTCTTTTGATATTAGCTGTTCTGACAGATTTGAGGAGATATCTCATTATGGTTTTAATTTGCATTTCTCTGATGATAAGTGATATCAAGCATGTTTTTATGTGCCTATTGGCCATCTGTATGTCTTCTTTGGAAAAATCCTATTCAGTTTGCCCATTTTTTATTTGGGGTTTGTTTTTTTGATGTTGAGTTGAATGAGCTATTTATATATTTTGGATATTAACCCCTTATTGGTCATATTATTTGCAAATATTTTCTCCTATTCAGTAGGTTGTCTTTTCATTTTGTCAATGGATTCCTTTGTTGTGCAAAAGCTTTTAAGTTTAATAGGGCCCATTTGTTTATTTATTTATTCATTTTCTGTTTCCTTTGCCCTAGGAGAGAGACCCTCAAAAAATATTGCTACAATTTATGTCAAAGAGTGTTTTGCCTATATTCTTTTCTGGTTTTATGGTTACAGGTCTTACATTTAGGTCTTTAATCCATTTTGAGTTTATTTTTGTATATGGTGTGAGAAAATGTTCTAAGTTTATTCTTTTACATGTAGCTCTCCCAGCACTAGTTGTTGAAGAGACTGTCTTTTCTCCATTGTATATTCTTGCCTCTTTTGTCATAGATTAATTGACCATAAGTGCATGGGTCTATTTCTGGGTTCTCTATTCTGTTCTATCAATGTATGTGTCTGTTTTTTGTGCCAATACCATGCTGTTGTGATTACTGTAGCTTTGTAGTATAGTCTGAAGTCAGGGAGCTTTGTTCTTTCTTCTCAAGATTGCTTTGCCTATTCTTGCTCTTTTGATAAATTTTAGGATTATTTGTTCAAGTTCTATGAAAAATGTCTTGGTTATTTTGATAGGGATTGTATTAAATCTGTAGATTGCTTTGGGTAGTATGGACATTTTAACAGTATTATTTCTTTAAATTCATGAATTTGAGATATCTTTCCATTTCTTTCTCTTTTGTTTTGTTATTATTATTCTTTTGTTTTTGTGGTACGAGGGCCTCTCACCACTGCGGCCTCTCCCGTTGCAGAGCACAGGCTCTGGACACGCAGGCTCAGCAGCCATGGCTCACGGGCCCAGCCGCTCCATGGCACATGGGATCCTCCTGGACCGGGGCATGAACCCGCATCCCCTGCATCGGCAGGCAGACTCCCAACCACTGCGCCACCAGGGAAGCCCCTATTATTCTTTTTTTTTTACCTAGATCTTTACTGGAGTAAATTGCTTCACAATACGGTGTTAGCTTCTGTTGTACAACAAAGTGAATCAGCCATATGCATACATATATCCCCATATCTCCTCCTTCTTTCCTTCATCAGTGTTTTATAGTTTTCAGCATATAGATCTTTCACCTCCTTGGTTAAGTTTATTCCTATGTGTTTAATTCTTTTTGATGTGATTTTTAAATGGGATTGTTTTCTTGTTTTCTTTTTCTAATAGTTTGTTATTAGTGTCTAAAAAAAAAGCAAGATATGTGTATATTATTCTTGTATCCTGCAACTTTACTGAATTTATTAGTTCTAATAGTTTTTTGGTAGAGACTTTAGGGTCTTCTATATATAGTATCATGTCATCTGCAAATAGTGATAGTTTGATTCTTCTTTTCCAATTAATCATGAATTTTCAACCTTTTATCTTTTCCTTTTGTTAATAAATTTATTTATTTTATTTATTTATTTTTGGCTGTGTTGGGTCTTCATTGCTGCGCATGGACTTTTTCTAGTTGCAGTGAGGGGGCTACGCTTCGTTGCAGTGCGTAGGCTTCTCATTGTGTGGTGGCTTTTCTTGTTGAAGAGCGCAGGATCTAGGCACGTGGGCTTCAGTAGTTGTGGCACATGGGCTCAGAAGCTGTGGCTCATGGGCTCTAGCAGGCAGGCTTTTTAGTTGTGGAGCACAGGCGTAGTTGCTTCGTGGTACATGGGATCTTTCCGGACCAGGGATTGAAGCCGTGTCCCCTGCATTGGCGGGCAGATTCTTAACCACTGTGCCACCAGGGAAGTCCCAACCTTTTATCTTTTCTAATTTATGGATTTAAAGCTATACTTTTCACTGTAATCATGGCCTTAACTGCTTATCTTATAATTTAAATCATCATATTTTAATTCTAATTAAGTTAAAATATTCTAATTTCTATTGTGATTTCTTAGTTGACCTGTGGGCTCTCTAGAAGTGTAGTTGCTTTATTTCCAACATTTGGGAGACTTTTGAGTTTCCTGTCATTATTTTTTAGATTTATTTTCACTGCATTTCGAGAATGTGCTCTGTAATTTCAAAGCTTTGAAATTTATTGATACTTACTTTTATCATAATTTTCTTAAATGTTCATAAGCACTTAAAAAGAATGTCTGTTTTGCTGTTGTTGAATTCAGTGTTGTTTACATGTCTATCAGGTCATGATTGAAAATGATGTTGTTTAAATTGTTCATATCTCTACTGTTTTTTCATTTTCTTGTTTGCCTATTCTATCAGTTACTGAGTGAGGTGTGTTAAATCCAGCAGTGACTGTGGATTTGTCTAATTCTCCTTTTAGTTCCTCTGTATATTTTTAAACTATGTGATTAAGTGCATGTAAATTTAAATGTGTTTTATTTTCCTGGTGAATTACATTTTAGTCATTATAAAATGTCCTGGTTTATCTTCAGTAACACTTTAAAAAATTTTTTTTCCACCTCTAGGAACTTATTTTCTCCTTACAATTTGAAGTTCACTTTACTATCTACTTGCTTCCATTGTTTCTATTGAGAAATTAGTTATCAAACTTACTGCTTAGCCTGTGAAAGTAATATGTCTCTTTTTTTCCAGTTGCCTTTAAGATGCTTGTTTGTTTGTTTTCAGTAAGATTATTCTAATGTACCTAGGTGTGATTTTCTCATATTTATTCTGCTTGCACAACTTGAGTTTCTGACTTTATGTGTTTTTTTAGTTTTAGAAAGTTGTGGTTTATTTTACTTATAGGTAAGTTAGATATTTTCACCGCATTCTCACTATTTCCCACTTGTCTCTTAACAATGTTTTTAATTTTTCATCTTTGTTCCCTTTCTGACTTTAGCTTGTGTATTTTCTTTTGACTTATTTTTCTATACACTAACATTCTCTTCAGTTATGTCTAATCTATTGTTATCCACATCTATTGAAATTTTAATTTCAGTTGTTGTATTTTTAATTTATAGCTTTTCTTTTTATTGGTATTTTGTAATTTCAAATAATCTTTTTTCATTTTTAATGACTTTTATTGTTTTCTTTCTGATTTTACGAGCAATTTGTATTCATTGCAGACAACTGGAAATACATAACAACATAAAGTAAAAATTAACAAGTTACCTTTGCTTTAATTCTCTGTTTATTCACATCAGGAACGTGATTTGAAATAGTCTAGTCCTCCATTTTTGGAAAGAAAATGCGCCAAATAGGGTTTTTTATATAGCTAGCTGATCTTAATTTAGGCAAGTAATTTAACATTGAATCTAATAATAGACTTTTGCAAATTATATAAAAATGTGGTCTTAATACATAGTTAGACTTTTAAAAAGTTACTGAAAGAGGGCCCGTTAATAAGTCACTTTCATTCAGGTGTGAGATTTCCACTTTTGTTCCTCCCTCTTTTATTTAACAGTTTATTGATCATTTATTACCAGACATAAATGCCTCAAAATGAGAATAGCTAATTAATGAATTGTCTTACAGAATCATTATAAAGAAATAGCTAATTAATTCTGTCTTACAGAATCATTATAAAGAAATAAAACAATGGTTTGTGGTGATTGGATAAAAGTAGCAGTAGTAGTAATCCTGATTTTTAGCAGTAGCAAGCATTAGTGACATTTTATATGAAAAATTATGGAAATTTTATTAGCATACATAATTATTATTTAATGACAAGGGCCAATGTTGTGAACCTGTTCCTATATCTACCTAATAAAACCTTACTTTATAGTGATTAGATCAATGTATTATTAATTCAGTTATATTATCGAAGAGTTGAATTTCATTCGTCTCTTTATTCAGTTTTCTAAAACTATTAATTAAGCATGTACTAGGGACATGGCAGAGTTTTTAACTCATTGGGTGCTATAAATATATGACAAATAGCCTAACTGAAACAAAATTATATTCCAGCAGGGGATACTGTCATTCACCCAAAATAACTAAAATAATAGGCTAATAAATATGTCTATTGAAAGAGATGGAGACATAGCTAAATTACTGTTGTGTTTTATATGAGGGAGAGAGTACTCCCAGTCATGTGAGTCAGAGAAGAGTTCATCAGGGAGACAAAATTGTACCTGGTGATAAAAAATTAAAAAAATTGGAGATAAAGGGATGGGAGGCAGGACGTTCTAGGCAGCATGGTGGAATGGATAAAGGATATGCTTTAGTATCAGAAAGATCCCCATATTCAATTCTTAGTTTCACTAACTAGTTGTGAGTCATTATTTGACTCAGATTTTAAGAGCATGTTTTACATCCCCGTTTTCTAATTCTTTTACATCTCATCATTTTTTTTCACATTCAAAATCAATGAGAATCTTTAAAGGAAAGATGCATAAACTCTGAGTATAATATAGCATTTTAAGAAACCATGAAAAACCCTTCATGTCTAAGTTTGATCCTGTGATCATTTTGTTTTCCATTTAGAAAAGCTAGAGACATAACTATCTTCTTTCTATATTGCAATAATATATTCTCTGGTTAAAAAATTGCCAAGTAGTTGTCTTATTCTTGGAAAGGAATCAAGGTAATTAAAAAATTCATAAAGCTATCAATTCTTTTAGTGAGAACTTCTATATTTTCTTTATGTTTCTTATGTTAATAAAAATGAGTATATATTTTAGTAGAGATCAAAGAAATAATTATTTTCTGCCCTATTAATTCTGCATAGTTACGTTATAGTGACATAATAAATATGTTAAAGGAGGGTCTCCCAGCTTCTTTTTTATAAAGTTAGGTTTTAATTCCAAACACTTTTTGACATTTGCATTCCCATATCATCTTTTTTCCTAAACTAAGTTTTTTTGGGAAGAATGTTTGATTTCCTTTATGAAATCTCTCTGCCTTTAATGTTAGATTTCTACAATAAACAACTATCCCTTATATCCAGGTTGGCCTGGTGAAACATGAGTTACATTGATGGCAAAACATTCTAAAATATGGATCCTAGTATTTGTGCTCGTTTATAAATTTGAATTTGGAATAGCTTTGGAATATATTTTCTTTGACTTAATCAGGGAGGAGGAAGAAGAGAGAGGGTAAAACTCAGTGCTGTCGATGCATGAAATTGGCTTTGGTAATTGGCTTTGGCAGTACTAAGGTACTAAGCTACATAGCTTCACAAAATGCGAGTCTGGGAAGAGAAGGATATGTAGTAATTAGTCAGTCACTTTGACTTTCAACTTGGCTTAGCATGTTACTGTTTCCCTCATTCTGTGACCTAAATCAATGACCTTTAAATTAGAATATATTTCATTGTGCCTCCTTATACCCCTCCCTCCCGTTTCCATCTCTATTGCTCCAAAAGGAAGAGTGATTCAAAGTATGGAAGATACCTACTCATCCATGGAAGAAGAGCTATATTTAACTCCACTGAAACATTGAGAAGTAGTTATCATTACAAAAAATCTGCCTCATTTAACTTAAGAGGTACAAACTGGGCCATTTATGATCAAGGTGAGAAGTATAACTTCATTTCTTATAAGTTTTGTTAGATATAATTTATTCTTAAACCAATTTTTTTTGAGATAATTAAATCAAAAGAAAAATAGGAACTTTGAGGAGAAAGGATAAAAAGATTCTTCCAATATAAATGATCTTTTTCTCTCATTTTGCCATTAGGCATGTAGGATTGGAACAGGTCAATTTTTAAAAACCAGTCACTACATGTGAGGTTAAAGTTGTCATTTAAAAACCACTTCTAGGGCTTCCCTGGTGGCGCAGTGGTTGAGAGTCTGCCTGCCGATGCAGGGGACACGGGTTCGTGACCTGGTCTGGGAAGATCCCACATGCCGCGGAGCGGCTGGGCCCGTGAGCCATGGCCGCTGAGCCTGCGCGTCCGGAGCCTGTGCTCTGCAACGGGAGAGGCCACAACAGTGAGAGGCCCGTGTACCGAAAAAAAAAAAAAAACCCACTTCTATAGTATATGTCACCTGGAATACACTATTGTTCCACCCCCCTCCAATGGTTTAATACTAGACTTACAAAATCATAATCTTTGAAAATTAGGGCCCTGAATCTCACATTTTTAACATGATCCCCAGGTTATTAAAAAGCTCAGAATTTTGAAAACCACAGATTTAAATGGATTATTCTTTCTTAAGGAAAAAATTCCTGTTGGCATTATTCCACACAGAATAATGAGATCTTTTTATGCCTTCAGCCAAAGGATGTAGCCATGAGTAGCTTCAATGTTATCTTGGAGAACAGGGACAGTAATTTTAAGGAAAGCAGTTGCAAAACTTTGTTTGCTAAGTACTCGAACATGAAACTAAGATGCCTACTACTTCTATTCAAGGCAATTTCCTGTAAAGTGTAGAATAATACTGTATAGAGGAAAAGAAGAGACTTCTTTTCCTCTTCCTTCTTCCTACACTCTCTCTCCTTCCCTGTCTTTCTTCTCTCCTTCTTTCCTTGCTTTCCCTTTTAATTTTCTTTCTCATCTCATTCTGATCATTTCCCTTTCACAAATGTCTTGTCTTTATTTAGTCTCTTTATATGTCTTTTTCTTTCTTCTAGCTCCCTGACCCCCATTTTTTTGCTGTCTTATTTCCCTACCCAAGTGCTTTTCCTCAGAGCTCTCATACTGTCTAAGATATTTCTACAGGAACAACACTAGTTCAGTCCCCAAATACCACAAAGGTACAGTAAAAGTGGTTTATATCTTCCTTGATAATGCAAATCAGATATAATACAATTGTTGATTGGCTACCATCTTTCACTTAGTCCCCCCCCCCCCATCTTTTATCAAAGAGTAAAGTTCTTATCTTCTGGCGGTGGGGGAGAAGTGTTTGTAGGCCAAGTGGGAAAGCTGTAGGCAATCCATCTAAGGTAGTGGGAGAGCAGAGGGTGAGTCCCCCCCTCCTCAGCATTCTTTAGGCTGATCTGCCTGGTGGAGCTAACAAAAGGACAACAACTAACTGGGAGATTTCTGGAATAATTGTCCCTGTCCTAGAACACCTAGCCAGTTTCCAGGACCCAGAATTAACCTTAATACTATTAAAGTGAGAGGAACAGTTACCAGCAAGGGGTAAGTGGTGCCAAATGGCAGTTAGACCTGAGCAAATTTGTAAAGGGCAGCCAGATCCTGGAACTCTGAACTTTACTTAATTTAAAATTTTGGATCCCACATGTACCCTCATGACAGAATTTTACTGTATGTTTTTATATTGTCCTCCTTGCTTGTGTAATGGTTGGTGACTGAATTAACTTTAGTATTATTTGGTCATTTTTTTTTTTTTTTTCCTATGGATGTTTCTCTCTCTGTTCTATCTAAGAAATCTTTGCCTTTTCCCAGGTTTTGACAATATACTGATGTTTTTCCTTTAGACTCTCTATAGTTTTATCCTTTACATTTAGGACTGTGATTTATCTTGAATTAATGAGGTAGAGGTCACTGTTCTTTTTTAAAAAAATTAATTTATTTATTTTTGGCTACGTTGTGTCTTCATTGCTGCATGCAGGGTTTCTCTAGTTGCAGCGAACGGGGGCTGCTCTTCGTTGCAGTGTGCGGGCTTCTCATTGCGGTGGCTTCTCTTGTTGCAGAGCACCGGCTCTAGGCACGCGGGCTTCAGTAGTTGTGGCTCGCAGGCTCTAGAGCTCAGGCTCAGTAGTTGTAGCGCATGGGCTTAGTTGCTCCGCGGCATGTGGGATCTTCCTGACCAGGGCTCGAACCCGTGTTCCCTACGTTGGCAGGCGGATTCTTAACCACTGCACCATCAGGGAAGCCCTATCATGTTCTGTCTTTGCTTATAATCTTATGTAAGTTCCTGTAGTGTTTTAAACTTTGATCTGGAGGGTCTCCAAGTATTCTCACTTTTCCCTGTAATCTTTTCTTAATCCAACTAACCTCTCTACCCCGTCAAAACCCATAATTACCACTATTTTTGTATGAAGGGTTTTAGAACTTCCTATACTTATCCAACTTATATTTCTGAGTTAACACACACATATTTTCATCTTATCCTTTTGTTTGTTTAATCATCTAAACTTATTCTACTTTTATAGCTTTTTGTCATATTTATGAAAGTTACGTCTTTTTACATACTGCCCAAAGGACTGTCTATAGTTTCCAATAATAAATAAATCAGTAGTATGAGTATGCCCTTCCTCTGAGACTCTGGGGTGATGTTTCCCTTTTCTAGTTGTGCAATATTAAAAATTTTTTTCTTTTAATTTTCTTCTGTTTATTCATCTTTGGGTGAAGAGAAAACCTATTCCAGTCCACTGTTTGCTGACAAAATGGGTATGGGATTTGCCTGTTGCTCTTGTAGCTCTACTTGGCTGCTGGAGAAATTACTTTCTCAGACCATCAGGGCCTGAGTTGATGTGATGGCTTCTATGCCAGTATTTAGCAGATTTTTATTTAGCGCATGTTCTACCTTAACTAGAATGCAAGATACAACCTCTTTGGCCCTGTTTTAATTTTTAACTTTTAAACAAAATTATTAATGTTTTAATTTTTATATTTATTTTTATTCAGATATCAAATATATGTAGTAAAGTCTCAGTTTTTAAGTGTACAGCTCATTGACTTTTTATATGTGTGTATAACAATGTAACTAACTATCTCCCACATTGAGGTATAGAACTTTTAGAGCACCATATAAAGTTTCCTTGGACATTTTCCTAATCAATAATATCCACTCCTTTGCAGAGATAACCACTATTTTGACATCTTTCACCATCAATAAATTTTGCAATTCTTGAACTTCTTAGGATCATGCTTTATGACCTCTTTTCTATCTGGCTGTTTGCATATGGTGGTTTTTCTTGTGCATGCGTGTGTGTGTGTGTGTGTGTGCGTGTGTAGTATCTCATGTCACAGTTGTTTTTAATCAACGTATAACTTACAATGTTGTTTTAGTTTCAAGTGTACAGCAAAGTGATTGAGTTATATATAATATATATATGTGTATATAAATATATATATGTAGTATATATACTATTTTATATGTAGCAGTGTGTATCTTAAATTCAAATCTTAAACTGCTAATTTATCTCTCCTAGCCTGGCCCCCACTCTCCCCGTTGGTAACCATAAATTTGTTTTCTATGTCTGTGGATCTGTTTCTGTTTGGTAAATAAGTTCATTTGTATCAATTTTTTAGATTCCACATATAAGTGATATCATATGATATTTGTCTTTCTCTGTCTGACTTACTTCACTTAATATGATAATCTCTAGGTCCACCCATGTTGCTGCAAATGACATTATTTCATTCTTTTTTATGGCTGAGTAATATTCTGGTGTGTGTGTGTGTGTGTATATATATATATATATATATATATGTATGTATACTGCATCATTTGTTGATGGACATTTAGGTTGCTTCCATGTCCTGGCTATTGTAAATAGTGCTGCAATGAACATTGGGGTGTATGTATCTTTTTTCTCAGGGTATATGCCCAGTGGTGGGATTGCTAGATCATATGGTAATTCTACTTTTAGTTTTTTAAGGAACCTCCATACTGTTCTCCATAGTGGCTGTACCAGTTTACATTTCCACCAACATTGATGGAGGGTTCCTTTTTCTTCACACCTTCTCCAGCACTTATTATTTGTAGACATTTTGATGATGGCCATTCTGAATGGTGTGAGATGATACCTCATTGTAGTTTTGATTTGCATTCCTCTAATAATTAACGATGTGGAGAATATTTTTATGTGCCTGTTAGCCCTCCGTATGTCTTTGGAGAAATGTCAGTTAGCTCTTCTGCTCATTTTTTGATCAGGTTATTTGTTTTTTGATATTAAGCTGTATGAGCTATTTGTATATTTTGGAAATTAAACCCTTGTTGGTAGCATCATTTGCAAATATTTTCTCCCATTCTGAGGGTTGTCTTTTCGTCTTGTTTATGTTTTCCTTTGCTGTGCAAAATCTTTTAAGTTTAATTAGGTCACATTTGTTTATTTTTGTTTTTATTTCCATTACTCTAGGAGGTGGATCCAAAAAATATACCTGCAATTTGTGTCAAAGAGTGTTCTATGTTTTCCTCTAGGAGTTTTATAGTATCTGGTCTTACATTTAGGTCTTTAATCCATTTTGAGTTTACTTTTGTATATGGTGTTAGAGAATGTTCTAATTTCATTCTTTTACATGTAGTTGTCCAGTTTTCCCAGCACCACTTATTGAAGAGATTGTGTTTTCTCCATTGTATATTCTTGCCTTCTTTGTTGTAGATTAGTTGACCATAAGTGCATGAGTATGTTTCTTGGCTTTCTATCCTGTTCCATTGATATATATGTCTCTTTTTGTGCCAGTACTATACTGTTTTGATGATTGTAGCAGTAATGTCACAGTTTATGCATTCATTTTACGGCTGATAGTTAGTTTGGTTGTTTCTAGCATTTGGTTATAATAAATAAAAGAATTATAACATTCTTGAGCATGTCTTCTTATTTACAAATACATTCATTTTTCTTGGATACGTACCTAGGAGTGGAATTGTGGGTCGTAAGATTGCCAGTGCAAAGTTTTCCAAACTAGTTTTACCAGTTTACACTCCAGTGAGCAACATATGAGAATTTCAGTTACTCCATGTCTTTATTAACACTTGGTCTGATAAATCATTTGGAATTTTAGCCATTGTGGTTGATGTATAAAAGTATTTCACTGTTGTCTTAATTTCAGTTTCTTTGATGACCAATTGTGTACCTTTCCATATATGTACATAGCCATTTCATCTCTTTTCTTGTGGATACCACTTTAAGAATTGTGCCCATTAAAAAGAAATTGGGGTGTCTATGTCTTTCTTAATGATTCTTAGGAGTTCTTTATGTTTTCTGGTTGTGAACCCTTTTATCAATTATATTTTCTCCCCCTCTGTGTCTTGCATGTTCTCCTTTTTAATTATGCTTTTGGATAGCCAGAATATCTTAATTTTAATGAAATTCAGTTTCTCAACCTTTTTAAAAAATGGTTAATGCTTTCTGTGTTCTTTTAAGAAAGGTTTGCCTAATTCAAGGCCATGATGATGTTTTCCTGTTTTTCACTGGAAGATTTATTGTTTGACATTTAGGTCTATGATCCATATCAAATTAATTTGTGTATGGAATGAAATAGCCATGGTTGATACTTTCACACTTAGATATCCAGTGGCTCTAATACCATTTATTTGAAAGAGCATCCTTCCTATATTAGAAGGTACAGGTACCTTTAAAGTAAATCAGTTGAACATTTATGTGTGAATCTGTTCCTGGATTCTATCTAGTCTATTCCATTGGTGTATTTGCATATATATCCTTTTGCCAGTACCACATTATCTTAATTTCAGTTGCTTCCTACAAGACTTCCTGTAAGTCTTAAAGTCTGGCAGCTTAATATTTCAGATTCTGTCTTGGCAATTTTAAGTCCTTTTAATTTTCATACAAATTTTCGAATCAACTTGCCATTTCTCTCTCACACAGTAAACATGTTGGTATTTTGATTAGGATTGCATTGACACTGTAGATCAATTTGAAGAGAATTAACATTGTAACAACATTCAGCCTTTTAATCCATTAATACTGCATATTTCTATATTTATTTAAGCCTTTAAAAATTCCTCTCAATATGATTTATTGTTTTGCCTTGTATAGATTTTATTAGATTTATTCCTATATATTTGATGTTTTTGATACTATGTAAATGGTGTTCTTTTAAAAATTACATTTTCCAATTGTTTCTTGAAAATGTGTAAAAAACATTTTTGTAAATTGAATTCATAAACTGTTTATTCACTATGTCTAATTATTAATTTATTTACAAATCCTAATAGTGTGTGGATTCTTTTAGATTTCTGCATACACAACCATGTCTATGAATGTTGACAATATGATTTCTTCCTTTTCAATTTTAAAACCTTGTTTTCATTTTTCTTGCATTACTAAAAGCATAATGTTGAATAGAAGTGGTGATATGGATATCCTTATGAGGTTTCTTAACTAAAGAGAAAAGTGTTCAATATTTTACCATTAAGAAGGATGCTAACTGTAGGACTTTTGTAGCTAACTTTTATCAGACTTAGATAGCTCTCTTTTATTACTAGTATGCTAAGAGGCTTTATCATTAACAAGTTTTAGATTTTATCAAATAATTTTTATGTATATATTGAGATAATAATTTTTTTATTCTGTTAAAATGGTGGATTGCATGGATAGATTTTCACATGTTAACCCAACATTGCACTCCTTCTTGGTAATGATATATTTATATATTGCTGAATTCAGCTTACAAATATCTTGTTTAGGGTTTTTGCATTTATTTTTATAAGACATATTAGCTTGCAATTTTCCTTTTATGTAATGTCCTTGCTAGTTTTGGTATCAGGGATATATTGATATCAGGGACAATGGGAAGTATTTTCTCATTTTGTATTCTTTGAAAGAGTTTGCATGAAATTTATATTATATTTTTTTCTTAAATATCTGGTGGAATTCACTACTGAAGCCATCTGGCCTGGAGTATTCTTTGTGGGAATTTTTTTAAAGCATCATTTATTAAAATTGACATGCAATAAACTACAAAAATTGTAAAACAATTTGACATTTTAACATATGTACACCCTAGTGAAACCATCACCACAATGTAAATAATGAACATAACTATCACCTACGAAAGTTTCCTGTGACCTTTTTTTTTTTTTTTTTTTTTTTTTTTTTTTTTTTTATGCGTTACGCGGGCCTCTCACTGTTGTGGCCTCTCCCGTTGCGGAGGACAGGCTCCGGACGCGCAGGCTCAGCGGCCATGGCTCACGGGCCCAGCCGCTCCGCGGCATGTGGGATCCTCCCAGACCGGGGCACGAACCCGTGTCCCCTGCATCGGCAGGCGGACTCCCAACCACTGCGCCACCAGGGAAGCCCCTCCTGTGACCTTTTGAAATTCCTCCCTCCTGACTCTCCACTTCCCTGGTCCCAGACAAATATTAATATGCTTTCTGAAACTATAAGTATATTAGCTTAGATTTTCTAGAATTTTATATATAAAATTCTAGAAAATATATGTATTGAATTATATATTGTTTTATGAATTTATGTATTGGATTGTGAATCCAATAAATGGATTCATACAATATATACTCTTTGTTGACTGGCTTCTTTCATTCAACATAATCATTTAGATACTTGTTCATGTTGTAGTGTGTAAAAGTGGTTTGTTCTTCTTTTATTGCTGAGTAGTATTCCATTGTATAGATACACCACATTTATCCATTTTCCACTAGTTGGATTGTTTCTTCCAACACAGTTTGTTATCCATTTACCTCTTGTTGAGTTGCCTCCAGCTTTTGCTTATTCCAGAAAACCTGTCATGAACTTTTATGTGAAAGTCTTTGTATGGTCATTGGCTTTCCTTTTTCTTGGGTAGATACCAAGGAATGGAATGACAAGACCAAATGCTAGTTTAATATATAATGTTTTAGAAAGTGCTAAGTTCTTTCCACAGGTGTTGTGTCAGTTTTATTGCTACCAGTAGTGTATGAAAGTTCCAGTTCCTCCATGTCCTCATCAACACTTGGCACCGTCAGTCTTTTTAATTTTAGCCTTTTTAATAGGTGTGTAGTAGTACTTATTCTGATTTTAAATAGCATTTTCCTAATGTCTAACAATGTTAAGCATCTTGCCATATGTTCATTCACCACCTGTATATCTTCTTTAAAAAATTATATATATATTAGGGTGCTTGAAGTTATAATGGAGCTCTCTAATGCTTTGTTTATTAAAAAAAATTCTCTTCTTTTTATGTTACGTTTTGGGTATTTTATGTTGTTATTCCTTTAAATCTTCCAGTAATTACACCTACTGAATCTTTTTAATCTTTCAAATGGTAGTTTTCATCTCTAGAAATGAAATTTGGTTCTTTCTTTACGTCTTTTGTATTTCCACTTAGCTCTCTAATACAGTTATTACTCTTTTAATGTTGTCTGTTAATCCTAATATCTGTGGAGTTCTGGTTTGGTTTCAATTGATTGTTTTTTGTTTCAATGGATTGTTTTACTCATGGGTCATATCATCGAACTTCTTTGTATAACTGATAAGCTTTGGATATTTGTGAACTTTACCTTTTCATTTCTTGATATTTTTCTTCTTCTAAATATTCTTGGCTTTTTGTCTGAGATGCAATTAAATTACTTGGAAACAGTTTGATCCTTTCAGGTGTTGCTTTTAAGACTTACTAGGTGGGACTTGAGCCATGCTCAATCTAGGGTTAAATTTTCCCCACTACTGAGATAAATTTGTTGGGGGGAAGAGGCGCTATTCCTGGACCTGTGTAGGCATCAGACATTATTATCTCTAAGGCTTTCGGCTTTCTTTCTTTGGCCTCAGGTAGTTTCCTCAGAATGCTTCTGCTGTTCAGACTCAGCTGAATACTTGAAGGGGACTCTACAGTCCTCTGAAATTATTTCCTTTTTTTCTCCCTCCTCTCTGGTACTCCTCCCAGCAAACTCTTGTTCCTGGTGCCTCTGGACTTTCAGCACTGTCTCTTTAACAGAGCCCAGGGACCCCACTGGGCTCTGTCTGGGCATCCCCTTGGTGTGTCCCTGCCTAGAAACTCTTTAAAGGCAGTAAACTGGGGTAATAATAGAGCGCATCCTCTTTCTTTTGTATTCCCAGGTAATCACTGTCCTTCAGCCTGATGTTAAGTTCTTGAAAACTGTTGTTTCATATATTTTGTTATTTTATTGGTTGATTAAAATATAAGTAGTAATGGTTGTCTGTAAGAAAGGTTTTAATTACAAATTAAATTTCTTTAATTGATAAATGACTACTATTCAGATGATTTTCTTATTTTAGCTTTGCTATTTTATGGTTTTCAATGAGTTTTTCCATTTCATCTAAATTTCAAATTTATTGGTGTAAAATTGCTTATTGTATACTGCTCCCCATTTTTTATTATGTTAATAATTTTTAGTAATGTTGCTTTTGTATCCTGATTTTGATAATATGAGATCTCTTTCTCTCTCTCTTCCTGAGCAGTCCTAGTAAGGGTTTATTAATCACAGTATTTTGGAGTTCTTCTTTATTTTCCCCATATGGGGATAATCTGTAGCTCTACTTCTGGGTTTTTTTTCCCCCTCTTGACTATTGGTTATGTTTATGTACCTTTTCATAAGACTTTTAGGGAATTCTGTGTGCCTTTCAAAGCCTCTTGATGTAGTCTCCCAGCTTCCCATTCTGCTTTAAGGCTCAGCAAATGTCTCATGGGGAAAATTGGGCTTTAAGTTTTGTGCTTCACCAGTTTCTAATCTGCCATGCCAACTCCATAAGGTTGCCAAAAGTTCTGCTGTTGAGTTCTACTTGGGAAAAGGTTCATCTTCAGCCATGGTCAGAATCAGGAAGGCTCAGGGAAGAAAATGGTCAGTAATGTTTCCTCACATAGTGTATTTGTTTCCAGGTGGTTTAAACAGTACAGATTTATTTTCTCATGACTCTGGAAGCTAGGGCCCACCGTAATGACCTCATCTGAACTTGATTATATCTGTGAAGTCCTTATTTCCAAATAAGGTCACATTTATAGGTACTGGTGGTTATTAGGACTTCAACATGTATTTTTGAGGGACAAAATTTAACCCATAATACTTAGGAAGGACCTTTCTTCCCCTAGAATTTTAATTCATCTAGTCTTCTTTGCTTTCAAAGTTCTCCAGTATGCCTATGAAAAAATTGTTCCTGTTTATCCATTTTTTTTCTCCTTATTGCCAGCTACAACGTACTATTATCCACTCAGAAGCAAAGTCCATTGATACTTAAAAATCCAGTTTCATAGCCTTTGTATTTAGTGTAAATTTATTCCAGATTTTGACAATAGTTTGATTCTTAGTTTAATTTTCAGTCTTGTGAATTTTTATATTTGTCTGTGGAACTTGTGGTAGAGATTCAGGAAGGGGCAGTGTGCTAATTTATAGTAGCTGGTATTATAGTATTCTTTACGTTTCAGATACTCTATTAAACACTTAAAATTCATTATACCATTTAATTTGCACAACAAACTTATGAAAGAGTTACATTTATCATGGGCATGTTTATAATGATACTTACAGGTTATACTGAAACATTCACTTGGTAGTCGGTATATGAAGATACCAAGCCTTGTTTTTCCCATGTTATAAAATTAAAAATGCTACATAGGAATATTAGAGCTTTGTTTATAAGTACAATGCTTATCTTATTGTGTTAGCTGTTTAGGTTTCTATTTCCTGCTAGAGTAAGGCTGTTTTTGGACAGAGACCAAATCTTACCCATTTTTATATTACCAATATCTAGCACCACGTTATTAGCTT
Organism: Phocoena sinus; assembly: GCF_008692025.1. Classification (NCBI taxonomy): domain Eukaryota; kingdom Metazoa; phylum Chordata; class Mammalia; order Artiodactyla; family Phocoenidae; genus Phocoena; species Phocoena sinus. The sequence goes on from NC_045768.1 coordinate 73,191,001, forward strand.
TTGTGCTTATTGGATAGATATAAAGATAGGAAATAGTATATATTATATAATTTTTAAATTATATCATAATAGTGTATTTGTTTGACAATATAAATGACTTTTATTGAGGTAAAAAAATTGTGTGTGCAGATGGAAGATATTGAACACACTTGCCATCATCCCCATTCTTGTGTCTATGGCAGACATCGCTAATCAGTTAAGGAGCTCCTTCCCTCTAAACTTGGATATAGCCAACAATCATCTCTTTAACCATGCAGTTCATGCAGCCACTACCAAATTTGTGAGTTAATCTATTCATAGAGCATTACTTAGCACTTCTGGTTATAGTAGTAAGCACACTGGACCAGGTGTCTGGAAACATGGGACAAAGCCTGGCTTTGAAGCAGCTTAGGAACATGACTTTGAGCTTATAATATAAATTTTTGTCTTTCATTGCTTTAGTTTAAAAATGAGAATAATAGTAGCTATGTGATTTAGAGGACCAAGAAAGAACAGAAGGGCATGCTGGATACTGAAGAGAGCTTAGGAGTAAGGGATTTTGGTCACTCTTGGATCAGGCTCTTATAAATTAGATAAACTTGGACAAGCAGGAAAACCCCATGACAACATTTGCATATATTTTGTTTTTCTCCCTTTCTGCAGGCAGCATAGTGCCTACTTCGAAAGTACACAAATGGTATTTACTGACTTAAATGGCATGTCAAATAAGGGTATTTTAGAAAATTATACCTGATATCTCTTTTGTTCATGTATTCTATAATTCTTGGTAATGGATGTATAAGTGCTTTGAAGGTTAAAGGGTATATTTGTAAGGGACTATTTTAAAATTCTGGCTACATTATTACTATGAAGCTGCTAAAGCAGAAGGAAGAGACTTTTATTGATATTAATGCTAGATAACTGGTGTCAGGGTTAAATTTTTCAATAGGGAGGCAAAATCTAGAGTAAGGACTACAAAATTCTACTGGGCTAAATAATAATCATTTATGTATCAATATTACAGAGACTACCGCCACCTAATTAAAAAAATACTTCCTTAATAATTCTAAGATATATATAGCACCTTTATCTGACAGTAATTCATTGCACCTTCCCCCATCCCCTTTTCCTTTTGAAAATTAGTAAGACAGTACTTGGTTCTTGTCTAGCAAGAAACACACCTTTGTTGCTTCTTTGTAGGAATGATTTGGCTAGAATTGGTATCCAATAGGCAATTAATTGTATGCCTCTGGATGCAGGCAATGATGATCTTAATGCGTTTTGTGTTTTTTTCCCCTAGAACATTATGGTTTAAACTTGTAAATAGATTAAATTAATTTTCAGGCTCGTTTATTTTCCCAAAAGTTAGGCCAATGAATAGAATATATTTTGACATGTACATTCTGCTGTCACTTTGAATCTTACACCTGCATCTAAAAAAATATAATAATGACACTGGTAAACTTGAGCAATTTTTAAACCTTTTCTTCTGCTAATGGAGGATGTTACCTGCTTTCTCTTTGACTGTGAAAGACTCAGGTCAGCAAAGATATAGCAGGATGCGTATTACTGCAGATTCCCTTCATTGTCACTTGTCGCTGGGGGCATCGTCAGATGTGAAAAAGAAAAGGACTGCTTCTTTTAATTTCCTTTCTCCGTCTTTTAAAATAAGATATCTGTGTGGTGTGTGTTCATGGCAAAATATCATTTATGGTGTGTGTGTGTGTGTGTGTGTGTGTGTGTGTATGTGTGTGTGTGTGTGTGTAAGAGGCACAAAGGAGGGAGAAACCTGGATAGGAGGTAGATCTAACTCTTTTCCTTTTCTTAGGCAAAACCGTTTTGCTATTTGGCCTTAGTTCTGCTCAGTATTAAAGGCAAGTTCTAAATCATGACTTTTGGAACAATACATTTTCCAACAGAATTTGTGATATAACTTCTTGTTTAGAATGTTGTGATGTTATGGACTAACATCTCTGTCTATCCTCAGGAATTTCTGGGCTTGTAGACTTGTGGACATGTGAGAATTATGTTATATTCAAAACTATAGGTGCCTTTATACATGTGTTAAATTACAATTTCTCTATATAAATATACAATAAATACACAGTATTTGTTGTTTAGAAAGAAGCAGCATTTGTTCTTTTTAAGGATGAGCTTTGGGCATCACATATTGGTAGACTGTCAGGGTTAAAACAACTTCCAAGATAATTTGTGTAACACTTCTATTTTTCAGTTAAGAGAATTGTGGATGAGAGCAAGCAAATGACTGTGTCAAAGATCTCACTGCATTAGCAGTGACAAGACCCCTATGACACACTAGATCTCGAATTTCATAGTCCGTTCTGTTTTCTGCTATATCACATATAACCACATAAACATCTCAAAAAACAAGCCTTAGTCCCCCCCATCCCCTCCCCTTCCAACTCCATGGAAATAGGATTGTAGCTTGAAGCTTCCCTGAGTTTGGTAGTTTAAAATGTCTCTCTTTTCCCTCCATGATGCAGTGGAAAGAGCATTTATTTAGAGTCATTTATTGAACCATATTGATTGAATGCCTTCTCTGTGCCAAGTATGAGACTAGGACCTGGAAATATAGAAGTAAATGAGGGACAAAATCCTGGTGTTTACAGTCTGTTTGAACTTCTAGTCTTGCCTCTTAACCAGTTATCTATCTTAAGGCAAATCATTTCATCTCTACGAAACTCCATTTTCTGATCTTTAAAATAAGGGCAAATTCTATTTTCAAAGTTGTGAAGATTCATTAAAATTTAAAAATAGTAAATCTTATGGCACATTTCTGACAAACGGTAGGCATGCACTCAACAAATGTTAATGTCCTCTTTCCTACATCTAAGAGTTACTGTGAAAATCAAATAAGATAATGGACATGCAAATGCTTTGTGAATTGGACACATAGTTATAAGCAAAGTTGGGGTTTTACACATATTACCTTTCTTCACCTTGCAAGTTCAAGTCAAATGAGAAGAGGCAAACATCTCAAGATAAAGTAGCAACTTAATTGCAAATTAAGGCTGTATTGGAGATTATAGTTTTGATGTGCTTCCCAACACTTTACTCTAGAATTAAATTTACCCACTCAGGCAGGCACAAGTCTTATCACTGGGACAGTAATTTTGCAAGACAGAATGCAAAGAGAATGAATGCTTCCTACATGGAGACAGAGAGAATGCTGAAAGAGCAGAGCTGCCCATGGATAATTCTGTTTTCAAACTCACTAATCAGATAAGTCACTCTGCCTCACATGGGAAAGAAATGAGAAGTGGTATTTTTGGGGGAAGGCTTTCTCTATGGAAAGGAAACAAGAGGACAGAAAATATAGGTTTCTCTAACAGACACATACACATTGCTATGAAGAAAGTGAAATTCAACCCTCTTCCCCCAACCTCCCATTCTTATATAAGGTCTTGGAACTGCTATCTCATGTACTAAAATACTCTTATATTTTCTTCAAAGCTGTTTAAAGCTCTTTCCCTAGCTTATGGTATGTTCAGTGAAAAATACAGATTAGAAAATTCTGCGATTTTACATTGTATAATATATTCTGTATACACAGTATATACTATATGTATTGGGTGTATGTGTGTGTGTGTCATAAAGGAATGTATATTTATAGAGGAAATGGAGAGGGAAATTACATTAAAATGCTCAGTGTATCCACTTTCAGGTATGATTATGGGTGATTATTATGATGCTTTTTGTACTTTTCAGAATTTGTTAATAATGTATTTCTAAAAAGTTGACAATCCCCTTCCCCCCAGAACTCAACTTAAAAAAAGCACAAACATAAACAAAACCTAGCCAAATTGTTTCTTCTTCCCCAATTCTGGCAAAATTTTCTATTTTTTCCTTTTCAGTTATATTCAGTACAAGTGGTCTAACAAATTCACTTGGTGTAGTAAATAGTGATGGAAAGTCACCTGAAGACTAAACAAACATTATCAAATTGAAAATATTATAGGTGACATTGTTATTTCTAAATACCTATCTTTTAATTATTTGTGAATAATGATAAGTCCTGAAGGTAAGTTCAACAATTCTAATTCCTTTTCCTTGGTCGGCATCTTTTCACATTTTTAAGAGCCATCTGTATTTACAGCTCTGTGAAATGTATGTTCATATTCTTTGCCTATGTTTTCTATTGTTTTTAAAATTATTCTTGTTAAGAGGCAAAATACTGACAAGAATATTTTGACAAGAATATTGTATATTAGAGAAATGTTAGAATATTTGTATATTAGATAAATATTAGTCAATCCATTGTAATATGAATTACAAAAACGTTCTCATTTTGTTATCTTTATAACTATTTGTGTGAGGGTTTTTTTTTGTCATATAGATTGTATTTTTAAAAATTAGATGCAAATGGAAATAAAAACAAAAATAAAAAGATAGGACCTCATGAAACTTAAAATCTTTTGCACAGCAAAGGAGACCATAAACAAGGCGAAAAGACAACCCTCAGAATGGGAGAAAATATTTGCAAATGAAGCAACTGACAAAGGAATAATCTCCAAAATATAGAAGCAGCTCATGCAGCAGCTCATGTTTTTAATATCAAAAAAACAAACAACCCAATCCAAAAATGGGCAGAAGACCTAAATAGACATTTCTGCAAAGAAGATATACAGATTGCCAGCAAACACATGAAAGGATGCTCAACATCACTAATCATTAGAGAAATACAAATCAAAACTACAATGAGGTATCACCTCACACCAGTCAGAATGGCTGTCATCAAAAATCTAGAAACAATAAATGCTGGAGAGGGTGTGGAGAAAAGGGAACCCTCTTGCACTGTCGGTGGGAATGTAAATTTATACAGCCACTATGGAGAACAGTATGGAGGTTCCTTAAAAAACTAAAAATAGAACTACCATATGACCCAGCAATCCCACTACTGGGCATATACCCTGAGGAAACCATAATTCAAAAAGTCATGTACCACAATGTTCATTGCAGCCCTATTTACAGTAGCCAGGACATGGAAACAACCTAAATGTCCATCGACAGATGAATGGATAAAGAAGATGTGGCACATATATACAATGGAATATTACTCAGCCATATAAAGAAACGAAATTGAGTTATTTGTAGTGAGGTGGATGGATCTAGAGACTGTCATACAGAGTGAAGTAAGTCAGAAAGAGAAAAACAAATACTGTATGCTAACACATATATATGGAATCTAAAAAAAAAAAATTGGTTCTGAAGAACCTAGGGGCAGGACAGGAATAAAGATGTAGATGTAGAGAATGGACTTCAGGACACAGGGAGGGGAAAGGGTAAGCTGGGATTAAGTGAGAGAGTGGCATGGACATACATACACTCCCAAATGTAAAATAGATAGCTAGTGGGAAGCAGCTGCATAGCAGAGGGAGATCAACTCGGTGCTTTGTGTCTACCTAGAGGGGTGGGATAGGGAGAGTGGGAGTGAGATGCAAGAAGGAGGAGATATGGGGGTATATGTACACATATAGCTGATTCACTTTGTTATACAGCAGAAACTAACACACCACTGTAAAGCAATTATACTCCAGTAAAGATATTAAAAAAAAAATTAGGTCCAATTTATCCATCTTTTCTACTTTCTCTGTTTTGTCATACTTAGAAAAGCTTCCAAACCTGGGTTATGAAAGTTTTTTCCCTTATTTTCTTCAGAACTGGTTTCATTTTTCACTTAAGTATTAATATTTTGAAATGTTTACTGGAATAACGTATGGGGTATGGATGCAATTATTTTTTTCCCAAATAGCTATTCAGCTTTACAACATCATTTATGGAATAATGTCATTGCCTCATCTTTATCTTATACTTAATTTTTGTATGCATGTGTATTTATTTCTTGACTTCTACTTGTTTTCAAGTTTCTATTTTTTTTTCAAGAGAGTACCATGGTTTAAAAATAATGTTGTTGTAGTATGTATTTTAAAATATGGCTAGTTAAATCTCATCTCTTTATTCCCAGAATATTGCCTAAAAGTGAACTCAAGAGTTGGTGTTTTGCTGGAAATATCACACGTAAATCTACCATCCTTTATTCTAACGACTTCAGCAGTTTCTTTGTTTTGGTTTATAATATATATTTTGCAATCTTGTAATGTGCCATTTGAAATGATATTTAGTCAAGCCTATGATGCAACTGGTCTTTCACATATTAGCAAACTGGAATGCAGCTGGATTTCAAGTAGAAGGAAAAGTCGGGGATAGGCGACTTCCTTATGTAAAACTAGTTGTAAACGTAAGGATGCAGGTTCTGAATAAGGAATTTAGGAAAAATGTATAGTTTTGTTCTTTATCTTTTGCTAAGACAACTTTTCAGTGTCTCTTTGGATTGAGAAATATTGCCTTTTTCTCAATAAGGAAAGCTTAGTGGTTGTGCCATCTTAGACATTTGAAATAAGATGCATGTAGGGGTGTGTCATGCCACGTACTTAAAATCGATCATTCCAAATAATACAGTAGCTCAAAAATCTATTCCACTGGATAAAGAACCAACCTTTATGACTCTTCCCTTCAGATTTAAGAAATAACTCCAATCTACTTGAATATAATATTAATTTACAATATGTCATTACCTTCAGCCCATTGCTAATTTTAGCAGTACTTGTGTATCTTCTTTGAGAATGTTGTAATTACAGCTAGAAGATATCTCCAAAAAGTAACTATAGTTCTCTAATTCAACGTATGTTTTCAGCCTTCATTTTATATGATTCACCATGACTTAAGAATTCATCTTTTAGAAATTTATCTTAAGGCAATGCAAACTATAGAAAACATGTATACGCATAATTTTTATTATTGCAATACTACTTAACCAAATTAGAACAACTGAAATGTTCCCATTTAGGGGGGAATGATTATGTAACTTAATGGTATTTACAGGTATGGCATATTTATCTTAAAATAACATTTACAAAGAGGTTTTCAGGACATTAGGATAAGGTCAGCAATTAAAGGTTAAGTGTTAAAAAATAGGGATATAGAAGGTAGTATCAGTTATTAACATTATAATTGTTAAAATGATACTAGTGATACTCTGAGTGTTGGGATTATGGGCTGTCAGTATTTTTAGCTCTCTAATTTTTGTGTTTTTTTCTAAATTTTTTTTTACAATGAATATAAGATGCAATACCTTTTACCCCTCCTTTTTCTGTTGAGAACACTAATGTTCTACTCTCTTAGCAAATTTCAATGATACAATACAGTGTTATCATCTGTGATTACGATGTCATACATTAGATCCTTAGACCTTATTCATCTTATAACTGAAAGTTGGTAATCTTTTACCAACCTCTCCCTATTTTCCCCAAACCCAGTTCTTAGCAGCCACATTTCTGTTCTCTGTTTCTATGAGTACACTTTTTTTTTTTTTTAAGATTCCACATATAAGTGATACCATGCAGTATTTGTCTTTCTTTGCTTGCCTGACTTATTTCACTTAGCATAATGCTTTCCAGGTTCATCCATGTTGTCACAGATGATAGAATTTTCTTCTTTTTCAAAGCTGAATGATATTCTATTTTGTATATATACCACATTTTCTTGATCCATTCATCCATTGACAAAAACTTAGGTTGTTTCCATACCTTGACTATTGTGAATAGTGCTGCATTGAATATGGGAGTACATATATCTCTTCAAGATAACATTCCCTCAAATGTATACCCAGAAGTGGAATTGTTGGATCATATGGCAGTTCTAGTTTTAATTTTTTGAGGAACTGCCATACTGTTTTCCATAGTGGGTGTACCAGTTACATCCCCAACAACAAGGCACTAGGGTTCCCTTTTTCCACATTCCCACCAGCATTTATTCCTTGTCTTTTGTTTTGTTTTGTTTTTGTTTTTCTGCGGTACGCAGGCCTCTCACTGTTGTGGCCTCTCCCATTAAGGAGCACAGGCTCCGGACGCATAGCCTCAGCGACCATGGCTCACGGGCGTAGCCGCTCCGCGGCATGTGGGATCTTCCCAGACCGGGGCACGAACCTGTATCCCCTGCATCGGCAGGTGGACGCTCAACCACTGCGCCACTAGGGAAGCCCTATCCCTTGTCTTTTTGATGATTGCCGTTCTAACAGGCATAAGGTGATACCTCAAGGTTGTTTTGATTTGTATTCTCCTCATGATTAGCGATGTTGTGCATCCTTTTATGTCCTGTTGACCATTTGTATGTCTTCTTTCAAAAAATGTCTATTCAGGTACTCTGTCCATTTTCTAATTGTATTATTATTATTGTTGTTTTTGCTATTAATTTGTATGAATTGCTTGTATATTTTAGTTACCAACCTCTTATTAGATATATTGTTTGGAAATGTTTTCTCCCATTCTATAGGTTTCCTTTTGATTTTGTTGTTGGCTTCCTTTGCTGAGCAAAAGCTTTTTAGTTTGATGTATTCCCACGTGTTTATTTTTGCTTTTGTTGCTTTTGCTTTTGGTGTCATGTCCAAAAAATTGTTGCCCAGGCCAATGTCAAGGAGCATTTCCTCTATTTTCTTCTAGGAGTTTTATGGTTTTAGGTCTTACATTTAATTCTTTAATCCATTTCCAGTTAATTTTTTGTGAGTGATGTAAGAGAGAGGTCGAATTTCATTCTTTTGCATGTGAATATCCAGTTTTCCCAATACTGTTACCTGGGATAAATCATATTTTTTCATGCTGTATAATTCTTTTATACCTTGTTGGATTTGATTTTCTAATGTTTTGTTGATTTCTATATCTGTATTCATGAGAGTTATTGATCTGTAGTTCTTTTTTTGGTTCTTTCTGGTAATGTATTTACCTGGTTTTGGTTTTAGGGTGATGCTGTCCTCACAGAATGGGTAAAGAAGCTGCTGTTACTAAATTCTTAATCTTCACTCTTTGTTTCACCTCCTGTGTACAGTGCTGTGACACCACCCTGATACAGTCCTTTCACTATCAAGATAACATTTTTTAAGGCTTTGCATTTAGCAAATTTTACTGAAGACTTAGCATCCAAGAAGGGGATTAATTTGCAATGCAGCACAGCATATAATTTGAGTTTATTTTAGACATCCTTTCTCTTAAATACCCCTTTGCGACTTCAAATAATGTGAACTCACTAATTGTTCCACTTCATCTGTCCCTATACTTTAGCTGTACTTCAGGACTCTACCTTCTTGTCCCTCCTTAGCTCTCTTTTTAAAAAATCATCTGGTTTTATAATGTAAACAATTAAGTTTTCTTCAGTAAGTTCTGGACCTATGTTTGTGTATGAACCAGGGTAGGTTGATATCAGCTGTTTAATAAAATAAACATTTAATATTTATGTCAGAGTTAGCTGTGGGTCCACAGGGAGTCTCTTCTCCATGCAGTCACTCAGGGCACCAGGCTCCTTTTATGTGGCGACTCTACCATTTCCTTGGACAGAGGAGAGAAAGAACTAGAAGGGTAGCCCAAGAGATTTTAGGGTCAGGCATGGAAGTATTATTTATCACTTCCTCCCACATTCTGTTGTTCAGAACTCATTTACATGTTCCCACCTAATTGCAAAATGCTGTCTGGCTATGTGCTCCAGAGAAAATAAAATGTTCTTTGATGAACATATAGAATTCTTTTTGTCACACTTAAAAAAAAAAGATTAGGTTGATATGTAAGTAGAAGTCTAATCTGGGTCTCCATTCCTTTAACAGTATTTTAATGAGAATTTCTTTGTTTTACATGAGCTCACTGTCCTAAGGAGGACTTCTTGTCTGATATAATCCCAAATCCCTTAGAAAGAAGAGACTCCCATCAATATTGTTTATTTGTTTCATTGTCTGTTTATTTGTCTTTTCTTAAAAAATAAATTTATTTATTTATTTATTTTTAGCTGAGTTGGGTCTTTGTTGCTGCATGCGTGCTTTCTCTAGTTGTGGTGAGCGGGGCCTACTCTTCACTGCGGTCTGTGGGCTTCTCATTGCGGTGGTTCTCTTGTTGCGGAGCACAGGCTCTAGGCGTGCAGGCTTCAGTAGTTGTGGCGCGTGGGCTTAGTTGCTCCACAGCACGTGGGATCTTCCCGGACCAGGGCTTGAACCCATGTCTCTTGCATTGGCAGGCGTATTCTTAACCACTGCGCCACCAGGGAAGCCCTATTTAAGTGTCTTTAGCTCCCCTTTTTATTGCTCTATACTTAGCCTAGTTCATGCAGTATGCATATACAATTTGGTACCTTTACATTCTTCACTAATAATACCTGATGAATTTTTTTCTTATGGATTGATGCTATCTACTGGACTCTGAAATTATACCAGCTGCATTTAGTTCTGTTTTTAACTAATGGGCTCATTGTTAATGTCTCATGAGCTTTTTGGTTGTAGCTGAAAGTCTGTCCCTACATTTTGTTAAAGCCCACTTTCCCTCATTGTGCCCTAAGGATTCCCCAGTCACCTTTTTCAGTTTGTCAGCTGCTTTCTTTATTTTTATTTCTCATCTGTTGCCAAGTTATTCCCTTTAGCTACCTTGATTTCTTGCTCCTTTGGTTTTTTTTTAACTTTGATTGCTCCCCGTGTTCCCATAATCAACTAGGTGGTTTTTCACTGCTTATATATTCAGTCTGCCAAAGTGAAAGGAATTAAAGTGTATTTCAGTTACTTCTCTTTCCTTTCCATTCCCTGACCTTCCCATTAATTTCAGTCTACCACTGTGTTTTATACATTATAGCTGTATTTGGTGCAATTCTGTTTTTCAGAATTTTAATATGTAAATCAGTTTGACTTTGAGTTCACTTTTTATGTACCAATTTGTGATACTACTTATCAAGCATTTTTGGGATCAACGGATGATATGCTAATAAAGATTGTTTAAACTGAGCTCAGGAAAGGTTTTCTGTGGACGTGGTATGGGTAGAAGAGATTATAATTCCAATTATCTAAAAGAAGCAACTAGACGTTTTGTTAATATTTGGATTTTTAAAATAAAAATAGCTCTTAATTGTAGCCATTTTAATGCATACATCAGTTTAGAATCTGGCTAATAGCCTGCTGCTTTTGTGGTGAGATTGTCCCTTTTTTTAAACTAATGGGTTAAATATCATGGGTGTGTTTAGTAGAGTTACCAATACAAGAAAATGATTCAAACTAAGGTTTTTAAAAAAATCTTTTTTGCTGGTGGTGATCATTTTATGAGGGGTAATTTCTTTTAATGATAGGATAAAGAACTGTTTCTTGCCCAGTGAGTTTATGGAGGAGCTAACAATTTTGTTTCCTTAATAGTGGTAGCTATGTGGTTTATTGGCACTCTTCCCTTTCCCCAGTTTTCTAGGCTCCACCCCCCTACCACAGGGATGAGCTATGAGCACATCAGGCAAGGCCAATGAATATGACCATTTTGATTGGTTTAGAGATGGATGTGTGACCCAAGCATGGCCAATGAGAGCTCCACCAAAAGTGTTTGCCTGACCTTTAAGGAAAAAGTACTTTCCTGCCCCTTAGTCGCTAGGATGTAAGTTGGAGTACCTGGGAGCTCTTGTTGCCATCACATGGAGAGAGCTCTGCCTAAGGATAAAACAGAATGAGGAAAGCAGAACTTAGGGAGAGAGAGAGAGAAAGGGGTCGGGGAGAGAGAGAGAGAATACTTCTTGATGGCATTTTTGACACCCTAGATCGAATTGTGTCTGCAGTCAGTCACCTCTTAGATTTCTCAGGAATGTAAGTCATTAAGTTACCTTTTAACTTAAGCTAGTTTTGATTGTGTTTCTTTCACTGACAACTAAAAGTGTAACAACAAAATCACTGACCACCTAGAATTAGTTTATAAATATAATGTCACCAAATTAGAATATTCATTTTAGGAGGGTAAGGAAGACCCTTACCTACATTGTTGACCATTCTATCTCTATCATATATTATATCATAGTAACTGGCACAGAGACATGCTTAATAGATATTTATGGAATGAATAAATGATTCATCTAATTAATTTAATAATTTAATTCAAGTTGTTGAACTATTTTGTCCAGGTCTTATCTTGGGAAATAGTAAGAGGATAAAAAGAATAAAAGAGACAGAGACTCTGTCCTTTATTTTCTGAATTTGTGCAGGCAGTGAGGTATTACAATAACTTAAGGCAGAGTAAGAGAAGGGGCCAAAGGGAGTGAAAGTTATATGTTAAAGAGTAGCTAAGTCATCAAAAGGCTCTCGAGTTAGACTACTTGGATTTGAATCCATGCTCTATACTTGTTAACTGAATAAAGTTGGGTATATTACTTAAACTCAGTTTTCTTATCTGTAAAATGGGGGTAATATTTGTATATCCTTTATAGATCTGTCATGAGGATAAATCAAGATGTTCGGTTTAAAATATAAGGCTGGATACTATAAAACTCTTACAGGAAAACATAGGTAGAACACTCTTTGACATGAATCACAGCAAGATCTTTTTTGATCCACCTCCTAGAGTAATGAAAATAAAACCTAAAATAAACAAATGGGATCTAATTCAACTTGAAAGCTTTTGCATAGCAAAGGAAACCATAAACAAAACAAAAAGACGACCTTCAGAATGGGAGAAAATATTTGCAAACTAAGCAGCCAACAAGGGATTAGTCTCCAAAATATACAAACAGCTCATGCAGCTCAATATCAACAAAACAAATAACAATCGAAAAATGGGTGGAAGATCTAAATAGACATTTCTCCAGAGAAGACATACAGATGGCAAAAAAGCACATGAAAAGTTGCTCAACATCACTAATTATTAGAGAAATGCAAAACAAAACTACAATGAGGTATCACCTCACACTGGTCAGAATGGCCATCATCAAAAATCTACAAACAGATTTTTGATGTTGGAGAGGGGGTGGAGAAAAGGAAACCCTCCTATGCTGTTGGTGGGAATGTAAATTGGTACAACCATTATGGAGAACACTATGAAGGTTTCTTAAAAAACTAAAAATAGGACTACCATGTGACCCAGCAATCCCACTACTGGGCATATACCCTGAGGAAACCATAATTCAAAAAGATATATGCACCCCAATGTTCATTGCAGCAGTATTTACAATAGCCAGGACATGGAAGCAACCTAAATGTCCATCAACAGAGGAATGGATAAAGAAGATATGGTATGTGTATATATATTCCATTATAATATATTATAATACAATAATTATATATATAATTATAATATAATTATATTATATAATATAATATAATATTCCATTATATATATAATGTAATATTGCGCAGCCATAAAAATAAAAACTAATGCCATTCGCAGCAACGTGGATGGACCTAGAGATTGTCATACTGGGTGACGTAAGTCAGACACATAAAGACAAATATCATATGATATCGCTTATATGTGGAATCTAAAAAAAGAGTACAAATGAACTTATTTACAAAACAGAAGCAGAGTCACGGATATAGAAAACAAACTTATGGTTTACCAGGGGATAAGTGGGAGGCTGGGTAGATAAATTGGGAGATTGGGATTGACATATACATGCTACTGTTGAATATATATCAAATAGATAACTACTAAGAACCTGCTGTATAGCACAGGGAACTCTACTCAATACTCTGTAATGACCTATATGGGAAAAGAATCTAAAAAAAAGAGTGGATATATGTATATGTGTAACTGAGTCACTTTGCTGTACACCTGAAACATTGTAAATCAACTATACTCCAATAAAAATTAAAAAAAAGAAAAGCAAATTGAAAAAATAAAATGATTAAAATACCTAGGATATATTAAGTACTCAGTAATTTTTAACTCTTTTTGTTTCAGTAAGCAGAGATGGCTGGTACAGGATTTAAATATGGAAGAAGATAAAATTGGAATGAAGTCACCCTTGGGAAGCTGAATATTTATTATACTGCAAGTAAGTATCAGCCATTAATAAAACTCTGCATACAGGGTTTGTAATACAAAATGATCTAGCAAAATCTTACTTTAGTGTTATGTTAGATTTGTGATCTTCTAATCTTACTTTAATGTTAGGTTAGATTTATACAGTGGTAGATTTATTTTAGAGAAGATGAGTTAAGATATGCATCCTTGGTAAATGGGAGAAAAAAGGGACCTCTATATTATATTTTTAAGAATTTTAATAGGAAATCATTTAGCATTTTAAACTCAGTGATAACAACGTCAAATTTTTACTCGATATTCTGCAAAAGGAAAGAAAAAAAGATTTTCAAAAATAAGTATGTTTGTCTGCTATAAGGTAGATAAGCAGAAGATTAAGTATTATATGTTAGATAACCTTCCAGATTCATTAACATATAATGCTTAAAGCTCATAAAATTTGATGAAATTTTGTCAAGTCTCATTCAGAAATGAACGTCCTCCTATGTCATGAAATGCTTTTTATGATTACTTTTTTATTTTACTTTAATCTGCAACTCATGGTAAAGTAGTAGTTTCCCAAGGGTGTCTGGGTACAAAGGAAAATGGAGTCACATAAATGGAAAAATGTAGCTTCAAATATGCTTAATATTGCTGGCCTACATATTTCAGAAACATCGGGGCATTTCCACTTGATTCAGGGGTCTTTGGAGAGAATGAAATAGCATAGTGTAGTAGAGGAAAGAACACAGGCTTTGGAAATCTTGACAAAAATAGATTAAAATTGTGTAACCTTGGACAAAATAACCTTATTGAGCCCAAGCTTCCCCATGAGAAGAAAGAAGATAGCAACATTAGCTTCATAGTGTTTTTGTGGTGATTAAGGATAATATTTATAGGGTGACACTCGTTTTTTGGCATGTAGAAGGTGATCAATGTATGATAACTATTCTTATTATAAATTATCATTTCCAGTTATTAATAACAAAATTATCAATGAGATTCTATTTCAGAAGTGGGAAATATAAATCTATCAAAATAAAAATAAAAGAGCGGATATTTGCTGGAAATCCTAAGGCAGAAATAATGAATAAATAAAACTATAGAGACAAATGTTAAGTAGCAACTTCCAAGATTTTGGTAGATGTTGATTGAGTCTTAGCTGGTATCATAGCTGATGAATAGCCAAGTTCAGCACTGTAGTTTAACTTCATTGCTCCAGCCTACTCCAAAGATAAAATGGATGGAGGTGTTCTAGACAGAGATTATGATGATGAAACAGCTGTTCTCCACTTTCTCTTCTTCTCAGGTTGTATGCCTTTATCATTTAGCCTATAAAATAAGTGTAATTCTAGTTTTTATCAGGAACCAGAGTTCCTGTCTTAGCATTTTCTATCCAACTTTCCTGTCCTTGTCCTTACAGTTTTTTCTGGACTCCTCTCCTGACCTTCCACTCTGTCCAGCTTCCCTTTCTTGTTTGCTTAATGAAAAGTCCACTTATCTTCTCCAAATTAGGTTCCTCAGGGCATTCTCAATCTACTTCACACTGTGGAAGGACACAGTCCTCCTTAAGAGTTATAAAATACACACTGGGATGTTAAAAGCAGTCACTTTCTGGCCCTAAGGACTCTTCATTGTGTTAGATTTAAACTGATCAAATCCCCAGATTTACATTTTAATATATATAGCTTTATCCACTGGCCTGGGGTTATCTTTGAAAAGTCATAATTTCTTCTTCTTCTTCTTCTTCTTTTTTTTTTTTTGTGGTACGCGGTCTTCTCGCTGTTGTGGCCTCTCGCGTTGCGGAGCACAGACTCCGGACGCGCAGGCTCAGCGGCCATGGCTCAGGGGTGCAGCCGCTCCGCGGCATGTGGGATCTTCCTGGACCGGGGCACAAGCCCGTGTTCCCTGCATCGGCAGGCGGACTCTCAACCACTGCGCCACCAGGGAAGCCCAATTTCTTCTTTTGTTTTTAATGGAACACTTTATGATTTTATATGTCATCCTTGTGTAAGGACCATGCTAATCTTCTCTGTATCATTGCAATTTTAGCATGTGTGTTGCTGAAGCATGCACTTTCCTCCCTCTTTCCTTCCTTCCCTCCCTCCTTCCTTCCCTCCTTCCTTCCTTCCCTCCCCTCCTTCCTTCCTTCCTTCCTTCCTTCCTTCCCTCCCTCCCTCCCTCCCTCCTTCCCTCCCTCCTTCCTCTCTCTCTCTCTCTCTCTTTCTCTTTCTGAGAAGGTGATCTCTTGTTTTATATATACATACACATGGTCTATTTGAAACAGTTTAAAACTTATTTTTACTTTTGGCAAGTAGACAATTTTTCCTCTGTTTTATTCTTTTTTCCCTAGAGAAAAACTTGCAATGCAGTCCAACATTTTTTTTTTTTTTTGCGGTACGCAGGCCTCTCACTGTTGTGGCCTCTCCCGTTGTGGAGCACAGGCTCCGGACGCGCAGGCTCAGCGGCCATGGCTCACGGGCCCAGCCGCTCCGCGGCATGTGGGATTTTCCTGGACTGGGGCACAAACCCGCATCCCCTGCATGTGGGATTTTCCTGGACTGGGGCACAAACCCGCATCCCCTGCATCAGCAGGTGGACTCTCAACCACTGCGCCACCAGGGAGGCCTTCAGTCCAACATTTAAAACAGAGAAATTAAAGCTTTTCTTGTTAGGGGGTAATTGAGATAAGACCTCTGCTCTTTCAACTCTGTTGTTTCCATTGCCCCTGAAGTATCTCCGAGGAACCCTAGGCCCAGAGAAACGCAAATGAAAACCCTTGAGTTAGTGAAAAGAGTTATTAACTGGAATTTTGAAAACTTGAGTTTTAGCATTAGTTCTAACATCAAATTTATATGCGTCACTGATAGGGTTAATTGTTTCATCTGTAAAACGGGTTTAGCACAGTGGTTCTCAATTTTGGCTGTGTATCAGAATCACCTGGGGAGCTTTTAAAAATACTGATGCTTAGGCCTCAGCTATACCAATTAAATTAGAATCTCTAGGGCGTGACCCAGGCAGCAGCATTTTTTAGAGCTCCCCAGGTGATTCCAATGTGCAACCGAGTTTCAAAACTGCCGAAGAATTTTTGAGCAATTATGTTCCACAAATCCATGGTTCTGTGCAGCTTGTTTTGGCAGATGTAGTTAAAATGTGCAGAGTATATTCATTTATAGACAGTATTCAGTGAGGAGCGGGGATGAAGTTAAGTTATAAAGATTGGAATGTAGGAAAAAAAGTTTTTTGATTATCTTAATAGCTCAGTGTGCTGGGCAAAACACTTAACTTTGTTATATCCCTGATGGGAGTGATTTTAACTTCCTGCAAAATGAGGCTCTCAACAGAGAAATCATATTTAAATGCAGTGTTATTTTTATACCCATAATGACACCATTTGTTAATATGACCACCAAGAATTATACCTAGCTGTTTCATTCACAAAATAAATAGAATAGGCAGATTGACTACTGACATGTAAAATATGGTTAATATTCCTCAGCTGGTGGTATAGATTGAAGACAGATTGAATCAACATGTTAACAGTGGCAATCTCTGCTACTGAGATGCTGCATTAAAAGTACCTCCATAGGGCTTCCCTGGTGGCGCAGTGGTTGAGAGTCCGCCTGCCGGTGCAGGGGACACGGGTTCGTGCCCCGGTCTGGGAAGATCCCACATGCCGCGGAGCGGCTGGGCCCGTGAGCCATGGCCGCTGAGCCTGCGCGTCCGCAGCCTGTGCTCCGCAACGGGAGAGGCCACAACAGTGAGAGGCCCGCGTACCGCAAAAAAAAAAAAAAAAAAAAAAAAAGTACCTCCATCAAAAATGCAAAGGGAGGGAAAAAACCAGGATTACTGCTATGTGCTTCTTGTCAATTATGAAAAACTATTGTTTCAGCTGAGTTTTCAAAGTAGGAAAAAAATTCATAGTATTGGTGAGCAGTTGACCCTGAAAAATATACAAATTGTATGACAATTTTCAGTTTACGATCTCCATATGTCAAATGAATTTATTATGATTGGATAAATTACAATGAATACCAAATAGTTTAAAAATGATAGCAGAATTAGAGCAAAAATGATTGATATTAGGTATGTTAGATGTATCACTAAACAGAAATGCCTTTTCATTTTCTTATTACCAAGGCCATTTACACATATTCTCTCATATTTGGGTAGCTAATAGGTATTCAAGATTCATGTGCTTTAATCTCCCCTTTTAGCAAGGTAGTTCTTTTCTGGAAGTTGGTAACAATTAAATAAAAGAAAAAGTGCAGTTATCACTTGTGGCAGGACAATGTATTGATAATTTTATTACCTTGTTCTTAGGCTTTTTGCTGGAGTAGATTTACCAACAACAGAATAAAAAAAAAATTATACACTTTCTGGACAGAAAGGTCAGCTTTGTGTTTTCACATGTTCTAGATCTCCTTACCCCAGAGGAAAGTTTATACTAGCTTTCTTTGTGAAAGTGCCCAGGAAGTTGGGCAGTAAGCCCAACTTTGACTTGACAGACTAGTAGAAAGTCCATAGAGACAGTTTTGACAACATGGAATTGAGCCCATAGCAGCATTGTCCACCTCTGAGTGAACTATGTTAACAAGGACAGTGAGTGCTGTAAAATGGCCAAGAGTAACCACTGGTTAAGAACTTCCTCTATTTTTCTTGGCCTTTGTAAGATCTGATATCTTGGTACAATAAATGAGTGAGAAGAATGGAGGGTGTGGGGGGGAGAGAGAGAGAGAGAGAGAAGTGTGCAGGGGAGTGAAATATAGTAGTAAAACACAAAAAATTATTGATGTTGTTCTTTACACCAAACTTGGCCAAGGGACACTGGGAGCTAAATATAGCTTGACTTGGATAAACTTAAAGGCATAGAACATTTCCTATACTTTATTTGTTATGTGGAAATTCTTAATTTTTACATACCTTTGAAAATATATAATTGGTACAAATAAATCTCAGTATCTGGTCCTTAGTTATCTCTTTTTAGAGGACAAGTCTCTAGAACACCTCCATGAAGTCTTCTTAGTTTGCCTAGTTCCACAGTGATCCTTTGTAGTCTGAAATTAAATTATTTACTATGCATACCATTTATTTCATGACTCATTTATACACTGCTTAGTGACTTTTAGTTCTTTGGATGTCTGTTATTTCACTCACATTTTATTAACACATGTAGATTTTAAGCTTCTGTGACAGGATTGCTTAAAAAAGGAAGCTGAACAAGTATGAAAATTGCTGTAGACTGAGTTGTCTAAGAGTAGGAACTAACCATAGCATCTATCAATGTGTTCTCAGCAAACAGGACAGTACAAGAACATAGGAAGTACTCATTACTTGCTTGTTGAAGGACTGTATGAGTAGATGGATAGACTAACACTGAATGAGGGCACAAATGCATATATCCACTTGGTGAGTTGATTCATTGGTATCTTATGAAGGATTAGTCTGTTACCCCAGATATGAATTTCTAATTCAGGGCAATGTGTGCTCTTTACTAATACATTGTGGTAACCATTCTGATTAATGCCAGTAATACAGGAAACTTCGATTGGATCTTACATATTATAAGGTCTCTTCTTCGCTTTTCAATCAAGCCTCATAGTTTGTATTTGTTTATTTTTCTCTTTTCTGCAAAAATGAAGAGAGCAACCCCCTCACTAATACTCAATTTTCTCTCACGCTTCAACTCTCGAGCTCTGTTGTTTTTCTCTGAGAGTTTATATTCCAAGTTGCCCCAAATCATCCTATCATACCACTTCACTTTATCTCAGGTGGTTCCAAGAGAGGAAATCTAGAAGTTCTTTTGCTGGAGAAAATGTTAGAAGCTTTTTGTAAAGTATTTCTGTGGCAGCTTAAATTAGTTCTTTAACAGTTATTTCATTGAGATACGGGATCTATGTCCGCTCCCCTTGTATCTGGGTGAGATCGTGACTGCTGAAACCAAGAATATATGGCTGAAGTGACACTTTGAGACTTCTGAGACCAGATCATAAAAGGCTTTGTGTGTTCTGACTTCTTTTTTGATACAGTGGGCTGCAATGTGAGAAGTCTGACTATGCTGTTGCCCCCAGGCTAGAAAGCCCATGTGTAGATGTGCTCAGCTAATCATCTCACCTGACCCCAGCTTTCCAGCCATCCTTTCCAAGGTGCCACACATGTATGTAAAGAAACCATCTTGGAAGTGGGTCCCCAGCCTTAGCTGTCCTAGTTCCAGTTATTTGAGTCTCTCCCAGCTGAGGCCCAAAATATCAAAGAGCAGCAACAAACTGTACTCAACATGAATTCATGACCCACAGTTTCTGTGGTCATTCTAAAAATGCTCGTTTTACGCCACTAAGTTTTGCAGTGATTTTAATGCAATAATAGTGACTAGAACAATTTCACGATCAGGTTTTGTATACTTAAGGATATATTTTATTTCAAAAATTATAATCAAATGATTTTTGTAAATAATGTAGGTCTGTTATTATTAACTGGCATCCTGTTCCCCACCTCCATGCCTCCTACTTTGTTCCAGGGTTTTTTCCAGAATGTCCAGCAGAAGCACAAAAAATATTGTTTGAAATAGGTGTGTTTAACATTATGATTATTTAAAGTTGCTTTTAATTGTATCATTTAACTCTCTTGATATTTCAAATAATAATAGAGGAGGTTGTAAGCATAGGGGTGCTACAGGTCTGGGTAGAGCAGTAAAGTGACAACTTTGGACAGTGAAGTAACACCTTGGTATCTCAGGCTAGTTGGGGAATGGTATATTCTGGTCAACCAAGTCTCCAATTGACAGAGAAACTTCATTTTGACAGAGAAACTGATATTAGAGAATAGGTGAGAGGGTTGAAATGTAGAACTCTCTGGACTGATTTTTCAAGTCATGTATGCATTTTTAGAAAAGAAGCACTTTAACAACTACAAATCTTTAATAGAGTTGCTAGACCATCAACTGACATGTCAACACACCTTGAAAGACTCTTCATAAAATGCAAAGGTATGTTCTGTCAGACGTGGTTAGAAAAGCAAAATAAATGTATAGGAAGAAGGAAATATTTCTTCTCAATACCCTAGTATTATAAAATATAATTCTTCAAAAGTACTTGAGAGTCTGGATGAAATGTAAGACATTGAAAAAGCAATTCAGTAAATGAAAGGACTTCTCTCAAGATTTAAATAGGAAGTGATAAAAATGTCAAAGTGAAGCTTCATTTGATAATGGGGAAAAAACCCTCAAAAACTCTAGAGTTACTTTAAGCTGAATCAACTGTGGATTCTATAGGGCGAAAGCGAAAAGAAAGAAAATACTTCACAGGCTTGGGGACATAAAAGATACATTGTTAATACTAACTTAAATTAGCCCAGAACTGCTTTATTTAGATAATTTCTGACACAAAGGGTTCTATGGAAGTTTAGGAAAGTTGTGTCAAAAAAAGTTAGAGATCTTTTTACTTCATGATTTCTGGGGCTTTAATATACTAATGTGTATTGTGAATCATTCTGATGTGCATCGGTTATACACTTGACTGTAGAATTTTTTTTGAGATAACCTCTTTGGGGACTTGGTTTCCAAGGGGGTGAACTTTGGAAAACAGTGATTTAGTCCTTCTGTTCGACAAAGATCTTATTAACCTTATTATGAAAATAGAAGATGTGGTCTGTGGGTTTCTCATGGTTCCCACTCTCTGTACTTATAGCTGTAATTATCACATGTAGTTTAGGTAGAGTTTGTGCCTTTCCCTGGCTTCCTTTGTACTTCCCTTCCTTCCTTCTTCCATGAAGAAGCAGTTCTGTACTTGTTGGAGCGCTGGCAATGCCCTATTCTTGACCTGTGTGATGAATACATGAGTTTTTAATTTTACTAGCAATTATAAACTGTAATAACTATGTGTTCTATGTATTGTTCTGCATATATATTTCATTAAAAGTAAAATATTAAAAGCAAAGTCATATATTTTATATGCTTTTAGTCGACAGTGGCTTTCAATTTGTTATTGGGAACATTTGTATACATTTTTTATTTCCAATTCTTAGAAATCTGTCAAAGTTTCAGGATGTGGAATTTTCTATTTCTGTTCCTCTTTATTTATGAATGGGCCTCTAATAGACAGTGCTCATTAAGTGATTTATGCTACTTAAAATATATTGTGATGTATTGAATTATAAAAAGAACATAAAGAGTAAAACCTGCTTTTTTATTTTATTTTTTATTTTTTATTTTTCTGGCATAAGTAACCAAGTAAGTTTTTGTAAAATTTCTGAAGCGCAAGGCAACTTAAAGGTTTTCAAGTGCTTTGCTTCCAATGTCTGTAGTTTATACATAGAAACATACAATTAAGAACTTCATATAGTTCTTGATGGATGAAACACATCTTTGATAAACTCTTGTTCCTTTACTCCTTTGAATAAATATATTTATTACATATATATCAACAGACTGTAATTTTGTTTAGGTCCTTTTGTCAACAGAAGAGAAAAAGCATGGATTTTTTTGGTCCACAAATTTAATTGCAGAATTATTGCTTTCTATGTATTCATGGGTTCCAAATCCAAACATGAAGAGTTTATCTTCTCCAGAAAAAACTAATAGTTTAAATGAAGAAATTAAAAAAAAAACTTAATATGATATTATTATATCATATATCATTGATAATATCCAATGCTAAGACGATATGCCATATTCACTTATATAATTTTATTTCCTATACGAAAGGATATTTTGCACAAATATAACCCTACAGACAAATAAAATATTGAGTTCTGATCATTGTAACTTGAGATTATAGAAAGATTTCCCCAAGATTTAAAAAAAATAATTTTCCTTGGGAAAAAGAAAGTGAATATTATGAAAAAGTTAAAAAATATTTGGTGCAGAATGTAATCTTTTGATCATATATACAATAGTAGATGTTGCTTCTTTGTTGGGAAATAATTAAACTTTGGCTTGAAACAAACAAACAAAACAAACAAACAAACCCAAAAGGCAGGATACAGTGTCTGATGAGATAATCCTGGGAGTAAGTCAGCCAGTTGGGAACAAACTCCCGCTTTTGAAAATGCAAACTGGAGGAACATACTCATTCTGATTCTTGATGACAGAAGCAAGAGGATAAAACTTACGTAAAGAATGAAGTCTGATTGTATTGTTGGAACTGCATTTGTGCATGTTGCTTTGACACTCACAGCAACTCTTTGTCTTTCTCTTTTATAAGTAAGTATTGAAATCGGGAGCTGCTAACAGTGCTGCAAGTGTTCCTTCCACTCCACCAAATTTTCTTTCATTGTTCTATTACTTGGGCTCTGCATATGGATTGGCACAGATATTTAACTTTAGAAAAAAGACAAGGAGGGCATTTTAATTAACAACTGCTGATAAATTTATTCTTTAAATTGCCTGATATTTAATTGGCTTCCTAAAATCTGCAAAGCTACCTACCAGGAGGTTAGAGATACAAACAAATGTAAAGATCACATGTCCTGAGGATAGTACGTAGCACATTTTTAATTTTTTTTTTCTGTATGTGGGCCCCTCACTGCTGTGGCCCCTGCCGCTGCGGAGCACAGGCTCCGGACGCGCAGGCCCAGCGGTCATGGCTCACGGGCCCAGCCGCTCCGCGGTATGCGGAATCCTCCCGTACCGGGGCACGAACCCGTGTCCCCTGCCTCGGCAGGGGGACTCTCAACCACTGCGCCACCAGGGAAGCCCCCGTAGTACATTCTTAATTGTTGATGGCATAAATGTTGAGTAAAAAGAAAGGAAGGAAGGAAGGACAAAGAATTTTTAAAAATCTAGAAACGATTACAAACTGAAGTTGGGTGCTGTGAGAGTAAGCCGAACCTACTTTTGTGGAAGGTTAAGAAGAGAGAGTGGTAAGTACAGTTGGGCGTTACCCAGGAGGGTTTATGGAGTAGTAGACCAAATGCATGGCTTATTTTGAAGGATTACACTCAGGACATATTTCTTGGTGGAGTTGGCAGTTGAGGTAAGTGAAATAAAAGTTTAAAATTATATTGGATTTATTTTTTTAATTTCTTTTTCCAATTTGAATGGGAACAGTGAATCTTCCTTAATTTGGATACCCTTTATTTGGAAACTGGGGTATTTTAATTAAAATCACCCTTCTGTAGTAAGGGTAGGGTTTTGCTTGTCAATCATGTCTTCATTATTAATCCAATTTAGTATTATAAGACTTTGGCACTTTACTTAAAATAGTGCCTGGCATTTAGTAGGTACTCAGTGTTCATTACTCAACTAATTCTATATCAAATTGTAGGCACAGACGCTATGAACCAAGAGATCCCCCTTTTCTGGTTCCTGTCTTCACCACCTTTACTGGTTTATCCTAAGACTCAATTCTTGGACTTCTTCCATCCTGTGCCTGAACTGACTGTTCTGGTGGTTCAGTCCCATGGCTTTAAACGCCATCTATTTCCTGATTTACCAAATGTACAGCTCTAGCCCAGAATTCTCCCATGAACTCTGAGCTCTTACATGTACTACTTATATAGCTTCTGTTGGATGTATAATAGTCATTTCAAACATAACATGTCCAAAACTGAATTCCTCAGTCTTCTCCTCCCAAAGGTTCCCCATCTCATCTGATTCCACCCGAATCCCTCCAGTTGCTCAACTTTAAGACCTTAGAGTCATCATTGATTCTTTTCTTTCTTTTATGCCCCACACCTGGTTCATTGGCAAATCTGGTGCCTTTATATTCAAAACACATTCAGAATCTGACCATTTCTCTTGAATTCCATTGCTATCACTCTGGCTCAGTCTACTACCATCTCTCACCTGGGTTGTGGTAATATCTTCTCACACAGCCTCCCTGTTTACATACTTCATTCAGTTTGCATGGGAACAATCCATTCTCTACACATGAGCCAGAGTGATCCTATTAAAATTATATCAAGTCATGTCACTCCTTTGCTTAAAACACCCCATTGGCTCCCATCTCAATGTAAAAAGACTCAAAGCTCTACATGATCTGCTCTCGCCATTCTCTCATGTCATCTCATTGCTGTGCCTTGAGAACTTTAAGTACCTTCCTGTCTCAGGACCTTTGTACTTGCTGTTGCCTCTCCATGAAAAATTCTTTCCTCAGTTCCTTCAGACCTGTGCTCAGATGTCTGCTTGTCAGTGAGATTCTCTCTGACCATACTATTTAAAATTAAGAACCTACATATTCATCTCCTTTAATTTTTCTCCATAGCACCTATCACCATCTTTACTGACCTGTTATGCCTGTGGTCTGCCCTTTATAATGGAAGCACCATGAGGATGTGAGTTTTTGTTTATTTGGCTCACTGTTCTATCATAGTGCCTATAAGTACCTGATAGCTAGTAGATACCCAATACATTTTTGTTGAAAAATGAATGGTATACATTAACTATGTTAACTTCTCAAATTTGCTATAGTTTCATATTTTTATTTTAATAGTTCTACCTTTAAAAATCGGGTGGATTGGGTCATAGGGATTATTTGGACTACTATGAGCTTCTGGCAGTGGTGTGCTGTGGCTGGCTTACACAGGTTCTCCAGAGCTGATTATACACATCTCTTTACAACTCTGTGTTTGGTGACATCATGTTGGTAGCCAGAGTGGGAATATTTACATCTCAGAAATTGGCAAACACTATAGATCAGGGCTTCTTTTCCTCAGAGTCAGGGATGGAATACTATCTGTAGCGTAGTGTCTTGGGAAGACTAATAATTTAACACCCATTATTTTTGTTCATTACCCTTCAATTTTTATTCAACCATTAGCGCAATGTCTCTGAAGTTGGAGAATGTATCTACATCACCTGGAAGACTTGTTAAAACATAGATTTCTGGGTTCCACCCTAGAGGTTTTGATTTAGTAGGTCTGGGGAAAGGCCTGACAATATGCATGTCTAACAAGATTTTAGGAGCCACTGATACTGTAGCTCTGGAAATCTCACCTTGAGAACAACTGATTGAAAGGAAAAGCCAGGGGCAGGCAGGGAATATAGAGCCTAAGAAATAATGGTGGCAGCGCCCAGTCATCCTAATGTGTTTCTGAGCAAGACAACCATAGTTCCAAACTTATTCACCTCAAAAGTCCTGCAGCTGTGGGGGAAGGGTGGGGGAGGGCTAGATTGGGAGTTTGGGATTGACATGTACATACTGTTATATATATATTTTTAAACACCTTTATTGGAGTATAATTGCTTTACAATGGTGTGTTAATTTCTGCTTTATAACAAAGTGAATCAGCACACTGTTATATTTAAAATAGATAACCAACAAGGACCTACTGTATAGCACAGGGAACTCTGCTCAATATCCTGTAATAACCTAAATGGGAAAATAATTTGAAAAAGAATAAATACTGAATCACTTTGCTGTACACCCAAAAGTAACACAACATTGTTAATCAACTATACTCCAAAATAAAATAAAATAACATAAAAAAGTCCAGCAGTTAGCAAGACCTTACTCTTTGGAAGGCAGTTTAGCTTCCTTGATAGTCTTATTTCTCCTTCCTTCTAAGGTGGCTCGTTCCTACCAATGGAATATAGTATTCTTCTTGAGAAGAGTTCTGATTATCCATTTTCTCATTATATTTCCAGTAATAATAACGATTCTTATAATATTTTATTGTCCCTGGCTGGCAAATCTCTCATTCTATCTCTGAGTTTAGTCACATGATAATGAGACAGTATAGTGTCAGCCATGATTAAGATGCTCGTTCTCATCCCCAGCCTAGTGGATATCAGGTATATGGGAAACAAGACTAATTCTAGGCTTTGCTAGTTAGGGAGTAGAGCTGATGATATGTCTACCTTTTCAAAGATTGTGTGATTTTGTGTGTGTGTGTGTGTGTGTGTGTGTGTGTGTGTTAGAACAACAGTGAGAGAGGAAGTTGGAATGAGAAATGAGACATGGGGTTAATGTGACCAAGCCTACAAGTAGAAGGAAGTATCAGAAACTGTAGTTTGGAAGAATTAGGAAAAGTAGGGGCTACTGCAAATGTTATGTTTGTCCCTTATTGCAAGGTCACATAATCTAATCATTAATGAAAATGTATTAACATCTTCTAAGCATATGATATACTGATATAACCTACTTTATAATTATATTAAAAATATTCATTGAAAGAAGTATCTTAAGGACTTCTACAAGTCTTAATGAATGAAAGGTTGGTTGAACTTGTAAGCCTTTATTTGGAAAAAGATGGTATTTTGAGGCAGAAAATTATGTTTCTTTCAAAAATATTCTAATGTGTTGGATTTCCATTAATTTAGATCGAATTTTCCAATTAGTCCAAATTGTGGAAGTTTTTCTCTCTTCACTAATCCTTTGGTCTTCCAAGCTCTATTAGGTGAGATAATAATTAGAAGTTTAGTGGAGGTTAAAAAGTGAGCTTTGGAGGTCGGCGGGAAGATGGCGGAAGAGTAAGACGTGGAGATCGCCTTCCTCCTCACGGATACACCAGAAATACATCTACACGTGGAACAACTCCTACAGAACACCTACTGAAGGCTGGCAGAAGACCTCAGAGCTCCCAAAAGGCAAGAAACTCCCCACGTACCTGGGTAGGGCAAAAGAAAAAAGAAAAAACAGAGACAAAAGAATAAGGACGGCACCTGCACCAGTGGGAGGGAGCTGTGAAGGAGGAAAAGTTTCCACACACTAGGAAGCCCCTCCGCGGGCGGAGACTGCGGGAGGCGGAGGGGGGAGCTTCGGGACCGCGGAGTGGTGCACAGCGACGGGTGTGGAGGGCAAAGCGGGGAGATTCCTGCACAGACGATCGGTGCCGACCGGCACTCACCAACCCGAGAGGCTTGTCTGCTCACCCGCCGGGGCGGGCGGGGCTGCGAGCTGAGGCTCGGGTTTCGGTTTTGGACGGAGCGCAGGGAGAGGACTGGGGTTGGCGGCTTGAGCATAGCCTGAAGGGGTTGGTGCGCCACGACTAGCCGGGAGGGAGTTCGGGGAAAAGCCTGCACCGGCCGAAGAGGCAAGAGACTTTTTCTTCCCTCTTTGTTTCCTGGTGCGCGAGGAGAGGGGTTTAAGAGCGCTGCTTAAAGGAACTCCAGAGACGGGCGCGAGCCGCGGCTAAAAGCGCGAACCCCAGAGACGGGCGCGATCCGCGGCTGAGGGCGCGAGCCCCCGAGACGGGCGCGAGCCGCGGCGGGAAGCGCGAGCCCCAGCGACGGGCGCGAGCCGCAGCTGAAACCGCGGACCCCAGAGACGGGCGGGAGACGCTGGGGCTGCTGCTGCCGCCACCAGGGGGGCTGTGTGCGAGCACAGGTCACTCTCCGCGCCCCTCTTCCGCGGAGCCTGTGCAGGCCGCCACTGCCAGGTTCCCGGGATCCAGGGACAACTTCCCCGGGAGTACGCACGGCGGGTCTCAGGCTGGTGCAGCGTCACGCCGGCCTCTGCCGCAGCGTCACGCCGCCTCTGCCGCCGCAGGCCCGCCCCGCACGCAGTGCCCCTCCTTCCCCCATCCCCCAACCCCTGGCCTGAGTGAGCCGGAGCTCCCGAATCAGCGGCTCCTTTAACCCCGTCCTGTCTGAGCAAAAAAACAGACGCCCTCCAGCGATCTGCGCGCAGGGGCAGGGCCGGGTACAAAGCTGAGCTCCTGTGAGCTGTGAGAGCAGGGAGGAGAGGGGGAGGTCTCTCTCGGCAGCCGCGGAGGCGGCGGATTGAAGCTCCACGATCAACTTGATGTGCCCTGCATTGTGGAATACCTGAATAGACAGGGAGTGATCCCAAATTGAAGAGGGGGAATTTAGGAGCGAGATCTGTGATTTTTTTCCCTTTTCCTCTTTTTGTGAATGTGTGCGTGTATGCTTCTGTGTGAGATCTTGTCTGTATACTCTTGCTTCCACCATTTGTCCTAGGGCTCTATCCGTCCATGGTTTTTTTTTTTTAAAAAAAAAATTTTTTTTTAATAATTAATTTTAATTGTAATAACTTTATTGAACTTTACCTTCGTTCTTTCTTTCTTTCTTTCCTTCCCTCCTTCCCTCCTTTAGACAGCGAATCACCCCAGGTTGAGGGGGTGGTCTCTGGGAGCAGGATTTATGATTTTTCCCCCTTTGCCTCTCTTTGTGAACGTGTATGTGTATGCTTCTGTGTAAGATTTTCTCTGTATAGCTTTGCTCCCAACAGTTGTCCTAGGGCTCTATCCGTCCATGGTTTTTTTTAAAAAAAAATTTTTTTTTCTTAATAATTAATTTTAATTGTAATAACTTTATTGTACTTTACCTTCATTCTTTCTTTCTTTCTTTCCTTCCTTCCTTCCCTCCTTTAGACAACAAATCACCCCAAATTGAGGAGGTGGTCTCTGGGAGCAAGATTTATGATTTTTCCCCCTTTGCCTCTCTTTGTGAACGTGTATGTGTATGCTTCTGTGTAAGATTTTCTCTGTATAGCTTTGCTTCCAACATTTGTCCTAGGGCTCTATCCGTCCATGGTTTTTTTTAAAAAAAAAAAAATTTTTTTTTCTTAATAATTAATTTTAATTGTAATAACTTTATTGTACTTTACCTTCGTTCTTTCTTTCTTTCCTTCCTTCCTTCCCTCCTTTAGACAGCGAATCACCCCAGGTTGAGGAGGTGGTCTCTGGGAGCAGGATTTATGATTTTTCCCCCTTTGCCTCTCTTTGTGAACGTGTATGTGTATGCTTCTGTGTAAGATTTTCTCTGTATAGCTTTGCTTCCAACATTTGTCCTAGGGCTCTATCCGTCCATGGTTTTTTTTAAAAAAAAAAAAATTTTTTTTTCTTAATAATTAATTTTAATTGTAATAACTTTATTGTACTTTACCTTCGTTCTTTCTTTCTTTCCTTCCTTCCTTCCCTCCTTTAGACAGCGAATCACCCCAGGTTGAGGAGGTGGTCTCTGGGAGCAGGATTTATGATTTTTCCCCCTTTGCCTCTCTTTGTGAACACGTATGTGTATGCTTCTGTGTAAGATTTTCTCTGTATAGCTTTGTTTCCAACATTTGTCCTAGGGTTCTATCTGTTCTTTTTTTTTTTTCTTTCTTTCTAAATATTTTTTAGTACAATAACTATATTATACTTTATTTTATTTTTACTGTATCTTCTTTCTTTCTGTCTTTTTTCCTTCTTTCCCTCCTTCCTTCCTCCCTTCCTCTCTCCCTCCCTCCCTCCTTTCTTTCCTTCTTTGCTTCTTTCTTCCTTCCTTCCTTTCCTCCTTTCCTCCTTTCCTTCTTTCTTTCCTCAAACTTCTACTAATTCTCTCTACATTTTCTCCTTCTTTCCCTCCTTCCTTCCTTCCTTCTCCCCTCCCTCCCTTTCTTTCCTTCTTTGCTTCTTTCTTCCTTCCTTCCTTTCCTCCTTTCCTTCTTTCTTTCCTCATACTTCTACTAATTCTCTCTACATTTTCTCCTTCTTTCCCTCCTACCTTCCTTCCTTCCTCCCTCCCTCCCTCCTTTCTTTCCTTCTTTGCTTCTTTCTTCCTTCCTTCCTTTCCTCCTTTCCTTCTCTCTTTCTTCAAACTTCTACTAATTCTCTCTACATTTTCTCCTTCTTTCCCTCCTTCTTTCCTTCCTTCCTCCCTCCCTCCCTCCCTCCTTTCTTTCCTTCTTTGCTTCTTTCTTCCTTCCTTCCTTTCCTCCTTTCCCTCTTTCTTTCCTCATACTTCTACTAATTCTCTCTACATTTTCTCCTTCTTTCCCTCCTTCCTTCCTTCCTTCCTCCCTCCCTCCCTCCTTTCTTTCCTTCTTTGCTTCTTTCTTCCTTCCTTCCTTTCCTCCTTTCCTTCTTTCTTTCCTCATACTTCTAATAATTCTCTCTACTTTTCCTCCCTTTTATTCTGAGCCGTGTGGATGAAAGGCTCTTGGTGCTCCAGCCCAGGAGGCAGGGCTCTGCCTCTGAGGTAGGAGAGCCAACTTCAGGACACTGATCAACAAGAGACCTCCCAGCTCCACATAATATTAAATGGTGGAAATCTCCCAGAGACCTCCATCTTAACACCAGCACCCAGCTTCACTCAACGACCAGCAAGCCACAGTGCTGGACAACCTATGCCAAACAACTAGCAAAACAGGAACACAACCCCACGCATTAGCAGAGAGGCTGCCTAAAATCATAACAAGGCCACAGACACCCCAAAACACACCACCAGACGTGAACCTGCCCACTAGAGAGACAAGATCCAGCCTCATCCAGCACAACACAGGCACTAGTCCCCTCCACCAGGAAGCCTACACAACCCGCTGAAACAACCTTAGCCACTGGAGACAGACATCAAAAACAACGGGAACTACGAACGTGCAGCCTGAAAAAGGAGACCCCAAACACAGTAAGATAAGCAAAATGAGAAGACAGAAAAACACACAGCAGATGAAGGAGCAAGATAAAAACCCACCAGACCTAACAAATGAAGAGGAAATAGGCAATCTACCTGAAAAAGAATTCAGAATAATGATAGTAAGGATGATCCGAAATCTTGGAAGTAGAATGGACAAAATGCAAGAAACAGTTAACAAGGACCTACAAGAACTAAAGATGAAACAAGCAACGATGAACAACGCAATAAATGAAATTAAAAGTACTCTAGATAGGATCAATAGCAGAATAACTGAGGCAGAAGAACGGATAAGTGACCTGGAAGATAAAGTAGTGGAAATAACTACTGCAGAGCAGAATAAAGAAAAAAGAATGAAAAGAACTGAGGACAGTCTCAGAGAGCTCTGGGACAACATTAAACGCACCAACATTCGAATTATAGGGGTTCCAGAAGAAGAAGAAAAAAAGAAAGGGACTGAGAAAATATTTGAAGAGATTATAGTTGAAAACTTCCCTAATATGGGAAAGCGCGGCGAGCTGCTTCTGACCAGCAGAATGACGAATCACCACACGCTAGATTCTTCTCGCATCACACTTTATTGGAGTACAGCTTGGTTTCGGGCGGATGGAAGGAAGACCCCGTACGCTCGAGCCTGTCTGCTTATATAAGGGCTTAAGGACTCGTGTAAGTCCCTGATTCGTCCGTATGGTTATCGCATTTCGCAAGCCGGACTTTGGATAGGCCACTGCTTCAAAACCTGATTAGCATATTAGGTGCATACGCCCTAGCGGCATACTTAGTGCATGCGTAATGGCTATCCGGCCGCGCCCTACAGGAAAGGAAATAGTTAATCAAGTCCAGGAAGCACAGAGAGTCCCATACAGGATAAATACAAGGAGAAATACGCCAAGACACATATTAATCAAACTATCAAAAATTAAATACAAAGAAAGCATATTAAAAGCAGCAAGGGAAAAACAACAAATAACACACAAGGGAATCCCCGTAAGGTTAACAGCTGATCTCTCAGCAGAAACCCTACAAGCCAGAAGGGAGTGGCAGGACATACTGAAAGTGATGAAGGAGAAAAACCTGCAACCAAGACTACTCTACCCAGCAAGGATCTCATTCAGATTTGATGGAGAAATTAAAATCTTTACAGACAAGCAAAAGCTGAGAGAGTTCAGCACCACCAAACCAGCTTTACAACAAATGCTAAAGGAACTTCTCTAGATAAGAAATGCAAAAGAAGGAAATGACCTATAATAACGAACCCAAAACAATATAGAAAATGGGAATAGGAACATACATATCGATAATTACCTTAAATGTAAATGGACTAAATGCTCCCACCAAAAGACACAGATTGGCTGAATGGATACAAAAACAAGACCCTTATATATGCTGTCTACAAGAGACCCACCTCAGACCTAGAGACACATACAGACTGAAAGTAAGGGGATGGAAAAAGATATTCCATGCAAATGGAAACCAAAAGAAAGCTGGAGTAGCAATTCTCATATCAGACAAAATAGACTTTAAAATAAGGACTATTAAAAGGGATAAAGAAGGACACTACATAATGATCAAGGGATCGATCCAAGAAGAAGATATAACAATTGTAAATATTTATGCACCCAACATAGGAGCACCTCAATACGTAAGGCAAATACTAACAGCCATAAAAGGGGAAATTGACAGTAACACATTCATAGTAGGGGACTTTAACACCCCACTTTCACCCATGGACAGATCATCCAAAATGAAAATAAATAAGGAAACACAAGCTTTAAATGATACATTAAACAAGATGGACTTAATTGATATTTATAGGACACTCCATCCAAAAACAACAGAATACACATTTTTCTCAAGTGCTCATGGAACATTCTCCAGGATAGATCATATCTTGGGTCACAAATCAAGCCTTGGTAAATTTAAGAAAATTGAAATTGTATCAAGTATCTTTTCTGACCACAACGCCATGAGACTAGATATCAATTACAGGAAAAGATCTGTAAAATATACAAACACATGGAGGCTAAACAATACACTACTTAATAATGAAGTGATCACTGAAGAAATCAAAGAGGAAATAAGAAAATACCTAGAAACAAATGACAATGGAGACACAACGACCCAAAACCTATGGGATGCAGCAAAAGCAGTTCTAAGGGGGAAGTTTATAGCAATACAAGCCCACCTTAAGAAGCAGGAAACATCTCGAATAAACAACCTAACCTTGCACCTCAAGCAATTAGAGAAAGAAGAACAAAAAAGCCCCAAAGCTAGCAGAAGGAAAGAAATCATAAAAATCAGATCAGAAATAAATGAAAAAGAAATGAAGGAAACGATAGCAAAGATCAATAAAACTAAAAGCTGGTTCTTTGAGAAGATATACAAAATAGATAAACCACTAGCCAGACTCATCAAGAAAAAAAGGGAGAAGACTCAAATCAATAGAATTAGAAATGAGAAAGGAGAAATAACAACTGACACTGCAGAAATAAAAAAAATCATGAGAGATTACTATAAGCAACTCTATGCCAATAAAATGGACAATCTGGAAGAAATGGACAAATTCTTAGAAATGCACAACCTGCCAAGACTGAATCAGGAAGAAATAGAAAATATGAACAGACCAATCACAAGCACTGAAATTGAAACTGTGATTAAAAATCTTCCAACAAACAAAAGCCCAGGACCAGATGGCTTCACAGGTGAATTCTATCAAACGTTTAGAGAAGAGCTAACACCTATCCTTCTCAAACTCTTCCAAAATATAGCAGAGGGAGGAACACTCCCAAATTCCTTCTACGAGGCCACCATCACCTTGATACCAAAACCAGACAAGGATGTCACAAAGAAAGAAAACTACAGGTCAATATCACTGATGAACATAGATGCAAAAATCCTCAACAAAATACTAGCAAACAGAATCCAACAGCACATTAAAAGGATCATACACCATGATCAAGTGGGGTTTATTCCAGGAATGCAAGGATTCTTCAATATACGCAAATCTATCAATGTAATACACCATATTAACAAATTGAAGGAGAAAAACCATATGATCATCTCAATAGATGCAGAGAAAGCTTTTGACAAAATTCAACACCCATTTATGATAAAAACCCTCCAGAAAGTAGGCATAGAGGGAACTTTCCTCAACATAATAAAGGCCATATATGACAAGCCCACAGCAAACATCATCCTCAATGGTGAAAAACTGAAAGCATTTCCACTAAGATCAGGAACAAGACAAGGTTGCCCACTCTCACCACTCTTATTCAACATAGTTTTGGAAGTTTTAGCCACAGCAATCAGAGAAGAAAAGGAAATAAAAGGAATCCACATCGGAAAAGAAGAAGTAAAGCTGTCACTGTTTGCAGATGACATGATACTATACATAGAGAATCCTAAAGATGCTACCAGAAAACTACT
Source organism: Phocoena sinus (assembly GCF_008692025.1). Lineage (NCBI taxonomy): Eukaryota > Metazoa > Chordata > Mammalia > Artiodactyla > Phocoenidae > Phocoena > Phocoena sinus. The sequence goes on from NC_045768.1 coordinate 73,225,504, forward strand.
AGAGCTAATCAATGAATTTGGTAAAGTAGCAGGATACAAAATTAATGCACAGAAATCTCTGGCATTCCTATATACTAATGATGAAAAATCTGAAAGTGAAATCAAGAAAACTCTCCCATTTACCATTGCAACAAAAAGAATAAAATATCTAGGAATAAACCTACCTAAGGATACGAAAGACCTGTATGCAGAAAATTATAAGACACTGATGAAAGAAATTAAAGATGATACAAATAGATGGAGAGATATACCATGTTCTTGGATGGGAAGAATCAACATTGTGAAAATGACTCTACTACCCAAAGCAATCTACAGATTCAATGCAATCCCTATCAAACTACCGCTGGCATTTTTCACAGAACTAGAACAAAAAATTTCGCAATTTGTATGGAAACACAAAAGACCCCGAATAGCCAAAGCAATCTTGAGAACGAAAAAAGGAGCTGGAGGAATCAGGCTCCCTGACTTCAGACTATACTACAAAGCAACAGTAATCAAGACAGTATGGTACTGGCACAAAAACAGAAAGATAGATCAGTGGAACAGGATAGAAAGCCCAGAGATAAACCCACGCACATATGGACACCTTATCTTTGATAAAGGAGGCAGGAATGTACAGTGGAGAAAGGACAGCCTCTTCAATAAATGGTGCTGGGAAAACTGGACAGGTACATGTAAAAGTATGAGATTAGATCACTCCCTAACACCATACACAAAAATAAGCTCAAAATGGATTAAAGACCTAAATGTAAGGCCAGAAACTATCAAACTCTTAGAAGAAAACATAGGAAGAACACTCTATGACATAAATCACAGCAAGATCCTTTCTGACCCACCTCCTAGAGTAATGGAAATAAAAACAAAAATAAACAAATGGGACCTAATGAAACTTCAAAGCTTTTGCACAGCAAAGGAAACCATAACCAAGACCAAAAGACAACCCTCAGAATGGGAGAAAACATTTGCAAATGAAGCAACTGACAAAGGATTAATCTCCAAAATTTACAAGCAGCTCATGCAGCTCAATAACAAAAATACAAACAACCCCATCCAAAAATGGGCAGAAGACCTAAATAGACATTTCTCCAAAGAAGATATACAGAATGCCAACAAACACATGAAAGAATGCTCAACATCATTAATCATTAGAGAAATGCAAATCAAAACTACAATGAGATATCATCTCACACCAGTCAGAATGGCCATCATCAAAAAATCAAGAAACAATAAATGCTGGAGAGGGTGTGGAGAAAAGGGGACACTCTTGCACTGCTGGTGGGAATGTGAATTGGTTCAGCCACTGTGGAGAACAGTATGGAGGTTCCTTAAAAAACTACAAATAGAATTACCATATGACCCAGCAATCCCACTACTTGGCATATACCCTGAGAAAACCAAAATTCAAAGAGAGTCATGTACCAAAATGTTCATTGCAGCTCTATTTACAATAGCCAGGACATGGAAACAACCTAAGCGCCCATCATCGGAGGAATGGATAAAGAAGATGTGGCACATATACACAATGGAATATTACTCAGCCTTAAAAAGAAATGAAATTGAGCTATTTGTAATGAGATGGATAGACCTAGAATCTGTCATACAGAGTGAAGTAAGTCAGAAAGAAAAAGACAAATACCGTATGCTAACACATATATATGGAATTTAAGGGAAAAAAATGTCATGAAGAACCTAGGGGTAAGATAGGAATAAAGACGCAGACCTACTGGAGAACGGACTTAAGGATATGGGGAGGGGGAAGGGTGAGTTTTGACAGGGCGAGAGAGAGTCATGGACATATACACACTAACAAACGTAGTAAGGTAGATAGCTGGGGGGAAGCAGCCGCAAGGCACAGGGATATTAGCTCGGTGCTTTGTGACAGCCTGGAAGGGTGGGATGGGGAGAGTGGGAGGGAGGGAGACGCAAGAGGGAAGACATATGGGAACATATGTATATGTATAGCTGATTCACTTTGTTGTAAATCAGAAACTAACACACCATTGTAAAGCAATTATACCCCAATAAAGATGTTTAAAAAAAAAAAAAAAAAAAAAATGAGAGATTACTATAAGCAACTCTATGCCAATAAAATGGACAATCTGGAAGAAATGGACAAATTCTTAGAAATGCACAACCTGCCAAGACTGAATCAGGAAGAAATAGAAAATATGAACAGACCAATCACAAGCACTGAAATTGAAACTGTGATTAAAAATCTTCCAACAAACAAAAGCCCAGGACCAGATGGCTTCACAGGTGAATTCTATCAAACGTTTAGAGAAGAGCTAACACCTATCCTTCTCGAACTCTTCCAAAATATAGCAGAGGGAGGAACACTCCCAAATTCCTTCTACGAGGCCACCATCACCTTGATACCAAAACCAGACAAGGATGTCACAAAGAAAGAAAACTACAGGTTAATATCACTGATGAACATAGATGCAAAAATCCTCAACAAAATACTAGCAAACAGAATCCAACAGCACATTAAAAGGATCATACACCATGATCAAGTGGGGTTTATTCCAGGAATGCAAGGATTCTTCAATATACGCAAATCTATCAATGTAATACACCATATTAACAAATTGAAGGAGAAAAACCATATGATCATCTCAATAGATGCAGAGAAAGCTTTTGACAAAATTCAACACCCATTTATGATAAAAACCCTCCAGAAAGTAGGCATAGAGGGAACTTTCCTCAACATAATAAAGGCCATATATGACAAGCCCACAGCAAACATCATCCTCAATGGTGAAAAACTGAAAGCATTTCCACTAAGATCAGGAACAAGACAAGGTTGCCCACTCTCACCACTCTTATTCAACATAGTTTTGGAAGTTTTAGCCACAGCAATCAGAGAAGAAAAGGAAATAAAAGGAATCCACATCGGAAAAGAAGAAGTAAAGCTGTCACTGTTTGCAGATGACATGATACTATACATAGAGAATCCTAAAGATGCTACCAGAAAACTACTAGAGCTAATCAATGAATTTGGTAAAGTAGCAGGATACAAAATTAATGCACAGAAATCTCTGGCATTCCTATATACTAATGATGAAAAATCTGAAAGTGAAATCAAGAAAACACTCCCATTTACCATTGCAACAAAAAGAATAAAATATCTAGGAATAAACCTACCTAAGGATACGAAAGACCTGTATGCAGAAAATTATAAGACACTGATGAAAGAAATTAAAGATGATACAAATAGATGGAGAGATATACCATGTTCTTGGATGGGAAGAATCAACATTGTGAAAATGACTCTACTACCCAAAGCAATCTACAGATTCAATGCAATCCCTATCAAACTACCACTGGCATTTTTCACAGAACTAGAACAAAAAATTTCGCAATTTGTATGGAAACACAAAAGACCCCGAATAGCCAAAGCAATCTTGAGAACGAAAAAAGGAGCTGGAGGAATCAGGCTCCCTGACTTCAGACTATACTACAAAGCAACAGTAATCAAGACAGTATGGTACTGGCACAAAAACAGAAAGATAGATCAGTGGAACAGGATAGAAAGCCCAGAGATAAACCCACGCACATATGGACACCTTATCTTTGATAAAGGAGGCAGGAATGTACAGTGGAGAAAGGACAGCCTCTTCAATAAATGGTGCTGGGAAAACTGGACAGGTACATGTAAAAGTATGAGATTAGATCACTCCCTAACACCATACACAAAAATAAGCTCAAAATGGATTAAAGACCTAAATGTAAGGCCAGAAACTATCAAACTCTTAGAGGAAAACATAGGAAGAACACTCTATGACATAAATCACAGCAAGATCCTTTCTGACCCACCTCCTAGAGTAATGGAAATAAAAACAAAAATAAACAAATGGGACCTAATGAAACTTCAAAGCTTTTGCACAGCAAAGGAAACCATAATCAAGACCAAAAGACAACCCTCAGAATGGGAGAAAACATTTGCAAATGAAGCAACTGACAAAGGATTAATCTCCAAAATTTACAAGCAGCTCATGCAGCTCAATAACAAAAAAACAAACAACCCCATCCAAAAATGGGCAGAAGACCTAAACAGACATTTCTCCAAAGAAGATATACAGAATGCCAACAAACACATGAAAGAATGCTCAACATCATTAATCATTAGAGAAATGCAAATCAAAACTACAATGAGATATCATCTCACACCAGTCAGAATGGCCATCATCAAAAAATCAAGAAACAATAAATGCTGGAGAGGGTGTGGAGAAAAGGGGACACTCTTGCACTGCTGGTGGGAATGTGAATTGGTTCAGCCACTATGGAGAACAGTATGGAGGTTCCTTAAAAAACTACAAATAGAATTACCATATGACCCAGCAATCCCACTACTGGGCATATACCCTGAGAAAACCAAAATTCAAAAAGAGTCATGTACCAAAATGTTCATTGCAGCTCTATTTACAATAGCCCGGAGATGGAAAGAACCTAAGCGCCCATCTTCGGACGAATGGATAAAGAAGATGTGGCACATATACACAATGGAATATTACTCAGCCTTAAAAAGAAATGAAATTGAGATATTTGTAATGAGATGGATAGACCTAGAGTCTGTCATACAGAGTGAAGTAAGTCAGAAAGACAAAGACAAATACCATATGCTAACACATATATATGGAATTTAAGGGGAAAAAATGTCATGAAGAACCTAGGGATAAGACAGGAATAGAGGCGCAGACCTACTGGAGAACGGACTTGAGGATATGGGGAGTGGGAAGGGTGAGTTTTGACAGGGCGAGAGAGAGTCATGGACATATACCCACTAACAAACGTAGTAAGGTAGATAGCTAGGGGGAAGCAGCCGCAAGGCACAGGGATATAAGCTCGGGGCTTTGGGACAGCCTGGAGGGGTGGGAAGGGGAGAGTGGGAGGGAGGGAGACGCAAGAGGGAAGACACATGGGAGCACATGTATATGTAAAGCTGATTCACTTTGTTATAACTCAGAAACTAACACACCATTGTAAAGCAATTATACCCCAATAAAGATGTTAAAAAAAAAAAAAAAAAATAAATAAATAAATAAAAAAAAAAAAAAGAAGTTTAGTGGAAAACTAAACTTGCACATAGGAAGAAGTGTAAACGTTAGGAAGATGTTTGCATCACAGCCTAGAGCATTCCTAGCTTTCATTTGTTAACTCTTGGCTTTCCAGTTTATTATTATGTAAGCAGATTGGTACTCCATTAGTGGTTCTCTACTCTAAACACACATTAGAATCACCCTTTGAGAATAGTGATTTCTCAGTTCCTTCTTAGGTCTTCTAGTTTAATTGGGCTAGGATGGGACTGGGAATTGGAAATTTTTAAAAGCTCCCTAGATGATTTTAATGTGTAGCCAGGTTGAGGACCACTGCATTTGAGAACAGCAAAAATCACGATAGCTTAGAGTAACTGAACAAATACCTTTTGACAAGTTTTCAAGACCAGTGGCCAAATCTGATGATTCTATATTGATTTACTATTCACTTCAGCTCTTTAACATAAATAATGTATTTCAACCCATCATGATCTTGTGACATGAGTAAGGGAGATGATGCTATACTCATTTTACAGAAGAAAATGCTGAGACTTTATACTAATTTTGTAAATGTCATTATGTACTTAAGTAATTTTAAGAAGATTTGTGTTGGGTTATATGTTGCCAAACACTGAAATGGAAATTTTCAGTTTCATAGCGTGAAGATGCTACATTTGATTTCATAGTATGAGGATGGTACATCTGCATTTTTAAAAAATGCTTTCCTTTTCATACACAAATTTGACCCTTGGTAAATACAACCTTAGCTTATATTTTCCCCTTTTTTGTAGCCAGTATTAGCTGTAAAGAATTTCAGGCACAGTTTGTTTTTTATCATTCTTGTTTATTTTGACTTACTCATCACATTCAGGTTGTTTACAGTGCATTCCTAACTTTGGGGCCATTATTAAGCTTAGAAGTGACATTAACCTTCCCACAGAGAATTGTCGACACAGGAAGGCTGACAGCCTGATCCTTTAATATGAAATCACAAGTTTGAAAGGTGAGGAAATTGACCTTGAAATCTTCCTTTTGCCACCTGCCGGACTCTGAGCAGTCAAAGTCATTCTGACTGAAGGGCAAGCTGGGCCACTTGCTCTTTGCCTTTCACTATGCTTTTTGTGGCAGACCAAACCTCCATTAGAAGACTATTGAAAAATGCCATAAGCACAGCTGCAAGAAAGATTTCTTTGTGTTAGCACATAGGCACAGTAGTTTCCAGGCTTGTTCGAATGCCATGGTGAGTGCGTTCATAGGACAGCTCACATCTTCAGAACAAACGTGTGCAGAGTCGGAATTTGAACTCAAAGTTACTGACTCCCAGACTTGTGCTCAGACCAGCAGGTCCTGCTGCTACTTAGATGTTTGCTATTGTAGCAAAGAAAAAGAGAGCATAGCCTATGAATGACACGGTTGGTTTACCAGGTGCAAATATGTGGATCAGGAGCTTGATGCTTCTGGTAATGATAGATGAATGTTAAATGATAAATGAATTAAAGGAGAATCATCTGTGGCCATGGTAATAAGTTCATTGATGAAAGAATGGAAGTGTGGAAAGAATGCAGTAGAATATTTACTGAAGCAGATTTTCTCCAGACTTTCAAATGACAGGACAAGAAATATTTTTCAGAAGCCACAGTTGGGAACTTTAGATCCTGGAGTGGGAACACTACATGGAGAGAAACTAAAACTATTTATCAAGGGAGAATTCTTGTGGGCCATTCTGTGGAAATACCCGTGTTCTGTTCATTCCCACCAGCACGAATGGATACTTGGCAGAAAGGGAAGAGGCTTTCATTTTATGTGGGTCTGATTAATCTCTGTATCCACTGCAAGTATAACCAGGGGTATCCTTAGTTAAAAATGAGTCCCAGTTCAACCAATTCAAGTATAATGTGCGTTCCACCTTTCAATGCATAATCCTCTCCCATTATATCAGTGTTGAAAACCATTTAGGCAATTGTTGCTAACCCTACTCTCATAAAAACATAAAGTTAATAATCAAAAAACTTTATGAGGGCATTTGAAAAAACAACTGTGTATTAAAGTTTTCTGTAATTAACCCTACAAATTCAATGGATCCAGGTCTCTACGATGCCTTTTTAAAGAAGATATAGTTTTGTGCAGGATCACTTTCCCAGGTGGAGGATACCTATACAGTATACAAATTTGTTCTTGGGTTAAAGCTTCACTCCACTTGTGAAGCTTTCCCAATTTCTAGATGAGGGATTTCCCTCAGGCTAATATGTTTTCCACATGTAGGGACATAGATACTTTCTATTAATTTTTTTCACTTATAGATGCAACTAGGTTAAATTTAAACAAAAAGTTAATGAAATATTAGGGGAAACAATAAAACTATTATTTACAGCTTACATATAATATGTACTTGCATGTGTATGAATATATGTTGTTAGTTGATGTGTATACGTACATACTTAATATCTCCTCCATGACTTTAATTCTAGCTCCTTTATGACATTTATTCACCCAGGGACTGACTCTGAGGGAATTTCTATTGGTAATGAGGGTAACAGTTTGAAGGGGAGAAGAGGGAGGAGCAGATGATTACAGAATAAGCGTGCTGCACTATTTAAGAGCAGCTCTGCCACAAAACCAGCATCTACTTAAAGTACATAGACACTTTACTGTTTGAAAGAGAGCAGTTTCCTCCATGGCAGATGAATATACTGTTTGGATAGAGATGTGTGATTGTAACATGATTTGGCATATGTTGGTAAGATGCCACTTAGAATCATGGAATACTATTGCTGGAAACCACAGAGAGCTTATAGTGCAAACCTCCATATAAGTGAGAGGACAGAGGCCCAGAGCTAATTGCCTTCTCCTGGAGCATTGAGCTAATTAGTAGCCCAGAGAGGACTAGTGACCAGAGAACCCCTAAGCCAGGGCTATTTATGCCTTGCTTACCTTCTCTAAATGTGTAGGCAAATTACGAAATTGTTGATGTATTGTAAAATGGCACCCCAAAGTAAATCTATTGGTAAATTGCATACAAAATCCAGGGACATCCATAAAAGAAATAATATTCTTCCACTTTCCTTTCATTCCTCCTCCTTCCCTCCTTTCCTAGTTCATCCCAATCCCCAGATGAGGAGCTCGTGCTTGCTTTTAGACCTTGGTACTATAGATTGTCTTAGACTCAGTCTTAATTACCATTTTGGCTGTATCCCAAGATTCATAACTTTTCTGTTACTCTTTTTTTTTTTTTAAATGTTGAGCCTTCTTTTAATTTATTTATTTTTATTTTTGGCTGTGTTGGGTCTTCGTTTCTGTGCGAGGGCTTTCTCCAGTTGCGGCAAGCGGGGGCCACTCTTCATCGCAGTGCGCGGGCCTCTCACTATCACGGTCTCTCGTTGCGGAGCACAGGCTCCAGACGCGCAGGCTCAGTAGTTGTGGCTCATGGGCCTAGTTGCTCCATGGCATGTGGGATCTTCCCAGACCAGGGCTCGAACCCGTGTCCCCTGCATTAGCAGGCAGAGTCTCAACCACTGCGCTACCAGGGAAACCCTCTGTTACTCTTGATTCACAAATACTGAATTTGTTTTTTGTAAGTTATTCTGGAACTCTCTCCTCCTCTCAGGATAGTGTGGAAATGTTCTAAGTATTAATGACAAAGAACCCTTTGTGAATCCCAGGGGAATATATGTATAATATATAATACACCTATATACAAACATATGTAAATATCTCAAAATTTAACATGCATGTAGGTCACCCAAAGACCTTATTAAAATGCAGATCTCAGGGTGAGGCCTGAGATTCTATATTTCTAAATTTTCCCTCAGGTGGTGCTGATGCTGCTAGTCCATTGGCTACACTCTGAGCAACAAGGCAATTGCTGTAATAGTTAAAATCTTTGCATTTTAACAATTTAAAACAATTTTTTAACAACAAAAAGCGTTTTAACAAAAACATCAATATTTTAACCTAAAAAATGACTCAACATGGGAATTTCAAGCAGGTATATTTTTGACAATCCTTATATTATAACATATAGTCAGGTGGTGTTTGCCTCTGTCTATTTCAGGTCTATTCTGGTAAGCCTCTTTGAGCTCGTTATATAAAAGAGTCCAGAAGATCAAACAAATTATCCTTTACTGGTCACAAATTTCAACCATGAGAAGATGCCTTCCTCTTCCTCTTGGATTCCTTCCCTGTCTTCCTCCCTCCCTCAGAAATACATGTTAAGAACTTCTCCTGTACAAGATGCTGGTTTTGTTGGATCTGTCTTTGAAATAAAACAACAACAGGTACACTTATTGAATGTTCTTTATTTCTTAGTTGATAGGAGCAGTGGGAGGAGGTTCGTTTTCTTTATCTTCTTCTCTCTGGTCCCCATTGCAATCTGTTTCTCTAGCACATATCTTTTACTCTGCTTTTATTTTTTCCCCTTTGTAATTGTCTTTTCAAAACCAGAGTTTGAATTTTTCTTCCTCCCTCAATATTATGGAGTGTGCCTAGCAGTATGACTTAATTTTGCCTCAGCCTCTATTATGGTGCTTTGTATATTAATATGAGCAATAAAGTCTCCATGAATAAATACACACTTAATAAGTGTTCATGGTATTTAATTGTCCTGGTTCTTTGAGATAACTCTTCTCCATGCTGGTTTACAGTGACATAAGGACAGTATTTGTGGATTTTTGTTTTTCTCCTTGACTCTGGTGATCAATTATTCTCTGTTCTTTATGTATTTATATACTTTTCAATTAGAACAGCAACACTATTTTTTCAAATAATATTTCTAATACTACCACTTCTACCTGTGAAGTTGACAATATGCCCTCTTTGGCATGCCTGATATAGAATAATCTTATATACATGCTCCCATGTATCGCTGTGTTCTGATGCAACTGGGAAAGGAAAGTAGGTGTTTCTGATGGATCATTCTTCCTAAATTTGAGACTCTCTTGTTTGAATGGCCTCGTGGAGAGAATGTAGATAATAAAATTACCAGGCCAGAATGAAGGTCTTTTGTGTGCTTGTAATCCAAGTTACAGTACTCATTCTTTGTGCATCATTCATTTGCTTACTTAATCCTCATTGAGCACTATTATGTACTGGGCATGATTAGCAATAACTTCCCTGCCTTCTTAGAGTCAAATTCTGTTTGTGTGTGTATGCATGTGTATGTTTTATAAAGTTAAAAAATAAACAAATTTAGAACATAATTTCTATTAGTGATAAGACTAGTAAAAGTATATAAAGCAGGCTAAGAGGATAAAGAAGAGTGGGAATAACATAGTCCTTAATTTGGGTTTTTATAAAAGGTTTGTATGAGAAGACATTTGAGCACAGACCTGAGGTGAAGTGCAGAGTGAGACATGTAGGTGTTGGGAAAAAGGGTTTCAGGTTGGGTGAACAGCAGGTGCAAAGGCCTGAGTTGAGAACAGTCTGGCATGGTGGATGAAGAGTAAGGCTTCCGTGGCTGATGGAGAGAGTGAGGTGAGTGGGGAGATGAGCGTGGACAGATAGGTTGGCCCATTATGGTGGGTGTGGTAGCTGCTCAGTAAATGGAGACTGTGCTGCTCTTATGCTTGAAACTTTCAGTGGCTTTTATTGCTCTTAGGAAGAAGATGCAAAAGCTTGAATGAAAGCTTTATCCTCTGTTCTCATCAGACATGCCATACTCTCCTAAATTCCCTCTGCCAGGACCCTCCCCCTACCTCCATACCGCGCCTTCTTTTGGTCCTTCTCTCTCACTGTTCTTCTCACCACAGTGCCTTTGTATGTGCCAGTCCCACTGCCTAGACGACTCTCCACCTACACCCACAAGCTTTTGCCCCTTCGCATCTCAGCTTTGTTATCAGTTCTTTAGAGAAGATTCCCCGGCCCTCTGATAATCCCTGTTATTGTGCACTCAGAGTATCATGTACCCGTTCTTCATGACACTTATCAGCATTTCAACTTTACATTTGGGTGGTTCTTTGTCGTTTTATGCTACCAAATTATAAGCTCCATGAGGCTGGGAACTGGGCTGTTTTTTTTTTCACCACTTTGCCTCTGACACCTCGTGCAGTATCTGTCACAGAGTAGTGGCTTAGTAAGTACTTGAATAGTTGATTTAAAACAAATTTTCTCCCATCTTTTTTTTTTCTTTCACCTTTTATTTCTCTTCTTTTTAAAACTCCTATTCCTCCTTTTAACCTTTGTTCTCCTTCTTTATCTCTCATCTTGCCTGGTAAAGACTCACTGCTGAGTTCAAGATTCTGTATGTACGTGAACATTTTCTAAAGACTAAAGAACAATGGTAGAAAAGAGTTGGTGGCATTTAATAGCATGCTGCCATTCTATGTGAAATCAGAGATGCCCCTTCATAAGAGAACATGGCTATTATATCTTCCTTAAAATGAAGACCTACATCAAACACTGCAGCAAGGGTGTTTTTCCATTTCATTTCTTTTGTTCTGCTTGTGGCTTTGTTGAATCCATCTATCATTAACATTTATAATTTAGCACTGTCTTCTGGCACAGTGTGATGTTATCTGTATTGCTGACAGATTTGTCTCAGTCTTGGTCTTAGGTCTCTCAGCTGTCTGGTTTCCCGAATTTTGCTTATCCAAGCATTTCATTTGTCACACTACCTGCCATTGTCACCACGTTTGTCTTTATCCTTAGTCATTAGTTTCCTATGCTCTGTCTTAATCCCATTACAGGGCTTGTTCTTGCTATTTTTATTTGTCACGGTATCTATTTTAGTAACAGATGTAGTTGTCAGAACATCTCCTTACTCCCAATACTGGTGTCACTTGTGCATTTGGTGTTAAGAGTTTGTCTTGTGTGCTATTCTGGGTCTTTGTATGTACACGTGTTAGTCCACTTCGTTGTTTTAATTGTACCAGATCTTTTCTTCTCCCAGTGATACATAACTGTGGTTCATTTATTTTTTCTTGCCATTCTGAATATTGTTGAGTTGCTTTGTCTCTAAGGAAGGCATTTTTTGGAAGACCAGATCAGTGGCGCAACAGATGAGAATGCAAATTTATGAGTGTTTGCTCTGAATATGTGTGCATTCAATCAGAGAGCTGAGCTACAGTGTGTGCTTTTGATCATGTTAGGATAGCGTGTTCATTGATTGAATTTGATTTTCACTATATGGTCTTCACATCCGGTTTGATATCATATTCTACAAGATGTGCTTTTTTTTTAAAGTTTGAAGTTACTGTATTTCTATGGTAAACAAAATTTTGAAGGCAAATACACTTTATCTCTCCTACTCTTGGGTGATGAGTTAACAAAGCAAAGCAAAACAGACTTATTCTAAAGTGAATTGATTACTTGAAGAAAAGCTTACTAAGCAATGTTTAGCCAAAAAAATATAAGATGAGGAGAAACATGAGAAGTGCAGATAATAAAAATAAATAGAATTTGTCTTGAGGATGGGTACAAATAGTATTAGCTTCTCTGAAGTAGCCATCTAACATTTACAATTGATTCTCAAATAATTTAAAATAATTAAGGGTATGTGGGGGAACTTCAGCTTACTAAAAGATAGAAGAAAAACACATTGCTCAGGGTTGTGGGTATTCTCTCAGTGAAATTAGCTACAGCTTTTCTTTTTTTTTTTTTTTTTTTTAAATATTTTTAATTAATTAATTTACGGCTGCATTGGGTCTTCGTTGCTGCACGCGGGCTTTCATTGCGGTGGCTTCTTTCTTCGTGGAGCACGGGCTCCAGGTGCGCGGGTTTCAGTAGTTGTGGCTCGCGGGCTCTGTAGCTGTTGCTCACGGGCTCTAGAGCACAGGCTCCGTAGTTGTGGCGCACGGGCTTAGCCGCTCCGCGGCATGTGGGATCTTCCCGGACCAGGGCTCAAACCCATGTCCCCTGCATCGGCAGGCGGATTCTCAACCACTGAGCCACCAGGGAAGCCCGCTACAGCTTTTCTAAGGTTTAGGTCTAATCCATAATTTGTGAAAGAAAGAATGTATAAACAATTCTAACCCTAGAAATCCTGCAAGTGTATAAAATATTTTATGCCCAGTCAACTGACTTGGAACCAAACCATGCTGAGATTCACATTCTTCCTCTGCCCCATGATTTTATGTTTGCTTTTTGGTTGGTATTTGAACTGTTTTATTAGCTTGATTCCTCTAAACTGAGAAAATTAGAATATCGGTCACTTGTAAGAAAAATTCAATTTCATTGTGGAGTCTCTGGAATCAAGGAATTCAAGAGACAGTGGATACTTGAAGGTTATGAAACACGACAGTGTAGTCCCCACTTGTCAGTATCTGCCTCCTATTTCTAATTTTTACAAGATTTAAACTAGCAGGGAAGCTCTCTCACCATTAAATGTAGGAAACTGGGTTTTTTTGTAGGGGAGAGGGATATGTTCATGGGAGTCTGGGTTTTCTATGACTAAAAGACACTTAGCATTTATGAATTTGATAGACCTATATAATGCTCTTCAAGTGAAGAGAACAGCCTCCATATTTTTCCTGTGAAGGAATAAAACACCTAATATCAGTTTAGTACAGGAGAATGTTTCATGTATACATTTAAATATCCTTACAAAAATCTGCTTGCCTGTATTTTATGGCCTTTTCTCCACTTTGTACCTCTGTGGTATTTGGTGTTCAGCTCTCTCATAAGAATTTTCATTGCATCCTGATTGCATATCTTCTACCACCCTGGTTATGAGCTCCTTGTGTGTGAAGCTTACTTATCCACTATTTGTTATTAATAAGTCAATGCTTTGTGAATAATTGCTTTTCAATATATGATTGGTAATGAAGGGTTATTATTTTATAAGTTATGCCAGGTAAGTAAGTGTTATGGATACATGCTATAAAGCATTTGCCTGATTAAAGATTTTATAATCTTAGAGTAGGGCAGTGAAAAAAAAATCTACGTTGAAATATTTGAGGGCAGGCTTCTAATCTTTGTTTTTGTGTGTAAAATACTTGAAAAGGTAACCTAAAACAAAAGAAGACATTTGAAGTGTCAAATATATAGTCCAGACTGGGCAGAACACCGTTCTGTAAGTATGACTTCTGATGTACTCCTTGTAACAATCCAGTGAAGTAGGGATTTGTAGTAGATACTTCTTAGTGGGCTGCTGACTCGAACTAATCCTTTTTCTAGGAAAATTATATGAACTCTCAGCGATCACATTTCTACCCTTAACACAAAACTGTAGTTTGTTGATCCAGGATTTGGCTATAATCCAAGCAGGGATAGTCAGATTTTATCTTCCAGGAACTAGAAATGTAAGACAGAGAGAGACTGGGAATTGTTGGAGCTGAGTCATATAACTGGCAATCAACAGAGAAGTTTCCTTCATTTATTCATTCAACAGATATATATTGAATGCTTTAAGTATTCCGGCCACCAAGCAGAGGTTGGGGATTAAATGACAGCAAAATCAGACACAATCTCTGCTCTTAAAGATTTATGGATTACTGAGAGAAAGATTGTAATCCAATACTCATAAAATTAATTAAAACTATAAACTGATGTAAATTAAGAAATGGAATGTATTTCTCTGATAGCAAATAACAGTGGATCCTGAGGTAGACAAAGACTGAGAAGGCTTCTACAAAGAAGTAAAAGCCATTTAATCTACAAAGAATGTCAAACAGGTGAAAATGGTGTATGTGGTTGAGAATGAGACATTTCATGGAGAGGCAGTAGCATGTTAGAGGCTCTAGGATACAAGAAGGGAGCATGGTAGAGTATGCCAGTGTGCCTGGACACAGAGCTGGGAAAGAGTGGAAGGTAAGGATTGAGGGCCTTTCCTGCCTTGTTAAAGATTTTTGTCATCATTATAAGGACAATGGCATTCAATTGAAGGTTTTTCATCAGGCATCTAACATGATCATATTTATGATCAGATTTACTCCAGGGAAGAGTTGATGTTAGCTTGCTATGGTAAGGGCGATAGAGTGGGAAGAGAAATGGATGGGCTTGAGAAATATTTAGGAAATAAAGTCAAAAGAATTTGGTGATAGAATTTATGTAGTAGGTAGGAGAGAGGTGTCAAGTATGATTTCTAGATATTTAGCATGGAGAATTAGAGATAGAAAAATTCATTGAGTTAGAGGGCTTTAAATGATATTTAAAATATTCAACGGTATTTCAGTATTGAACAATGTAGGATTTTTGTATGCCCATTTGAGATGGTTATGATGGTCATGGATTCCTATTTCTAGTACATATAAAGGATTAGTTATGTCAATTTCGATGTTCAGTGTTTGATAGTAAAGAGCTTGAGTAGCAAAAGATGGTGGTTGAGATTTCATAATTTTCTAGATATTTTCCAGAAGAAATTCATGAATAGTGTTCACTTGGAGTGAACCAGAATGCCATCTGGTGACTGTTTATATAAATAGCAGACACATGTTCCCTGAGGACAAACTTATAATAGCTAACATTTCCTGAGAAACTATGATGTGCCTGGAATCTGTGCTAAGCAATTATATATGGCATCACATTTATTGACACTCTAAAGCATACTGGAATTTAAATGACAATATAAGATAATAACATTAGATATAAAGACATTATATAGTTGAATGGCACATGAATAATTTAAATTAAAAAGTTTTAAGATTTTAATAGGTTGATGAACTGTACCCTTCCTTTCCCCCAAAGATACATGCACACTTATATCACCTATTCATCCAGGAGAAAATTTGGAATTAATTCTGTTGTGGCATTTGTTGTCTTCTCTCCTAAAGAAAAAAAGAGTTATTTGTAGCCCTATAATTACTCCTTTCAATGTAAACCAGACTTTGAAAAAAGTCAGATGTTCTTTTGCACGACTCATCGTTCATTTATTTACTCAACAATTATGGTTATATATTCAGCACCTATTATGGTGGGGTGCTATTCTACATCACTGAAGATGCAACAGTGGAAAAAATATGCAAGAACTCCTATCCTTATGGCATTTTCCATGAGGGGAGACAGAAAATGACTACTAGAATATATAATATGCCAGATAGGGTTAAGTGCTGAGGAAAAAAAAAAAGCAGAGAAACAGGGTAAGTAGTGATGGTGGAGGTGCAAGTGTGTTGCTGTTTTAAGTAGATGCCAGACCTCATGGAACAAAAAATTCAAAGGGGTAAAGAAATAGACCATATGGACATTTTGAGGTAGAAAGTGCAAATTCCCAGAGGTAGAAACATGCCTCGTTTATCTAATAAAGCCAAGGAGGCCACTGTGGCTGGAGTAAGATAACTCAGAGAATGAGTTAGGAAGCGTTCCTTCTGCTGCTTTTTTCTGGAAGAGATTGTGGAAATTTGACATCATTTCTTTCTTAAATGTTTGGTAGGGCTTCCCTGGTGGCACAGTGGTTTAGAGTCCGCCTGCCAATGCAGGGAACACGGGTTCGTGCCCCGGTCCAGGAAGATCCCACATGCCGCGGAGCAGCTGGGCCCGTGAGCCATGGCTGCTGAGGCTGTGCGTCTGGAGCCTGTGCTCCGCAATGGGAGAGGCCACAACAGTGAGAGGCCCGTGTACAGAAAAAAAAAAAAAAAAAAAAAAAAAAATGTTTGGTAGAATTCACAAGGAAAACCATCTGGGCTTGTTCCTTTCTTTATGGCACATTGCTAATTACTGGTTCAAATTTTAAAACTGATATGGGCTCATTCAGATTATCTATTTCTCTTTATGTAAGTTTTGGTAGATTGTGTCTCTCAAGGAATTGGTTCCTTTTATCTATGTTATCAAAGTTTTGGGCTATAATGTTGTTTATAGTGCTTTTTTATTATACTTTCAGTGTTCATGTGATTAGTAGTGATGACCCCTCTTTCATTTCTTACATTGACCATTTGTGTCTTCTTTCTTTTTTTTCTTGGCTAGCCTGGCTAGAGGTTTAGCAATTTGATTGGTATTTTCAAATAACAACCTTTTGGTTTTGTTGATTTTCTCCACTGTTTTCCTGTTTTTAATTTCATTGATTTATGCTCTAATTTTTATTATTTCTTTTCTTCTGCTAGCTTTAGGCTTAAATTACTTTTTCTCCTTTAGTTTTCCAGGATGAAAATTCAGAGTACTGATTTTAGATCATTATTTTTTCCTAATATATGCATTTAATGCTATAAATTTCCCTCTAAGCAATACTTTCACTGTATTCCACAAATTTTCATAGATTATATTTTTACTTTCATTTAGTTCAATAAAAAAAAAATTTCTCTGGAGACTTCTTTGACCATGTGTTTTTAGAACTATGCTATTTAATCCCCAAATATTTTGGAGTTTTCACCTGTCTTTCCTAATTCTAGTTAAATTCCATGATGTTCCGTGAACATACTTTGTATGATTTCTATTCTTTTAAATTTGTTAAGGTGTTTTATGGCCTAGAGTGTGGTCTATATTGGTGACTGTTCAACGTGAGAAGAATGTGTATTATTCTTGTTGGATGGACTATTTTATAAATGTAAATTAGATCAAATTGATTGATAGTGCTATTCAGGTCAGCTATGTCCTTACTGGTTTTCTGCCTGCTTGACCTACCAATTATTTGAAAGAGAGGTGTTGAGTTACAACAGTAATAGTGCATTTGTCTGTTTCTCATTGTAGTTCTGTCAGATTTTGACTCACATATTTTGCTGTTGTAATGTTAGGTGCACATACATTATTGAGGATTATTATGTTTTCTTAGATAAATGACCCCTTTATCTTATATAATGCCACTCTTTATCCCTGATAATTTTTCTTGTTTTGAAATATGCTTTGTTTAGTTAATCCAGCTTTCTTTTGTTTCATGTTAGCATGCTACAACTTTCTCTTATCTCATTACTTTTAACCTCTCTGAGTCTTTAATTTAAAGTAGGCTTCTTGTATACAACAAATAGTTGGGTCTTGTCTTTTATTTCTAAGCATTCTGAGAATTTCTGTCTTTTAATTAGTATATTTAGACCTTTCACATTTAAAATGATTATTGATACAGTTGGATAATATATCTTATATTTGAAACTGTTTTCTATTAATGGCTTTTGTTTCTCTTATTTTTCCTCTTTTTATGCCTTCTCTCATTTTAATTGGGTATTTTACATCATTCCATTTTGTCTGCTCTCTTTACATATCAATTAAACTTTTAAAAAAAAGATTTTTAGTGCTTGCCCTAGAATTTGAAATATACATTTTTATCTAATCTAAGTTCATACTCAAATAATATTAAATTGCTTCATGTAGTGCCAGTAACTTATAAGAGAGTATTTCTGATTCCTTCCTCCCATCCCTCATGATATCGCTGTCATTCATTTATTTTTAGTTTGTTCAGCTTTACTTATTACATAGATAAAAGTCATGCCTTCCAAGCTCTTCACATGTTGAAGCTGAAAACTGGAAGTGGATCATCTCTTTTTAGAAAAATTAGCTGCTGAAATAGCTGTCCATGATTTTTTTGAGCTATGGGTCAGAACTATTTCCTTTTGCTTTCAATGCCCTTTTACTAGGACAAGTAGCATAGTGGAGAACATGTGTCCTAGAAATGCAAAAGGGAAAATAGCAAGCTTTTAAATCTATCTACCTATCTATCTATCTTTCTATCTATCTACCTATCTACCTATATATCTGTTACCTACCTATCTATCTCATTTTAAACAGGACTTGTGGACCACTGTACATGAAAAAGTTGGGCTATGAACAAAACAATACAGTTCAAAAGACATAATAATAAGATTTGTATATTTATTAAATATGATTGTTCTACTTTTCCAGTAATTTTAGCTTCAGTTATATTGTTCTATTTCTAAGCACTGTAAGTATATTAAAAACCAATAATTAAAAACCCTAGTAAATATAAGTAACTTAAAAGTTATAGGTAAAAATAACCAAAATAGAGTTGCACTTAGAACTGGCGATCAACCATTTAATATGGGTAAATATTCACATTTCATGTTTTAAAAAATATATGATAGTTCTCTATTTACAATATTCTAGAAATAGAAAATTCTAGAAAACCATAATTCAAAGGGAGTCATGTACCAAAATGTTCATTGCAGTTCTATTTGCAATAGCCAGGACATGGAAGCGAGCTAAGTGTCCAACAACAGATGAATGGATAAAAATGATGTGGCACATATATGCAATGGAATATTACTCAGCCATAATAAAAAGAAACGAAACTGAGTTATTTGTAGTGAGGTGGATGGACCTAGAGTCTGTCATACAGAGTGAAGTAAGTCAGAGAAAAAGAAATACTGTATGCTAACACATATATATGTAATCTAAAAAAAAAAAAAAGAAAGAAATGGTTCTGAAGAACCTAGGGGCAGGACAGGAATAAAGATGCAGATGTAGGGAATGGACTTTAGGACACGGGGAGGGGGAAGGGTAAGCTGGGACAAAGTGAGAGAGTGGCATGGACATATATACACTACCAAATGTAAAATAGATAGCTAGTGGCAAGCAGCTGCATAGCACAGGGAGATCAGCTCGGTGCTTTGTGACCACCTAGAGGGGTGGGGTAGGGAGGATGGGAGGGAGGGAGATGCAAGAGGGAAGAGCTATGGGGACATATGTATATGTATAACTGATTCACTTTGTTATAAAGCAGAAACTAACACACCATTGTAAAGCAATTTTACTCCAATAAAGATGTTAAAAAGAAAAAAGAAAAAGAAGTTAGGGCTCTAAAAGCCACCTTTTCAAAGCTGCAAGCAGTTTTGATCTTTCAGAATGTAACCCTTCAATTCATCCTGAGTGGAAAGTACCACTACGAATACCTCTGTTTCAGACTAAGAGGTTAAGTGTACTGGTGTGCTATTCGTGAGTCTGCTCCCTCAGGATTTCTTTTCTTTCTTTTTTTTCTTTTTTTGGTGGAGAGAAAAGTTTGTTGGCTTTCTACGTATTTAGAATGCACTGTGCCATATGCAAACTATGACTTGTTGAAGCAGAGTTTTGGATGTTTTTCATTTGTCCCAATTTAGTGAAAGATGGTGAGTGCAGATGGAGAGAATTGTAAGCTCCACTCACTCATGCTGGATTAAAAACTAAGAAGGGAACTGGGATGTTAATATCCTACACACTGTGTTAGTAAAGAATGGGTAATCCAGAACAGAGTGATGGACTATTGGTTTGGATATAATTATCCACAGACCTAAGCCATAACTAAGTGGGTAGGTAGAAGGTGATAGGTAGCTTATAATACCTTTATCTTTAATCGTATACTTCGGAGAAGTCAGAGGACTCATGTCCTAGTCTCTAAACTTGGGACTCAATTCACAACTCATGAAAGGGTTTAGAGTTTGCCAGCTGGGATCTCTGTCTTCAGCAGCCTTCTTGGTGCTCATTGATGGCAGTTAGCTGCCCTGAAGAGAAAGGGCAGTTCTGAATGGTGTGGCAGTTGAGGGGTGGATAAGAAGGTCTTCCTCTCTTTGAGCATTTGGAGCATTTGCGGGTAAATGTGTTCAGAACACGCTTAGTGGTGGGAGATTAGATGGTTCCTTTGTGAGAAACACACGGGAGCTTGGCAGGATGACTCCCAGGAAGAGAATCAGAGAACTGTGTAATGCTACATATAATTGTCCTAAATTATTCTTGAGCTGCTTTTATTTTAAACTTGCAATGATGCTTCTTTAAAAATTATGTCTTAGTTTCAGTTGTTCTGTGGAGAATTAAGGACAAGGCTTGTCCTACACCTGGTAGAAAAATGGAAGGAACTAATTTTTAACAGTTTAGAGTAGTGATTCTCAGCTGGGAGTAATTTTGCCCTCCATGGGATGTTTGGCAATGATGAGACATTTTTGGTTGTCACAGCTTGGGGTGGGGGAAGGAGGGCTACTGTTATCTAATGGTAGTGGCTAGGGGTGTTGCTCAACCTCTTACAATACACTGGACAGCCTTTCACAACTAAGGATTATCTGGTCTAAAATGTCAGTAGTGCTGAGACTGAGAAACACTGAATTTTAGATATTTTGAGGGGATTCCTGTGTCGGCATGGGAAAGCTTGAAGTCTTTTGTGATTTGTATGTGTAAAAGAGTATATTTTACATTTAGTCTGCATGTCGCAGTTACGCAATAGAGCCTCTGAACATGCATACTTGTGTGTGCACACACACACACACCAGAAATTAACTCTCCTGTAATTATCTTCTCTATCATAAACATGGCAAAGACCTTTGTAAATTATGTCATGTCTAACAGTCCATCATCACTACACGAAGAGAAATGAGCAGAGCTCAAGTTTGTGGTCACAAAGAAAAGGACTGTTTTTTCTTAGGATCTTGTCTGAAGTTAATGCTTTGCTCTGAAGCTTTCTTTTTAAAAAATATTGATCAAGTTTTGGCTTTATATTTGCATTGTACCTGGATACTCTGTGTTATTATTATACATATTGATTTTTAGTGATTGACTGCAGAATACAATGAAGCCATCTCTGGACCTTCTGTAAATTGGTGATAGATATTCCTGGAACAGTTTCAGAATTCAAGATAAAACATTCCTCAGAATAGGACCTTCTAATGAAACCCATCCCATTCTTCCGCTGATTGGCAGCACAAGTAAAGTTTTACTTGCCGTAGGTGGTGACTGGAATGGTAGATGTCAGTCTGGTGCTAATAGTCCTTTGATCAATTTGACCTATCAGTAAATCAGTTCACTTTATAGTCTAATGTTAAGAATATTAGAATAGAAATGCAACCTTATGTTCTGCCTTAATTTCTGTGGTTATAGTAATGTTAATATTAGAGAAGGCATTTTATAATTATTTCAAAATCAAAAAGAAATACAAGAAATTCTAGAACTAATACAGTCTTTTTTTTAGCCTCTCTGGACTGAGATAGCCTTTTCAGAAAGAGTAGCCCTAAATGCTATGACAGTTAAGGTAGTTTGGGAGGCCATACTGTGACTCTCCTGGTGGTAAAGAAGCTGTTGTCATGTGACAGGTCTCCCATGGATAACCATTACCTCCTGTCAGTGAGAAATGTGAAGATTAAAAACAGTGTCACCAAACACCAACACCATCCTGTATTTTTTATTTAAGAGCTGCTGAAAGATTTCCCACTGGCTGATCAAATATGTTAACAGCTGGCTCCGGACCATAATCTGTCACTTGCAGCACATTTCAGACTGCCCATTTAAGAGCCACATAACATCTCTGGGATCTCCAAGCTAGTCAAAGGGGCAAGAGAACTTATAAGGAGGCACAAAGCTAGCCAAAGCCATGGGTTGCCCAAAGACCATTAAATGGTTTGTTAGTATCAAGTATGACAAGTGAAGGCAGAGGCTACCAGCATGGATTCTAGCATGGATTATAAATCCTGGGATTGGGATTGAGTCTTTGGGAATTTAAATTCTTTTGGAGGATTAAAAGAGCATTAAATGATAACTTGTTATCACCTGAATAGCACAAACAGTGATCTGGAATTTTAAAAAACAGTATCCTAGATATGCTTGCTTATTTATCTGTCTAAGGACCTATCATCTCTTTAAGAGGTTTATAAATAAAAAAGGGAATTGTTGTTTCATTCTTTTCTTATGACCCCAAATTAATCCTATTCTCATCTATCAATCAGAGATTGGAGTGCCAGTTTGGCTGATATCCTGGTAATAGAAAGTCTCATTTGAATTGATTGATCAGCTGGATAACTTAGATAAAATGCAGTCTGCTTTAGTCATCTTTCTGTTTAGTAATGAGCTCTCTGGAATTTCTACTCCTTTGGCACATGTTGTATTCTAATAAAAAGCAATTGGCTACAGAATTTGCTCAGTTCTGTGCTCTTGATTCCTTGATAACACCTAAGCTTTCTTGCGTATTATTGCGA
This sequence comes from Phocoena sinus, assembly GCF_008692025.1. Lineage (NCBI taxonomy): Eukaryota > Metazoa > Chordata > Mammalia > Artiodactyla > Phocoenidae > Phocoena > Phocoena sinus. Next base: position 73,248,278 of record NC_045768.1, read on the forward strand.
TGTTAAAATGCTCTCTTTTGAATCAAGTATAGATATAAGCCATTTTTAAATAAATTTCCAAAATGTTGGGAGTCCATTCTCATCCAAAATAGGAGTGACCCTCTTTGGCTGCTTTCTCAAAGACAACCTGGAAAATTGCCATCTTCTTCCGTCCAAAATGAGACTGGAAAGGTAGATAAGAGCTCATTTGTGAAAGGCCTTATTTTGCCAAGATAGAATGCTTGGATCCTGTCCTATGTGAAAGTGAGCCAAGTGAAGTTTTTAAGAAGGGACTGATACGATGCACTTCTGGTGGAGTAAAAATTTATAACGGTAAAACCAGCTGTTTGAAGTAGCCAGCTAAGGGTTCCTCAGTGATTGAAAATACACTGTATCTGAATTCCCATTCTCAAATTTGTCAGTAAAATATATTAGCACTTTAAACATATGATACCCTTTCTTCCATCAATAAAAGAAATTTGAATGTAGAGCAAGAAAAATACTTGGGAACACAAATTTTATTGAAGACCTATATTAATTAGATAGGTCTTCTAATATTAAATAGTACCTTTTCTATCTTCCACTTTATTCCATACCCATTTAAGTCAATCTCCCTGAAGGGAAAGACCATCTGCTTTTCAGAAGGACATGAAGGGGTACAGAAAGGATGAATGAGAAATAAAAGTGTGATATGATAAACTCAAAGGAAGAAGTGAAGACCCTTAAAGACCCATATTACATGTATGATTATGTTTAGGATTAAAACTTATCTTACATTTAAAACACCTGAACATTTGAAATATTAATATCGTTGTCTTTCCAACAAGGTTATATGATTTTTAAGGCAAGGTTCTTATCATGTGTATTTTTATTCTTCATAGAGCAAAAGCATCATGCATGATGCACAGAAGATTTTCAGTAATTACTTGGTGATTGACAAATTCTTTATTTGCAAAATTTTTTGAGCACTAACTCTGAACTAGGTACTATGGGAGATTGAAAAAGGCATAAGGCAGAGTAACTGTTTCATATGTGTTACACTGAACTCAAACCAAATAGAACTGAGAGACACATATGCACTTTAAGGTCATGTAGCATAATAGTAACATCTGTCTCTCTTTTTCTGTCTCTCTAAAGAAAATACGAGGCATATTCACAACAGCACAGATTTTTAGGAGAGATTGTTGTGAATCTAGTGAAATTGTATTTGTGTCTTATGCAGTGCATTCAAAATTTCATTAAAAAAATACATCAGTGTGCCCAGTTAATATCTGAGGAAAACATTTGCAACAACATATGCACAAAATTTGAATTAGTATAAGAACTGGAATCCCTTAAAAATAAACAGAACTTATTTTCATGTTGGTAGGTCATCATTAAACCTTCCTCCTGTATCAAGTCAACACAAGACACTGAAATATACTCAAAGAACAGTCAAGAAGAAGCTTCTAGGTGATTGGATGTAGTTTTCCTATAGCAGAAGTTTCTCCATTTACCATCCATCAAGGAAAAACAAGAATTCTTTGGGCTTCCCTGGTGGCGCAGTGGTTGAGAGTCCGCCTGCCGATGCAGGGGACATGGGTTCGTGCCCCGGTCCGGGAGCATCCCACATGCCGTGGTGCGGCTAGGCCTGTGAGCCATGGCCGCTGAGCCTGCGCATCCGGAGCCTGTGCTCTGCAACGGGAGTGGCCACAACAGTGAGAGGCCCGCGTACCGCAAAAAAAAAAAAGAAAAAAAAATTCTTTGGGTGGTTGTTCTCTGTTGTCGATGCAGAGCTAGGATGCACTTTGTTAAGTAAATCTTGGGAGAATTTCAGATCCTTTTTCAAACCATGCTGGAAGTTTTGCTCCCTTTTCTGACCATATTGGGTTGTGTAGTGATAACTTTTACATGAATCATTATAATACAGAGACATGTCCTACAAATTTAATAATGGCCACCATGAACAGCAGTATGCAATAAGGTTTCCTCAGCAGGGACATATTCTTTCTGGAAGGGAAATTTAATTATCTAGCTTGACTACTGTGTAATTCAAACGTTAGCTGTTGCAGCTCTTTTATACTACACAGTGGTGTTAGTGGCAGACCGAAGACTGATGGTTACCTCCCCATAGGCAAACTCAGAGAACCAAACTGCCCAGTGCTTTGCTTCTACTCAATTTTTGAATTAATATCCAGCTCTTTAGGCATTCCTCCCTGATAAACCATGTAGGATAGAAGAAAACGGTGGGGATTTTAATTATGTGATGATCGTATGCCACCTTCTTTTTTCTTGCATTTCATCTTCTACCTTTTTGTAGAGGCACGTGGTCAGAAAGGGAAATTACCGTGGAGTGACACAACTTAGCATAGAGGGAAAGACGGGCTCACCATAAAACCTCCCTACCCCTTAAGCAATTTAAAAAGTACTTTGAGTTTCTGAAAACAGAATGAGACAAAACACAACTATATAAATCCAAGGTTGTTGCTATTACTGTGCTGGAACTCTGAAGGGTATAATTAGCCTGTTGAAGGAATGGTATTGGGCGGGGAGGGGGAGGTGCTGACCGACCTCAGCTCAGGTTCCCTGTCCCCCTCCTGCTGAGAATCTGCCTTCGCTTCCTGCCCTGCCCTCAGGTGTGTGAGAGGAGCATGTTTCATTCCAATAAATACCAATACATCAAAAAAAAAAAAAAAAAAAAAGAAGGTATTCCATGGGAGATGATGGGGTAGAAAGGGGAAGGTTGGGGAAAAAAGTGCTACTGAGATCATAGGGAGTGCCCCTTGGATTTGTCTTTGTCATGTCCTACTTTACCTGACTTTCCTCAGTTGCTGAGTGCAAGAACGGATGGAGAATTTAGGATGAGCTTCCCCAAGACATTAGAAATTAGTTAGCTTAGCTTTCTGGGATCCTTAGTTATTATAGCAAAAAAATGTGTGCAAATCTATTATTTTCTACATATGTAGTATTGAATATAGTAGAAAAAGTAATAAATCCAATGCTGTAGGATTTGGATTCTGGAAGTAATACTTGGCTTCTGCTCCTTCCTAGCAGCATGACGTTAGTTTTGATACATATAAAAAGGGGAGAGAAAAGGGTAGGTCCTGCTTAGCTCTCTAGCCCCTTACAGTGATGTTGTGTTGATTATATGAAATATTAAATTTGAAAATAATTTATAATATATAAAGATCTAAGAAACATGTGATATTATTGTTATTAATTAAGGAGAGAACGGTGCCTAGTGTAAAATTAGTCTCTTGACTTTCTATCCCTTTAGAGTGAATATATATTCTGTGATTTCCTGCTGAGGGGAAGAGATAGTGCTACTTTATTTACCCTGGCATTTCCTTGTGCACAAATGTCACCCCTCTCCATCCAAAAAAATATGCTTGCTGGCATTTCTTGTAAATTGCTTCTTTCTCTAGCTGCTGAAGTGAGGAGACCAAAGGACGTGTGTAAGTCTAGACTATTTTTGATATTATAAGTGATATACAATCATTGTACTTTTCTGTGTAAAGTAGATGGCAAGGCAAAGAGTTGTTTAACACAGTTGGCCCTAAGTTCTGAGAAGCTGTTCCCTGAGCCTGATGATTGAGACAATCTTCACAGTCAGTCTACAAACCTAATCAGATCATGCCCTTCCCTGTCTAGAACTTTTCATTGGAAGTCATCACCTTTAGAGAATAAAATCCAGTACTATTTGCATTGCACACAGCTCACACTTGGAGTCCTTACCTACTAGACTCATCATCTGCTTCTTATACCTTAGGCTTCATTAATTTTTTAATGAAATATAACAATTCCATTTATGCCTTTGCATATGCTATTTCCTTTGCCAAATGTACTCTTGCTGCTTTGCCCTCACGGAGAACATCTACTTACTCTTCAAGAGCAAGTTGAGTCACCTATTCCATGAAGTGTTCCCTGCTTCTCCCGTGCAGAGACGTTCCCTGCCTCCTCTCCACCATGATGTACTTTGTGCGTGCTTCTGTTATGGCACTACCATTTTGATCTGGTTGAAGAAGAATTTCCTAAGTCTGAAGATGAAACTAAGAACAGGTCTTTTCCTCCAACTGAGGAGACAAAGAACAGAGACTCACACCATAACAGCTAAACAGAGAGCAAGCAACTCCCACCTCTCATCTCAGAGGGGAGGAGGGCTTAGCTTGCCACCATTCCAGGCAGGTACATGTTGATATTAGACAGAATGTTGTCCAGGCAAGGTGGGGACAGCCCTTCTGTTAGCACATTCCTGCAGATTCAACAGCAATAGCAAGAAACGTGTCATGCTGTGTTCAGTTGCTCCAGGGAGAGGGCCAGGTGCTTTTTCCATTCTGAAGCTGAGTATAATTGTTGCTCGTATAGAGAGCAGAGAGGGATTTCAGAGATGGCCTACAGATGCATGTAGGTAAGTCAGGGGTCCTCTTAACATTATATCCGTCAAAAACATCATTCTCTTTTGAATCAGACATAGCATTTGGGCCTAAATTCAAATTATTTCATTCTAATTAAGTAATATTTATTTTAGTAATGTAGAACCTCAAATAGACTTCAATTATTGTGGATTAGGAGACCATCTCCTAACTAAAGGAAAAAGTCACTTGAAGTAGCATTTTCTAGGAGGTCCTGGACTTTGCAGGGGAAGTTTGCCCCTTGCAGAGGAATTGTAGATATCTTTAACTCCAGTTGGACTGTGTGTATCTTTTAGTTCCTGAACTGCATTCTTATAATGCTACCCCTGATGATAATGCTAATTTTCTGGAAAAGGATGTTTCATTTCACTCAAGAGTTGGGTTTCTTTCATATCCCAGAGGACTATGGAATACTTTTGGGAAATTACTTCAATACATCTAAAGCCTTACACTGCACTGTTGTGAAGGCCAGGTTGCTTTTATACTTCATCTTGGCAACAAAGAGTTTTACTGAGAATGAATATATAGTTACACGCCTCCTGAGTTTCTATGGTAAAAGTGAAGAACTAAGTGTATCCAATTGTTTAAAATAATGATGGGTTTCTACATTAAGCAATGACAAGCCCCAAATGGTTTTATTTTCATGTGAATTATTCAGGTTAAATCTCCCAATCTCACCTTCTCAAGAAGGTACAATGGAGAAAGCCCTCCATCATTTAACCTTGAGAGCTGAGAGCAACTTGAGACGTCTCCCTTTTACAACCGGTTAACTCTCTGGTTGCAAGCACTATAGCTATTTGCTACTGCTTCTCAAGCTGTCTATGGATGTGCACAAAGGATTTCTCTAAGTCACGTAAAACCCTGGTTAAATGACCCTTACCTCAGTAGTACACACTAAAGGCCACACATGGTGGCAAGACAATGAGATCATTTCTATAATTCTATTTTTGGAAAGTCAGAAAAATGATTCTTCTATCCCCAAGCAGAAATTAAGTTGGTTCAATTCTGCTTTGTGGATTTTCTTATTTTTGTGTTTTCATTGGTGTTTCTCATGACTATCTTGGGCTCTTTTCTATCTGCAAGCATACTTTTGGAGTAAGCTCATCCATTTTCATGATTTTAAGTACCACCCAAATGAAGATGACCCCCAAGTAATGTCGGCAGCCCAGATGGCTCATTAGGGTCAGACTCAACATCTATTTTCTTTTCTTTTTTTTTTTGTGGTACGCGGGCCTCTCACTGTTGTGGCCTCTCCTGTTGCGGAGCACAGGCTCTGGATGCACAGGCTCAGCGGCCATGGCTCACGGGCCCAGCCGCTCCGCAGCACGTGGGATCCTCCCGGACCGTGGCACGAACCCGCGTCCCCTGCATCGCCAGGTGGACCCTCAACCACTGCGCCACCAGGGAAGCCCAACATCTATTTTCTTGACATCTCCATTTGGATATCTCACAGGAACCCAAATCTCAGTGTGTCCAATAATGGCCTTTCCATCTTTACCTGATCCTCTTCCAGTGAACTCTTTCTGCTGGGTTTTCTCTGTCAGTGAATGGGGGCAGCAGCCAACTATTGGCCTAGCAAGTGGTGAAGGAGAGTCATCCTTCTTCCACATGCTCTACATCATTATCAATCCTTGTCCAGCCTACCACTTACTTCTCTTAACCAGTCATTATTTTTTTCATCCATTTGCTTGACTTTGTTCAGGTCGCTACTGTACAGAAGGTGCTCAGTGAATAAATGAGTCCAAACATATTTCCATTGGTAGAGGCTTCAAGCTAATTGGTGATTTGTAGGTACTGGGTTTTCTTTTTTTGATTTTTCCTCAAGCCCTGATATTGTTTCCAGGACCGGTTTATGTGCCTTTCTATTTTGGTATTTCTTAGTACATGATTGGGGAGTTTCTTAGGAAAAATAAACTGCCCTTCTAGTTGAATTCTACAGTTTTTTGCAGGGCTTTTAAGAAAGTCAGTCATGAGATCGATGCCATGACTTCTAAATCTGGATTATTATTATTTTTTTTTTTAGCATCTTTAATGGAGTATAATTGCCTTACAATAGTGTGTTAGTTTCTGCTTTATAACGAAGTGAATCAGCTATACATATACATATATCCCCAATCTCTTCCCTCTTGCATCTCCCTCCCACCCTCCCTATCCCACCCCTCTAGGTGGTCACAAAGCACCGAGCTGATCTCCCTGTGCTATGTGGCTGCTTCCCACTAGCTATCTGTTTTACATTTGGTAGTGTATATATGTCCATGCCACTCTCTCACTTCATCCCAGCTTACCCTTCCCCTCCCCGTGTCCTCAAGTCCATTCTCTATGTCTGCATCTTTATTCCTGTCCTGCTCCTAGGTTTTCCAAAACCATTTTTTTCTTTTTAGATTTATGATTTTTTTTTGGTTTGTGATTTATGTCATAGAGTGTTCTGCCTATGTTTTCCTCTAAGAGTTTTATAATGTCTGGTCTTACATTTAGGTCTTTAATCCATTTTGAGTTTATTTTTGTGTAGTTTTGTGTTAGGGAGTGTTCTAATTTCATTCTTTTACATGTAGCTGTCCAGTTTTCACAGCACCACTTATTGAAGAGGCTGACTTTTCTCCATTTTATGTTCTTGCCTCCTTTATCAAAAATAAGGTGACCAGATGTGCATGGGTTTATCTCTGGGCTTTCTGTCTGTTCCATTGATCTATATTTCTGTTTTTGTGCTAGTACCATCCTGCCTTGATTACTGTAGCTTTGTAGTATAGTCTGAAATCTAGGAGCCTGATTCCTGCAGCTCCGTATTTCTTTCTCAAGATTGCTTTTGCTATTTGAGGTCTTTTGCGTTTCCATACAAATTGTGAAATTTTTTGTTCTGTGAAAAATGCCAGGTAGTTTGATAGGGATTGCATTGAACCTGTAGATTGCTTTGGGTAGTAGAGTCATTTTCACAATGTTGATTCTTCCAATGGAAGAACATGGTATATTTCTCCATCTATTTGTATCATCTTTTTTTTTTTTTTGCGGTACATGGGCCTCTCACTGTTGTGGCCTCTTCTGTTGCAGAGCACAGGCTCCGGATGCGCAGGCTCAGCGGCCATGACTTACGGGCCCAGCCGCTCCGCGGCATGTGGGATCCTCCTAGACCGGGGCACGAACCCATGTCCCCTGCATCGGCAGGCAGACTCTCAACCACTACGCCACCAGCGAAGCCCTGTATCATCTTTAATTTCTTTCATCAGTGGCTTATAGTTTTCTGCATACAGGTCTTTTGTCTCCTTAGGTAGGTTTATTCCTAGGTATTTTATTCTTTCTGTTGCAATGCTAAATGGTAGTGTTTCTTTAATTTCTCTTTCAGAGTTTTCATCAATAGTGTATAGGAATGCCAGAGATTTCTGTGCATTTTTGTATCCTGCTACTTTACCAAATTCATTGATTAGCGCTAGTAGTTTTCTGGTAGCATCTATAGGATTCTCTATATAGAGTATCATGTCATCTGCAAACAGTGACAGCTTTACTTCTTCTTTTCTGATTTGGATTCCTTTTATTTCTTTTTCTTCTCTGATTGCTGTGGCTAAAACTTCCCAAACTATGCTGAATAATAGTGGTGAGAGTGGGCAACCTTGTTTTCTTCCTGATCTTAGTGGAAATGGTTTCAGTTTTTCACCATTGAGGATGATGTTGGCTGTGTTTGTCATATATGGCCTTTATTATGTTGAGGAAAGTTCCCTCTCTGCCCACTTTCTGGAGAGTTTTTATCATAAATGGGTGTTGAATTTTGTCAAAAGCTTTCTCTGCATCTGTTGAGATGATCATATGGTTCTTCTCCTTCAATTTGTTAATATAGTGTATCACATCGATTGATTTGCATATGTTGAAGAATCCTTGCATTCCTGGGATAAACCCCACTTGATCATGGTGTATGATCCTTTTAATGTGCTGTTGGATTCTGTTTGCTAGTATTTTTGCATCTATGTTCATCAGTGATATTGGCCTGTAGTTTTCTTTCTTTGTGACATCCTTGTCTGGTTTTGGTATCAAGGTGATGGTGGCCTCAGTAGAATGAGTTTGGGAGTGTTCCTCCCTCTGCTGTATTTTGGAAGAGTTTGAGAAGGATAGGTGTTAGCTCTTCTCTAAATGTTTGATAGAATTTGCCTGTGAAGCCATCTGGTCCTGGGCTTTTGTTTGTTTGAAGATTTTTAGTCACAGGCTCAATTTCAGTGCTTGTGATTGATCTGTTTATATTTTCTGTTTCTTCCTGGTTCAGTCTTGGGAGGTTTTGCTTTTCTAAGAATTTGTCCATTTCTTCCAGGTTGTCCATTTTATTGGCATAGAGTTGCTTGTAGTAATCTCTCATGATCCTTTGTATTTCTGCAGTGTCTGTTGTTACTTCTCCTTTTTTTTTTTTTTTTTTTTTTTTTTTTTTGCCGTACACGGGCCTCTCACTGTTGTGGCCTCTCCCATTGCTGAGCACAGGCTCCGGACGCGCAGGCTCAGCGACCATGGCTCACAGGGACGCGCAGGCTCAGCGGCCATGGCTCACAGGCCCAGCCGCTCCACGGCATGTGGGATCTTCCCGGACTGGGGCACGAACCCGTGTCCCCTGCATCGGCAGGTGGACTCTCAACCACTGCGCCACCAGGGAAGCCCCACTTCTCCTTTTTTGTTTCTAATTCTATTGATTTGAGTCTTCCCCCTTTTTTTCTTGATGAGTCTGGCTAATGGTTTATCAATTTTGTTTATCTTCTCAAAGAACCAGCTTTAGTTTTATTGATCTTTGCTCTTGTTTCCTTCATTTCTTTTTCATTTATTTCTCATCTTATCTTTATGATTTCTTTCTTTCTGCTAACTTTGGGGGTTTTTTTGTTCTTCTTTCTCTAATTGCTTTAGGTGTAAGGTTAGGTTGTTTATTTGAGATGTTTCTTGTTTCTTGAGGTAGGAATGTATTGCTATATATTGCTATCTCTGGGCTTTGCTATAAACTTCCCTCTTAGAAATGCGTTTGTTGCATCCCATAGGTTTTGGGTTGTTGGGTTTTCATTGTCATTTGTTTCTGGTATTTTTTGATTTCCTCTTTGATTTCTTTAGTGGTCTCTTGGTTATTTAGTAGTGTATTGTTCAGCCTCCACGTGTTTGTATTTCTTACAGATTTTTTCCTGTAACTGATATCTAGTCTCATAGGATTGTGATCAGAAGAGGTACTTGATACGATTTCAATTTTCTTAAATTTACCAAGGCTTGATTTGTGACCCAAGATATGATCTATCCTGGAGAGTGTTCCATGAGCACTTGAGAAGGAAGTGTTTTCTGTTGTGTTTGGATGGAATGTCCTATAAATATCAATGAAGTCCATCTTGTTTAATGTATCATTTAAAGCTTGTGTTTCCTTATTTATTTTCATTTTGGATGATCTGTCCGTTGGTGAAACTGGGGTATTAAAGTCCCCTGCTATGATTGTGTTACTGTCAATTTCCCCTTTTATGGCTGTTAGAATTTGCCTTATGTATTGAGGTGCTCCTATGTTGGGTACATAAGTATTTACAATTGTTATATCTTCTTCTTGGATTGATCCCCTGATCATCATGTAGTGTCCTTCTTTGTCTCCTGTAATAACCTTTATTTTAACGTCTCTTTTGTCTGATATGAGAATTGCTACTCCGGATTTCTTTTGAATTCCATTTGTATGGAATATCTTTTTCCATCCCCTCCCTTTCAGTCTGTATGTGTCCCTAGGTCTGAAGTGGGCCTCTTGTAGACAGCATATATATGGGTCTTGCTTTTGTATCCATTCACACCATCTGTGTTGGAGCATTTTGGTTGGAGCATTTAATCCATTTACATTTAAGGTAGTTATTGATATGTATGTTCCTGTTAATATTTTCTTAATTGTTTTGGGTTTGTTATTGTAGGTCTTTTCCTTCTCTTGTGTTTCCTGCCTAGAGAAGTTCCTTTAGGATTTGTTGTAGAGTTGGTTTGGTTGTGCTGAATTCTCTTAGATTTTGTTTGTCTGTAAAGGTGTTAATTTCTTTGTTGAATCTGAATGAGATCCTTGCTGGGTAGAGTAATCTTGGTTGCAGGTTTTCCCCTTTCATCACTTTAAATATGTCCTCCACTCCCTTCTGGCTTACAGAGTTTCTGCTGAAAGATCAGCTGTTAACCTTATGGGGATTCCGTTGTATGTTATTTGTTGTTTTTCCCTTGCTGCTTTTAATATTCTCTGTTTGTATTTAATTTTTGATAGTTTGATTGAAATGTGTCTTATTGTGTTTCTCCGTGAATTTATCCTGTATGGGACTCTCTGCACTTCCTGAACTTGATTGACTATTTCCTTTCCCACATTAGGGAAGTTTTCAATATAATCTCTTTAAATAATTTCTTAGTCCCCTTCTTTTTCTCTTCTTCTTCTGGACCCCCTGTAATTAGAATGTTGGTGCATTTAATGTTGTCCCAGACGTCTCTGAGACTGTCCTTAATTCTTTTCATTCTTTTTTCTTTATTCTGCTCTGGGGTAGTTATTTCCACTATTTTATCTTCCAGGTCACTTATCCTTTCTTCTGCCTCAGTTATTCTGCTATTGATTCCTTCTAGAGAATTTTTAATTTGATTTATTGTGTTGTTCATCATTGTTTTTTGCTCTTTAGTTCTATTAGGTCCTTGTTAAATGTTTCTTGTATTTTCTCCATTCTGTTTCCAAGATTTTGGATCATCTTTACTGTCATTACTCTGAATTCTTTTTCAGCTAGACTGCCTATTTCCTCTTCATTTGTTTGGTCTGGTGGGTCTTTATTTTGCTCCTTCATCTGTTGCATGTTTCTCTGTCTTCTCATTTTGCTTATCTTACTGTGTTTGGGGTCTCCTTTTCACAGGCTGCAGGTTTGTAGTTCCCATTGTTTTTGGTGTCTGCCCACAGTGGCTAAGGTTGGTTCAGTGGATTGTGTAAGCTTGCTAGTGGAGGGGACTGGTGCCTGTGTTCTGGTGGATGAGGCTGGATCTTGTCTTTTTGGTGGGCAGGACCGTGTCCAGATGTGTGTTTTGGGGTGTCTGTGACCTTATTATGATTTTAGACAGCCTCTCTGCTAATGGGTGGTTTTGTGTTCCTGTCTTGCTAGTTGTTTGGCCTAGGCTGTCCAGCACTGTAGCTTGCTGGTAGTTGAGTGGAGCTGGGTCTTAGTATTGAGATGGAGATCTCTGGGAGAACTTTCACTGTTTGATATTACGTGGAGCTGGGAGGTCTCTGGTGGACCAATGTCCTGAACTCGGCTCTCCCTCCTCAGAGGCACAGGACTGACATGTGGCAGGAGCACCAAGACCCTGTCGGCCACATGGCTCAGAAGAAAAGGGAGAAAAAAGAAAGAAAAATAAATAAATAAAATAAATTATTAAAAAAGATAAAAAGTAATAAATGTAATCGGGGCTTCACTGGTGGCGCAGTGGTTGAGAGTCCGCCTGCCGATGCAGGGGTGATGGGTTTGTGCCCCCGTCCAGGAGGATCCCACATGCTGCGGAGGACCCGTGAACCATGGCTGCTGAGCCTGCGCATCTGGAGCCTGTACTCCGTGACGGGAGAGGCCACAACAGTGAGAGGCCTGCGTACAGCAAAAAAAAAAAAAAAAAAAAAGTAATTAATAAGAAAAAGAATGAAAGAAGAGAGCAACCAAACCAAAAACCAAATCCACCAATGATAGCAACTGCTAAAAATTGTACCAAAAACCCCACAAAAATCCAACAGACAGAACCCTAAGACAAATGGTAAAAGCAAAGCTATACAGAGAAAATCACACAAAGAAGCATACACATACACACTCACAAAAAAAGAAAAAGGAAAAAAATATATATAAAAAAAGGAAGAATCAATAAACAAATCAATAAACAAAATCAATAAATCTACCAATGTTAATAAACTCTAAATACTAAACTAAGATAAACATAAAACCAGAAACAAATTAGATTCAGAAAGCAAACCCCAAGTCTACAGTTGCTCCCAAAATCCACCACCTCAATTTTGGAGTGATTCGTTGTCTATTCAGGTGTTCCAGAGATGCAGGGTACATCAAATTGCTTGTGGAGGTTTAATCCACTGCTCCTGAGGCTTCTGGGAGAAATTTCCCTTTCTCTTCTTTGTTCGCACAGCTCCTGGGGTTCAGCTTTGGATTTGGCCCTGCCTCTGGGTGTAGGTCGCCTGAGGGCATCTGTTTTTCTCTCAGACAGGACGGGGTTAAAGTAGCATCTGATTAGGGGGCTCTGGCTCACTCAGGCCTGGGGGAGGGAGAGGTACGGAATGTGGGGAGACCCTGTGGTGGGAGAGGTCGGCATGACGTTGCAACAGCCTGAGGTGCGCCATGTGTTCTCCTGGTGAAGTTGTCCCTGGATCACGGGACCCTGGCAATGGCGGGCTGCACAGGCTCCCTGGAGGGGAGGTGTGGATAGTGACCTGTGGTTGCACACAGGCTTCTTGGTGGCTGCAGCAGCAGTCTTGTGTTTCATGCCCATTTCTGGGGTCCGCGTTGATACCTGTGGCTCGCGCCCCTCCCTGGAGCTCGTTTAGGTGGTGCTCTGAATCCCGTCTCCTCACGCGCCCTGAAACAATGGTCTCTTGCCTCTTCGGCAGCTCCAGACTTTTTCCCGGACTCCCTCCCGTGTAGCTGTGGTGCACTAGCCCCCTTCAGGCCGTGTTCACGCAGCCAACCCCAGTCCTCTCCCTAAGACCTGAACTCCGAAGCCCGAGCCTCAGCTCCCAGCCCCCACCTGCCCCCGGCGGGTGAGCAGCTAAGCCTCTCAGGCTGGTGAGTGCTGGTCTGAACCGATCCTCCGTGCGGGAATCTGCTTTGCCCTCTGCACGCCTGTTGCTGCGCTCTCCTCCGTAGCTCCGAAGCTTCCCCCCTCCGCCATTCCGTGTGTCTTCCAGTGAAGGGTCTTCCTAGTGTGTGGAAATTTTTCCTCCTTCACAGCTCCCTCCCACTGGTGCAGGTCCTGTCCCTATTCTTTTGACTCTGTTTTTTCTATTTTCTTTTGCCCTACCCAGGTACATGCGGAGTTTCTTGCCTTTTGGGAGGTCTGAGGTCTTCTGCCAGCGTTCAGTATGTGTTCTGTAGGAGTTGTTCCGCATGTAGGTTTATTTCTGATTTATCTGTGGGGAGGAAAGTAATCTCCATGACTTACTCCTCTGCCATCTTGAAGCACACAAAGTTACTTTTGTTTGTTTTTCTGGATTATTTTTGTAACATAGTTCTGTTTTCATTTTTGGCAAATGCAGACACTTAGGTTCATCTTTTCTTTTTTAAAATTAATACTCTTAATTTTGTAACAAGAGTGTGGCAAATAGTAGTTGCTTTTTTTTAAGAGTAGTAATGTAGTAGTTTAATATAATAGTAAACCTTGCCCTATATAGTTTAACACGCTATATAGTAAACCACATAGTTGTAAATCATACCCTATCCTAAGATTTTAGCTTAAGTCAAGGTCTTTTCTATTAAGTACTGTCTAGGCTTTAAATGGAAAGTTTTTCTAAAGCAACGGTCAACCCCCCTGGTGGCAGAAAGAGTTCATTTTCTAGCCTAGTTATACAGCTACTACCTATGTAGGTATAGAATAGAATGATTGCATACTGTGTTTATATTTAGCATCAGGTTAAGATTTCTGTCAAGAGCAAGAAAACTTTCGTGTCTTCCATTAAACTAAATGGAGAATGGAGAGTGAAAAGTCTCTTGTCTTTTATTTCCAATCAACAAACAAGACCTTTTCATTCAAGGCAAATGAAAATTATCAGTGTTAATGGAAACACATCCAGGACAGGTTAAGCTCAGGATAAGCGCTAAAGCAAGACCTTTATCACCTCACATGTCTAGTATCTTAAACTGATGACATCATTTGGAAAGAACATAAAGTCCTAAGTTGTCCTTGATAATGTACTAACCTACCTGCAAATTCTATACCTATGTATGTCTAATTTTGAAAATAGCAGATTTTCATGAACTGACAAATATACAAACCTATTTTCTCTAATTTTACATTCTAAATAGCAAATTTATTAAAATGTGTCACTAAATATTTGTCACTAAATAACTTTAATGAAAAGTAAAGAAAAATTTAGAGTACTTCCTAGAAATTTGTAATTCTAGGTGTCTATTATCTGTATTTTCCCCCTACATTTCTTCTTAAAGTATTTTTTTTTGTATAATTTCAAACTTTTTGGGAATATATTCATCACGTTTCTTGATTACCCAATTTTGTAAAATACTCCCTTTCCCATCTTTAATATCTTTAGTAATTCCGCACTCTTTCCTCTTCAGTTGGTTGAGTACTTTATTTGCAATCTGTCAGCACATTCACAATTTGTAATTTCCTTTTCTACTTACCATAATTAATTTCAGTATTTCTGTAGGCACATATCTGTCTTTTCAACCATTAACACAGTTTTAGCACTTACATAAAAAATATATGTATATTTAAACATACATGATATATTTATGTCTATATACATTATCTATGTTTATATTGTTATAGAATAATGTACTATTAATGTGTTTGTTATATGTATATTTATTTATAGTTTTAGAGGGAGCAGACATGTAAAAGGGGAATATAGTGTGCGGTATTTTCCAAATTTATTTCACCACAAGCCTGTCCTACCCCTTTTTTTATCAGAGCATCTCACAGGGATCGCGTTCCATGGAATATGTTTTAGAAAATGTCGTTTATTTATCCATGCTATCAACAAATATTTATGTGCCAGTTACTAGGAATACAACAGAAGTTAAAACAGTAGAAAAAAAATCCCTACCCTCATGGAAATTACATTTTGGTGGAGACAGTCAATAAACACAGTAAACAAGAAAATTATAAAATATATTAGAAAGTGATAGGAGCTGTGCTGTGAAATAAACCAGGGAGGAGACATGGAGCACCAGGAACAGGGCTAGAGTTTGAAATAGGTGGTCTTGGAAAGATTTGTGGAAAGAGTGATGTTTGAACGGAGATTTAAAGAAGGTGATGGAGAAAACCACTCAGATACTTGGGTGCTGGGAGGTGCTTCCAGCAGAAGAAAGAGCAAGTGCAAGTGTCTTAAGGTTGGAGAGTTTTTAAGACTGGCAAAGAGGCCAGGATGGCTAGAGCGTATTAAGGGAAGGTTAGATTGCAGAGTGGAAGTTGAAGGGATAATTGAGTCAAATTATGTAGATGATTGTAAGCTCTGGGTTTTTTTTTTCTGCACCATTAGCGGTTTTGGGACATGGGAGTAGCACATTATCTGACATATTTAAGATGGATAACTGGCTACTGAGTAGAGAAAAGATAGTAGGGGGCGTGGATAAAAGCAAGGAGACTTCTTAAAAGTCTATTAAAGTAATTCAGGCAAGAGTGGGTGGTGACTGGGACCAGAGGAGTAACTAGTGATGAGCTCGTGAGAAAAGGTTAGATTCTGTGTATATTTTGACTATAGAGAAAACAGCATTTGCTAATGGATTGGATATAGAACAGGGAGAGGAGAGGAGAGAAAAGAAAAGGAAAGGAGAGAAAGGGAAATGAAAAGAGAGAAAAGCTATGCCTGAGCCACTGGAAGAATGGAGCTGCCCTTAATGGACATGAGGAGAACTATGAGTGGAATAGGTTCAGGTGGGCGTGGGCGGAGAAGATGAGTTTTGGAAATGTTGTGTCTGAGATGTGTATTTCACGTCCATGTTGAGATGTTGATGAGGTGGTTGGATGTGCCAATCTTGATTTGAGGGGTGAGATGTAGGCTAGAGATAAAATTTCTGCATTCAAAATTATACTGTTTAACTTTGGGTCATTTTATTTGCTGGTAGTGCAGAATAAATCCTGCTCTGGTGAGATACCTTCATCAACTTTACTCACTTATCTGCTGCCTTCCACACCATACCAGAGAACTGAGGGTTGCATGACATTGAACAATTGGACTGATATAGATACTTATAATAGCAATCATGGAACAAAATCACATGAATATATTCTAAATGGAATGTGCATGGCAGAGGTAATAAAGTTTAAGGGACAGAGGGAACTTGATTCAAATCCCAGATCCTCACTTACTTGCATTGTCAACTTCAATTTCCTCATCCAAAATTATAGGTCATGTTACCTTCCTTGTAGGATTATTGTGAGTATTAAATTTTACACGTGCATCTAAGCATACTGTTCAGCACAAAGTAGGCCCTCCATAAATATAAACAATTACAGAAATTTTGACCTGTTTCAGAATAATAAAAAAGTAGTAATAGTAATGCTGTTAACATTACTTAATAGCACATGTTGGCAATAGCGACGAGTAATGGTATAAAAATATATCCAGATGCTTCCTTTTGGTGACTGGTTACAGGTGAGAATGTGTTTAAGGAGATGGAATTCTGGTTGATAGCAAACTTCTAAATGTTTGTCAGTATAGTAAACTTTTCTTTCTTTATAGATTTACTTATTTAAACTAATTTATTTTAAATAAATAATACACGCACATGAAATAAATAAAAGTATAGAAAAATGTAGTGAAAATTAATTCAGTCACAATGACCTAACTCTCCTACTACCCAGTTATCTTTCCTTAAAGCAGCCATTATTGCCAGTACAATCTGTAATCATTTATCATTGCACATGTTTGTGAGTATATCTGATAAATTCCTGGAAATGTAATTATATCTAAGAGTATATGTGTATTAAAAATCATTGATAAATATTGACAAATTACTCTCCCTTGATGTTGCACCAATTCACAATTCCACTAACGGTATTTGAAACTGCCTCTTTCTCTATAACCTCATCAACAAGAATACAGTTTTTAATCTGATCTTTCTGTACTAATTGTCAGATCAGCTAATATTTCACTTATTTTTATTACTATTTTTACAGCAGAACAACTTGAAGGACTATTTCAAATAAATGGCAACATATCAGGGAAATTTGAAGTATCAAAACTGTTTCTCTTGAAATGTAGGCTGATTATTTGCAGTTATAGAAAGGTCAGTGTAACAGTTGCTGGTAATCAACAAAGAAATTTATATAGTTTTCGCTCTCAGATATACGTTTTTTCTCTTATTGTTTGCTGGACATATTTGCAAATGCCAAATTATGCTTAGTTTTTATCATATCACTAAGAACATTTTAAGATGTTTTATTTCCTTCCCATATATATGTGTGGAGAGAGGAAAGGTACATTTCTGGATAAACAGTAATGATGAACATAAGCTGATGATTCCCGCTGGTTTAAATAAGTATTTGGTAGATATATATGTGACACATGTTTTTCCCTCTAAATCAAGTATATAAAAACATTTTGAACTTCAAAAAAAAATTGAAGATCATATGAAAGGAGATAGGGGTCAGATATAAGAAATGACATTCAGCGTAAATATTGCACAAAAGTTATTTCATTGCTTTGTGGCATTTATGGCTTCTCAGCGTCAGGTCAGAAGGATTTATTTCTGTTAAGTTGAGGTTCCCACTATCTCTCAAAATTTACTTCTCTGATATGGTTAGCAGTTTGATTTGGGAGCAAAATTTCAGAGAGAATGTCATTTATTTGAAAATTTAAAAATATCCCTATTCCTCAGTTACTAATGAGGGCAGGGGCAGGTGGTCTGCAGAGGAACAGATTATCTAGTTTAGGCAGATAATTCCTTAAAAACTGTTAAAAATATCCACAGCACCGCAAGTCCTGATATTTACTAGGTGGTCAATAAATATTTGTTGAATAAATGAAATAATTATATAAAGGAAAAAATAAAGACATATGGAATGCTTTGGGCAAGCTACTTAACTGCTCTGATCTTCAGCTTCCTCATGTATAAAATGGAGACAATATTAGTACTTACCTTATGAGAATTGCTGTGAGGATTACATTGTAAAATGTAGGCAAAGTATGCTATACCTTGCCAAGCACATAGTAAAAGCTCTATAAATATTAACTGTTACGATGATAGTTTTTTTTATAGTGAAGGAGAGAATTTCATAACTTTCATTCATAGCATAAAGGGGGAATAACATTTTATTGAATAAGTCAGGGCTTTGTAACAAAGATTTTCTTCAAAGAGGACCAGAAAATTTTCATTTGCTTTGCCAGATTTCTTCAGTATCTTAGTTAATATTGGTTGCCCAAAATGGCACCTTGAGTATTAAGTCATTTAGTCACCAGCTACCACTTTATCTAGACCCATATCATTAGTGTTGGAAGAAGCTGCATTGTTGGGTGGATCTCATTCAAAACTGACTTGAAGGTTATACATATCTTACCCATGTCAGTGCACTCTTAGATTTCCTCAATACTTTTTTCATGGACTTTGACTGTTTTAACCTAGCTCACCCTTCTAGAAAACTGTGCGTATATAAAATAAAATTTGAGCATACTAAGCCAGATAACTATCTGATTAGAAACTTACTAATAATTAAAAAAAGCATATGACAAACATAAAATAGGTCTTTTCATAACGAAGTCTAAATTCTATATGCCTCCAAAATTCTAATCTGTTGAAACCCAGCAATGTATTTCAACAAGCAGGACTATTTCACTGGTCAGTTCTTGAATCTCAGCTAGCATGATTATCTCTATATTCAAGGCCTTACCTCTCATATAGTCAATGATGGTTGTTCCAAAACCAAAATGATAGCCCAAAGATGAGAGTCTGACAAGCTTTTCTGGTCAGCCAAGAAATTAGAAAAATAAAAGCAATGTGGTGTGTTCTCCATAAAGTTAAATTTAGTTAGTTTTTATAAAAAATTTGAGATATCTCATTTGATGTTTAAACATCCATTAGAAAAGGAAATAGTGGTGATAGTGGATAACAGTAACCATTGTGTATCAGCCAAAAAAAGTTGATTACTCCATGTGTGTCCCCTAGCATTTTTTTCTTAGCTGGGTATAGGGTAAGTTCTAATCTCTCTTAGGGTTACACTTCCCATTCAGCTAATGACCATCTCTGTCTCTGGTATGATATTCTATTAGAACCATGCTACATTTATATTCCTATATTATTATTATTTTTTTTTGTGTGTGTGTGTGGTACGCGGGCCCCTCACTGCTGTGGCCTCCCCCGCCGCGGAGCACAGGCTCTGGACACGCAGGCCCAGCGGCCACGGCTCACGGGCCCAGCTGCTCCGCGGCACGCGGGATCCCCCCGGACCGGGACATGAACCCGTGCCCCCTGCACCGGCAGGCGGTCTCTCAACCACTGTGCCACCAGGGAAGTCCCCTATATTATTATTTGAATTCCATTAAATCCACTACTCCTTCAATGAACATGTACTGAGCTCTCTCTTTCTCCCTCTGTCTTTCTTTCTCTATATGTATATATGTATGTGTATATATATATATATACACAAATACACACACACACACACACACACACATATACTCACAGAAATACAATGTATATAGATAGCATATCACTACTGTGATGTATAATCACTGGGTATTTGATTACTTCTGCCTAGCACTACATCTAATTTGACATGTTTTCTTAATTTAAACTCTTTTGACTATCACCTTTTTACTTCTTTTCTATTTCCTGCTATCTTGTTCAAATAAAACAAAGAAATGTTTTTACAAATATACAGTTGAAGGGTACTTAGAAAGCTAAGAAAAAAATGTCACCATCAGAATTTCAACAGTATGTTTCATATTCACCTAGAAATAAAACAAAACAGAAGAATAAAACGTACCCAAATTAGAAATATATCTTAACTGAACCCTGCAAAAGTACTATAGAGTTTGAATTATTTTTCTTAAGAAGAATGAGGCCTACACATCATTGAGCTCCAGATTTGGGGGAAAGGTTCTAGCCCACTGCTTTTCGGCGCTTGAATCGGCTTAAAGGGAATTGTCTGCCGCGCTTGATGATTTGGCAGATTCTGGAAACTGCTGGATGTTCTGGGCTCAATGGAATAGAACACCAGAGGCTGAAACTGATTCATGATCCACTTAGTGGAGAAGGAAAATGTTTTTACCTGGAGGAGTTATCTTTTCCTCTAACATTTTGTCCTGGGTTGTGGTTTGGAATAATTTCACAGCATTCCCAAGTAGAAATATTTTTTCAGTGCTTTCAGTATAGTGATTGATGCCTTTGGGTGAAAAACTAGTGCTGTACATAAACTGTTAATTTTTGGCTTGCCTTCACAACTTATTTTGTTTTTGTTGTTGTTTAGTATTCTTATTTAAAATATTCTGAAATAAGACTTACAACTCTAGAAAAGTCTTTTTTTCCAAGTTGTAAACTAAAAGTGAATTCAAGAAATCTATAAAAATGCCATTGGCTTTTGTAGAATAGAAGAGTTGGAAAATGCTTTCATGTACACAATCTTATTTGATGGACGGTGGTCCCATGAAAGAGACCTAAGAGGTAACTTGTCTACACTGGCTCAACTCTTAAGTGTCCCAAGATGTTCTCTCTGATTCCAAGTTTTGGATCTTTCTATGAGAACTCACTGCCTCTAATATTCTGTATTATTTCTGTCATCTAAAATATTTTTCTGCCTGTATGTATTTTACCTACCCATTCTAACTTGATGATCGAGTTGAGAAAATTATAAGGAAGTCAAATCTCCTTAATTATTTGCTGTTTGTGTTGAAGCTATTGCATATATTAATTTCCTTAGATATTCATTATCTTTCACCATTTTAATTCCTTTTCTGTGTTTAGAGAAAAATCATGGTTTATGAAAGTCACTGAGAGATAATTACCTGCCTGTAATTGATGGTAACTGCTTGGAATTTTCCAAGGACTATGTGGATTATGGCTGGTCATCACATTAGAATCTGTCTCATGGGGTTCCATTGTGCTGTTTGAAAACCTATGAGGAATAGTAGGAAACTACTAAGAATTTCAACCTAAAGTGACCCAAGTGGCTTACTCTGGATCCTGTGTGATATTTTTCATTTTTAGTATGAAGACTGGGATTTGTGATTTAAATTTTATTTGGTGAAAATCTTCCCGCTGTAAACTTGAGCTTTATTTTGTCCATTCTTTATTTCCATGCTTTTTCCCATTTTATTATTAGAGAATTAGAATAATTAGAATGCAAAGCACCACCTCCCCCAGAAAACCTTTTTGATAAGTGCCAGAAATTTCATTTTTCTGTCCTTGTTCACTAGTTTGCATGATCACGAATTATCTTTTGTTTTCTAGTTAACATATTTATACTTGGTTCATCGTCTCCCCTTCTCCACCCCAAGTCCAGTTCTCCATCTAGGTTCTCAGGGACGTGACCCCTACTTTGTTTCCCTAATAGTTATTGTGACAAAATTTTCTGAATTCTTGGTCTGGAAAAATTCAGAATATATAAAATGGGAATAGTAAAATTTAAAAATCTATCAGATGTGCCACAGGACCATGCATTATAAGAGAACAGAATATCAGAGAGGTATATGGAATTCTCAGATATTCCCCAAATTTCCTTAGCTTAGGGATTCCATTTTTGCCCAGGCAGAATTTTTTAAATTCTATTTTATTGTGAATATAATGGACATATGTAAAAGTGCATAAAGTAAATAATACTGATGCAAAAATTATATCCACATCGCTGCCACCTAGGTTAAGAAACAGAACATTGCCAGAATCCCAGAAAAACTCTGCATTGTCCATCCCAACTCTGCTGATTTTTATGCTATCCACTTCCTAACTTTCCTTTAAATTTTATATCAATCATGCAGTCTGTATGGATGCTGTTAGTTCTCCACCCTACCTCTCACATCTCCTTTATCAGATGCTATGAGTTTTGCATGGCAAAAATTCACAGCTGCCCAGTTATCTGGAGAACTGCCCTTGGCCAAATGGGAATTGCTACCTGGGAAGCTGTGTCTCCTCTCTCTGTAGCCCCAGTACCGACTGGCAGTGTGGCCCAAAAGGCCAGTCCTGGAACTCAGAGTTGAACTATGTGATGCTCTGGGGTTTCAACTTGGGATCAGACTGAGCTATTCTCTAGCTGAGAACTCATTTTTGCAGGCTTTATCCTGCTTCCTTTACTCCTCTTCTCCTGACAGCAGTCTTCCCATAAATGAATCCCTTGAACCAGAATCTCTGTCTCAGGCTCTGATCCTAGGGAGCTAGAGCTAAGACACCTCCAGTATTAGTTTCCTATTGTCTTATAACATACTACAACAGCCTTCATGTCTTAAACAACATTCATTTTTGATCTCACAGTTTCTGTGGGTAAAGAACTTCCAGGTATGGCTTAACTAGGTCCTGTGCAAAGCTGCAATCAAAATTTTGACTGAGGTGGGGGTCTCATCTGAAGGTTTGACTCCAGAAGGATCTGTTTCCAAGCTCACTCAGGTTGTGAGCAGAATTAATTTCCTTCCAGTAGGAATGAGGGCTTCATCTTATTGCTTGCTGTCAGTCAGCTAGAAACACTTGCAGGAATTCAACAGTAAATCCTTGCCATGTGGGTCCCCCAGCGTGGTCACCTGCTTCATCAAAACCCAAAAGGAAAAGAAAGAGAGACTCCAGCAGGACA